>NC_141158.1:84894174-85505924 GCF_053477565.2 Lygodium microphyllum
GACTGCAGTAAACAGACCCAAAAATTGTAGCACAATTTTCGGCTGATCTATAGCTAACCTCTCCTATTGTTGGTCACCACTCAGTTTGGGGCTTGGTTGTTGGTCTTTAGAATGCAAAAGCTTTAACAAATTGTTGACAAAGTTGGTATTCTCTTCTTCTCCCATTTCTAAGAAACTCTAGCCATGGACAGCCATGAAAGCTTTAGCTCAAGCTTCAATTTCTCATCAATTTCTTAAAGATTCTTCATCATTCCAACCTTGGGACTTATTTTAGTAAAATTGCAAGGATTGAGCAATAATGGTGAAGGATTCTTCTTCAAGAGCTTCTATGTTATATTTATAAGGTAAATTAAGGGAAACATGCACAAGGCATGACCGTCCGGGGTCTTGGGCGCCCGAACGGGGTTTAGGGGAGCCTAGCATTTAAGAGAGTCCAAGAATAGTAGGACTCACCAAGGTTTGACGGCTGGCAATCGGATCACGATGAGTCTGGCCAGCAATGAACTAGGCAAGGCTGGGAGGTGAAAGGGATCTCATGCTCATTTTTTTGTATCGGACTGCTTTCCTCTGGCCTTCATCGTCTCTTCAGAGCCGCCTGACGAGAGTCGTCTGACATTGGTATCAGAGCCGACGGGTCTCGTTTCGTTGACCCGTGAAGCTATTCGTCGAGAAGACAGTGCCGACGGGTCTCGTTCCGTTGACCCGTGAAGCTGTTCGTCTCCGGCGCCCTGGTGACACGTCATACAAGTGACGTGACGTTTATTTTCACCACGTCACTTATCATTTGGCGAAAAAAGGCTATCCTTTATATCTAACGCCGTATCCTGGATCACGTGAATTCCGTGAGACTGACGCTACTCTTTGGTCTCTCTGTGACCAGTCGACTGCGCGCTATCTTTTATTGTCTGGTATTTCTCTCGCCAGCCCCGACTGCACTTGTATAACAAGTACAAGCTGAGCAGAGAACAAGTTCAGGAAAGGTGCATTGATGGCCTGCGTGATCATTAAGAAGGGGACTAAATACTAGTCGTTTCTGCAAAGAAGCTCCATTTCCTGCGTGACCGGCTTAGTTCGGAAGATAAAGATTGTTCCTCACTTTTCGGGCTTACTAATAAATCTAGCAACAGCTGCCCTGTCATTATAACCAGGGAAGTACTTTACTTTGTATGCAAATTTCTTATCTTTGCTTTCCAATTCCAGTGTATTAATGGCAGAAAAAGGGAAAGAGAGAGTAATGGAAGGTTCTAGTTCTGGGGACCACCCTATGGTAGATCCCCATGAATCACAGATGCAAGAAGAAAAGTGGGAAGAATTTTTTGCTACATGAGAACAATTTGATGATCTTACTGCTCGTGTACAGGCTCAAGGGGTTCAAATGGAATTTTTAACTCAAACACTCACTGAAATAAAATCTCAATTAACTTTATTGTTAGAAAGAGATAAAAATAAGATAGAAACCTTGGATGTCCCATCTTCATCCAAAGATTTAGATGTGACTATGCGAGATCCTAAGGAACCCCACCACAAGTTGAGGGATAATCCAGTTCTAAAAGATATGAAACCCCCTCAGTTTCACGGGGAGGAAAAAGATAGAAATAAAGATACAATCTTTAATTTTCTCCAAAAATGGGAAGATTTACATAAACTTAAAAATACTCCACCACATCTCCAAGCATTGGAGACTAGTTTAACTTTGGGGCCCAAAGCGTATAAATGGTGGCGAACTTTAAAGGAGGCAAATAAAATACCTGAAACTTGGGCTCAATTTGAATCCGTCTTTTTAAAAGAATTCCTTCCTGAAAATGAAATGAAAAGAAATTGGGAAGATTGGGATTATGTCAGACAAAAGGGAAGACCCCTGCTCACATATCTGGAGGAATATCGTGAGATAATCCTCAAATTGGAAGGAATAGATGAATTTCAAAAGACAAGAGGATTCATTAGAAGACTAGATAAAGCCTGTAAAAAGGAAGTAAAAAGGAGTTCACCTAAGACGCTGGAAGAGGCAATTAAATTTGCATTAATCAATGAAGATAGTATGCGTCCAGGTACACTCACTAGTCTCACTGATACGGAGCCCAAGTCTAAGGAATTGGAAACCTCAAAATTTATGGGCAAATTTAAAAGGAAAATGCCATTTTTAAGGGTAAAAAACAACCTTTTGAAAAGAAACAATATGTGAGGTCAAAGTTAAGTCCTGACGACTTTGATAAGGCCACAAAAGAAAAGTTGTGTTTCAATTGCCTATCCCCTAACCATGCTACTTGGAATTGCCCTCAAAAGAAAAAGGGGGAAGACAAAGGAAAGGATAAGGACAAGGGCAAGGGAAAACAAAAAATCCATGTAGTGCAGACCTTAGAATTAAAGGGGCATGAAAGGTATAAATCTTTAGAGGTCTTGCACATGGATGTACAACACAAGTGTTGTATGTCAACTTCTATGTGGCAGCCTACCTTTGGCCCACATGATTTAGTCAGAGTGCATGGATTGATAGCTGGAAAGAGAGTTAGAGTCATGATTGATGACTCTACTATACATAATTTTATAAATTATGCACTTGTCAAAAAATTGCAACTTCCCCAACAAAAGAGTGGGCATCAATATGTTGTTCGTATGATGCAAGGTCAAGATAATAAAATATGGGATACAATGGTATCCAATTTGGAAATTGAGATTCAAGGATATAAAGATAAACTTGATTTCCAAATCATGAACATGAAAAGAGCTGATATTGCTCTAGGGAGGGAGTGGCTATGGGGATTGGAACCATCCTTAAAACGTAGTTATCATCATAATACACTGGAATTTGAAAGGGATGGTAAGACTTTTGTCATTCAAGGTGAACATGAAGTATCTGATAATCCTTTGTTGTGTTCCACTGAGGTTCAGAAACTGATAAAGAAGGAAGTTTGTGAGGTATATAAGTTATGGTCTCTTCCTGTACAAAACACTTTTACTTTCTGTAATATAAAGTAACAATTTTCTTATGTTTGTGAGTTGAATGTAAATAATGAATTAAGTAGTTTGTTAGATGAATTTAAAGATGTGTTTCCTTCTGATTTACCTAGTGGCCTTCCACCAGATAGGGGTGATATAAATCACCCAATTGACACGAATAAGGATACACACCCTATTTTTAAACCACCGTATAAGTTAAGTGAAACACAGCACCAAGAAGTTGAAAGACAAATTAAGGATTACCTTGATAAAGAGTTTATACAACCCAGTAATTCACCTTAGGCTTCACCAATTTTATTAGTAAAGAAAAAAGATGGTTCTATGCGACTTTGTGTTGACTATAGAGCACTTAATAAAATAACCGTGAAGAATAAATTTTCTATGCCCAGAATGGAAGATCTTTTTGATCAATTGCAAGGGGCAAAATTCTTCACAAAGATAGATTTAAGATCAGGCTATCACCAAGTAAGAATTAAGGCACAAGATGTTCCCAAGATAGCATTTCGTACTAGATACGGGCATTATGATTTTTTGGTGATGCCTTTTGGCCTCACTAATGCACCAGCTACCTTTATGAAGCTGATGAATAATGTTTTACGGCCCTATCTAGGACATTTTGTAGTAGTCTTCTTGGATGATATCTTGATCTTTAGTAAATCAAGAGAAGAACATTTGAAACACTTACAATTAGTATTCCAACTGTTAAGAACACATTCCCTTTATGCGAAGAAAACTAAATGTGAATTCTTTGCACAAGAGGTCAAATATTTCGGGCATATTATCTCGAAAGAGAGAATCAACATGGATCCAGAAAAAGTAAGGGCAATTATTGAATGGCCATCTCTAAGGAACCTGGAAGAGCTGCAGATCTTCCTAGGTTTATTTGGATTTTATCGTAGATTCATTCGAGATTATGCCAAAATAGCTGTTCCAATGACAGACCAACTTAAAGGGAAAGGAAAGAGCTTTAATTGGGGAACAGACCAAAATGAAAGTTTTCAAAAACTTAAGTTAGCTATTGCTACAGCTCCAGTACCATTAATTGTGGATCCCAATAAACCATTTCTGGTTGAAGCTGATACCAGTGATAAGGCAGGCGATAGGCGCGGTCTTATTACAAGAAGGTCGACCAGTTGCTTTTGAAAGCAAGAAATTAGACCGTGCAAAACAGAATTATTCTGTTTATGAGAGGGAGCTATATGCAACAGTACATGCAATGAAGAAATGGAGGCACTATTTATACGGTGCCAAACTTTTGATTTTATCGGATCATGAAAGCATTAAGTGGCTTAATGATCAACCGGATTTACATGGGCGTAAAGCCAGATGGGCCGAACTCCTCCAAGAGTTCGACTATGAGATAAGATATAGAAAAGGAAAGTATAATATAGTAGCTGATGCACTCAGCAGAATGCCCATCATTAATGAATTGAGTTTTACTCAGTTCAATTCCAACTTGCTTGAATCTTTAAAAGGGAAATACCAGGTTGATCCGGCATATTCCAACATATGGGAAGCAATAAAAAACGGGGATCCAAATGAAAGTGCTTCTACTGAGGAAGGAATATCTGAGGATGTTCAACAAGGAAATGGAGCATTAGGGGTTGCTCAAACCGGATTCAAGTGGAAGAATTTTACCATTGATAATAGTTATTTACTCTACAAGGGTAGGGTATGTGTCCCGAAAGATACAGTAATAAGGCGCCAGATACTCTTTGAGTGTCATGATACCCCTAGCGCGGGACATCCAGGAGTTAATAAGACTTATAGTCTTATTAAAAGGCAGTTCTATTGGCCTGGAATGAATAAGGACGTCCTTGACTATGTGGTCAAATGTAATAAATGCCAGGTTAATAAAGCTGAAAGATTGAAAATGGGAGGACTTCTCCATCCACTAGAGATTCCTTCGGAAAAATGAGAGAGTATCTCCATGGATTTTATTGTTGCTTTACCCAGAACACAAAGGGGGCACGACTCTGTGTGGGTGATTATGGATAGGTTAACCAAAATGGCTAGGTTCATTCCAACTTCAACTGATGTTAAAACACCAGAATTGGCTAGATTGTTCGTAGAGAACATATACCGATTGTATGGCCTTCCGGCAAATATAGTTTCTGATCGGGATAGAAAATTTGATAGTCAATTTTGGCATGCGGTATTTAGGAAGTTGGATACTAAACTTAGCATGAGTACGGCAGATCACCCGCAAACTGATGGGCAAACTGAAAGGGTTAACCAAATCCTTGAAGTTATGCTTAGGGAATATGTAAGTAAAAAGCAAACTAATTGGGAAGAGTATATACTGATAGCAGAGTTTGCATATAATAGTGCCAAGCACTCTTCCACTGGATATAGTCCATTTATGTTAATGTATGGATTTCAGCCTAGAGCTCCTTATGCAATCCTATGCAGGAAAAGGTTCAGGCAGCTAAAGACTTTTTGGAGGATATGAATAGTATGTTAAAATTTGCTCAAGAAAATATTAAAAAAGCTCAAAATCGAGCTAGAGCATATGCAGATCCTCACCGAAGAGACATCTTCTTTGAAGAAGGAGAATTGGTCTATCTTAAGGTGCCTGAACAAACTAAAACTATGAAAAAGGGACAATGTCCAAAGCTTTCACCAAGGTATTGTGGTCCTTTCATAATACTTAAAAAGGTGGGAGAATTGGCTTACAAGCTCCAACTACCTGCTGGTAGTAAAATACATCCAGTCTTTCATGTAAGTAAGCTAAGGAAGAAGCTCGGTGATTTGAATCTAATCTTAAATGATAACATTGAGGAGCTATTAAATGACCAATCTAATACACATGAACCAGAAAGAATATTAAATGTTCGTAATAGACGAACAAGGAATACTATTTATCAAGAATGTTTGGTTAAGTGGAAAGATTGTTCAGAAGAAAGCTCAACATGGGAGCGAGTAAGTACTTTAAAGAAAAGGTTTCCCAATTTACAGTTAGACCTTCCAAGTATCGTTTTCGAGGACGAAACCGATTCTTAAGGGAAAGGAAATGTTATATTTATAAGGTAAATTAAGGGAAACATGCACGAGGCATGACCGTCCGGGGTCTTGGGCGCCCGAACGGGGTTTAGGGGAGCCTAGCATTTAAGAGAGTCCAAGAATAGGACTCACCAAGGTTTGACGGCTGGCAATCGGATCACGATGAGTCTGGCCAGCAATGAACTAGGCAAGGCTGGGAGGTGAAAGGGATCTCGTGCTCATTTTTTTGTATCGGACTGCTTTCCTCTGGCCTTCATCGTCTCTTCAGAGCCGCCTGACGTATATTCGTCATATATTCATCTTCTTCAGAGCCGCCTGACAAGAGTCGTCTGACATTCTATGGAGTCAAAATTGGGGGAAACGGGCTTAATGCTTCAATCTCAAGCTTCTGAAGCTTCAAGATTGCTTCTAAGCATTAAATGCATAAGAATTGAATATTATTTCAGCAACATTGGGCGACCAAAGGCTTCACTAAGCATTTTGGGAATCATTCAAGCCTTCATCAAGCTAACAAAAGGTATTCCTCTTCAATTCTTAATCTCTCTCATTCATCCAATTGTTGAGTTTCATCTAATTGATTGAGAGATTAAAATTTTGTAAAATTTCCATCAAATTTTAGCCCATCATTGCTTAAATCAGTCCATTCATGAAATGCATTGTTTACTTGATTCAATCAGTGAATTAGAAGCTCTTGTTTGAAGTTTCAACATAACATTCAATCCAATTGATTAAAGCCCAATTGATTGATAATATTGTTTGCTCTAATCCATTGATTTGCTCATGATTGTTCATTTATGCAAAATATATCATAATCCATTGTAAAAGGGTAAGTCAACAATGAGTCACTACATGGTAAGATCCTCTTCCCATTCATTTTTCCCAATTTCAATCCTCTTGCATTTCATAAAAAGAGCTGAGTGAAAATTTCAATAATACATATCATGCTAATTGATTAGAGTAGCATGCTATTGCCATGTTGATATTCCCATCGAGGAAGAAGGTGGATGCCGGGGAGATAGTGGGACAATAGAGAGGTGACCCTCCCCCACTATTAAAGATCCCAAAGGGGTGCAACAAACTAACCCAGGGGGAACTTTGCCCACCTCCTAGTGATTCGGACCCCGTGTAGAGAGCTTGTCCTCCCGTTTTATCCCTCACACAAGTACAATGAGTGAAGAATTGAAGATTGAAGCACTCTCAGAAACTCAAGTACCTTGAAGATCAAAACAGGGTAAAACAGGGATTTTACAGGATACTACATGGTGTATACAAGTTATTACAGATACCATCTTTATCACTGAAGTACAAGTGCAAGTACTACAGGTTGCCCACATGTCCTATCTAGCTTCCCATAGGATTTGGTAGCCATTAAGTACTACCATTCTATTCTAAATCTGTTATGGCATGATCTAGCTCATCTTGAAGAGGGCATCATTGGCTCTGATTTGAATCAAAAAGTTTGGAAATTGGAGTTTCCTAGCTCAAGTTATAGCCAATTTTCTGACAGGGGATACTACAAGACTGCACTACAATGGCAGGTCGTAAGGGAAAGAGTTAGGCCCAAGATAAATATGCTCAGCAAATCAAAGATTCTATGCTGAAAAATACACCTCAAGAAAGACTTGAAGAGCTTCATATGCAAGGAGAAATTAGTACACTTAATAATACCATGTGTGAACATGAGAGTAGGCATGCTCAAAGGCATATGGAGCTATTATCTAGAGTTGAACAAATGATATTGTCTACTAACTAAATGAAGTCTTCCATTGAGAAATTGGTAGATTTCACTACCCAAACAAAGGCTTCGATTGACAAATTAGTAGAATCCAATGCTCAAACAATGGCTCAATTCTCCCAATGGATGCAAATGCAAATGGGAACCAAGGAAGCTAAGGAAAAAGCTCATTCAAACAATGAACCTTCAGTCCCACTTCAGCCACCTAACCAAAATGGTTAACATCATGGTATCATTGGACAAAGGAGCATTTCCAATAGTCAATATGAAATAGGTGAGACTTTACAAAGGCATGATGCCTATTTGGGTAGTTTAAATGGTGCTAATTCCCAAGCTTATGGGCTGAATTCCCAACCTCCTAGAGGTCCTCTACCATCAAGAAGGTTTCACACTAGTTCTCAGCCATCTATTGAAAGAGTATCATCTTATTTTGGAGGTTCATGTCTACTAACCATGAGCAATCTATTTTGGGACAGCAATCCTTTCATGAAATGGAGTTGAATGATAAGATCACTTTGGCAAAGTACAATGGGTAATCATCTTCACCATCAGATCTAGAGGAATGGATTTCAAAATTAGAATCCTATTTTGATATATTCCCTAGAACTGATGATATAATGATTCATTTTGCATCTTTGTATTTGGAAGGACTTGCGCATACTTAGTGGAGATACATCAAGAAACAGAATATACTTGTAAAGAATTGGGATACATTCAAGACACTTATGGCTGAAGCCTTTGTTTCTCCTCTTGAAAAAGAAAAATTCGCACAGAGATGGTATGGATTACAGCAAAGAGGCCTAAGTGTACGGATTTGTGTATACTTAGTGGAGATACATTAAGAAAGAGAGCATACTTATAAAGAATTAGGATGCATTCAAGACACTTATGGTTGAAGTCTTTGTTTCTCCTCTTGAAAAATAAAAATTGGCACGGATATGGTATGGATTAGAGCAAAGAGGCCTAAGTATACGAGATTATACAAACCAATTTCTCAACCTTACCATGTATGTAGAGAGCATTAGTGATGAAGCTAAACTCCATAAGTATATGTATAGTTTAGAACCTTTTTTATCAGTTGATGTTATGGCGTAAAAGCCTACCAATCTTTTCAAAGCTATTGAGCTTACGGAATATTATGGAAGAAAGTATAGAAGGGAATCTTCATTTCAGCCTAGTTATGTACAACCAAGGACTATTTTAAAACAAGGTCCAAGTTGGCAATGTTTATGGCAACAATCGTACACCAAGTGGAAGCTTAAGAGTGCCAACTTATCCATCGTTCAATGCTTCAAGACCTCAAAGCAATTTCAGGAAAGCAAACAGTCCAAGAGTGGATCTTAAACAAGGGGACATCAAGTTTAGATCTACTTCAACTAATGTGAATCCAAAGTCTATTCCTATGGATCTTTATAAAGAAAGGAAAGAAAAAGACTTATGCTTCAAATGTGGAGAAAAGTATACAATTGATCATGCAACAAAGTGTTTACACAAAAATGCAAAAGCCAAGATTCATAGTATGTTGGTCTTTGAAGATTCAAAGGATGACATTGATGAGGCCAATGCATTTGTAACTACCGCTGAAAATGAGGATGTTAAGAAGGAAGTTGGGTAAAACATTTTTATGATCCTGCCGACACTTTTCCTTTTGATCCGAGTGGTAGTATTCCTTTTGATCTGAAAGGAACTCATAATGAACCGCTTCCTACCACTAATTGTTCCATTTCCATGGATGCTTCGATAGGTTCTAAGAGCCCTAATACACTTCGTATGAAGGATAATATTCATAGGAATGATGTGTTTATCTTGATAGATAGTGGCAGTACACACAATTTTGTAAATAAGTCCATTGTGGATAAATTGAATTGTCTTCCCACTGATTTACAACAGCCCATAAGAGTTTAAATATCCAATGGTAAAGAAAAAATCAGCACTCAAATATGCCCATAGGTTTCTTTATAGCTTGCTGAAAATTATGAAGTAAAAGCAAGCCTAATTACTGTGGAAATGGAATCCATAAATGTTGTACTCGGGTGTGATTGGCTGATGACATTGGGCAAAATTACTATGGATTTCTCACAGCTGTATATGGAGTTTATCTTTAATGAACAGCTCATTCATTTACAAAGAATCTCTAGTAAATCAAATTTTTAGCTTATCACCATTCAACAACTCAAGGAGTACAAGAGACGCTCACATATTTTTGTTTTGCACCTAAATAAAGAGGTTGAAGATCGGTACAAAAATTCAGCAAATCATCCAACTTTGAAAGCTCTTCTTACAGAGTACAAGGATTTGTTTAAAGTACCTACTTCATTGCCTCCTAAGAGAGCAATAGATCACCCTATTGATTTGGAGCCCAACTCAAAGCCAATTAATAAGCCACCTTACAAATTGTCTAAGTGTGAGCGAGAAAAAGTAGCCAAGCAAATCAAGGACCTTCTTGAAATGAAATTCATGAAACCTAGTTCTTCACCTTATGCATTTCTGGTCTTGTTAGTGAAGAAGAAAGATAGATTCTTCAAGATGTGTATTAACTATAGGGATCAAAACAAGATCATAGTGAAGATCAAGTACCCAATACCCAGAATTGATAATTTGCTTGATGAGCTCAAGGGGGGTACATTTCTTTACAAAGATTGACTTAAGATCAAAGTACCATCAGATCCATATGTGAGAGGGTGATGAAATCAAGACTACCTTTAGGACTGATCGAGGGCTATACCATTTTTTAGTAATGCCATTTGGACTTACTAATGCTCCAACTACCTTTCAGAGTCTAATAAACAAGATTTTGCAATCTTTCCTCTTTCAGTTTATCTTGGTTTTCTTTGATGACATTTTGATTTATAGTAAGACTCTTCAAGACCATTTATCACATATGAGGAAGGTTTTTGATGTATTGAGACATCACAAACTCTTTGTTAAGGAGAAGAAATGCTCTTTTATACAGACTTAGGTGGAGTACTTGGGACATATTGTTAGAGAAACGGGGATCCAAGCTGACCCCAAGAAGGTGCAATGTGTTAAAGATTGACAAACACCTACTACCACTACTTCACTTCGAGGTTTCTTGGTCTATCCTCATTTTATCGCCAATTCATTAAGCATTATGTAGATGTTGTAGTTCCTTTGACTGATAGGTTGAAGAAGGAAGCTTTTTTTTGGGATGCACTTACAAATAGTAGCTTCAATAAGTTAAAGGAACTCCTTACTTCTACTCCTATTCTAGTGTGCTCGCATTTTTCAAAGGAGTTTACCATGTTGAGAAACCCTTCACCCTTCACCTGCAGTTTACGTTTTTGCATTTCTGCATTTTTCGTTTAGGGTTTGTATTTAGGGTATGCAGCCCCAAAAAGGGGCACATCCTAGACTGGTTGTGCCTATTTATAGGCCACTCTCTCATTCATTCCTCACGGCTGATTCATTCAGTCAATCACCTCTTCTCTCCAGCCTCTCCACTACCCTCATACCCCTTCAAGAGGACATTGCGGTTCGTGGTTCGTGGCTGTTATCATCATCTTCCTTGTGCTACCGCACCCTTGTTCCCTTGTATCATATTCACTCAATGATTCGGAACTTCATCATTCCATTCATCAGAGTTTCTTCTCTCTTTTCTTCTCTTCTCCATGTTTGTCGAGTTCACTTCGTGTTCCTCCCCGCCAACCCTACTGTCTCGCTGGTACGTCATCTTTTGACATGGTATCAGAGCTGGATCTACTCAAACAGTGGCAAAGATCCTCCACTCCAGTGAAGGCAAAGACCGGTGGCGGGTTCGGCATCCACTTCTCTTCTTCTTCTTCTGCATCAAAATCTCGTTTTTGCAAATTTCAGGTGTTTTCAGCTTGTTGCCCACACCCCTTTCGCGGAGAACATCGCAGTCTCAGCTGTCCCTTGCTGTTATCTACAGTCTGGAGCCTGTTTCCAGCTTTCCACCCGCATTTTGCAGCTGTTTACAGCAGAACAGCTGTTGTTGATCACTCTCCATTCAGAAAACAATCTCGTTTTTGCAGATTTCAAGTATTTCAGCTTGTTGCCCACACCCTAAACACGATGGACATCGCAGTCCAAGCTGGCCATTGCTGTCTACAACAGTCTGGTGTCCGTTTCCAACCTACCGTACACTGTTCGGAGCTGATTTCAGCATATTGATTGCTGCTGCTGTTTTTTTCTGCGTTTTTAGTCTTTCTCTCACCTACTGTCTACGTTTTTAGTCTTTCTCTCTCCTGCAAGCTGTCTTGCCTGCGTTTTTAGTCTTTCTCTCTCTTGCTACATGTGTTTTTAGTCTTTTTCTCTCCTACAGGCTATCTTGCCTGCGTTTTTTGTCTTTCTCTCTCCTCATTTGGGTTTTTCTACTGGTTGCAGTCTCTTACTGCTGATCACATCCTCCTTCCACTGGCAGCTCACTTCCACTGTCCTTCCACCCCTTGCGGCGAACATTGCGGTTCGTGCTTCACAGTGCCCTCACACCCCTTGAGGCGGACATTGTGGTTCGTGGTTCATGGTGGCTAACCTCTGCCTTCTTTAGCAAGGGACACTGGTATCCATGGCTTCAACACCGACAGATTGCCAGTCTACTAGGTGTTCCTACTGCAGCACGAACGGTCATTCCACCGAAGACTGTCAACATCGACCTTTGCTCCCCACCCCCCCCGGAGTATATGCGTCTTCCACCAGGCACTCCTTGTGCCACCTCTCCTTTCTGGGCCACAAAGATTGTTCTGCATCGGCTATCAAAGTACTATGCTCAAGGTAATAAGATGCACCCGATGGCACTAAGTCCTTTCGAGCACATGGAGGATCGATTGGCGCTACAACCTCCTGGAGATCGTCCCAATGTCAGCGGCAGTCTTCTCCCACTTATTTTCAAGTACAGTGGCTTCCACGGCCTACGGATCTGCAGTCCGCTCCATCGAGAGACAATGATTGTTTGATACCGTCTCCTCGTCAGTTTGCTCCTTCGAGAGACAGTGGCTGCTTGACTCCTTCCTCTTCTTCAGCTACCCAATCTGCTCCACTGAGAGATAGCGACAGTTGCCTACCTCTTGCTCATTCTGAGCCCCACCCTTCCCCACCCTCGACTACTCAGGTTTGAGAGGCCACCTCTGGGAGCTCTTCGGCACTCCAGATACCTTCTTTAGCACGACCAGCGGCACTTCCTTCTGTTAGCCTGCTCTTATTTAGTCTCAGTCTGTCATCTCCTGGTTGTGAGCTCCTGTCAGAGTCTGACAGGAGACAGAGGAGCTCTGTCAGTGTGTTTTTCTGCTGCCTTAGTCAGCATGCAGCCCTGGGCATTTTACAGCCCAGATCTGGGCTGTTTTTGGGGTGACTGCCCATTATTTTGGGCAGTCGGACCAGTTCTGGTCAGTCGGACCAGAACTGGCCAGTCGGACCAGATCTGGCCATAGTCGGCCAGATCTGGCCAGGTCGGCCAGTTTAGCTGGTCGGCCAGTTTTCTGGCTGGGGGCTATTTATAGCTGCCCCCCCAGTCAGTCCAGCATTCATGCTCTGCAGGTTCAGCACTACTCCCTCCGTCTCCGTCTCCGGCATTGGTGCTGCCTCTGCTTCCAGTCTGTCCTGGTTCCCTCACTGACGCTCCGGGCTGCGTGCAGGGACTGTTCTGTCCATTCCAGTGTATTCAGCATTCATCTCAGTCAGTGCAGACTTTCTTCCTTCATTCTCTGCTTCCTCTCTCCTCTCCTCTGTGTTCGTGTTCTTCTTTCGCTGCGCACTCTCACATGGTATCATCGCCTGATTGAGAGCACGGAGGACGAGAGAAATACCTTACTGCTGCTGCCCACAGTTCCACAACAGTCAGGCGATTCCATCAGGCGGCTGCCAACAGGTCCATACCAGCCAGGCGACTTCATCAGAAGGCTGTACAGCCTGCGTTTGCTGTACACAGGGGCTGCCACGTCATCCAGTGACGCAGCAACCCTGCGTTTGCTGCCAGGGCTCCTATCCTGCAGGCAACCTCTGTCTGGGCAAGTTCCCGGTGCTGGTGGTCTCGATTCTGGTGTTCTGCATCAGATCTATTTGTGTTTTGCAGATCCAGGTGATTGTAGGCACTCTCTGCCTGCATCTTGGTGGTTGGTGACCACACTGTTAGTCCTATTTCGACAGCGGCACAACTTTCTTGGTATTTTGCAGATTGGAAGATGTCTTACCAGTTTTCAGGCTTTGAAGACTCAGAGGATGAGCTTCTTTCTCATCATTCCTCTGAGCGGAGGCGGGACTATCGTGAAGTTCGACATCGGGATGACCCTCCTCGCACTCGTCCTTCTTCACTCCATGCATCTCAGAGGGTTCCATCTACTGCGAAGGTTTCTTCAGTGAAGACTGCATCAACTGTGCGGATGCCTTCCTTGATTCCCTCTATCCAGGTGCCGATTCTCCCTTCCTTTCCGAAGGAAGACAAGTTGGATGGTTCCAACTATTCCCTATGGTCATGCAAGGTGGCTTGCATTCTTGATACCTTTGATCTATGGGATCTTGTTTCTTCGCCCATCGACCGACCCCCCGTGGATTCGTCCGATGGCACCTCTATGGACCGTGCAGCCTTATGGGATAGGCTCAACTCTCGAGCCCGTTCCTTTCTCTTTATGAGTCTCCATGATTCTGTTCTTGTACATGTTCACAGGTTAAAGACCGCGGCAGAAGTATGGACAAAGCTTGCGTCTTTGTATCAGCACAAGACATTTGCCCACAAGATTTCCCTAGAGAAGAAGTTGCGGATGCTCAGTCTTGATGGTTCTTCTTCCATGAAGGAGCACATCACGAAGATGGAGGATATGCGAGGCGAGCTAGCCTCTCTTGGTCGTCTGATATCGTCTGAGGATATGGCGATGATTCTGTTGACTCAGCTGCCATCACCCCGATATGATGTCTTCTACACCAGCCTCATCACTACGAGAACTCGTGAGACTCTCCTATGGGAGGAGCTTTCCCCGCTTGTCTTGGAGCATGACGAGCGACTCAAAGAGGTGGGAGCCAGTGGCTCCACCAAGGCATTTACGGCTGCCACAGGTGGTGGCAAGAAGAAGAAACAAAAGAAGGAGAAGTCCAAGGACAAGAAGGAGGAAGATAAGAAGGATACGAAGGAGAAGAAGCCCAAGTGTCCCCATTGTGGGAAGGGCACTCATCCCGAGGAGAAGTGTTGGCAGAAGTATCCCCATTTGAAGCCTAAGGAGAAGGACTCGAAGGCGGCCCCAGCCACAACAGAATCTGCGTTTGTGCATCTCTTTGTTGAGGAAGACACTGCCCTAGCTTCTACCACTCAGGAGAAGCCTTGGCTCGTCGACAGTGGAGCATCTTCACATATGACCTTCCGTCAGGATTGGCTTCAGGATCTTCGTTCCAGAGGGGGTACAGTCACCATTGGTGACAATTCTACAGTTCCTGTTCATGGAGTGGGGACTTTACCTATGTTTTCTGACAGGCGGTCTTCCTCCGCCAAAGTTCTCTATGTGCCTGATTTGGGTTTTAACCTATTAACTGTGCATGGTCTTACTCAGTTCAGTACCCGAGTCATTTTTACTCAGGATGCAGTCACAGTGGAGGATGCTTCTACAGGTGATGCCCTTTGGACAGGTACACAGGAGGATGGGCTTTATACGCTCACAGCCTTGGCTATGAGGACTTCCCATGAGCTTGGGCTGCTCTGGCATGCTCGGTATGGTCATTTGAACCTTGATTCTCTTCGCCGGGCTTCTAGGAGGAAGATGGTGGAGGGACTTCCTGATTTCCCTCCTCTTCACACTTTGTGCCCTAGCTGCTTGAGGGGCAAGCAGCACAGGCAGCCTCATCCGCAGGTTGCTTCTAGGAGGGCTACTTCACCGCTTGAGTTGTTTCATACCGACCTTTGCGGACCTATGGGCACGGCCTCCCTTGGGAAGGCCAAGTATTTGATGCTGATTGTGGACGACTTTAGTCGTTATGTGTGGCCTTATTTCTTGGAGTACAAGAGCGAGGCGTACTCCCGTTTCTGTGAGTGGCAGGTGTTTGTGGAGACCCAAACAACTTCCAAAGTCCGTGGTGTTCGAGCTGATCACGGTGGAGAGTTCACTTCTCACCTTTTCTCTCAGTTTTGCAGGGATCATGGTATTCGGGTGGAGTATTCCCATCCGAACACACCATCAGAGAATGGTGTGGTGGAGCGTGCGAATCGGACCATGATTGAGATGGCCCGATCTATACTAGAGCATAGGAGTCTTCCTCATTTCCTTTGGGGTGAGGCGGTGGCTACAGCGGTGCATATACGCAACCGCTCTCCAACTTCGGCGTTACAGGACATGACTCCATATGAGGCTTTCTTTGGAAAGAAGCCTTCCGTGTCCCATTTTCGCATCTTTGGGTGCGATGCTTTTGTCCATGTGGACAAGAAGAAGAGGAAGACGAAGTTCGACTCTAAGTCGAGAAAGCTTATCTTCGTTGGTTATAGTACGACCACGAAGGGATATCGGCTCTACGACCCGACGACGCGGCAGGTTGAGGTGAGCAGGGATGTGATCTTTGATGAGGCTTCGGCCTCTGAGGATCCGATTGATGGTTCTATTTCCGATGTTTCTTCATCATCGACGGACCCCCCCCCCCCCCACCTTCTCTCCCTTCACTTCCTTCCAGGATCACCCTTAGCACCCCCCCTATTCCTCCTCCTCCTTCGGCTTCCCTTTCCCCTTTGGTGGATGTGCCTTCGTCTTCTACGAGCTCTTCTACCGCCACTTCGGGATCTTCACAGGATATACAGCCTTCTTCAGATGCGGAGGATTTACCTTCACTCGGTGAGGGGGAGTCCCTCTCCGATTTGGGTGCTTTACAGGTTCCGGAGACCCCCCGGTCTCCCTCACCGAAGGAGTCTCTCAGGATTCCTTTATGGTATCGCCGGCTCATGCAGGATTCAGGTGTTACTCACTTTCCTGCTTCTTCTACAGGTCCTCGTCGATCAGCCCGTTTACAGGCCCAGCGGAACAGTTCACTATGTGTGAACTATGCTCTTATGTCACAGATTCTTCAGGATTATGAGCCTTCCACTGTGGAGGAGGCTCTTGCACAGGATATTTGGAGATAGGCTATACAGGCCGAGCTCGATTCCATCGAGCGAAACCATACGTGGGAGCTTGTTCCGCGTCCCGCGAAACGGAAGGTGATTGGTGTGAAATGGGTCTTTAAGACCAAATATCTTGCAGATGGCTCCTTGGACAAGCATAAAGCTAGGCTTGTTGCCAAGGGTTTTGCCCAGCGTGCAGGGTTGGATTACTTTGAGACTTTTGCTCCTACAGCTAGGATGTCCACCATTCGAGTGCTTTTGGCTCTTGCTGCTCACCACCGTTGGCCTGTCTATCAGATGGACGTCAAGTCTGCTTTTCTGAATGGCGTTCTTGAGGAGGAGATTTATGTTTCACAGCCTCCTGGTTTTCTTGTGCAGGGGAAGGAGGATCATGTCTACCGGCTGCGGAAGGCTCTTTATGGCCTAAAGCAGGCTCCTCGTGCTTGGTACCAGCGGATTGACCGCTTCTTTGTACAGAGTGGCTTTACGCGCTCCGCTTATGATCCCAACCTCTACTTACGGGTTGTGGGTTCTCTTTCGGTGTTCCTCATCTTGTATGTGGATGATCTTATCATTACAGGGAGTGACACTCATCAGGTGGAGCATACACGATCCATTCTACAGCAGGAGTTTGACATGACGGATCTAGGGATCCTTCACTTCTTTCTAGGTCTGGAGATCTATCAGATGGCACAGGGCATTTTTATCTCGCAGCACAGGTACATCTCCGAGCTTCTTTCGGAGTTTGATATGGCTGAGTGTCGGCCTATCTCATGCCCTATGGACCCTGAGTCCAAGCTTTTGACAGCTGGAGTTCCTCTTACCGATCCCACCCGCTACAGGTGCCTTGTCGGCTCTCTTATCTGGCTACTTCACACTCGGCCGGATATCTCCTTTGTGGTGGCTTTATTGTCTTCCTTTATGCAGACTCCTACCCAGGATCACTGGCAGGCGGCCTTGCGGGTTCTTCGCTATTTGCAGGGGACTCGATCCTTTGGGATCATGTATGGAGATGGGATTACCCTTTCTGGATGGAGTGATTCTGATTGGGCAGGTGATGTGGATTCGCGACGATCCACTACAGATTATGCTTTCACCCTTGGATCTGGTGCTGTCTCTTGGAGCAGCAAGAAGCAGCCTACTGTGGCACTTTCATCTACAGAGGCTGAGTATCGGGCCCTATGTTCGACCGCTATGGAGGCAGTTTGGCTCCGTCGCTTACTCGCGGAGATTGGCTTTTCCCAAACCGGACCTACGGAGCTGCGCGTGGATAACCAGAGTGCTCTTGCTCTGGCCAAGAACCCGGTATTTCATGCTCGTACGAAGCACATTGAGGTTCAGTATCACTATGTTTGAGAGCGGATCGTGGATTCGGAGCTGGTGGTGGTCTATTGTCCTACGGCGGCCAATGCCGCTGATCTCTTTACGAAGCCTTTGCCTCAGGCTTCTTTGCTTCATCACATACGGTTCTTGGGTCTTCAGACTCTCCCAGGAGTTGAGAGGGGGTGTTAGCCTGCTCTTATTTAGTCTCAGTCTGTCATCTCCTGGTTGTGAGCTCCTGTCAGAGTCTGACAGGAGACAGAGGAGCTCTGTCAGTGTGTTTTTCTGCTGCCTTAGTCAGCATGCAGCCCTGGGCATTTTACAGCCCAGATCTGGGCTGTTTTTGGGGTGACTGCCCATTATTTTGGGCAGTCGGACCAGTTCTGGTCAGTCGGACCAGTTCTGGTCAGTCGGACCAGAACTGGCCAGTCGGACCAGATCTGGCCATAGTCGGCCAGATCTGGCCAGGTCGGCCAGTTTAGCTGGTCGGCCAGTTTTCTGGCTGGGGGCTATTTATAGCTGCCCCCCCAGTCAGTCCAGCATTCATGCTCTGCAGGTTCAGCACTGCTCCCTCCGTCTCCGTCTCCGGCATTGGTGCTGCCTCTGCTTCCAGTCTGTCCTGGTTCCCTCACTGACGCTCCGGGCTGCGTCCAGGGACTGTTCTGTCCATTCCAGTGTATTCAGCATTCATCTCAGTCAGTGCAGACTTTCTTCCTTCATTCTCTGCTTCCTCTCTCCTCTCCTCTGTGTTCGTGTTCTTCTTTCACTGCGCACTCTCACACCTTCGTCATCAGACATTTCGGAGTCCGTGATCCATGAGTTTTTGGATTCCCTATCTACTTCAGAGGGGGATTTAGAGGGGGATGTTATTTCTTTACCCTCAAAGGGGGCATCTACTTCTTCAACTTCAACGGGGACCATTCCACCTCCCACCTCAGAGGGGAAACCTACTCCACATGAAGTTCTTCACCCATCCTCTACTTTCTTGGGGTGGTTGTCTTCAACCAGTCATCTCTTCTACTAATACCCAGGATCATCAGGTACCACCTAGATCAGGACCTCAAAGGTTCAGCCGCGACTTAGTGACGAGGCCTTCGTATTCCTTCCAACATGGATGCACGGAGCTAGTGGCTTCTCTCTCGAGGTTGTGTTTCGGATTCTCCAGTTCACTCTGTCTACTAGTCTTTACTGCAGGTTCCCTTTCCGGTGGAAATCTTGGATCTTAAGGATCCTCTACATCTTCTTCCTTGTCCCTTGGTCAACATGGAGTCACCTCCTGAGATCACGTACGGGCATATCCTTATGGTTCTCGGCACCACACAAAGTCTGACATTCCTCCTATGCATTGCATGTTTTCATCATCTTTGTACTAGGGCGCTTGGGCAAGTGAACAATTTTCTCACAAGGGACACTATCCAAGTGGCACCTGCTACATGAGCATTCTTCAGCATGTAGCATTGCATCTCCACCTCACTCTTCCCTTGTTCCCCTTTTTGGGCCTGAGAAGGGGTGTTGAGAAACCCTTCACCTGCAATTTGTATTTTTTGCGTTTCTGCGTTTTACATTTAGGGTTTGCAGCCCCAAAAAGAAGCGTCATCCTAGACTGGCTATGCCTATTTATAGGCCACTCTCTCATTCATTCCTCACGGCTGATTCATTCAGTCCGTCACCTCTTCTCTCCAGTCTCTCCACTACCCTCACATCCCTTCAGGAGAACATTGCGGTTTGTGGTTCGTGGCTATCATCATCATCTTCCTTGTGCTACCACACCCTTGTTCCCTTGTATCATATTCACTCAATGATTCGGAACTTCATCATTCCATTCATCAAAGTTTCTTCTCTCTTCTCTTCTCTTCTCTTCTCCATGTTTGCCAAGTTCACTCCATGTTCCTCCCCGCCAACCCTACTGTCTCACTGGTACGTCATCTTTTGACATACCATACAGTGTGATGCCAATGGCCGAGGTATAAGGACTGTTTTGTTATAGGAGCATGGAATGATTGCCTTTGAAAGTCGCAAGCTTACAGATAAGGAAATGGCTATGAATGTCTATGACTAAGAGATGTTGGCTATCTTACATGCAATAAAGAAATTGCACCATTATTTGTATGGCAGCCGGTTTAGAGTTCAAAGTGATCACAAGGTCCTAAAGTATTTCCTCACTTAGTCCAATCTTACTCCGAAGTAGCGTAGGTGGATAGCTACACTACAAAATTATGATTTTAACATCACTCATACGAGGAGCAAAGACAATGTAGTGGCTGATTCTCTTTCTCGTATATGGGCATGTAAAGTTTCAGCTATGACTGAGCTACATAGTGACTAGATTGAAAATTTATAGAAAGCCTATTTTTGGATGAAGAGCTCAAACATGTCTTTCAAAAATTACAATAAGGTCTCATGAAGAAAAACTCACATTATCAGCTTAAAATTTGTCTAATCTGGTTAAATGACAAGATTGTTATTCCCTCTATTTTCTTTTTTTATATGAAAAATTATGGAGTTGCATTCTTTGCCTTTAGCTGGATATCTTGGAGTTTTTAAAACCTATGATAAAATCAGCAAAAGCTTTTATAAGGACTTGTGGAAATATGTTAAAGATTTTGTCATGAAGTGCATGCCTTGCTAGCAAAATAAGAACACCACCCATAAGCCAGGTGATTTGTTGCAGTCATTAAATATTACTACAAGCAAATGGATGCACATTACCATGGACTTCGTTACTAGCTTGCCTACTACCAAAAAGGGATGGAATAGTATATATGTAATGGTGGATAGGATCACCAAGGTAGCCCATTTTATTCCAACTAAGATCCAGTTTACTATTTCACAGGTGCGTAGTCAATTTATGGAGTAAATTTTTAGATTACATAGATTACCACAGGTGATTGTTCATGACAAAGATTCAAAGCTCATGAGTTACTTTTGACAGGAGGTATTCACATCCATGGGCACTAAATTGGCTTCTTCTACAACCATCATCCACAAACTGATGGACAAACAAAAAGGCTAAACAAGTGGTTAGAAACTTACCTTCGTTATTTCTATCATGATGTGCAGCATTCATGGGATTCTTGGTTGCACTTGCTGAGTCTGTCTACAATAACTCCACTCATGCTAGTATTGGAGTTTCACCCTTTGAGGCTATGTATGATTATAAGGTACCCTTACCCATAGTCATTTTCAATGAGAAAATCAATCCTCATGGGAAAGAAGAATTGGAAACAATGCAGACCCTTCTTTAGCAATGTAAGATGAATCTTAGAAAGATTCAAGATCAGATGAAGATATATGCAAGTAAGAAAAGGCAACCCTTAGAGTTCCAGGAAGAAGAATTAGTTTTGCTGATGTGCCTAAGTCTCATCACTCTACCTTGAAGGATGGATCTAGTAACAAGCTTGCTCATAGGTTTTATGGACCCTATAAGATCCTGAAGCGCATTGGAGACTTGGCATGCATATTGGAACTACCCTCTTTCACTAAGATTCATAATGTATTCTATGTTAGTCAACTCAAGCGTTTCTATGGTGCTCCTCTAGATACAGTTGATAAGCTGCCACCTATAAACGGTCTTATTCAGTAAATCCCCGAGGCTATCATAGGTTAGCATGAGAAGAAGCTTCGCTCTCACTCTATCATTGAATATTTGATTAGATGGAGAGATTTACCACCTAAAGAAGCTTATTGGAGGCCCAAATCTATATTAGATGAGTTTCCTAACCTAAGGGACGCTTCGTGGCTAAAGCATAATTATTGTGGAGCCGGTTATGGTGCAAACAAGGTCCTAACAGTAATCTGTTTTAGAACAATTTTTACTCTGCCAAATTTGTAAAATTATGCACTACATGGGTACGTCAAAGTACTCTTCAAGAGCTACGTTTTGACATGTGGCATGCTTCATTTGGACACTTCTACGAGAAGTTATGGCAGATTTGGTTCAGCAGGGTCAATTCTTACAGCAAGGTGTCTTATTCATTTTGAGTCTATTTCTTGAAGACTTTAAGGCTCCAAACTCTTTTGAAGAATTCATGATCATGTATATGACCGAGCTTTACTTTCATTTCTTCATTTCAATCCACATGTCTTCAATCTTTCATTCTTTTTTCTACTTTGTTTAGCTGAAAACAAAGTAATACTATGTTTCATCCATCCTTTCCAACTTTTGTAAGTTTGTTTTTGTGGGCAAAAACCTTTGGGACGGAATGGATTGTAAGAAGTTGGGAAAAAGAGATGTTGAGTGTAGAAACAATAATAATACCTTGTCACACTGACATAGGTATAAAAGGGAGAGAAATGTAATTTTTCACATCTTTTGGAACATTAATACATTACTCTTACCTCTTCTCCTTGTTCACAACTTCTATGGCTTCTCTTCTTTTTCTATCTTTCTCTCTCTTCTGCACACCTCTCTCTTCTGCAGTCTTCTCTCTCCTCTTTCTCTCTCTCCAGTCCTCTCCTTGACACCCCCCCAAAAAAATAGGAGGAAAAAACCCCTCAAATAAGAACCTTTTAATGGTTCAAAATGAACAAAAGCATCCAAGCTCCCCTTTAGGATAAGGGAAGAAGCTGGAGAACTTGGTGCTCCCAAGTTGGCCACTTTAATGGATGGTAATTTGGTCCTTAGTCAAATACAAAAGGAAGGGGTAATGGTCTACTTAATGCGAAGTTTGAGCCAACCATGTTTCAAAAAGGGCTGGCAAGAATGGAGTTTGGTCTCATGGCCATGCTCAGAATTAGAAAAAGATGAATATACCACAAAGGATATAGACCATCAACCTTCAAGATGTCTCCACTACTGTAGAGATTCAATATAAGATTCAGACAAATTATTTGTTGGATGTGGGAGAGACTAGAGGAGGGCTCTCAAAGGAATGCCACTTGCTCTAGGATGGGGCACCCAACATGGGAGAAGTGGACCCCCAGCATAAGAGAAGTCCAGCCGCCCTGAGAAATGGATCGCCGAGCAGCAAAAAAGAGTCAACAACCAGCAAGCAATCCTAAAAGGAGAAAGAAGGGCTGCCAGCTGAGAGGAATAATTGACCAGCAAAGGAGAAGAGCCATAAAAGGGTAAAGCTCCACAAAAAAAAAAAAAGTGCACAGCATACATGCTGGGTGGGCAGACATACAGAAGATGCTGAAGGGGCTTCCGGAGACAAACATGACAAGGATGGGCTCAAAAGGTCCTCATCCAACTCAAACTAAGGCTCACAACTAGGATATGGGCATGGGAAGCGACAGGAAATGACATGATTGCCAGCAATCTGATCATGCCGCCACATCAGCACCTCCCACTTCAGCATGCCATATCATCGTGCCAAAACATACTCATGTTTATAGTCAAATTGAGTGTCTTTAAATCCTCTTTCAACCCATGTAAGTTTTATTTGCAAATCACATCCCTATAGAAAGTTGACGACTTTGATCCATCTTGATAGTGAAACTATCATCATTTGATGGCAAGGTGGCTACTTAGGGGCATGCAGCCTTTGAGATGTGGATACAGCTTGCACTTTGGAGCTGTACTAGAGCACTACTATGGTAAAATCTTGGATGGGTGAAGGAGACGACCAAGGGTAGGAATATGATGCGTGTAGCATAGAGCATGCCACATTCATCGCAATCTAGTTCCTATGCTCTACAACTCCACTCTGAGAGGGGGAGTTGGTAGAGGTGAGCTGGCGAGAGATGCCCTCCTATAGAAACTTCGTGAACTTGTGGGGAGATAAACTCACCACCAAAATCGCTCCTCATACATCCAGTTGATGACCAATCTAATTATGTACAAGCAATAGCCATAAAAACAAGTAAGTGAATGCATCAGGTATATGCTTTAGGAAATATACCCATGTGTATCTGGAGAAGTCATCCACTATCAAAAAGAAGTACAATGCGCCATTAAGAGCGGCAGTGGGATGTCAATCCACAAAGATCGTGTTGTCTATGGAGGAAGAGGTGTGCAGTGTTACTTTCAAGCTAACAAGTTGGGCAGACATTCTTGGATAATTTAAGGCGTGGAAGATACTCAACCATCTTTCAACATGACAGCTCATAAAGTGAGTCATACCCAAGGTGTCCTAAGCAATAGTACCAAAGGCGCTCATTGATAATAGGCTCCAGTGCGGTGGCTAAAGCCTTGAAGCAATGGAGCTCTGAGTTCTCAACAGTCGGCTAGGAAAGAAACTAAGTCATCTCGGAAAGGCCACTAGGCTACACCTCACCGCAAGCAATCACTAAACCAATCTAAGAGTATGACCTGAACTCTAGTCGCTCTGAAGAAAACTGCTCACCCTAATTGGCAAAACTGTTGAATGGATAATGGACAATCAGTCTACCCCAAGCTGAGGAACATAGTATACATCATTCAGCAAAGCAAAATCTTGAACCTCGTTAAAATCAAACTTGACGCAACCTAGACCATGGATCTTAACCAAGGAGTTGTTCCCACAATAGACATTCCTGGTTGCAACTCAAGGAGAAAAATATCCTAAATGGGGATCATGTGATTAGTGACACCACTATCCATGATCCAAACGAGAGATGATGTGCTCAGTCAGATAGAGTGGGCCTCTATAGTCACCTCATCAAAAGATAACTCACAAATGTGAACTAAACTCGAAACCTCTAATGTCTCCATGAAAAGGAGGTAAGTCTCGTGTCTAGCAAACTAGTCAAACATGCCCTTTGGAGTTAAGAACCATATTAGTTATGATGGTTGACCGGTGGAACTCTGGCTGCCACTGTCCCTAATTTTGGTTGCCACCACCATACCTCCCTGACTAGGGGTTACCTAATAGAGAGGTGGGGGGTCTAAGTCTTTTGTTTGGGTTGTATGCCTCTTGCCTTTGATTGACACTCATCATCAAAATGGCCAGCCTTCTAACAATGTGGCAATACCGGTTTCTTTTTTATACATTTTGCCATCTGGGTTACAAGGATAACTAGAAGTTTCATTGGATCTCACTAGCTTGGTTTTGGTTTTGATTTTGTCTTTGGTTTTGATTTTGATTTTTCTTACCTTGTGCTTGCTGCCCCAAAACAACCAGCGTCCCCCTCTCTAGAGGAAGCACTACAAAATTGATCGAACTATCAAGCGTAGCGCAATAGCTAGCGCTCAAATTCATAGAATAGGCATGGTGGACTATGGAACACATATTGCACAAAATGGGAATATTTTCTAGACACCTTGTTTAGAAACAATGTGACCAAGTCATAAAGGGGCTTAGAAGCCCCTATAGTGGAGAATTCGGCAAGAAGTCACCGACACTCAACTAACTTGACCTTAAGATCATCTCCATCAATGATTTTGAAATTTTAGAGCTCATGGTCGAGATTTATACGAAGTCCCATCCCAAGCCCCATAGCAGTCGGTCAAGTGTTCCCGCTGCTCTGATGCTAGGTCAAAGTGCTATAACTGTGGATGGAATTCAAGTAAGAGACCTCACTTCAGCTCAACAATAGCGAAGGTATTTCTGGCCCTCCATGAATGCACAAACTCTAGGGGAATGCAGGTATGATTGGGGTTTCAACCCTTGGACAAGATTCTACAAGTTCTATGAGTCAAGAACATGCCTCGTTAGATCAACCAAGTAGTATATTTAGACCCATTAAAACAAGTCGTGTCAATAAAATCATACTTCACGGATGAGGTTAAAGAATTGTGAGGTATTTGAGTGTAACGAGGGGACAGGATGGGTAGGCAAAAAAAGTCAGAGAAGGACCCATAGGTATCTGTGGAGAAAGCACGAGGACTCTCAAACTCTATGCAACTATTGGCTGAGGCACTGTAGCATAACCAAATGGCCCACTAGGAATTGCCATGGAGACAAACTATGGTTTCAACTAGTCAACATCTAGGTAAGCAAGGATAAGGACCCTATCATGAGAACATGAAATCTAAATGCTTTGATAATGCTTTGCTTAGTGCTTGGTTAATTTAATAATCAACTTAATCCAAGAGGTGAGTTTCCTTCTACCACTGCTACATTTAGTGGCTTGTTCTTGAAATCGATAACCTGGTCAAAAGATTGTAAATTATGTAGTAGTGTGTCTATCTCTACTTCAGTATTATCTTTGTATTCTTACTCAATGTTAATGTTTATTTTTGTACATGCTAATTGTTGCACTTGTTTTTGAATGAAACACACATGTGAGGTACAAGCAAGTTATTTCACACCAACGGACCAAAGATCCCAAAATATAAGCTAGTCCCAAAGGCAAAAGTTGTAAAAATATATATTTGTTATATTCTAGGTGGTTTCTAGTGTCAAAAATTGATCTAGAATACTTTATTTAGTCATAAGTGTTCGTGGTGACACTAGAGACTTGGATCAATTAACTTATTAATGCCAATCTAAGGCTAATAAGTGCTCCAAGATACTTGGAGAAAAATTCTAGCTTACACAATTTAGTTGTTGGTTGGCTAGGCTTTTTTTTAGCATAGAAATAACTATTGCATTTATTTTCAAAATTTTGTATTCTAAAATTAATTTAATGGATTGGATGATGCTGAAAATTTAGTTTAGAAGGCTGCCACTTCGCAAAACTTGCCCATACAAGTTTGGGAAATATAAATTGGGACTAAAGGGAGAAAGAAGTCTCATTTTTTGCATTTTTAGAGCTGTTGGGAAGAGGTGTTAGACAGCTACTACCTGTTTTTGGAGCCATTTCCTAGCCATTGGAGACCATTTTGGTAAAGGCAACTACATATTCTTGACTAGAGGAAGCTAGCGATTATGGTTGATGTACTTTCTCCTAAAAATTACAACTTTTAATGCTCCCTTATTTGTCAATGAATCCATTTGAGACTAAAAAACGGGTCAATAGCTCAATTTCACCAAATTTTCCCAATAAATCTATAAATTTTCTCTCTATATAGCATTCTCTCTCTTTCTCCAACTATTTCCCAGCTTTGCTCCAAGTTTTACAACAATCTAGCCATTGGAGGTGGAGATTTTGGCGAATCTCTACTGCAAATCCTAATTTACAGTAAAATTTAGGATTTGACAACCACCTCTGGAAGCATGCCCTGATTTGAATGCTTCGGACTTGAATTTTCAAATCTAAAATCAGTGTATTTCAGAAGGATTCAAAAGGCCAACCAGCCAGCATTGAATTTGGGACTAACTTATTTCTGAAGGAGCACAAGTGAGGGCCAATCCCCTAGCAAATCAAGGGGGATATTGATTTGAAAGCTTATTGGTCATTTATGACAGCAAGAGATACTTGGATTAGTGGAGGAGGTTGAAGAATCTCAATTGTACTCATCCATTTACAATACAAATTAAAGAAATGCCGCAAGGGGTGTTGAGCTTTGGAACCAATCAAATATTGGCTATCCAAGATTAAGTGGTAAAGTATGTTTCATTTTATGTGAACTTGTTTCTTGATGTAATTAAGTGTTAATCGGGTCATTACCACCCTTTCGAAGAAGGCAGGCTAGTTTCAAGGTTCCAATGCCAAGATAACATCAAATCTTTTGAATTGGTGGACCTGAGGCACCTGATTGGAAGCCAAAAGCTTTGGCTTGGGCTTTGCCTTGAAGCTTCCTTTACCTCCCCTTCGGCCCAAGTACCGAGATTGTTCTCCACATAGCATTTACAGCAAGATGTCTTCATATAGTGAAATGAAATCAAGCAGTGATGATGCCTCTCAGTATGCACATTCACATCGGGAAGGACAAATGAAATGCCTAATCTTGGACAAGGCACATAGCATGAACAGCAAGCTGAAAATGTTGTTGAAGAGCAAGTTATAGGGTATTCAAGGCAAAAAGATCTTGATAACCAACAAGAGGAGGAGAAATTTGACGACCGGTTCAACATTCAAATGAGGACAGCAGCAAACCTCTTTGCTGAATTAGCAAAATATCCTTAGTTTGATCAATTTTTAAATGCTCCAAAGAATGACTTCAAGACACCCAAAGAAATGCCAAAGCTGTCTCAAGATGCTTCCAAAGGTACGAATGAAGAAAAGCAATTGGTGCCAATGCCATAAGAAATGCATTGCAAGGCCATTATGAAAGTGTCAATCCCATGGATTTGGGGCAGCAAGGCATGCATGCAATTATGGGGCAACCAAGGTACTTCAGTGGTGGCACTATTTTTATTGCTATAGTGGCTCAAGAACTGCAAACAAGGATGTATAGTATAAATCCTTATGGTATGCAGCAACCAATGCATGGTGCACAAGGCCCAATGTATCCAAGTATGGCTGGTAATATACATAACCCCATGTATGGCACCATTAGCATGATACCTGAGACACAAAGTGACATATATGTAATGCATCTACACCCCCTGGTGCTAATGGGGCTTAAGGAATGAGTGTTGGTCATGCAAATGCTTCATTTGGTGTTGGTCATGATGCAAATATAGCAAATACACCCTTTTTGCACTAGCTAGTATATAACAACTTAACTTCCAAAGAGGAAGCAAAAGGCAATGATGAGGGTGGAAAAGGAGTGTGAAGTTTGAGTCCTTCAATGGTGCATAAGATAGGCTGAAATCTTTGACTTTGATTTAGCAATTTGATGCAACCTATTCAAGAGGCAATGTCACCAGGTGGTGATACTTTTTGCAATTGCTTTCCTTATTTACTTATATAAATATTTTATATTTATTTTCTTTAGTTGCTTTTTATTCCTAGAGTTCTCTTGGATTAACCCGGGATCTTTGCATGGCCAAAAGAGGCAGCCATTGGTACAAATTGGACTAATGGTTTGTCTGAGCCTTGGGACCGAATTCAATGGGCACTACCAGTGGTTTGGGACTGTGTGCTTAGCCACTAGAGATGGTGCAGGACAATGAGCTTGGCCAAGACAGAAGATGCACATGTGAGAATGCCCATGGAATAAAAGTCACCGTAACTAAGCCACATTACACTTTTTGATGTGGCTGCAATGATGAAAGTTACTCAGAACAACTTGAGGAATGCAAGGGTCACCATCCCTAAAATTTAGTGAGTTACTATTTTTGGACCCCAAAATCTATTCACGTCATTATCTTCGTTTCTGCACAAGGATTAATTCTCTGGTCTGTGTCGAGGTTAAATTTTGCACCGATCATGGAGAATTTTAGACCAAAAGGTTTAAATAGGAAAATTGTTACATGTATGCCATGTGTCACAAAGGGCTAAGGGCAAATTGTTGCAAGCACATCAGCTATGTAGAGTACTTCTTTGTCTCTGACTCATGTACGGAGGTAGAGCTAGCTCCCTCTAGTCAACTCTCTCTCTATTCTCAGAGGAAATGCTCTACATGATGGGCTGATTCAATCGAATGTACACTTCTGTGTTTTCTTTGCTCTTCAGTTGAGGCAAGAGCCTCATTGTCCACGTTCAGGAGCAGTTGATTGCTTCTCCAATGCAAAAACTAAAGAAAGTGGTGACCAAGCCACACAGGATCAGGGTTTTCAGCTCTGATTTAGTGCTGTTTGTGGGACTGTTTTACTGTTAGGATGATGCCAGGGTCAAAGGGTTTGTAGTCCAACTGGTATGGAGCAGATCTGGAATGGAATAAGACTTAGAACAAGTCAAGAAACAGGTGAAAAACAATGAATACAGAGTTCTGCAGATTGCAATTCTACACTTGAATTATTGAGTTATGGTCACAAAAAGTATTTTCCTACTCAAAAAGGGATGTTGTTCTAGATATGTTGTACTGTCCTCATGCAGCTGAAATTTACTCAGAAAAGATGAAAGTCGGGGCTTTATGGGGACTTGGGTGGGGAATCCACGGGAAGGGGGCTTTATGGAAGCCCCCTTAGAAGCTTCCAAAAGAAGCTTCTTGGATGTGTGATGGCCACGTGGAAGAAGAATGAAGGCAGGAGCTGGTGCAGACTCCACGACTCCTCCTCTCGACTATTCCTTACGACTCCTCCTTCCGCAGCAGCTGGCGAACTCATGGCAGCAGCGGCGTCGACTTCCGGTGGTGGCTCAGGCTGCAGGCGGCATAGCTTTACTCCCTCCCTCATACGGCAGCATCACGACCCTTAACTCCCCTCCTTTCTGTCAGACTTCACCCTCTCTCTCGGCCAGCAGAGTGGTGCGGCTCTCGACGACGGCTTCGACCTTCTAAATCTCTCTCTTCCCAGGCCTGGCAGCGTCCCGTCCTCTCGTCCAGCCCCCTCCCTTCTCCCTGAAATAGCCATGATTTTTAAGGTAGAGGGAGAGGTACCTCCCTCCCTCCACGCGGCCTGATGCATGAGCATCAAGCCTTCCATGAGTTCTAGCACGGTGCACAGTCATCGTGCCTCCCCTCCCTCTCCTCCAGCACGACCGTCGGCTGGGGAAGGGAGGGGATAATTTTAAAAAATTTTGCTATTATCTAACTTAAGAGGAGATTCATATGCGGAAATATTACATTCTCTCCCCCTTGGAGGAATCAAGATGTCCTCATCTCGAGATAAACTGGGATATTGATGGTTGAGAGTGCTTTCATCTATCCAAGTGGCATCCTCCTCAGGATAGTCTTTCTACTGGACAAGGCATTCTCTCAAGGTTCTGGATCTTAATTGTCTCTCTCTAACATCTAAGATCCTATCCGGCCTTAGTTCAAGGACTCCTTGACTAGGCATTACAATTTGTTGGTCATCAAGTACATGATTAGGGTTGGGTACATACTTCTTCAATAGGCTGATATGGAATACATTATGAACCTTTAGGTTTTCAGGGAGTTGCAGTCTATAAGCATTAGGTCCTAGGCACTTAAGGATCTTGTATGGTCCACAATACCTTGGACTTAGCTTCTTGCAATCTCCTAAGGATAGAGAACTCTTCTTTGGGCATACGTGAATGAAGACCATGTCTTCTTCTCAAATATTCTATCTTGACACTTCAAATCCGCGTATGCCTTTTGTCTATCCTTGGCGGCTTGGATGTCCTGTCTTCTTGACTTTATTTGGTCATCCATCTCTTCCAACATCTGCCTTAAAGCGTCAACCCTCAAGGTTGGATCTGAGAAGTTTAGGGGACTTAGACAGTCATGACCATACAATGCTTGAAAAGGGGTCATCTGAATACTTTGTTGGTAAGAAGCATTGTAGGCAAATTCAACCAAAGGCAAGTATTGAATCCACCTTTTTGGCTCACGACAGCAGTATGCCCTAAGCATATCCTCGATGACTTGATTGACTCGCTCCGTTTGACCATCAGTTTGGGGATGGTAGGCTGTGCAAAAATAGAGTTGAGTCCCAATAGCTTCGAAGATAGCTCTCCAGAAGTGTGATGTGAAGAGAGAGTCACGACCACTAATGATTCTTCTGGGTAGCCCATGTAGCTTGAATATCTCCTTGATAAACAACCTTGCAATGTCTGAGGCTTTATAGTTTGTCTTTACCAGAATAAGGTATGCAACCTTAGTCAGCATGTCAACCACAACCATGATGGAGTGGTATCCTCCCTGAACTTGGGGTAGGCCAACAACAAAGTCCATACTGATGAATTTCCATTTCATTTGGGGAATGTCGAGTGGTTGCAACTTCCTTGGCATCTTGACATGTTCGATTTTAATATGTTGACAAGACAACACTCAGTGACATATTTGAAAATGCCACCTTTCAGACTCTCCCAATAGTAGCTCGTCCTAACTGCATTGAGAGTCTTGGCATAGCCAGGATGTCCTGAGAAAGGGCAATCATGAGCGTCGTACAATATCTTCTGCTTAAGTGACTGGCTTGCCGGTATACATGCTCTCATTCTATAGTAGACAAGTCCACTTATTGACAGAGAATTCATGATACTCAGCTTGTAGCTTTTATTCATGGTCCTTGATAGAGATTTCCCTTAGCATCTTTTGATAGGCTGGATCATGGCATGCTTCTTCTCTAGCTAGCTCAAGTATTGGGTTGTTTGGCATGGACACCTTTGTAGCTAGAGATCTAGCTATTGATGGATTTTGCAAGATTAGTGAATTAAGGAATGCCTTGCGACTGAGTGCATCAGCAACTACATACTTCTTTCCAGGTCGGTACTTGATCTCAAGGTCATACTCCTCCAGTACTTCAATCCACTGACATTGCCTCATGTTGAGCTTGTTCTAGGTAAAGTTCCACTTGAGACTTTTATGATCAGTCACTAGTGTAAACTTGTTACCCAGCAGGTAGTGTCTCCAAAGCTTGACAACTAAAAGTTCAAGATCATGGGTAGCATAATTCTTCTCATGGCTCTTCAGTTTCTTGAAGATTATGCTATAGGATGTATTTCCTACATGAGCATACATCCTAAGGCAAGCATGCTAGTATCAGTTACTACCTCAAACTCCTTACTGTGGTCTAGAAGTTTTAGGATCGGTGCTAATACCAAACTTTGCTTCAACCTATCAAAGCTAGTTTGTTCGGCAGTTGACCATGCAATGGACGTTTGCTTCTTCAGTAAGTCTGTCAAAGGGGCTGCAATCAAAGCATAGTTTTTTATGAAGACCCTATACCATCTTGTCAATCCAAGGAAGCTGCGTATTTCTTTGACAGTTGTTGGTATTTGGCCATCCTAGAACATTTCTGACTTAGGCCGGCTCCACTGAGATTCCTTCTGTTGATATGATGAATCCCAGATAAACAATCTGATGTTTGAGGAATGCACATTTCGTCATCTTAGCATACAGCTTGTGTGACCTCCTTGTCTCAAGGAAAATTCGAACCTGTTTGGAATAGACTAGAGTGTCATCAAAGAAGACGAGCACGAAGTTATCAAGATATGGTCTAAAAATATCCTACATTAACCTATTGAAAGTGGCAGGCGCATTTGTAAGCCCTAATGACATAACTAGAACTCAAAGTGTCCATATCTAGTGTTGAAGGTCGTCTTTGGGATATCTTCTTCCTTGATTCTTATCTGATAGTAACCAGACCTAAGATAATCTTGGAGAAGATCTTGGCACCCTGAAGACTATCAAGAAGCTCATCTATTCTAGGAATATGATATTTGTTCTTGACTGTTGATTGATTCAACCCTATGTAATCAATACATAGTCAAAGTGTTCCATCTTTCTTTTTCTGGAATAGTACTGGTGCTCCCCATGGTGAACTGCTAGGACGGATGTAGCCCTGATCTAGCAGTTGCTTGAGTTGTTCCTTCAGCTCAATTGCTTCCGGTATAGACATTCTATAGGGTCTCTTCGCAATTGGCGCAGCTCCTATTACTAGCTTGATCTCATGATCTACTTCTCTTTGAAGCGGGAGTTCTGTTAACTCTTCAGGAACTACGTCCGCGTATTCCTTTAGCCAAGTGACCAAATCACTTTACTTCTTTATCAATATTCATAGTCAAGACAATCGTTTAAAAAAAAGTTTTATTCCATTCATATCAGCATAGCCCTTTCGAGGTACAATTATTTCTTGGGGCGATGGAACAAGTTGATACATTAATTCGAGAAAAATAAGATGTTGTTGCATTCAGCTACAGGAACTGAGTAGTAGTACGGATTGGGGTCATCAATTTTCAGGAATCAATAGTTCATTGGAAGATTAGGGTATCTTTTCCTTTGATATCCATTCTTCTCATGACGTCCCAAAACCTTGATTCGGTCGGCAGGGATTCTTTGAATCACTTCCCTGTACATATACTTATTCTGGTTAACCCTTCGACCTCCGACCTGTAGGGTCGCGTTTGCGTGAGCTCAACAAAGACGAACAGCTTCACGATCTTCAAATCCTCCATCCACTTGATTCTCTTCAAGTTAATTTGAAGGTACGCAGGTCGATGGGCAGCTATGTAATAGATCCCTGAAACACCCATCCATCTCCGTTCCACGTACACAGGCGATGGATTGTAAATACGGTCTAGGATGTTCATCATCTCAACCCTTTGTCGATAATCCGTGGAATGCATCGCGGTCATAAACATGACTCGGAACACTAAGAACCTGTTCCATGCTTCATAATTCTGCAAGACAGCATTGAAAGTAAGGAAATGTTTGGGACAGTAACATTTGCTTTACTTCTTCTTATTAACATTTCTTAAGAAAGGTGTTATATCAGGATGACCACTCATCCTCTTGCAAGATAAACTTGTGCAAGAATCTGCCAATCTCATTTCGAGGAATTGGCCACTCCCTTGTGGACAACCCACAAGGTCATACAACTCTGTAATTTGTTGCACAAGTGTCGCATCTAATCTATGGGACTATTTTTCCCATCGAATGTCGTCTTCTAATCACGAAATCATGATTAATAGGAAATAGGATTAGGGTATCCTCATATCTAATCCATTTCTGATTGCCCTAGGCCAACCTTGTCGGTCCTAGGGTTCCAATTCAAACCGAGTTTCATCCTTTTAGCGAGCGACCCTTAGGATAACAAACCCTAGATCGTTCTCGCAAGTATGTCCTATCTTCGCTACATCCCGTGAATGTGGGCAGGTCTTTAGGGTATGAGAGTTTCAACTTGGCAATAAGAACAACTAGGTTACGTCCTCAACGTTCTAAATCCTAGTTGGCACTTGGGATATGTTGCTTTGATTTAACCATTTCTAAGCGTGTCCCTCGCGGTTTAGGTGTTTAGGGTAAACCAATTTACTTGTCTACTCTTGAAGATATTTACGATACCATTCTCATAATCACATGATTCATTGCCTACATATGACTAGATTTACCAACCCTAACTTTTCCGGTTAAGATCAAAGCGTAGGTCAAGTTACGGCATAATTTTTTTATTGACCCTTCTAGAACATGCATTTCATGATTTTTTTTTGCTGCTAGGCTTTTGGGGTTTATGTTAAAATGGACCATGCAGCCTTTTCCTAATTTTATTTCTGAATGAATTATTCATAGGCTAAATGAGCATTACCCAACTTTCGTAACTACTTACGTAATTGATTGAGATTTATGCCAAAAAAACTAGAGTTAACTTATTCTAGTTTACAATCCATGCCACACGCAAATTTATAGAATCATTTCTAGGCTCTTCTATTTTCTACGGGATTAATGATTTTTCCTAATGAATCATTCAATGAAGATTTGTCTAAAAATGCAACATGGGATTAATCTTTCCATGCCTAATCAAAGGTGCACTTTAATAATTTTTGACCTTATAAGGATAGGCAATAGGTGTTCTAGGCCGTCACTTTGACATGCACGCAAGGGAAACTACTAATAAGTTCGTGAGATGCATAGATAATTTACGTTATTTTGTTCATCATGTTGGAAATACCAACGACCACTTCATGTCATGAGCTAATTATTCAAATAGTCAATCTATTTCCAATTGCATTTAACTAGGCTGGGTGAATTTGACATGCGTGGGTGCTTCCTAGTCCATGAATTTATCGTGCATAATGCCTTACTTTTGCGACGAATCAAAAATAGTAAAAACCTGGACTTGTGAACTCAGGGAGATATCCACGTGAATGTTAGGAGAGGAACCTCCCGCGGTTGCACCTTGTGGCTTTTTAGGGGCCATCGCGAATTCGACCTTCTTGCCTTGGCCGCAGACTTATGATCTTGGCCCGTCTCCCTCGCACGCGCAATTCCTTTTTAGATTCGGCTTCCTTGACCGATGCCTCGTCTTGTGGAATTGGCTTTGGAAGACCTTATAGGCTTCCTTCTTGAAGCTTATGAGGGAAAGAACTTTGGGATTCCTTCTTGAAGCTTATGAGGGGAAAGAACTTTGGGCTTCCTTCTTGAAGCTTATGAGGGGAAAGAACTTTGGGCTTTCGGAGGGTTCAAAAAGGGAAGGGCCTTTAAAATCTTGGGTTATAACAGACTTTATAGGGTCTCCACGAGTAGGGCCTTTAAAAGAAAACCGAGGGTAAAAAGGCTTGTGGGAGTTGCAATGGAAAAGAGGGTTTAAAAGGAACCCGTGGGGGGTAATATGGACTTGTGTGGGGAATCCACGAGAAGGGGGGGACTTTATGGGGACTTGGGTGGGGAATCCACGGGAAGAGGGCTTTATGGGGACTTGGGTGGGGAATCCACGGGAAGGGGGCTTTATGGGGACTTGGGTGGGGAATCCACGGGAAGGGGGCTAGAAGCTTCCAAAAGAAGCTTCTTGGATGTGTGATGGCCACGTGGAAGAAGAATGAAGGCAGGAGCTGGTGCAGACTCCACGACTCCTCCTCTCGACTATTCCTTACGATTCCTCCTTCCGCAGCAGCTGGCGAACTCATGGCAGCAGCGGCGTCGACTTCCGGTGGTGGCTCAGGCTGCAGGCGGCATAGCTTTACTCCCTCCCTCATACGGCAGCATCACGACCCTTAACTTCCCTCCTTTCTGTCAGACTTCACCCTCTCTCTCAGCCAGCAGAGTGGCGCAGCTCTCGACGACAGCTTCGACCTTCTAAATCTCTCTCTTCCCAGGCCTGGCAGCGTCCCGTCCTCTCGTCCAGCCCCCTCCCTTCTCCCTGAAATAGCCATGATTTTTATAGGTAGAGGGAGAGGTACCTCCCTCCCTCCACGCAGCCTGATGCATGAGCATCAAGCCTTCCATGAGTTCCAGCACGGTGCACGGTCATCGTGCCTCCCCTCCCTCTCCTCCAGCACGACCGTCGGCTAGGGAAGGGAGGGGATAATTTTAAAAAAAATTGCTATTATCTAACTTAAGAGGAGATTCATATGTGGGAATATTACAGAGACAATGAACAAAGTGAAAGATAATAAATGCATACTGAATAAAATACAATGCTCAATACAGCAGAAGAATCCTGACCTCCAAACTTCTGTGTTTGAAAGACCAAGGTAGAGAGTATGTCGTACTCTAACGGATCCCAAAACGCAACAAGGCAGCCTCTAGATGTATCTGGTAGCAGCAAACGCAGTAGTAGGATGTTGGATCAATGATAAACAAGCATTAAACTGGCAAAAAACTGCAAACGCAGCAAAGGATGATGATGTGGTGAAGAAGGTCCCAATCAGCAAAATGCAGCATAGGAGTATGAAACAAGGCTGAGCAACAACAAGGAGATGAAAATGCAAGCTATTGGGTGGTTGGCAACTATAGGTGACCACTGGTATGGGCAAACACAAGGTTTTGGGCAACATGCAGCAGTAAATGAAAACTCCAGGGTGTAGACAGCAGCCCCCTTGATAATCAAAAGTGTGGAGATGGCTGGAAATGATCCAAATCTGCGATGGATAGCTGAGAAGCAAGTGCCTGATAGTAGAAGACAACAGTGAACAGATTCGGCTAAGATATCCTCTGTGTGTATGAGGTGTAGACAACAAAGCTCTAGCACTTACAAGCTGCACAAACAAGATTGTGGCTGCATGGAGGGCAGCATGCCTATTTATAGAAAGTTTGGATCCTTCCATCAGGGTTTGTGCTTACGAGACACACACTCTGTGTGTGTTTGTGTGTGTGTGTGTGTATCATCAAAGTAGATTCTCGTACTATTGGCAATCTGGAGGCATTGCCCCATCCGACGCATCCTAGAGTCTTACAACATCGTGCTCAAGGGTGTGGGATATTATTGGGAGCCTCACAAGGTGGCACATCTAGAAGACACATTGTCAGCTGATTTTTGGCAACAAGTATCTCTCCATATATGCCATAGTACCTCGAAACGGCATTTTTGGAGCCCCGAAACAAAAGGGCCATTTTGGACCGAAACGGAAATGCAAAAACGCCGTTTCGTCACCTTGCGGCGGACAAGCAGACCGGTTTTCAATTTTACCCCTATCTTCTACGCAACCGTCTCTTCCTCTTTACTCAAGCACATTACCTTTTGCAACTTTCAACTTCTCCTCCTCCTCCATTCCTTCTTTTCTTCTTCTTCGTCTTTCCTCCTCCTTCTAGGTTCTTCTCCTTCCTTCTTTTTTTCTAAGTTCTTCTTCTTCTTCTTCCACCCTCCTCCTCTATTTTTTTCCCTCCTCCTTTTTCTTCAATCTTCTTTTATTTCTTAACTTCTTTGCAAATTCCTATTTGGCATTAGCTTCTCATGGCGATAGATCTGTTTTGGAGGCACGTCAATCCAATTAACGGATACAAGGGTCCTCAGAGTCATATGAGGAGATAGTACATGGGTCCTTAGAATTCGAACAATTCATGACTCTTGGACTCTAGAGACTAGACTCGTGATACCTCAAGAGTCAGGAGTCAGGAGTCAGGAGTCAATTTAGCTTTGCAGTTGCTAGTTACCAATCACCAGTGATATTACACATATCGCATGCACATGATGATATCATGATTGTTCATTGATGTTGATAGTTATTACTCAGTAGTTACTTGTACTCAATGCCGACCCAACTATGAGCAGATTATTCACATCACACAGTTACATGTGTCTTGATTTTACTTATTATGCATCTTGGTTCCTCTGTTCTTGATATCAGTCTTTAGATTATTTATGAGTCATAAATTATAATTTATTTTATTGTTTAAAGTTTTGAAAACTATGTCTTAATTGTGTTAAGCTATCTTAATCATTGAGTCTTCGCTCGTGACACATGTAATGAATCATGATTTCAATCATATGACATGAAGACTCAAAAGTTTAGTGTAAAATTTGGATTGTAAGATTGATATATTTACATATCCATGTAATTATATATTTATTTAAGTGTACAATCTGAGATGCCGTTTTTCCATTTCCAAAATTTGCCCGAAACTCCAAAACTCTAGTTCTTTCTGTTTCCGTTTCTCCCATTTCCGAAACTTCCTTGTACTATGATACACACGACCTTGATAGAGCTCTAGACATGAATCATCCATTCACTATATAGCCGTTGGATCCAAGTGGAAAGTGGCTCCTAAGCCTTTCAAGAGCTCTGACATCATTTTTCGCTCACCTAGGGTGGCCATGACCTATTTTTCACAATACATGCCTCTAGCCCTAGGTGGTGGTATACTCTTCCATGGCTTATTTCCCTGATATCCCTTGGACCACCTTGAGAGGCTTGTATATATGATCGGTTAAGGTTTTGAGACTTCAAGTCAACTCCAACTAGATTGTTGAGCATATGTACTTTGTTATAAAATTCTTTCAAGTAATATGATTAGTCACATTTTTAACCACAAAAATAACATTGCATAATTTACTACCGTAATACATATTTTTTGAGTTCTTTCAGCAATATCCTAAATTATCCTTTTTATTTAATTATTTATTCATTCATTCATGTAATTTTATACGCATTTTTATACATATAAATTTGAGACACATCAAGCTGCTGAAGTTAATCCCTGGTCACAATCCTAGAATATGCAACAATACTGTCAAGCGGAAACAGTTTACGTAATGTCCACAGCTCAAAAGCAATGCACACAAATAAATGTTGAACACTCATACATAAATGCATTAAGTGTATGCAAAAGTTGAGAACTCTTCCATACAACTTCTATTGACTGAAACTTGAGTTTTGAGCTTCTGATTCAACTAAACTTCGGAGTTGCCATGACGTCACACTTCCATCTCTAAACTTGCTACAAGAATCTGTCTATCAAAACATGATTAGAATGGATTAATAAGTTATTCAGAGGCTCAAGGACAAGAGTCATCATGACCCTTTCAAGATCCAAAATGGGTTATATATCACATACTTGCAAGCTCAATACCATTTATGAAGTCTCATTCACCGTAACCTGCACCAACACTCTCATGTAAGGACCATGGAGAAACATTGAGAAAACTAAGTTAATATTTCATTGATCTTTCTCATGGGAGGTGCAAGATTGATTTGGCATCTGGATCATATACAGTGTGAGAGATGAGAGGATGCATAGAGATCGAAGCTCAGCTGAGAGTATAGTTGACAGTGAAAAGAGTGTGTAAGAGTGAAGACAAAACTCCCAAAACAATAATCAAAGAGTGTAAGATGCAAGTACAAAGTACAACCCTTAAACCTTAGGGTTGCTAATGTGTGTTCACATCCAAAAGGTGTAAGTAAAACATGATAAGTGCCTAAACTCTGTAACATAGACACATAAAATAAAAGAATAAATTTGGAGGAAAAAACCTATCGTAAAGAGAGTAAAAAGTGCCCCAGTGTCCTACTGAGGATCACCGATACTCCTTTGTGAGCGTAGGCATGAGTCAAACCCAACAAACCCCCCCCCCCCCCCCCACAAAGTGAAGAGTGATCAATATACAAGGATCATCCAACAAAGGAGATAAAACTTAAAGCATTGCGGAATGCTTCAAATTTATTCCAAAAAAGGGCTTTGGTGAAGATGTTTGCCACATTACTAGTGGTAGGACAATAGACAAGGCTGATATCTCCTGCATGTAGCCTCTCTCTAACAAAGTAATAGTGGATCTCTGTGTGTTTCGTGCGTGCATAAAACACTAGGTTCCGTGCCACTGCAATGGCACTCTAACTGTCAGTAAACAAAGAAGTAGGCTCCGTGACAAATACATCTAAATCAGCCAACAAACGTCTTAGCCATATACATTCAACTGTGGTAGTGAAAGCTGCCTTGTATTTAGCTTCACATGACGATGTGGCAATAGTGGATTGTTTCTTGCTAAGCTAAGAGATATAAGATGAGCTAAGAAAGAAACAATTACCACTAGTAGAGTGACGTGAATCAAAATCACCAGCCCAATTTGAATCACTGTAAGCATATAGTTGCAGTGGTCCCTCCTTGTTGGCATAAAGCAATCCAAGAGTCCTAGTACCTTGCAAGTAACAAAAAACGCCTTCACAACTTGCCAATGTGACATGCGTGGGCGGTGCATATATCTTCTCAGGACTGAAACTACAAACTGGTTATTTGGCCTTGTGTTGCATAAGTAAATGAGACATCCAATTGCTAGAGCATACATATGGATATCAAACAAATCGTTGTCTCATCATGTAAGAATAGCTTGAGTCCAATCTCCATTGGTGTGCAAGGTGGCTTGCAATCCTGTAAGCCAAACCTCTCAAGAAGTCTACCAATGTATCTAGACTCTGACAATCCAATGCCTCTAGCATCATGAATGAACCAAATGCCCAAATAATAGTGTAAAGGCCCTAAATCTGACATCTCAAAATTTTGCTACAAACTTTATTTGAATATTGAAATCTAATCAGCATGCGTCCCTATAAGCAGAAGATCACCAACATAAAGACATATGACTAGCAAGAATCCCCCCTCTTTACATACGTAAAGTGCAAACTCTGATGAGTTATTAATGAATCCTTACTCTGATGAGTTATTAATGAATCCTTGGCTAAGTAAAAAGGCATCAATTTTTGCATACCAAGCTTGGGGACCTTGCTTCAAACCATACAAAGCCTTTTTCAGCTTGCATACCAAGTGTTCAAATCCCACAACTACAAAACCAATGGGCTGCTATATATACACTTCTTCTTGAAGTTTCCCATTTAAAAATACAGTCTTAATATCAAGCTAGTGCACAATCCTACCATGATGGGCAGCCAAAGCAACCAACCATAGACTGAATGATAGTTATGCGGGATGTAGGAGCAAATGTCTCCTCATACTCAATGTCTTTCTCTTGCGTGTATCCTTTGGCCACAAGCCTGGCCTTATATTTCTCAATCTGCATTCCTTTTCAGCTTATAGACCCATTTTGTTCCAATGGCTTTCTTCCCAATAAGCAAAGACACTAAATCCCATGTTAGATTCTTTATGATGGAATCAAACTCAGCTTGCATTGCTGCCATCCAATGCACACTATGTTGTGCATCCTCAAAACATTCAAGCTCCTCATCATCAAGTGTATGTGCTGCCATAACAAACTCCATTGTATTTGCACCATCATGCAAACGAGCTTGTCTTCTAGTACGACCAGCAATAGGACATCCAAATGACTATCTTTCATAGTCTACAAGTACCATCTAGGCATCTGCCTAGCTTCCTGATTGTGTACAAGCTCCTGCTGAACCTCAAATTCAGCATCTAGCTGAATATTCAGATCAGCCATAGACTGATTTTCTGCATTACTCAATGGAGCAGCTGGCTGAACATTGCGTTCACTTGTTGAAGCTCCAGCTATATCACCAAAAGAAATGGGCAGCAACCCTTCAAATACATCATTGGCAACCTGATATGTATCAAAACCAGCAAGGGATAATTCTGATTTTTCACCGAAAACCACATCCCTACTGACAAATACTTTCTTAAAGACACAATCATACTATCTATATCCTTTGCTCTCACTATTGTACCCTACGAAAATGCATTTAATAGCCTTGTTGCCCAACTTCTTGCTTAGTACCTTGGGAATGTGAGTATAAGCAAAACACCCAAAAGTACGAAAATGTCCAATAGAAGTTTTTGGTTGTTCCAAACCTCAAAAGGCGTGACACTCTTTAATGCCTTGGTAGGACACCTATTCAAAACATGGCAAGCACACACAACTGCTTCCATCCAAAAACTATATGGCAAACTCTTTGCTTTTAGCATACATCTAGCTAATCTCCATGAGTGACCGATTCTTCCTCTCTGCAACCCCATTTTGCTCTGGAGTGTAAGCAGTATTGTACTGATGGACAATGCCTTTCTCCTTCAAAAATTTATTAGCATGGAAGACATGTATTCCCCTCCTCGGTCCAAACAAAGAGTCTTAATCCTACAGCCAGATGGATTTTCAGCAACAAGTGCTACAAAGTCAAAAATGCATCATACACCTCTGACTTTTTCACCAAAGAGTAGACCCAACAAAAATGAGTAAAGTCATCAATGAAAGTGATAAAATAATTACAGCCACCCAATGACTTTTTCTACATAGAGCCACATACATCGGAATGCATAATCAGTAATCTAGCAATTGCTTTAAAAGCAACATCACGAAGAAAGGAAAAACGATGTATTTTTTCCAAAATGCATCCCTTACATATATGCTCAGGAGGTCTCTCCAAGAGACGTAGGCCACCGCATCGGTGTACACTACATAAGCATTAAGTTGCCATAGTTAACATGCCACATGTGAGCATGCCACAACCCTACTTATGACATAGCAAGAGTAAGAGTAGATGCTAGATAGACCAACTGACCAACTGAATAAGCATCTAACTCATAGAGTCCATGACATAAAATGCCAATCAAAACCAAAGTCGTGAGTTCTTTAGCTCTGACCATACATTTGTCAACATCAATTATGACTTGCAGACTACACTTTGCCAAAGAAGAAATAGACAACAAATTCTTCTCTATGCATGGCACAAATAATATATCCTGCAAACGAAAATTAGAACCATCAATGGTTGTCAACACAATCTCCCCAACACCTCTAACAGGGTATGATGCATTGTTGGCACACTACACAAACTTGCCAATAAGAGCTGCAATAATGGAGGAAAACAAATCCCTACGCAATGTAATATGCCTAGAAGCACCACTGTCAAAGAACCAAGTGCTTGCATCCTTAGTAGAGCTAAACCCCAAGAAGATTCATAACTACAAGTGTAGAAACAAAAGTCGTGGTCTGCAACAAAAGACACGAACTCGATAGCAGTAGAGCATGTGTCAAAAACAGACATCCCTTACTCCTTCTCCTTGGCTATGCACTTCCTACATTCTGTAATGTAGTGACCTAGCTTTTTGCAATAGTAGCACTTGCCCTTCTTGGCTTGCGTGCCCCCCTGTTTCTTACTGCTCTATGAAGTTCCTGAAGTCCTAGAGCTCTACGTAGCATTTTTAGCTTGGCTGCCCTTGCCCTTCTACCTTTCCATAAAAGCCTCCTTAGAGGCTATAACATCCACCCCACTGTTCTTTCTTGTTTGCTCTTCCTCTAAGAGCAAACTAACCAACTGAAGGAAACTAAGGGGCTGCGGAAAAATTCTTATGGTGAGATTCAAGGCCGTATGAAAGACCAAATAAGAGAGCAGCAATGAATTCAAAGTAGTAGAGATCAATTGTGCATCCGAATAATACTCATCTACATTCATAAGCTACTCATACAAGTCCTTAATTTTGTTGAGATAATCTTGCATAGAATCACCTTCATCCATCTTCACATTCTTAAGCTCTTTCTTCAAGAAAAAGATGTATGTCTCATTTTTCCAGCAAACATTTGCTCAAGTGTCAACTATGCTTCTCGTGAAGAAGTTGTAGACCATATGTGTGGAATGATAGACCACTAAACTACCAATGCAATCAACAACAATGCTTGAGCATCCCGTGCGTCCCAAGCCTTTTGTGCTGCTGATCTCTAGGAAAGTGGCTGAGTTGGAGCAGGCTGAGCAAGCTAAGTGGGCCTTTGTCCATGTCCTCCTAGAGGAGATATAATAGGAGCCACAACTCCAAGCCGAACTTCTTCACCACTGACATAATCCCAAAGATTCTTTGCAATCAGCACATTTTTCATCATAAAAGACCATAGAGAATAGTTGTGGCCATTCATCCTATCCTCCTTGGACACATATCACCTTGTCCCTGATTGGCCATGGTAAATGTCACTAATCAAAGAGCACAAGAGCAATACTTCAAGCTGGACCTAGAAATCTGAGAATTTTCAGAAATTACAGCAAACACCTTGCTGTAATTAGCAAATCTAATCACACTCTGTCAAAACTGTCCAACGTGCACGTTGTCCAATGCACAAGTAATACTCAGCAGCACAAAAAATGCAAAAACCCCAAAATTTGTCATCCCAAAATGCACAAATTCAATCTATTACAGACTGACACTAATGCACATTTGTTGATGTCTGAGCTGACTTCAAAAGCCCCGAATTTTTGGCCCAAAATTCACAAAATCTCTACAATAAATGTGTCCCCAACACTTGCACAAACAAAGATATGCTGCCCAAGCAAAAGCCCCTTCCAATAGATCAAATCTAGATTTAAAAATTGATAATTTTTTTCTTTTACCTCCTTTATGGGTTGTCACAGCTGACAAGCTACGAGCTTGCAGACGAACCAGGGCACTGGTGGCAGTGGAGGCAAGTGGCGCAGCTACAGAACTAGGCAGAGTTGGCGAATTGCAGGTCACACTTGGCTAGTGGCTAACAGGACTGCAAGTGGCATCTGGCAATCGAGCTGGAGGCGGAGCGGCAGGGACCAAGTCGATGAGGGCTGGGGCAACAACTGAGCTAGAGGCAGCGGTGCACAAGACTTTTGGAGGCGCAAGGAAGGAACGCAGGGAGCTGGAGGCTGGCAGCGCCTGGGCAGCAGCGTTGGTTAGGTCCACTTGGTGGTGGCACGGCAGGCAGAGGCACTGCGCCTAGGACCTAGTGCTACTGGTGGCGGACCTGGCGCAACTGATGGGACTAAAGCTGCTATCACTGCGGGTGCCAACTCAGCTCGCGGTGGCCACAAGCTTAGCTGAGCTGAGGGTCAGCTTTGATACCAAATGTGAGAGGTGAGAGGATACACAAAGATTGAAGCTCAACTGAGAGTACAGTTGACAGTGAAGAGAGTGTAAGAGTGAAGACACGACTCCCAATGCAATAATCAAAGAGTGTAAGACACAAGTACAAAGTACAACCCTTAAACCTTAGGGTTGCTAATGTGTGTTCACACCCGAAAGGTGTAAAACACAATAAGTGCCCAAACTTTGTAACATAGGCACATAAAATAAAAGAGAAAAAAGCTGGGGGAAAAAAACCACTCGTAAGGAGAGTAAAAAGTGCCCCAATGTCCTACTGAGGATCATCAACACTCCTCCGTGAGCATAGGCATGAGTCAAACCCAACATACAGTCCCACAAATGTTGGACCATATCTTGTCTCAAAGTAAATTGCTTTTTTGTGTAATAATGTTGTCTCAAAATAATATACCTAGAAAATTGAGAAACTCTTGTTGGCAGACACAAAGACAAATTTAAGGCAAAAAACTTACGAAAAAAAGAACATCGCTGTATCAGATGTTGGAGTTGCTTGCCACAGAAAAATGAATAATGTTGGGAGGAATATCGCAGGCTCTCTGATAGTTTTCCATAGGTAAAATAATTGTGCTTTGGCATACTCTAGCGCAGTAGGCTCAGTTGTAGAGAGAGAATCATCATGTTTTGAGTTATTAGGTAGCAGGGAATGAGTATTTGACTCCTCACTGACAAATACTGCAACTGCAGAAGTCAGAAGTGGAAGAAGAGCAGTCACAGAAAATACAAATCTGATACCAATCAAAAAAAAAAAGGTCAGTAGAAAATGGTGTATATATACTGTTTCCTAAATGTTCAATATCTTAAAAGTACTAGACCCTGTGACATTTAATGCATTATGAAGCTTTTTGGTAAGGACTCATATAACTCACCTTACACCATATGTTTCAATTAACGAACCGCTGAAATAGGCACTCACAATGCCTCCAATTGCTGAAGAGCCCCAGCAAAGGGACTGTATAGACCCAGACGTCCCTTGAGGTTCTCCACGAGCTCTTTCCACTGCCATGGAATCAACAACCTGCCACAAAATATCTAGAAAGGATGAAAGTACCCTCTGTATGTCTTTCAAGAATATTCCCTTATGGACAGCCTATTCCATGAGAGCACATTTATTTGTACCATGGCTCCTTTGACAAACACTATAAATATGCAAATCTATCCTTTTCAAACTTACCACATCAGAAAAAGCAACAGAAAGAGAACTCAAAAGAATAGCTAATGCAGCTCCATATTTGTTGTCTACAAACATGGCCATTGCAGCCCATGCAAAAGCTCCAAGGAGTCCACATAGTACTAGATAAGATCGCCTTCGATAACCAAAAAGTGGAACCCCATCACTGTCAACATGTGAAGTAGCTCATAATTATGGCCTCAATCTAACTTCAAGAACTCCCATTACTAATTAAGAAACCCTTCAGAACTTTGAGATTTCATACCTTATGAATCCATATAAGGGCTTGATCAGCCATGGAACAGCAGAGATGCCAGTTATAATAGCAGTCTGCATCAAACAGTACATGTGATATTCATCATAATACTACTCACTTCATATGACAACTCAATTACAGCACATAGAAGAAATATGAAGCAGCCTAATCTGTGTGAGGAATGAAATTTATGCTTGTCTAAGAGGAGCTCTCCCAAGTTCACAATAAGCTATTTTAACTATTGAGTGTAGAAATGTATGGTCACTGAACTGCAGAAGCACAGACACTTGATTGCTTTGCTACAGCTTCAGATATGTAATTGATGAGCCATGCAGAAAGAAGTCATTAATCAAGTCGAGTAAGGTTAAAGTACAAGAAGGACAAAGAGTTTAACCAGGGCCACAAGAGATACCAAATGCACTAGTGTTCTGCATTCAATAGCACCAAGGATGTTATGGTGTGACTGCTCATTACAGCACTAGTGCCACAGATGTGATTCTATTAGGAAGTGTTGAAACTTTTATTGGCAAACACCCTTTCTGAAAGGTACGCCATTGTAAGACATGCAAAAACAAGATACCAATCATAGGAAATTGAGGAAGCACTTCTTGAGCCACAAAATGAACAAGAATTTGACAAGACAAACCCAGGTCTTTGTAACCCTATGAAATTAAAAATGCTCACCAATATGCGACTAAGTGTAACTACGCATGGTTGGGCTTAGAAGTAGGATGCGACAAGTAAAAACACAATTTAACTCAGAAGCAAGTCATATTGGAAGTCATGGATACAAAGGAATCTCAAGCTTGGCATCTGCAAACTTTTCTATCCATAATGTACGAAGCAAAGGCATCAGTGTATGAGATCCTAAAAACTACAACATGGCATCCACATACTTTTCTGCACTACGACGTACCATTTGCATACTTTTCTGTAACCCATTCTCTGATAATAAACAAGCAAAGCATCAATGTATGAGAACTGTACTACAATTTAGAACAGAAGAAAGCAGGCACAGAAATTCTATCATCTCTGATCCAGCTGAAACCATAAGAAAGGGACTGTTCTATACGTTCATGCTTAGAACATGAAAAATCCTTCTACATGAAATACACAAGATTATGGCTTAAAGGTGCCGTAAGCAATGCAGGGAACAAAGTCATGGTCTGTTGGACAGAAAGAGAGCAGGTCTGAGGAACCCTGGTCCCCAACCCTGAACTCCACCTCATAAGACTATGATGAAGGGGCTATTATCACATGAGAAAGACTAATGGACAGGGTGTTTATCAGAACTCCAAATGTGCTCTATTGTTGAGGTGAGATGAACAAAGAAGAAGACAAATAAAAATATATATGCTAACAACCCAACTCAGATCTTGGGTGTGACTGAAGGAAAAAGAAAAAATAAAGATGGAGTACCAAAGGGGAGCAGCTCATAGAAGAGAGAACCCAAAAGCTGCAAACAACCTCCGAAGAAACATTCAAGAGTTTGTAATGAATCCCAAGGTAGCAAAGATTTTATCCAATTGAAAATTGGAACAATGTCAATATCAATGTAGTTTGTTAAAGATGATGTTGGGTATGGAGTTCACGTGTGTGACCACCACACTATGGCGGATGGAACTCAATGGAGTTTTTTTTTTTTTTTTTAAGGGAGAGAGAGAGAGAGAGAGAGAGAGAGAGAGAGAAAACTCTTGCACGTATACAAACTTAAAGAAATAGACTGATAATGATAGGCAAGATACAAGTGCAAGTGATAGGGCTTGAATATATAGGCTAAGCTGTGTAGCTAAGCCTTTGACCTTTATTTAATGCTAAGTGGTGTAAAAAGGTGTTCACATCTAAACATAGCTAAGTTGTGTAGCTAACCCTTTGACCCTTATGTAATGCTAAGTGGTGTAAAAAGGTGCATACACCTAAACATCATACTTGTAAGGTACGAAAGGTACGATACGGTATAATACAGTACTAAATGGTACCTTATGATTTTATAAGATACGGTACGATATTAGTACGAAAAAAAGTTAAGATTATTTTTTTAATAACAAAAACCATAAATCATTAAATGATAGAACATAGAATACATATTTAAAGTGGAAATAGCCATTTCATTACAAAATAAGATGAATACATGAGGGTGACCATCGCGGTCGCTGGGCTGCGCAAAACATGCGATACAACTACAGTCTAGTATATGTGATACAAAAAAAAGAGAGACCTATGAATCTATGATGAGGCATCACTATCATTATCATTAGAACCATCTGAGTGCTCATCGAGAGAGTCTAAAGATGACTCCTCAGCATCCAATGATGAGACAAACTCATCCTCATCCTCACTGATGAGGTTACCATCATCATTAAATGATGGCTCCCTAGGTGGCAACTATGTAGGCAAGGAGGGAATGTCATCATGAGGCACAGGATGTGAGCTACTAGAGCCCCACCTTACATGTATCTGCAAGCCACTTGAACCAACCCTCCTCAATGATGTAGGGTGTCGAATGACCATGCCCCTACTACCACCTACTCGAACTCCTCGCCCACGAGCATGCTAACTGCGAGTGTCACGAGTATCTGCTGCTATAAGCTCTTTATAGAGCTCTGCCAAAATCATCTCCTCCTCCTCGTCCACCTCCTTATGTATACTCGAAAGAGTGTCGTCCATCAACTTCAATGTATCACGTTCACCTACATAATGCAGTGATGCACGTAAGATTGATCATTGTAAATGCTAAAGTCTAAATTGTAAAGTATAAACTTAAAAGTTCAAAGTTTAAAAGTTAAAACAACAAATTTTAAATGTTATGATTAAGTGTTTAAACTTTACCTGCTTCGGACTACCCATGCTCATCATAGCCCTCATCATGCGTAAGTTAGTGCGGCAATAGACTAGCCGCTCTAACTGTCGTGTGCTAAGCCAATTGTGAATCTTTGTGTGAATGAGAGATTAGGCACTCCAATTTCTCTCACATGCACCCGAAGAGCAATCCTGGGCAAGGACCCTCATGGCTAAGGGCTGAAGGGTCTCTAGTGCGTATCCAAAGTTTTGCCACCAAAATAAAGGCTTCACAAGTGACTCTCTCCTCCAGTAAGTGGGAGATGCAAAAGCCACATGCCCTCTCTAATCTACATAGCATCCTAGCACCTCGAGCACTGCATTGTGGTTATCCACAGGGACCACATGAGTCAAATAAGCAAGCTGGTCCGAACGGAACTCTCTATCATCCATGACCGACAGTGGCTTGTAGGCCGGATGTACCAATGCGGCAAAACCATGGATGGGCTTATGCATCCACGCCCATCTCCTCTCTGCTATCTCTAAAACATGTGCACACTGTAAAGAAATTAGAAAGAAATACAATTCATTTTGGATTAAAAACAAGGCAGAGAAGCCCACACAATTATTTAAGAAGTGATGGAAGGGTCTTAGCGCATGCACGTACATGGCCAGTGTCTGATTCCGATCACCTAATTTTTAATATTTTTTAGAATTTTTTAGCTTTTATTTTTTAATATATTTTTAAAACCTTTTTTTAACATTTTTGTTGGGATAAAAACCCCCCCTCAATGTTGATCTCAAGGATGATGCAGTCGATATTGACTGCTTGCGACGGCGTCGCCAAGCACTAGACACTTGGCGGGCCATTTTTTGGCTAATGTCAAAGGTGAGTGCTTGGGCGGTCTTCAACGTGTCATCAAAGACCCCAATTTGAAGTAGATAAGCACCAATGTGAGAAGCGCCCAAGTTTAGCAAGAAAATTTTGAGAAATTACGATTGGAATCGAAATCCCCAAATTGCATGCTACTACCTCTTACAGCTAAGGCTTAAATTCAGAAGTTCTAAACCTTAATTAGTTTAAGGCTTAATTTTTGTTTAAAAACTATCTTTGTGAATGTTGGTGATCGAGGTGAAAGATGCATGTGTGGATGTGATGCAGCATGTTGAAGGTAAAACGATGAAGAGCAGATTGACATGGCGGTTGGATCTAGCATCCGGAGATGGAACATCAAGTTATGTCGGGCTGACAAGTAACAAAAGTTGGGTTGCAACGTGGCTGAGATGGGCAAGGCAGCCTTGGCAACTTTCTTGAGGACTGGCAATCTGCACGTCTGCTGACCTATGGGGTTAAACTGGCAGCGAACAAGTCTTCACATCAACGCTTTGATATTAAAGACTGTTAGGTGTACTCCAAATAGGGTGCTGCTGCTTCTACTTCTCCTTCTTCTTGTGGCACAGGCAGCCATGCACAAGGATAGGCAGTGCGCAGCTATAGACTGATGGGCAGGGTGGTGAGGCTAGAGCTGTGACAGGCTAAAGATAGTGGAATAGAGATGGGCAGACAACAGCGCTCAAGACTACTACTCTTTCTTACAGACCTGCATTTTGGGCTGCAGCATGATCATGGTTGCTATAGGAGTGACCTAGCAGCAACAGGCATTGCTGAAGGCTGGAGCAATCATATCGCAGCAGTGGCAGTGAGTAGCAAGGATATGGGTGCACAGGCTGGATATTGATGGAGAAGATGTGGCTCTGAAAATCAATGATTAAGGGATAATATCTGCATGCAATAATGGGGATCGGTATAAAGAACGGCTCCTCTTGGCTACCGCTGTACTATATAGAGTTGGGCAGACTTATAACCAGGTGCATGACTGGCCAACGAGAACTTTTCGAGGTAACTAAATTGGCCTTTTTGGGGCTGTTCTAGAGCTGGATAAATTTGGCCATTGGTTAGCATTTGTTTTAGCCCTGATTTAGCCTTGCTTAACACCTCCCCTCATGCCCAATAAGAGAGCCTAAAAGATGATGACAGCAAAGCTTTGTTTTAAGTAGAGGAAAGCCAAGGAGTAAGACCGCCCTCAAGGGTGCCAGTGATAAGCTAATGCTGCAAGAAGTGAGTTAGTTGCTGAGAACAACAGTAGAAAATATAGCAATGAAGCCCATAAATACCGCGTATATTACAGGAAGTCAAGAGAGCATGCTGACACATACGCAAGGGTTTTCACCTGGAAAGCCACCCAATTGGATTTTCGACCAGCCAAGTGCCCAAACCACAAAACACAATGCAATACAATGAGATATCGACTCAGCCATACTATGCAGCAGGTTTTCAAAAGGGTAGCACCCTCTAGGGTTTTTCACTTACTCAAAGTGCCCTTCTACAAAATGCATGGGTAATAATATGAGTACAAAAGTAAACGTGTCAATGACACAAACACAACACCCAAAGCCCCATCTCACCATCAAGTCAATCCTCTCATGGAGTCACTCAAAAGTGTGGAACAATGAAGATCACTCTGGTCACAAGAGTGAAGAGACTTGACAGCTTTACTGACAAGGGTTATATTTATCTGATGAAAAGGCAGTGCATCTCAGCTTGCAATCAGACAGTAGCATCATAAGAGTTCCCAAAACTCGGTCATAGATGAGCATCAACAGTATAATGGACCAAGAAAACAGTGCTGACCAAGAGAGAGCATGGAGCCACTATGGTTGCATCAAGATCCAGGCTCTATCACATTTAGAATCATTAGATCTGTATAATGTTTGCTCATGTCTAAGGTAGAAGCCTAGCATAAATTATACTTGATGGCATACCAGAGCTGCCACAAGATGCATGGGATGCTTTCAAGGATATGTCATATCAGGTTGGTTGTTGGTAAGCCAACAGTATGCAGCTTGAATAGAAGATGTCTCTTTCAAAAAAGTGTGTTGAATCGAAAGGAGCTCGAGCAACAAAAGACGAAACTCAATTAAACTCAACACCCCTGAAATGAGATAAGGGCATTTATTTGTGCTTCACCTGTAGCTATGCTTGACCCAACTGGCAAAGCTTTCAGATACGGATCTAGGTCAATATCGACAACAATCAAACCATCAGATATTGGTAATATACCAGCTTCAGTGGCTATCTGTATGAACTCCTCCAAGAGGGCTTTGAAAACCTTTCTTGAAATGAAAGAAATATTTGTGACCAGCCATGATGTCAAACATGTTAAATTGACAAATTCACATGCTATTATGCCACTTCCTTTCCTGAAATTGGTGGATGTCCTATCCAGTATCATACAATGCCACAATTGAACAAAGTTCACTGCTGCTATAACCTTTGCAAACAGTACCCTAAACTTGTGTGATGTGCTGCTTAGCCCTAGACATCTATTTGGTCCTTTACCATCCTCTATCATTCCTGCAAAAGCATAAGACAAATGTTAAAGCCTCCCAAGGTATAAGAGATAGGAACTAAACAGGTGTAGTGCAGCTGGTAAGATCAAAAATGTTGACCTGAAGCCTTGAATTCTGTGTGGTTATCTAGAATCTAAAGCATGGGGCTGAAAAGGAAAGTTCCAACCAGGTTTGCAAGTAGAAGGCCCAGTGGCCTAAGCAGTAAGATAGCATTACAATTAAGGGAGGAAAAGAAATTTATTAGTGACTTGAAATCATTGGTCCGTAGCACCAATATGAAATATATGTTAATCTACCTCTGCAGGATCAAGATGAAGGTCGTCCTTCAGAAAGAAGCTGACAGCCAACCGAGAAAGCCCAAGTACACCTTGCACAAAGTACACCGATGTGATAGCTATAAGATCAGGAGTCAGCTTCACTCCCAGAGACAGCTTTCCTCTTTCAGTCAACTTCTTCTCTCTTGAACCAATTCCAGAGTATCCACTTTCAAGCTCATCACCTTGCCTCTCATCAGTTGGCAGTCCTTGAGATGTTTGCAAAGCTGCTGTCCCAGATGAAAACACATTCACACCAATTAAAAGCCCCACTATGAAAAAGTATGAAGCCAAAACATAACTGTACAAATGAAATGACTTGTCCTCGTTCATTGCTAGCAATTCAGAAGATTTAATGTGTCAAAGCTAACAGTATTGTAACAACAAAAAGCAGACATAGGAAATTGAAAGCTGAATAAGCATGATGCTAAAAAGCAGACATGAAGCAATACAGCCATTTTGTGATGTCATTCATCTACGCAAGATACATACGCTTAGTTGAAACCAATAAATTGTCTTTTTTTCTTTTTTGCAACATACTAAGCTAGTGTAAGAGAGCATACTCATCAACGAAGAAGCAAAAGAGCATAAGAGCTTACAACATCAATATAATCCGAAAAAACAAGACATTTGCAGGAGAATAAAGAAACACTTTCTCTATGTCTATTGGGACCCACACAACAACACATAATGTCTTTTCAAGACAAAAGTCAACGATCTGTAACAAGGTGGATAACAGACTAACACTAACCTCACAAGTACATAATGAGATCATCATTTTGGGAAAAGAAATCTAAATCCCTCCATTGGCAGATTCCTCAATTCATTGTGCTGTCCCAATTGTTTAGCAGTCTACCAGCTAGGTGAACTGATCTGAAGTGCTTCGCATGTATCTTCATCGCCGAATGGTGAAAACGCCTTGCCCAGCTGCCCCATATCTTTTGCCAACCAGACCTGTTCCGGAGCAGTTTACAGTTGCATTTTCAGCATTTTTCATTGCTGCCAGCTGCCTAGAGTCTCTTAGCTGCTGCATGACATCGGCTTTCTTGCATTTTACTGTTGATCCAGGCTGCCCACCAGCTGGTGACCATCTTACAGCCGTCGCCATCAGTTTCCAGCTTATGTTTTGCTTCCAACTCATCTCCGATGCTGCTGCACACTGCGTTTTGCTGCCAGGCAGGCAAAGTCATTTTGCAATAATTTGTTTTTGGGGCTTGCTTAAAGAGACTTAATTATTGGTTAATGGAAATCTGAAATTTAGGGGCTCAATATTAACTTCAATTTTATTTGACAAGCATCTAGGAAGGGTATTGAGTGAGGGCTTACCAAACTTCCCTTCCAAAATTCCCTCTTTATGCCCTAGGTATTTGAGAAGCAAACAGAATCACGCACCTTTTCCTAAGGCAGCTTCTAGGAGGACATCTAATCCCTTGAAGTTGGTTCCTGCTGAATTGTGCAGTCCAATGCGTATAGCAGTGCAACGGAAGAAGGAACAAGAACATAGAGAGAGAGATAGAGAGAGAGAATCTACAAGAAAAGAAGAAAAGAAATCTGCACTGAACAAGGAACAAATGCTGAATAAAAAAGGGCAACTGATCAGTCCCTACACGCAGCCCACAGCATCAGTGAGGGCACCAAATCAGGCTGATGATGATGGCAGCACTGGAGACAAAGGAAGATGACGGAGTTTGAGTGTGCAGCTGCCAAGGAAGAAGGAAGATGACCAGCCAAGTGAGTGGGGAAGGCTATAAATAGCCATATAACCCCAAAACTGGCCAACCAGCAATCTAGGCCAAAAAAGTGTCCAACCAGCATTTAATGCTGGTAAAAATGCCAAATGGGCACAGAAAAATCCTGGAAAAGGTGGACAATGTCTGGCAAGTGAGGCAAACTGATGTATGTAGAAATTGCCCGGGAAATGCACACAAAATCCCAACTGGAGGAGAAAATGCACTAATAGGCAATAAACTGACTACTCTAGAATGAGCTACCTCCTCCGTCAAAACAAGTGACAGAAACGTCAAAGCTCCTAAAGTCCTTGTCTGACTCAAACTAAGACTCATGAACAGAAGATGACAAGGCATGACAATCATGACTGCTAACAACAACTTCCTTCGGGAAAGCAAGGTACATCATGCTATTGGTCGATGACTTCTTCAAATATGTATGATCTTATTTTCTAAAGCTAAAATTGGAGGCTTATTTCCAATTTTGAGAGTGAAAGGTGTTTGTGGAAAAGCAATTTGCTTTCAGAAATTCGAGGAGTTTAGCCAACCTTGGAATAGAGTTCTCCTCTATGAGTTTGACAAGTTTTGTAGGCACCATGGGATAAAGATGGGAGTCTAAGCAGCATATCCATGTTGACAAGAAATGAGGGGAAAACTTTGATGCAAAGTCCAAGCAGCATGCATTTGTTGGTTGTAATCACATAAACAAAGCATATAGGCTCTATGATCCTAATTCCAACGAAGTGCTGGTGGGCCATGATGTTGTCTTTGACAGGGTCCTTACAACTACAAACACTCTCCCCACTAGTGCTATACCAAGTGGATTCTCAGCAATTCCCCTCCCTCCCCCACCGCCAACATTGCCCCTTTCTTTCAGGTTACCTCTTAGCACCACTTCCTCTTCTTTAGCACCCCCACCTCCCCGTCTGTTGCTTCCCCCTTCTTTTACATCTTCTAGTAATCCTCAAGTCTTCTTGAAGAGTCACTCAACCACCAAGGGGGAGCCTGCTTTCCATGATTAGTAGTGTTGGAAATAAAGAGCCACTATGCCTTTTATACAGGCTTGGGTGTGAATGCACCCTTAGCACTTGTACTTTACATATATCTATGACAAAAACCTAAAAGAGGTACAACTCATTGTACCCACACATCCTCTCTCTCTCTCTCTCTCTCTCTCTCTCTCTCTCTCTCTCTCTCTCGTTAAGATAATTGAATTAAGTAGTAAATATTTACATCAGACCATCAGGTCAGCATAGAAAATATAGACATAAATGTACCAAGACTCTAACACGGAAATGTCACACAAAAAGAACAGCTGGTGTGGAGCAAACAATTTCCACCCAAGGAGCAACAATGTCAAGAAGAACTAGATCAGCTAACACCATAGAGGAGATCTACCACAACACTAAACCACGAACAAAGGCCACATGACCATGGATGCCCGATATACTGAATCAAAAATAAAGGCATTCCGAGTATGCCAAATATGCCACAAGGCTGTCCATCTAAGGAAATGAAAAAGACAAGAATAATCTGAACGTAAAGAGGTCATAGAGGTCATCTTTCCCATAATCCACGAACAAGCTAATATTCCGTGTTGAGTCGCCAAGGACCACACACGGGAAACAAAACTCCAAATTTGTCTGGCAACAGGACAGGAGACAAAGAGATGAAGCATTGTCTCATCACATGTAGTGCACACATCGATCAACAGAGATCTTGCGAGCACGCAGCACATCCCCAATAGGAAGAGCCCCAATAAGTAGCCTCCACAACACTTTACCCTGATGCGTAACCTTAGATTTCCGAAGCCGGATGAATCTTTCTTGCCACTTCTTTTTGCTATACCGAATATGCCATGTTTTATTAGCCTTACCTGTGACCCATCTCTTGGCCTCCACCATCTAATGATATATCTCGTTAGCTGACCTTTTCTCGAAATCATCTTGAATCACAAACATTCAATCATGCCAAGGAGACAATGATTGTAACGCAAGCAAAGGAGAGAACCTCAAAAGTTTGTCTTGTATGGACGACCAAATATCAGGATATCCTCTAGGCACCCGAAAATGCTGATGAATACACCGAAAATAATAAAGACGGGCCTGCCCAAGAATGACCCCATCAAGGACCGTCTACAACCCCAAACGAGTCATCCAATTGAACTTGTCTCTTTGCAGATCTTTAACAAGCCAATCCAACAACCTGGAGATAGCCAATACTTCACCTTGCAACGAATCCTCCTCCTTACGAAAATAGAGAGGACACCAAACTGCAAAACGTAACATCGCCTACTACCAAGATGCATCAAATGAGAAAGAAGAACAGATTGGGAGACCTTAATAGATCTCATGGAGTTCAGCACATGCCACCAAGAAGCCTGAAAAACCGTGCTACTATCATGATGACATGTATTTTTGAAACTTTACTTAACGTGTGGATTAATTTTTAATCACATGGTTAAGTAAATGTTATACATGTGATGTATAACTAGGGTTAGAGTAAATTTACGAGCTCGGGACCCGAGAAAATCACAAGATGTCAAAGGCAAAAGTTGCTAGAAGTTATGCCGCACAGGTTCTTGGTGGTATCTGGTGCCAGTTGTTGGCCTAGGTCATTCATTTGACCATAAGTGTCAGTTGGTGACACTAGCAGTGGCGTTCAATGGTACTTAACGCCAATCTGATGGTCAAAGATGGCGCAGAGAGGTTGCCTAGCCAATTTAATTATTGTCCAATCAAATTATTTTTTAGGGTACCGAAATAATTATTAGATTAATTTTTAGTATTTAAAGATTGAAAATTAATATTTAATTATGGATAATGCTAGAAAAACCATTTGGGAAGGCTGTTACTTGTCAAAAATGCCCATGCAAGATTAAAAAACGTCTTTAGAGGCTGGGGAGAGGCATTTTTAGTGTATTCAGCCTGCAAGAGAGAGAGAGGAGATGCTATTGGTCTGATTTGGAGCCATTGGAGGACCTTCTAAGGCAGCCAGGGGCAGAAGAAGACCAATCAACAGCAAGTAACAACATCTACATGCTGTTGAGACAGGGCAGCAGCAGTAAATGACTGATTTTCTTCAGTTCTTTGCATCTACAAGCTGTTGAGACAGAGCGACAGCAATAAATGACAATTTTTCTTCAATACTTCGCAAAGAAAGTTTGAATTTTCTCTCTCCTCAGCAAGATCTCTCATCTCCTAACCTTTCTACAGCCTTGCTCCAAAGATTGTAGCATTGAGATCACCAGAGGCTGAGAAATTTCATATTTCTCTACTATAAATCCTAATCTGCAACAAGCAGAAATTGGGATCTAGCAGTAGCCTCAGGAAGCATGCAAAAAATTGGAAGCTCCAAGACTTAGATTCAACAAGGCTGAATCTATTTTTAGCCTATTCAAGTGGAAGGACTAGCAAATCATTAAATTTGGGGGGCGTGGCACAGGGCAGGAAGCTACAAGGCTGACGATGGCGAGTTGGAGGGCAGCAGAGTCCAGACAGGAGGGTGCAGTCTAGCGGCGGTTCCAAGCGGGCAAGTGGGAGTTTGGGCATTGGCATAGGGCGGCATCCCCAGGCAAATTGGCGGGCAACGTGGGCTTGGTGGTGCAGGTGGCGGACCTACTGGGCCGTGGTGGTTGCTGCAGGAGACACGCACTACTGGCGGTCTTCATCAAACAAAGCTGGACTGAGCAGGAACTTCCGGAGGCTGAGCAGAGCTAAACCTTGCTCTGATACCAAATGTGAGAGGGTAAGAGGATGGGGTATCATCTTCTCTCGGTGCACAAGATTTGTGCTCTTGATCTCTTGGTCAAATTTGATATGGATTCTTTTCAAATTCTTGATCAAGAATCGAGACAAGTTCTTTTTTCACGTTATGAGAAAAATGGAGTCTACAAGTTATGGTTTTCTTCTGCCTGTTGGGAATAAAGGCCTCGTGCCTTTAAATGTGCTCGGGTGTGAATACATCTTAGCACTTGTACTTACACATATATATCTATCTAAAAACCTAAAGGTACACTCTCGTCCATTGTACCTAAAAACGTACACACTCTCTACTCTGCTCTCTCTAACTCTCTCTGTCTCTCCGCGCGCAACGAACACCTACTGTCTCGATCTTCATGCCTCCCGTCACTACAAATTGGTATCAGAGATAGCTAGAGACAACTGCAAACATCGTGGGTAGTCGCAGATAGTGAGGACAGTCGACAACTGCATGCATTGTGAACAAGCGCCACATGAGACTCCAGTGAGGAGACAGGCCACGACAGGCAGTGGACAGCACGTGCAGCAGTTAACGGGGCAGTAGTCGACGCGTGACGGTCCAGAGTGTGACCATCGGGCAGCAGTCGCACAACAGGTTCATGACCGGTAGGCGAAGGCGACGTCCAATCGGCGACCTGCACGGGGTCAACAGACCCCGTCACACCTTTTTTTTCAAAATCATTTTTTTAAGAAAAAAAATTCAACTTCCACACCCCTTTCTTGACACGATTTCACACGCCATGCACAAAGGGCCATATTTGTGTAACTATGGTCCAGAAAATTTGGGGCTTTTCCCAGATTTGGGAATGTGATACAGGACAAACAAATTTGTGTCAGAAATTGCAGGAATTTGTGACATTTTGTCCCCGACATTTGGGGCTTTTCATGTACATGCACAAATTGGGCTGAAATTTACCCAATTTTTCAACATTGATGCACATTGGACCCCGTGAAATTTGGGGCTTTTGCAGTTTGGGCAAAATCTGTGCAACATTTGGTCATTTTATGTACATGCAAGTTGAATTCCACGCAATTTGGACATCAACACTTGGTAAAATTTGGGGGTTTTACTGAAATTGCTCTATTTGGCAAAATTGACATGTTCTATGCATGACAGAGAAAATGCAGATGTGTGGTTGGTGCTTTGAGCACAAAAATTTTGGGGCTTTTGACCGTGTGTGTCAAATTTTATGCCCGTGGGTACATGTACAACAGAAATTGCAGCTAAAATTTAGGATTTCTCATGTAATGTGATGCATATGCCCTTGGAACAATTGTAATCAGTTGGATAATGCTGTAGCACATTGTTTGGTGCTTCTGAAAATTTAATTACAGATCTGAAATCTGTGCTTCTACATGGTTATTTATTGCTGGTTGGTACTTGTTTGTACCTTGGTCACTTGGGTAACAGTTTTGGCCTGCATTTGCTGTTTTTTGGTCACATTTGGACTGAAAATCATGGCTGGCAGCAATGACAGCAGTAATCTGATGCACATAAAGAAGCTTGAAGGAGCACATAACTTTGCAGTTTGGCAAAAACAATGCTACAATATCCTGTTGCAAAAGAAGCAGGCAAAGCTGATTAAAACCAAAGGGGCAAAGCCCGCGGATATTGAACAGGAAGATTGGGATAAATTAAATGAGCTTGCACGCTCAACCATCGAGCTATCGATTTCTAATGCCTTGTTGTTTAACATTGAAGGTTTGGATTCTGCATTTGCTATATGGACTCGACTAGAAGAACTGTATGCACAGAAGAGTGCTGCAAGCAAAGTGTATTGGCTGAAAAAGCTTATGGAATTGTGTATGAAAGAGGGTACAGCAATGTCTACTCACTTGAGTGAGTTTAACTCCATTTTTAGCCAGCTGGTTGCCTTGAAGTCATGATTGATGAGGAATTTAAGGCTACTTTCTTGCTTTGCACTCTACCAGAGAGTTGGGATACATTCAAGACTACTATGAGCAATTCTAATGTGATCCTTTTGTATGCTGATATAGAGAGTGCTCTACTTATGGAAGAAATGAATCGGCAGAACAATGCATCCAGTAAGTCTTCCAGTGCTTTGCATACTAGGGGCAGATCACACAGCAGAAAGGTAAATATGATAACGAGGGACGCAGTAAATCACGTGGCAAAGATGTTGAATGCCATCATTGTGGCAAGAAGGGTCACTTTAAACGTGACTGTTACAAATGAAAGAAAGAGAAAGAAAAGGGCAATAAGACAGATGATAGCAAGGAAGAGAAGAAAGACAATCAGCCTAAGAAGAGCAGTGTCAAAATTGAAGAGGTGAATGTAGTCACTTATGACAGTGATAGTGGGAGTGACATACTCTTTGTCTCTTCACACTTTGGTGCACATGCTTTACTTGCAAATACAGATGATGGCATGCATACTTGGATTCTTGATTGAGTTGCTTCCTTTCATGTCACCCCTCATCGTGAGTGGTTCTCTGACTATACAGGGGGTCGACATGGTGTTGTCCATCTTAGGGACAACTATGCATGTCACATTGCAGGTATTGGCAATGTGCAGTTGCAGTTTCAACATGGCTCTATCTTCACACTTCAGCATATACGGCATATACCTCAGCTCAAGAAGAGCTTGATTAGCACAAGGCAGCTGGATGGTGATGGTTTTCATACCACCTTTGGTGATGGAAAATGGAAGATCTGTAAGGGATCTAGGGTTATTACCAGAGGTTGCAAGAGTGATACTTTGTATCCATTTCATGTATCTAATGTGCGTAACCATGTTGCCGTGACCGAGCAGCCAAGTGTTTCTTTGTAGCAGGCCGGTTGGGACACATGAGTCAAACTGGAATGAAAGTGCTTTTTAGTTTGGGTTACTTGCCTTGTCTTCGTTATGCTGATTTTGAGCATTGTGATCATTGCATTTATGGCAAACATGCACAAACGTCTCATAAAAAGTCTCTTTCGCTAAAATCTTCTCCTCTAGAATTAGTGCATTCAGATGTATGTCAGATGTCATGATTATCTTTAGGGGGAAAGAAATATTTTGTCACCTTTGTTGATGACACTACACGAAATGTATGGGTTTATCCTATTCGTGGCAAGGATAAAGTGCTTGACAAGTTCAAAAATTTCTTGGCATTGGTTGAAAATTAGATTGATAAACACTTAAGTGTCTTCGCTCTAACAATGGTGGGGAATATGTATCCAAGGCCGTTCAGGCATTTTGTGACAGCAAAGGGATAAAGACGGGAGCTCGCTGCCCCTCATAGTCCACTCCAAAATGGAGTTGCACAGTGTATGAATCAGACCATACAGGATAAGGTCCGTACGATGCTGTCTCGTGCTGCATTACCCCGTGGTTTTTGGGCAGAGGCTGTTATGACAGTCGTACACTTAATTAATCGGTCACCAAACAGGCCTTTGGAGGGGGGAGTTCCCCAAGAAGCGTGGTCGGGCAAGCCACCTTCATATGCTCATCTAAAAGTGTTTGGTTGCGAGGCTTTCATGCACATTCGTAAAGAAAAACGCAGCAAACTTGAGCCAAAGTCTGACAAGGGTGAAATGAGATATAGATTGTGGGATCCCGAGAAAAGGAAAGTAGTACGCAACAATGATGTTATCTTCCGGGAAGATCACATGCATAAACAGCCCGAAAAGACTGCGAAGGTCTGTAGGGTTGTATTCCGGAAAGAAATATCTTTTGGACAGCAAAATGTGCTCATTGTACAATGGCAAATACCTGTTGTAAATGAGCTTGTAAATGCAGAAAATGATGCTGGAAATGATCAGCCAGCTATTGCCCATGATAATGAGCCACTACATGTGCAAGAACAACCACAACAACAAGCTGTTAATGCTGATTTGCAGGCTGAAATGCCAGGACAGCATGCTGAAAATGAAGATTTGCAGGATCAGCCAGCAAACAATGACCATTGGGTTAGGAGATCGTCTAGGGCTACTAGACAACCTAACAGATTTGTTCCTGGTGCAAACAATGTGGCTGATTATGTCATGTTGACCGACTGTGGTGAACCATCTTGCTTCAAGGAAGCAATAGACAGACAAGACAGCAAGAAATTGTATAAAGCCATGTTGTCAGGGATGGAATCTCTTGAGAAAAATGACACTTGGGACTTGGTGCAGTTGCCTTAAGGCCAGAAAATACTTCCATGCAAATGGGTTTACAAGATGAAGGTCACTTTTGGTTCCTCACCAAAGTAGAAGCAATATCGGTTGCAAAGGGGTACAAGCAAGAGCAAGGAATTGACTTTGATGAGATTTTCTCTCCTGTAGTCAAGATGACTACATTGAGAACCATTTTGGGCTTAGTTACAGTTGAGGATATGGAACTCATACAAATGGATATAAAAACTGTATTTTAACATGGTGATCTGCATGAAGACATATATATGCAGCAGCCTGAAGGGTTTGTTGAAAAAAGGAAAGAAAAGATGGTATGTAAACTCAAAAGGAGTTTGTATGGGCTAAAACAAGCACCAAGAGAATCATAAGTTTGATACATTCATGCAATCTCAAGGCTTTCATAGAAGTCAAGTGGATCACTGCATATACACCAAGAAGGCATCTAAACGCCCCAAACAACGTAGTATACTTAACAATTATGATATTCGCTTGTTTTCGAGATTTAATATAAAAGAGAATGAACACTTAAAGCTGAAAATGAAAATTACTCACAAAATTACAGCCATGAAAATGTAAAAGTAATGAAGACCAGATTGAGGGTTGAAGATGGGCAACCCCTCCTCCCCCCCCCCCCCGAAAATGTATTTCTGCTCAACCCAAGTCCCTTAGGGAAGAGCTCAGTTACAATCAACCTGAGAGTGAGGAGAAGTAATTCTCACTCTCACAAGATCATGCAAAGATGTACAAACACACATGCATTATCTATTATGCAATGATAAGAACTGATTTCTTTACAGTATGAGAGAAGAAAGAGGGGAAATCAGCATTTCTCCATCGTTGATCAGCAGTACATGGATAGGGCTTGCTTATTGTTGCTAAAATGGAAGAAAGAGCTCGAGAAGGAGGTGTTGTAATGAATTTACAGGCTTGCTGTCCTGTAAAACAGCAGTGATAGAAGAGGAAATATGGAGGAATTTGATAATGGAGAAGTGGGGGATAATGATGGGGATGGATGGGGCCAGTTTCTGGCTATCTGTGGGTGCTGTACATGAGTTACAGCAAAGAAAAATGATGCTGAATGAAGAAAAACGAGCTCTTATTTATAGGAGAGGGAAGAGCTAGTACAAAAGGGGAAAGTGGAGTAGCACAAGACAAGTGTCCAGCCACATGTCATGAGATGTGACAAGTGGTGGGACACTTGGAAACTTGTGTGACAAGTGTCTTGACACTTGTCTCTTCTCTATGGCCTTTTTGGGCTGAATACTGTTAAGAATAGAAACAATCAAATTTAGTAAGCACAGTCAGAGTATAGAATTTACTATTTTTAGAATGACATCCCTATTTTTTAGGACTAGCATTTTTAGGCTAATTCGAGGCTCCTAAAATTTAGGGACCCCCCAATATGGGTGTCATATGAAAGCTTTTTCCATGTACATCGCAAAAACGGTATCAGAATCTTCATGTGACTTTCCTATGCAAAGAAATGTGCATTTCAAGCTTCCAGCCCACACATGCACATTGTACAAGCATTTCATGATCATGCCATCTTGTTGATTGTAACTGTCTGTTCTGGCGGATCTAGCCCACACTTCAAGGCGTCAATCCTTTCTATGTGCGAGTCTAACCCTGATATGCGTGAGTTCTAGTCACAGGCGCCCAATCAGGCCATATAGGTGGAAGTGTGAACTATCTTTTCTCTAACCCACCACATGGGTCCACCATAACCTGTGACCACTCATCAGTGGCCAGCTCCAATGCACTTTTCTTTATATCTAATTAGTGCAAAGGAAACAAATTTAATAAATCATTATATAGACAAATTAATGAAAAAGGATACAAATTCTGTTTCTATAGAGTTGTGACAAGGCAGCAGATGGCAACCTAATTATCTTGGTTTTGTATGTTGATGACATGGTGATTGCTGGCAAGGATACTCATGCATTGGACTCACTGAAGCAAAGTCTTCATGGCAGCTTTAACATGAAGGATCTTGGTGATGGAAAGCACATTCTCGGCATGCGAATACTCAGAGATAGGTCGACAAGCTTACTCTCTCTATCTCAACAAGAGTATATCTCCAAGGTTTTGCAACGTTTCAATATGGAGGGGGGGAAACAATTGGGGTTCCATTGCCTCCATATGTGAAACTTAGTGCAGAGAACAGCCATACATCTAATGATAAGAAGGCTGAAATGGCCAAGATACCATATGCTTCAGTTGTTGGCAATTTGATGTATGCTATGGTTGCTACATGCCCTGACATTGCCTTTGCAGTGGGAGTGGTTAGCAGATACATGGCAAACCCTGGTAAAAAGCATTGGGAAGTAGTGAAAGGTATTATGAGATACCTCAAAGGCACAAAGAATTTGTGCATCTGCTTTGGAAAGCAAAAGGTATCTGTCGTTGACCTTACGGATGCATACTATACTGGTCATGCAGATTGCAGAAAGTCCACTTCTGGATATGTGTTTATCTTCATAGGAGGAGCAGTGTCTTGGATCTCCAGACTACAAAAGTGTGTTGCATTGTCTACTACAGAGGCAGAGTATGTGGCTACCACAATATACTTGACAGCAAGAGCATTGAGCTTGTCAAAGTGCATACAGATGATAATCCTACAGACCTTCTCACGAAGGGTCTTCCAACAAAGCAGTTTGCTCATTGCTGACAGATGATGGGAGTTGGATAGATATATGCATTTCAGCTTTGTACATACTAGACTTAGCTGATTCTTTTCTCCTCTTAAAGAACATTGCCTTTAGGTGGGAGGTTGTTGGGAATAAAGACCTCATCCCCTTAAATGTGCTCGGGTGTGAACATACCCCTAGGACTTGTACTTACACATATATATCTATCTAAAAACCTAAAGATACTCTCGTCATTGTACCTAAAAACGTCCGCGCGCTCTACTCTGCTCTCTCTAACTCTCTCTGTCTCTCCGCGCGCAATGAACACCTGCTATCTCAATCTTTGTGCCTCTCCCGTCACTACACTGCCTTGGCTTCTCTTCTTCTTATCTCTCAAACTCAGTCCGAGCTTTGGCATGTTCAGTGGGCAACCTCAAGTATGATTACCTTTGGAAGGTGTCTAAGGACCAATTTGTTCAAGGTTTGCCGGATATTGTGGTGAGTCAGCAAGCTTATGTATCCTGCATCCGTGGGAAGCAGACTCATGATGTTGTTCCTAGCAAGGCTTCGAGGCGAGGTCTTTAACACCCTTGAAACTTGTTTCTACCAATCTTTATGGACCGATATAGACAGAATCCCTTCGAGGGAGCTTGTATTTCACGCTCATTGTAGATGATTACAGCAAGATGACATGGGCCTATTTCTTGAAGTTGAAGTCAGAGGCTTTCTCCCACTTCAAGGATTGGTTGCTCTTTGAGGAGAACCGATTGGAGCAAAAGCTAAAGAAATTACGATCGAATAAGGGCGGAGAATTTGTTTCTAATGTGTTTGCTCAGTTTTGTGCAGATCGTAGTATTCACCAGGAGTTTGCCAATACAAACACCCCTCAGGAGAATGGCATCTTGGAGCAGAAGAATCGCAATGTGATCGAGATGGCCCATACCAAGATGGAGCATCGTCAAACATCTCAGTGTCTATGGGCTGAGGCTATGGCTACTGCAATTCACGTCCTTGATAGTTCCCCTACTTCTATTGTTGTTGGTATGACTCCTTATGAGGCATACTTTGGATTAAAGCCTAATGTTTCTTATTTCAAGGTTTTTGGGTGTAATGCTTATGTTTACATCCTGAAGACACAGCGTGACAAATTTGAAGCGGCTTCCAAAAGACAAGTATTTGTGGGCTATAGCTCACAATCTCAAGGCTACTGATTGTATGATCCTATTAAGCGGGATGCCTACACAAGCCGTGACGTTCGGTTCGTGGAGATTCCAGCCCTAGAGAGGGGTGAGGCTCACCCTGTACTTGGAGATCCCCATGATAGCTGGGCCCCAGCAACCGTTCCTCTCAAGCCTATGTCCCTTGAGGACTCTTCTTTGGATGAGGAGCCTACTTCCCAACCACCGAATTCACCGATTGGTTCTCCGTTGACGGTGGACCTTCTAGATGTGAGAGTGCGCTGCGGAAGAGGGAATACGAACACGGAGGAAGAGAGAGAGAGAAAGCAGAAAATAAGGAAGAGAAATCTGCACTGACTGAAATGAATGCTGAATACACTGAAATGGACTGATCAGTCCCTGCACGCAGCCCACAGCGTCAGTGAGGGCACCAGATCAGGCTGATGATGATGGCAGCACCACCACGGGGGAGAAGGAGTGTCGGAATCTGCAAGAAGACAAGTGATCAAGTGGGGAGGGGGGCTGCCAATAAATAGGCAAAAGGGCAAACCCTAACCCTAACCCTAAAATGGGCGCAAACCCTAAAAATGCCCTAAAATGGGCGCCCCACAACAGTGACCAAAAAGTGGCCGGGCAGCCAGTTGGCTGCCCACTAAAAGAGGCCAAAAAGAAATACACAACCTAAGACAGCCAGTCGAGAGTGACTAGCCTCCCCCATCATAACACATGACAGACATGTCAGGGCTCCTAATGTCCTCGTCTAACTCAGACTGAGGCTCACAGGCAGGAGATGACAAGGCATGACAAACATGACTGCTAACACTAGAAACTTCAACAGATGGAGAGCACCGAGGCAAGATCGGCCTCCTCATTGGGCACATGACACGCTCTGAGATTCAGGGATCGGAGGGGTGCCTGAGGAGTGGCAATCGCAAGATGTATTGGGTGGTCACGGAGGCACCAAGCACATACTATGGAGCTTGTTTGCTCTAACTATTATTTCATGTCCCGTGTTATACAAGATAGAGAGCCTACATCAATAAAGGAGGCTTTATAGTCCGATCATTGGCGAAAAGCGATGGAAGCCGAGTTGGAGGCTATTGAGCGGAATGGCACTTGGTCCCTTGTGCCTCGTCCCTCTCATAAGAAGGTGATTGGTGTCAAATGGGTCTTCAAGACCAAGTACCATTGTAATGGCTCTTTGGACAAGCACAAGGCTTGCCTTGTTGCTAAAGGTTTTGCTCAACCCCCAAGTGTTGATTTCGATAATACTTTTGCTCCTACGACTCATGTGGTGACTATCTGTGTTGTTCTTGCCTTGGTTAGTCATAGGAGATGGCCCGTCTTTCAATTGGATGTGAAATCGACCTTCTTGAACGGTGATTTGAAGGAGGAGATCTATGTAGAGCAACCTTATGGATTTAATTCCTCGGATGGGAAGGTTTAGAGGTTGAAGAAGGCCTTATATGGCCTGAAGCAAGCTCCACGTGTTTGGAACGAGAAGATTGATTCATTTCTCCAGGCCAAGTTGGGATATCGACGCTCTAGGGCCAATCCACAGCTTTATGTACACGCTTCCAAGGGTGATCATGTGTTGTTTGTTTTGTATGTTGATGACTTGATTGTTACAGGTGATCGTGCCTAGAAGGTCGAAGAGACGAAGGCAGCCCTATATCAGAAGTTCGAGATGACTGATTTAGGACTTCTCCATTTCTTTTTGGGCCATGAGATTTATCAAACTCAAAGGGGGATTTTCATCTCTCAACAGAGATATGTACAGGAGCTCTTGGTGACTTTTGAGATGGGGGATTGTTGGTCCATTTCTACTCCTATGGATCTGAACTAGAAGGCCACTTCACACGCAGATTCTCCTTTGGCGGATGCCACCCGCTACTATCAGCTGATTGGCTCATTGATTTGGCTTCTCAACACACGGGTTAATCTATGTTTTGTTGTAGATCTCTTGGCTGGGTTCATGAGTGCACCTCAACAGGTGCATTGTCCATTTCAATTCAAGCTTGATCAATTAGTTCCTAGCTGTGTTAACACTATCCCCCATGGGGTGCCTTTCGTTTTTTGCCACATGGCAAGCTGGCAGCTGGTTTTATGCAGGTTGGCTATGCATTAATGGCATCAACTGCAGGTCAGATGTGCTCAGCTAAAAATAGCTGTGCAGTCCACAGCTTGCCCTCTCATTCAGTTGCAGTTGCCTCAACTCTCCACTTTCAGCATGTTGTTCCAGCATCTTTCTGCCCATTCCGGTGCCCTCACCAAAACATACCAGCAGTGTGCAAGAGCAGATCAGCGCAGCCTTGTGTTTAGCTTGTTTCTCAAATCAATGTAGTTCCATTCCTCATTTTCTGTGTTCATCTTGTCTTTTTTTTTCTGTGTTCATCTTGTCTCTCTCTTCCCTTCTCTCTCCATGTTCATGATTCGCTTTCATTGCGCACTCTCATCCACTTTGGCTGCACACTTTGTTTAGTTGGACGAGGATGGAGGTCATGCTACTACCATCAATAAGCTAAGTGGGAGAGGGTATCGCATCCACCCATTGGCACGTGGGCCACATGGACATGTTTGGACATGTAAAAAGTGCCAAGTCTAAGTAAATTAACATAATGAAGGCATGATTGTGGTTGCGGTGTGCTTGGCCTAGGTAAATGTTGTCTTAAGCCACCAAAAAACCTTTAATTAGCCCCTTATATTCCACTTTGATGCAAATGGGCTTGGCTAGATGTTGCCTTGAGCCACCAAATACACTCTCACTTGAGTGGGGGACTAAAAGTAAGTCATTTAGAACCTTAGTTCAAAGAGCACTTTAATATGCTATATTAGACACCCAAAAAGTATATTGGAGATACTCAATTGATCAAGGAGGCTTGCTTTTAAGTCCTGTCTCCTTAATCTTCAGGGAGTGGTATGGCCTTTCCAATATAGAAACAGACAAATGAAGTGTCCAAAAGCTCTAGCGCATGTAGTTTTCAACACAAATTCAGCTAAGAACGACCTACAGAGACATGCGACACTGCGCCCCCCTCCCCCCAATTTTTTATACGAAAAACTTTTCCTGGCAATGACAGTACCGAAACAGTGTAATTTTGATACCATTGAAAAATGACACACACAGCTTGATTGCGTCTCGTGGTTTACATCCGATTCGGGTTACCTGGCGGCAGTGGCTTCGCTATGCCAGGGTGCGACTTGGACTTCGACGCCATGCGGCAGGCAATTACACGATGCTTAGACGGAAGAGGCTTAATCAATATAAATGATGGTGATGATGCTGTCGTTGATACTGCCGATGCTATTTCCTCCGATGGGAAGAACTGCGCCTTCTTCCGATGTCGGCCACATCCGATCAGGACCGACTGCACGGAACATGCCATTCAGCAGCGAATGCAAAGACAGGTTAGTAGAAAACGATGACGCTGAGCTATGGATTCTTCTTCGCCTTCTTTCTTCTTCTTCTTCTTCTTCCGAGCAAAATTATCAGAAAATAGTGAAGATCTATAGCTATGGCTACAAAAGATTGACCTGATCGAGTGTGCCAGATGGCAGAAAGTGTGGCTTCTGATCACACAATTCATACAGCGCATCATCGTCCTCCTCGCACAATCACGCACTTAAGCCGAAAGTGCAGCATTAATGTGATAGTAATTCATTCACTAAAACTTGGTAAGGCCTCCATTTTATCACTGTAAACAATGAGGGTGAAGGTGCCTCCATTAATGTGATAGTAATTCAACCACTAAAACTCGTAAGACCTCCATTTTATCATTATAAGGGTAAAGGATCCATTAGAATTCCATTTAAGAGTTTCCTACTCTCTCATGGAAGCAAGCTACTACTCTTGTGTGAAGGAGGTTTGGGAATTCCAAGACTAAAGCAAAAAACACATGCATTGTTGTTCAAAATATTTAAAAGAATGGCGATCCCTCAGCCTTGGTCCCTTTCGCTCAAACAATGGTTAGTGAAATTTAGGGGAGAACTTTTACCATCCTTGAAAAGTTTTAGCTCTACAAATAAGATTTTTTAAGACCTTCTATAAAGGGCTAAGTCAAGCCTACTTTAGAAGCCCTTGGCATAGCCTCCCTAAAGGCTTTGTAAATATCTTTTTCATTCTTTCATAATATAGAACCACATTATTTTTATTTAAAAGAGTTTCCTATTCTAACTTTTTAATTCAAGTCAGTTGCATGATAAAAGTTAAGACTTTATATATCATAGTGCACTCAAATAGAAAAAATTTAAGGCATTTTAAAAATATTATCAAGCAAAGTTAGTTGTAAAATAAGGGGTTTACAAAAGAGTGACATTGAGGGGTTGATAAAGTGACACTCATGGATGCATTGTTTTGATGTTTACAATGAAGGGCATTTTAAAAACTCTATTAAGTGGACTTAGTTGTAAATGGGGTCTGCAAAAGGGTGACAATGAGGGGGCAATATAGTGACACTCAAGGATGCACTTGTTTTGAAGTATACAAAATATAATGTACAAAACTTTACATGGAAGGGGTCAATAAAGTGGCACTCAAGGATGCATCAATTTAAAGTTTGCAATATCTAAAATGGGCATTTCAAAACTTTCTATCAAGTAGAGTTATAGTAAATAAGGGATTTACAAAAGGACGATAGCGAGGGGTCAATACAATAGCACTCAAGGATGCATTGTTTCAAAGTTTACAAAATCTAGAATATATAAAATTTTACATGGCTTACTTATTTGCCTCATATTTAACTTGTGTTTAAGGTATACGAAATCTTCCATAGCTTCAAATGGCTAGAAATGATACATCTTGTGCGTAAAAGTGCCATTAAATTGGGACGGATTTTGTTTTGCTTTTGGGGAGGTGTCACAATGCTCAAGGGGTTCATCCCTACCACAAATGCACTTCCCATTTATGATTTCTCTCTTCCTAAGTTTGTCACTTGACACCAAGACCCCCATAAGAACCTTTTATAAGAATGTTATGTCTTTGAGAGGCAACATGAGGGACCAATTCCTATCAAGCCATTCCCTCAACTTGTCTTTGAAAATGCTTGATTCTCAAAATCTATGCCTTCTCTACTTCCAAATCTTATGTGAAAGGGATGCAGGAGACGCGGGAGAGAAGAGCACACACAATGTAGGTGTTGACAACAATGTTGTGACAGCCTTATTGCACTTTCATATATATATGAATAAAGAATATGGGTGGTCACTGTACACGAGCAGGCCCAAGGGCCTTTTACCCCAACAACATATGGGCGGTCACTGTACAAGGGCAGGTCCAAGGGCCTTTTACCCCAACAACCTCCCACTAAAAGGCCAATGGGCCAGGGAGTGAAAAAAAAACAAAAGAAAAGAGATAGGGTGAGGAATCATGACATCTCACCCAATGCCCAATCGGAAAGCAAGCTGTGTAATAAGTGGTGGGAACCTCCTCACAAGAAGAGTCAAGCATCCCTGAGTCCATGACATCCAGGAGATAAGCGATCCCATAGCTCTAGACAATAGAGCAATCCATGATTGCTTCCCATGAAGCAAGCAACACAACTCATAAGTTCACGGCTATAAAGCATCGAAGTGGCTCATAGCATCAGCGCAACGTATAAAAGGCAGCGGAGAGCATACAGACTCTCCAAGGTCAATCATCGAAAGAGGGCCAACATCCCGGACACAAGTCAAATGGGGTCTCAAGACAATATGCGGCCTCAAAAAAGCAAAAGACTGACATATGGCTGTAGAATCGGCCATAAAGCGCATTGAACATGTATCAAGAGGCCTAAGAAGTGTCTGCGTCTCATGAAAGACAGCATGACGGTTGCGTAGAACCTGCTGGGCATCTAAATCCCAAAACTTGTAAGCCGTAAAGTCACCATCTCCATAACCAAGGAGTATGCATTTGTGTGACATAGGCTCATGTGGCATACTAATAGTGGTCTGGCAGCCAAATATCCTCAAGTGATCATAGGAGGGTCTCATACCACTCCATGCCTCATGTGGTGTAATACCGTACAAAGTCAAGCACGGCGTCCTATTAACCAAGTAGACTATCGTCATAAGGGCCTCAACCCAAAAGCCATAAGACAACCTAGCTATGGTAAGCATAGAAGCAACCTTTGCCTGTAAAGTCAGGCACATGCCATGAGCAATCCCATAATACCGTGGGCATAAAAAATCAATGCCATATTGCTAACAAGAGATCCATAAGTTGGGAGAGATAGCATGACTCTCATAATCCATCTGCAAGCATCTAGGCATGCTACTAGCAAAATCCATAAACATGTCAAGCATAGTAACAACATCCTCAATCCGTACCAAAGGGTAAGCCCAAACACGGTGGGTAGCATGATCCATGAAGGTCACAAAATACAACACTCCACCAAGTGACTGGGAAGGCATAGGTCCATATATTGCAACATGGACTAGATCTAGAGGAGCATGCGTCACACGATCGCCATAAGCCAAAGAGGCTCTGCATGGACCATGAGTACAATGAGGGCAAGTAGCATGGGGAAGAGTAGGCAATAAGCCCATATCACATAAAGCATCCATCTCAATTTGTCGTACATGGCCTAGGCGACAATGCCATAACAATGCATGTGGTATTTGCATAACTGCAACCATAGAATCTCCCACATGAGAGACATGCACTACATAATCACTACCATATCTAGCACCTTTGGCCAATACCAAGCAACCACGATGGATTTTCCATGAAGTATCCCCAAGAGAGACATAATATCTTGCACTAGGCAACTGACTAACAGAGATCAGGCTCTTACTGAGTGTAGGTATATGCAAGACATCATGGAGCATAAGAGAAGACCCATTTGGCAAAGCCAAGTGTATATCCCCTGTACCAATAACATGACAATCCTGCTCAAGGCCCAAAGAAATACATCCATCAACCTCCCTGTAAGAAGAGAACCAAGCTCTATGCGAAGTAACATGACAAGATGCCCTATTTTCTAAAAGCCAATCAAAGGTATAGGCTGTATCACTGAGTAAGTAATCTATAGGGTAACACGATGCCAGGAGTCTAGGCTCATCTGTATCATCATGGGTAACTACATGCACCATACCACTATCAACAGTGGTCTCACCTACTGTATCACTGACTTTGCTCTCATGTCTAGTGCGGCGCAATCTTTTCTGTTCTCTAATCCACTTGAAGCATTTACGCTTCACATGCCCTGTCTTTCCACAAATGAAAGCAAATTGAACTTGTAAAACCTGTAGAAGAGGACAATTGCTCTGTAAGAGCATGAGTAGGGTTGTCCAATACATCCAAGGAGCTCAAAGAATCAAGGGAACTCTCATAAGAGAGAACAGGCTCATCAAGAGGGCTATCTGCATGACTAGAAGAGCTGGAAGTCGTCATAGCATACTGCAAAGGGGACTCATCCAAACCAAAAGTGGAGAACACAAAGGCATCAACCACGGATGCAAAAGCTCCCACACGGACAAGCCTAGCAGACAAAAGCATGACATATCCAACCACTGTAGCTCGCAATCATAAAAGCATAAGCATGCCTCGGAGCCATAAATGTATAAGCATCCCCGAAACATAGGAGTATACATAACTTTGCAGTGTCTCATACCATGTACTGACATACATGTCCAGTCAAGAACAACAGGTGGCAAATAAACTTGCAAGAATGAAGCTCCAATAAAAGCCCAAATATCTGTGTAAAAGCATCCAGGTAAGAGGCTCTGTAAAATACATAGCAGCAGACCATGTGCATACACGGGTGGCCATAAAGATCAACTGCCCCCTGACATACACGGGCAATAGTAACCCAAATAGCATAGATGTCATACAACAGAGAAGCAGGATGGCCGTAACTGTAAATTCCAAGCACTATCCAAGTCGATTGATCAGTAAGTATCCCGCATATCAAATGCAAAGGAGCAAACATAGCTCAATAGGCAATTGCCAAAACAAGGAAGCAGTTCACTACTCAAAACTTGTAAGTGCATCCAAGTAATAGCCAAGATCCATAATCAGAGCATCAAATCCCATATAGTATCCAAGGTCGTAATAAAAAAAGCCGAGTCAATGTCCAACTGCTCAAGGGAATACTCAAATGAATGTCGAGATGAGCTCAAACAACTGCCATCCACAGCCAAAGCATAAAGCATTCACCAAGACATCATAACCCGTATTGGGTAGCCTAGACATAAACCATGTCATAGATGAAGTGCCAGCTGCAAAGAAGTGACAGTCAAATCCAAATCGAGCTCTAATCTCAGCTCAAAAGCATTCTGGAGCATAAACAAGGCATGTGGCATAGTCCAAATGCATCATGACATCATACCGACAAGCCAGGAGCACCCCATGACCAATAGGCATAACCTGGCAAATCATTAAATAGCTTCAGCCTTGAAGTTTCCAACAGCATATAACCTTTTTAAAGTGAGCAAATCAGTGCTCAATCCAATCTCAAATCCATAGGCAAACCATAGGTATACATTCCCGTATGTATAGTCACCAACCGGGCATAATCAAGCATCAAATGCTAAGACCTGTAAGCATAAAATTGAAGTAACAGGTGGCTGCCATGTTTTGGACAAATCTGGGACTATTCAAAACAGTCAATGGCTAAGCTAAATCAGCTCCAAATGTGTCTCACATAAGAGGCATAACATCCACAAGTGATCCGGTATCAATAGACATTAGTAGAAGCATCACATAAACCACAGGCATACAAATACATGCTATCTCAGACTTGAAATCTATTGCAAAATATTCTTTCATTAGAATTTGAAAATCCGACATCACCATCGTGTCTGGAGCATGCCAAAATCCTAACTTAGACTCTTACCTTGCCTGAATCGGGTTCTGAATGCATGAGATATGACAAAAACAGTGATTTTTGAGCCATTTTTGCAAATAGGTGCAAAAAAAAAAGAGAATGCTGCTGTACTTGAGGGGCCAAATCAAGGTGGGTAGGGGATAAGCAAGAGCCCAATGAAGGCCTACACAAGCCTAGGACAAGTCTAAGCAAGAGGTGAAGAGAACAAGCTTCAATGATGGAAGCTATGGCTGCCTCTTCATGAAACCCTGTTGTTCACGTCAAAGAATGGCTGAGAACTGAGTGAGAAGCAAGCTCTCATACCTCATGTAGATGCCCGGAAGAGCTTGCGAAGGAGTGGCTCTAATACTAGTTGAAAGAGATGCAGGAGACGCGGGAGACAAGAGTACACACAATGTAGGTGATGTCAACAATGTTATGACAATCTTATTGCACTTTCATATATATATATATATGAATAAAGAATATGGGTAGTCACTGTACACGGGCAGGCCCAAGGGCCTTTTACCCCAACAACATATGGGCGGTCACTGTTCACGGGTAGGCCCAAGGGCCTTTTACCCCAACATTATGCCTATAATTACCTATAAAAATTTATTTCATGTCAATCTTAGTGGCGCAACATTATAGAGTTTCCTTGCACATTCCCCATGGCTCAAAGGGCTCCACAATTATTGGTGACTACTTCCAAAAGTAACATGCAACTATTAAGTAGTCCCCGATTGATGATCTAATGCTTTCGTTATGCTTTATCCATTGATGTGCGTTGTGTGTCCTTGGCTAGCCAAAAACATCCCTCTTCCATCCCCTACTTTAGCAATATGCGGGTCAAATACCCACACTCAAAATAAAGTTCTCGTCACCCTTAATTTCTTAACCTTATTGTTCCACTCAGCATTACCTAATATGCTCCTCTGTTAAGCCTTTTCCTCCAAGTGGGCTACAAGAGTAGAAAGTGAAAAAAGCAATGGGTGAAAAAACAAGTTAAAAAGCAAGGTGTGCACAAAGATTAAGAAAATTGGCAAAAATAAAAAAATGATCTACTTGAAGGTACATTAACTACATCAAAATGGTGAAAATCAAAGCCGAGAGTAAAAGTGCTGCTCAAGATGGAAAAAGACAACAATAGCATGGAACTATTAGGTACCCTATGACAAATCGAGGAATTAAATTCAATACTAAGAAGCACGGGTATTTATTGTAAATCATTCTTGAGCACCATGCTCATTCCTGTGCAAATTGCAAATTTAAAATTGTGCAAGCACACGTGCTATGCATGTGTAAACCAGTGAAAGAGATGCACCAATGGTCAAAATTTCAAGGTTGCAAGTGATGGAGTGATCATGAAATGTGTTAAAAGCAAGAATCTGCCCAAATGTAAAATAGCCCAACCATATTTAAGGTAGAAAGAAACCTTAATGATACATTTCTGTGGTTGCAAAATCACTAGCTTATCCTCTTTATCTTGTATTCTTTGCCAACTCTATCCTATGAGCTTCTCTATTGTATGTAGGTTTGAAGGAGTGAAACAGTGTGTGGCGTGATTGAGCTTGCCTTGTATTGTCTTTCTATAATTAGTTGCAAGATTCTCTATCTCATCTCCTCATCTACTTGAGCCTAGCTCAAGTTTGAGAAGAAGAGAGATAGTGATTTGTATACGAGAGGAGGGCTACACAGAGAGAGAGAGAGAGAGAGAGAGAGAGAGAGAGAGAGAGAGAGAGAGAGAGAGAGAGAGAGAGAGAGAGAGAGAGAGAGAGAGAGAGAGAGAGAGAGAGAGAGAGAGAGAGAGAGAGAGAGAGGTCCACTCAACTTGGAGAAGCGGGCAAGGCATCACCATCTTTCATGGCTTGTGGGTTCAAGATTTGCGGGGCTTAGAGATTGCACAACTGAAGGGATCATCAAAACTTGGGGGCTCTTCAACTCTTCCTAAACTACAATAGTCGTCGATAAGTCTTTACCTTGTTTTGACTATCAATTTCAATCACTCTACATTGATTGGTAGAGTTATAGATTTTTGTCTTTAATAATCCAAGTCGGTAGAAATACATGGTAGGAGATCTTATGAGATGAGAGGCTACGAGCGATCAGTCTTAGATAGAAAAACCATGATCCAATATGCATCTTTCCATCTAAATCCTAAAGGTAGTTGATATTGTGCTACAATTTGGGAACCGTTGCCAAGACCTAAATGAATCTCATTTGGTCAATCTTTCGACCATAGACCGTAAGAGGAATATGTTGGGCTTGATGAGATGGATTTTCTCATAGGGATGAGCATGATATAGAAACCTTGTGTGTCATAGGATAGGATAGTGGATTGGAAGGAATCAATCCAAGGATTGTTAAATTGTTCTTCAATAGATTAAGATGGTTGATGTGATTTCTTAGACTAGAATTTCTCTTTTCAATCTCTAAAAATTTTGAAAATTTTAAAAAATGGCTTTCATTACTTGTCAAGTAATCATTGATACATGCATTGTAGTGAACTGACAAGTGCTTAGAATTCTTACATGCTTCAAAGAAGAGGAAACTTAGAAAGCAAGTTTTTTGCTATTTTCAAACTAATTTTTATCATTTTTATCATGGGAAACTCAAAGCATATAATGGGTTAAAGAGTGGGTTGCAAACTAGCTAGATGCAGTCTACTATAGAGAGCTTGAAATGGTAGTGTGTGTATGCATCAACAAGAGCAAATTGTTAAGCGAAGAATCATTGAAAAGTTGGTAAAAAATCATTATTTAATTGTTGATTGTGTTTACAAAACTCCCAATAATGTCTTGAAGCAAGCTGCTCATTGTTAAAATGTATGGTGTAAAGGCATTGCTACAAGCACATTTAAGGTATTGTATCCCATAAGCAAAGAGGGAAGAGTGTGTCCTAGTTGCAAATGGTATAAAGGATGTACTTGTCACAACTATCAATCAAGCAAGTCTCTTTTATGGTAGCATGCTTCTATGCTTGTTCTTCTTCTTTTCCCCATAGTTCATTCTCATTCTCTTCTTCAAACCATCTTTTGTAACATGGTAAAGAGGCATACAAGGCTGCACAAGGTTGAAGGAATGCAAGACAAGGAAGGAGGTTCTATTGAAGAGGTTTAAGGTTTGGGTTTGAATATTTGCAAGATTGTCAAGTTTACTGGAGGTGGAGTCTATTTGAGTTCTTGAGATTGTTGGTTAAGAAGGTGCTAAGGTATATTCCTTTCATTCCTCATTATCATTTTGAGGGCTGTTATTGTGAAAGAAGAAGAAGGGTTGCAACCATTATTTCAAGGTTCAAATCAATTGGTATTGTTGCCTTGCTTTGCCAAGAAGCAAATGGCCTGCTTAAGCAAGGGCCCAACTCAAGCTCAAGGGTTGCTTAACACACGATTTTCTTTCAAACACAAGCTAGGAGACTGCTTACAACAAATTGGGGGTCTACTTTCTCTATCAGAAACAAAGGGAAGAAAGATCGACTTATGGTGCTCAAGAGGGAGCTCAAAGCTCCACCAAGTTGGTCATTTGTTGTTTAAGGATGCACTTAGTAGAATTGACCACAATAAATATGTCCTCATGATCTAGCACAAATTTCATGGACAACAAAAATGTTGCTTGCCCAAAATGATATGCATTCTTTAAAAAGTTTAAAGCTTTATTCCTTATAATATTTTCCTAAGGTCAATTATCCCTTCAAATAACCCCTTCAAACCTTCTTGCTTAAAACCAGTTTGCTTGAGCCCCTATTTATCCTTGTTACTGTCCCAATGAACTATATATTTTGTAGATTGCATTCATACTACAAATGTACTAAATTAGTTTATGTATTAAAGGCTTATTCACACAATCTATGTTAAACTGGTTATCTTTAAAGGGTTGTTCACACTCTTTTAAAGCCAAATCCAAGTATTGTATCAAAGCATAAAAGACTATTTCATGTGGGATTTCTAAAATTGACCAAACCCTTTTTATTTTAAAAAAAATTGCATCCCTTTTGTATGAAGGTAGACATTGTCATATAGTAAAATCCTTCCAATCCCAAATTTTTTGAAATTGATGCAGTTAAAAATTTAATGGTGATTGTTTCATACTTGGAAAATGAAAACCATGTATCATTTGATGAGGAAGGATCTTTGGGAAATTTTTAAGAAACTAAGACTCCTAAATGATCCAACATAGAAAGGAAAAAATAATAAAGCACTTGGGATAATATTATGGGGCTTGTCAGACAATGTTCTTATCCACATTTTAGGGATTACAAAAGAAAAAGACACTTGGGATAAACTAGGTAAAACCTTCGACTCCTGGATAAATTAATTTTTTGCTTGACAGTACGACTAGCTTCTATTAACAAAAACATTGAAGAAGAAGAAGCAATTGTTGTGCTACTAAAAATAGTGTGGACAAACCTAACAAAGGATATGAGCAGGTGTGCAACCTTGAGAAATATGCCAAATAGGAAACTCAACTCAATGAAAGTTGCTCTTTATGAGGAAGAAAGAAAACTCAAAAAGAAGACTCAAGAAACTTCATCAAACCCCATTGAAAGGTAGAGCCCAAGTAAAAGCATACAAGTGGAAGTAAGAGCAAAGCAAAACCTATGGTGGATGGAGAGAGAGAGAGAGAGAGAGAGAGAGAGAGAGAGAGAGAGAGAGAGAGAGAGAGAGAGAGAGAGAGAGAGAGAGAGAGAGAGAGAGAGAGAGAAGAGTATGTGGGAACTCCAACTCCAATAGTCACAATGCGTGACAGGCCTTCCCTTATTCAAATATCACTAAACAAATAAAGAATGAAGTGATAATGATGGGCACCCACCACCTACAATGTACATGTGTATAGGTATTGTTAGTATAATGAAAACGCAAGCAGTTAGGTAGAGGTGCCTTTACCCCCAACAACCTTCCCCTTAAAGGTGAATGTGCCCCTAGTAAGGAGAGAACAAGAAAAAAGTGACAAAGTATAAATGTACATGAAGTAGAACAAAATGAGGAATAGACGTCATATCATCCTACACCCATTACCTTCCGAAGGATGACAAAATGTTCAGTTGAGATACTTTGGTGAGTAGATCTGCAAGATTTTCATTAATTGAGATCTTAACAAGCTTCTTAGTTTAAGCCTATTGGCTATCCTTTATCTTCTTAGTATCGCTAATCTTTTCCAACACTTGGAAGGGCCCATAGTATCTCATAGTCAACTTTGGATACAATCTTTCTCTTCATTTTATCTTTTTCAACCTTGCCTTTACAAAATGGAGTAATACATAATCACCCTCTGCAAACTGCAAAGCACGTCTATGGTGATCAACTGCCCTCTTTTGCTTTTCTTGTGATCTCTGAAGTGCATATTTTATCTTTGCATAGGATACATCCAAGTTTTTCCACATAACTATCAGCCTCAAAGATCTTATCCTTATTTTGCAAAATAGGTGGTACCTTCTTGCCACCCTCAACCACCTCAAATGGAGGTTTACCTGTAGAACTATGCACTGAGTTGTTGTAAGCAAACTCAACCAAGGGCAAATATTGCTCCCACTGTGTCATGTGGTTTGAAACATAGCACCTCAAAAGATCTAACACTGTGGAATTTACTTTCTCAGACTGACCATCTATTTGTGGATGGAAGGATGATGAGAATTTCAATGTGGTACCCATATTCTCAAACAATCCCTTCCAAAATAAACTAGTCATCCAAATGGTCTCAATCATTAATGATCAACTCTGGCATACCATGATACTTGAAGATATGCTACAAAAATAAGTATGCAATATGATCAACCTTTATTTCCTTCCTCACTAGAATAAAATGGGCTTGTTTGCTAAACTTGCAAATGATAGTCCATATCCCATCATTCCCTAGAGGTGTCTTAGGAAGCTAAAAAATAAAGTCAATTGCAATGCTCTACCAAGGCCTATTTGGAATAGACAAGGGCTGTAACAAACCCGACATCCTTTGCCTATCATGCTTAACCTTTTGGCATACAATGCATGTCTTAACAACTAATCACTTGCTAATTTGAGAACTGATCACAAACTATTGCAAATGTGACCCCAAAGTGATCACAAGCTAATTGCAAAAACTGATGCAAAACTCATCCCAAAAGTGACCATAAACGGTTCTCAAGCTGATCAAACATTGAGCTGAAACTGATCAGAATTTTTGTTTCAAAATTGAGGCAAAAATCGTGCCGAATTGATCGTAAGTTGATGCAAAAGTATAGTTTCAGTGCCCAAGTGAAACTCATACTCATCTGCATACATCTCCTAGTGACTAGTACACTAAGTAGTGACCTCATGTCAAACATACTATCAGCACAGTCCCTTAGATGCATGCTAAATACATCCGAGATCCACTATATATGAGAGCTATCCATAGGTGGAGAAGTGGAAGTGCTACCTCCCCCTTGAGCATTAGGCGATACTTCAGACCCTTGCTCTATTGAACCTGACGGAGCCCGATGGTCTGCCAAGTCATCCTCTTCCATCCATTTGGCATCCATTGGCGAATAATCATGAAATTTCACCAAGTATCTCTTGGAAACTTTACCTTTGACCTTTCTTTCCTTATGTGCCAAAATCTACTCAGGTACTAAAATCTCATCCAACTCCTCAACCTCAAGCTGAATTTCAGCAGACATATCCTTTGGCACATCACCATGAAAATGCCTCAACAAACTAATACGATAGGCATTGTGTATCCACCAATGTGGAGGTAATTTCAATTGATATGCTACATCTCTAATCTTCTCCAACACCTGAAGGGCCCATAGTATCTCATACTCAACTTTGATACAATTTTTCTCTTCCTTTCATCTTTTCCAGTCTTGCCTTTTCAAAACATAGCAATACATAATCACCCTTTGAAAACTGCAAGCCACGCCTGTGTGGCAATCAACTGCCCTCTTTTGCTTTTCTTGCAATCTTTGAACTGCATATTTTATCTTTGCATAGGATACATCCAAGTTTTCCACATAACGATCAACCTCAAAGATCTTATTCTTAGTTTGCAGAATAGGTGGTACCTTCTTGCCACCCTCAACCACCTCAAATGGAGCTTTGCCCGTAGAACTATGCACTATGTTGTTATAAGCAAACTCAACCAAGGGCAAATACTACTCCCATTGTGTCTTCTGGTCTGAAACATAGCACCTCAAAGTATCTAACATTGTGGAATTTACTTCCTCACACTGACCATCTATCTGCAAATGAAAGGATGATGAGAATTTCAGCGTGGTATCCATATTTTCAGACAACCCCTTCCAAAATAAATTGGTTATCCAGGGATCTTGATCACTAATGATTGACTTTGGCATACCATGATGCTTAAAGCTGTGCTGCAAAAATAATCGTGCCATATGATAAGCCTTTATTTTCTTCCTCACCAAAATGAAATGGACTTGTTTGCTAAATGTACAAATGATATAAGGAATGATAGGTTAAGATGGAACCAACTTGGAACTCAACCTCGGGCCAAAAGACAAGCTTTTCCAACTCCCCCAAATGTGCAAGGAGCCTTTTTGAAGGTAACACGAAGATTTTTGGTGCTCACGCAAGGTCCAAGGGAGGAAACCCCGACCCTTTCCTATAACCCCCTCACCACTCAACCCGAAAAGAAAACTATCCCCCCCCCCCCCCCCCCCCCCACTTTTTCACTCAAGTCACTCACCTTCCCCACTCTATTTTTTGATGGGAGGCCCCGAGCCACTTAACCATGCCCAAGCATGACGCACAACAGCCCCGCGCCATGTCGCCACCAGGGAGAGCCAAGCCTCAAGTAGGGTACCTCCTGTCCTATCATTCCCTATATCATTTGTACGTTTAGCAAACAAGCCCATTTCATTTTGGTGAGGAAGAAAATCAAGGCTTATCATATTGCACGTTATTTTTGTAGCACAGCTTTAAGCATCATGGTATGCCAAAGTCGATCATTAGTGATCAAGATCCATGGATAACCAATTTATTTTGGAAGGGGTTGTCTGAAAATATGGATACCACGCTGAAATTCTCATCATTCTTTCATTTGCAGATAGATGGTCAGTGTGAGGAAGTAAATTCCACAATGTTAGATCTTTTGAGGTGCTATGTTTCAGACCAGAAGACACAATGGGAGTAGTATTTGCCCTTGGTTGAGTTTGCTTATAATAACATAGTGCATAGTTCTACGGGCAAAGCTCCATTTGAGGTGGTTGAGGGTGGCAAGAAGGTACCACCTATTCTGCAAACTAAGAATAAGATCTTTGAGGTTGATCGCTATGTGGAAAACTTGGATGTATCCTATGCAAATATAAAATATGTAGTTCAAAGATCGCAAGAAAAGCAAAAGAGGGCAGTTGATTGCCACAAAGGCATGGTTTGCAGTTTGCAGAGGGTGATTATGTATTGCTACGTTTTGAAAAGGCAAGGCTGGAAAAGATGAAAGGAAGAGAAAGATTGTATCAAAGTTGAGTATGAGATACTATGGGCCCTTCAAGTGTTGGAGAAGATTAGAGATGTAGCATATCAGTTGAAATTACCTCCACATTGGTGGATACACAATGTCTATCATGTTAGTTTGTTGAGGCATTTTCATGGTGATGTTCCAAAGGATATGTCTGCTGAAATTCAGCTTGAGTTGAGGTTGAGGAGTTGGATGAGATTTTAGTACTTGAGTAGATTTTGGCACATAAGGAAAGAAAGGTCAAAGGTAAAGTTTCCAAGAGATACTTAGTGAAATTTGAGGATTATTCACCAATGGATACCAAATGGATGGAAGAGGATGACTTGGCAGACCATCGGGCTCTGTCAGGTTCAATAGAGCAAGGGTCTAGAGTATCGCCTAATGCTCAAGGGGAAGGTAGCACTTCCACTTCTCCACCTATGGATAGGTCTCATATGTAGTGGATCTTGGATGTATTTAGCATGCATCCAAGGTACTGTGTTGATAATATGTTTGACATGAGGTCACTACTTAGTTTACTAGTCACTGGGAGATGTATGCAGATGAGTATGAGTTTCACTTGGGCACTGAAACTATACTTTTGCATCAACTTACGATCAATTTGGCATGAATTTTGCCTCAATATTGAAATAAAAATTCTAATAAGTTTCAGCTCAATATTTGGTCAGCTTGAGAACCGTTTATGGTCACTTTTGGGATGAGTTTTGCATCATTTTTTTCATTGATTGTTGGTTTGTTTTTGCAATGAGTTTGTGATCAGTTTGGGGTCACATTTGTAGCAGTTTGTGATCAGTTCTTAGATCAGCAAAGTGATCAGTTTATGATCAGTTTATGCTCAGTTTTCAATGGTTTACATATGGTTCCATGGACAACAGCATATGTTATGTTGCCATTGATGTTTCAGCCATGGTTTATGTTTGGTTATGCTATGGTATGGTTTGGTTTTGCCAGATGAGTTGAGCTCATGAGAAATAGACATGTCACATGATAATCTGGTATTTTTTTTAAAGATTCTTTGTGAGTCTTATGTTACATTATGATTGGTTGGTAATTTTCAACATGTGTTGGGCATATGGAATGGTTGAGCAATAGTGTGCAATGTTGTGTTAACTATGATGCCTTGTGGAAATTCTAGTCCACTATTATGCTTTTGATGTATCTCGCAGTGCAATCGAGGATGATTGCAAGGATTTTAAAAGGGAGGGTTGTAATGAGGATATTTTGAAACCTCACTTAACATGTGGATTAATTTTTAATCACATGGTTAAGTGCACATGTGAGGTGTAACTGGGATTAGAGTAAATTTATGAGCCTAAGACCCAAGGAAATCACGGGATGTCAAAGGAAAAAGTTGCTATAAGTTATGCTGCATAATATTTGGTGGTATTTGGTGCCAGTTGTTGGCCTAGGCCATTCATTCGGTCATAAGTGTTAGCTGGACACTAGAAAAGTGACATTTAATGGTACGTAATACCAATCTGATGGTCAAAGATAGTGTAGAGACACTCAAGAATGGGAGTTTCCTAGCTAATTTAATTATTAGCATGTCATATTATTTTTTAGGACATCAAGATAATTATTAGATTAATTTTTAGCATTTAAAGATTAAAAATTAATATGTAATTATGAATAATGCTAGAAAAACCATTTGGAAAGGCAACCACTTGTCAAAAATACCCATACAAGACTGAAAAACATCTTTAGAGGTTGGAGAGATGTATTTTAGTGTATTTGGCTAGAAGAGAGGGGGAGGAGATGCTAGTGGTTTGATTTGCAACCATTGGAGGATATTCTGAGGTAGCTAGAGGAAGGTGAAGACCAATCAATAGCAAGTGACAACATCCACAGGCTATTGAGACAAGGTAACGTCATTAAATGGCTGATTTTCCTTAGTTCTTTACATCTACAAGCTATTGAGACATGACAACAATAATAAATGATAGATTTTCTTTAGTTCTTCATGAAGAAAGCGTGAATTTTCTCTCTCCTCATCATTCTCTCTCATCTCCCAGCCTTTCTATAGCCTTGCTTCGAAGATTACAACGTTGAGATTACTAGAGGCTGAGAAATTTCAAATTTCCATGCTATAAACCCTAATCTACAGGTAAAAATTAGGGTTTAGTAACAACCTCAAGAAGGTGCTAGAAATTGGAAGCTCCAAGACTTGGATTCAATAGGGCTGAATCACTTTTCAGTCAAATTTTGGTGGAGGGACCAACAAATCAATGAATTTGGGACATTTTCCATCTCCATCAAAGCAGATGAAGGCCAATTGACTGCCCGAATCAAGGGGCAAATCATATTTGAATACTTGCTGGTCATTTTGGATAGCAAGGGGAGTTGGAATACCGAAAGGGTTTGGGAGAATCCCATTGTATATCAAATTCTTCTTTAATTAAGTGAAATAAATATTGAAAGGGGCACCAATTTTGGGTCCAACAAGATGTCGAATGTCCAAGGTTATATGGTAAAGTGTGCATTTCAGTTTTGTGAATTTATTAGTTGCTATAAATAATGCTTAATTAGGTTATTTGCCATCCTATCCTAGGAGAAAGATTAGTATAATAAGATCTAGCTTATTGTGCTTTTCCTTAGGAATATGGTAGAAAGCCTCACAACCAAAGACACGCAAATGAGCATGTAATGGAGGTTTTTTAGACCATACCTCTTCTACAACCTAATAATTAAGAGCAGTGCATGGGGGTTGGTTAATTAAATTTATGGTAGTAGTTACTGCCTCAATCCCAAAAGTTTTGAGATAAGCTTGATTGGCTAAGTATACTACAAACTTGTTAGAATATCAAGCTCATATTATTCTCTTGTTAGTATGTATGACTGACATTAGCCTTGTCCAGCTGTATCAGCAAGTGTGGGACATTAAATAAGTCGGTGGTCTTAGACCCAGTGTGAATGGTCCTATGGACCTTAGTACTATTGTATACACTTATGCTATGTGTGTGGTTATGAGATAATGAATGGAAGAAGAAGAGAGCATGCTTGCCCTTCACCCTGTCTCTGCCTCTCTCAATCTCTACATGGTATCAGAGCCATGCTAGGCGGGCTCTCTAGAGCAGGAGGAAGTCAAGAAGACTTGTAGGAGTTGAAGATCAGGATTTCTCAAAGACCAAACAGGTTGCCATTGTTTCTCCAAGGTATGCATTTGTTCATGTGAGATTCTATGCTTCATGGCAGTGGTGAAGACTTGTCTGGGACTCTTTGGGAGCATCCTTGAGCACATTTGAGTGCTCATCATCATCATTATCATCAACATTAGCTGCTGCTCCAAGATCTAAAAATAGTGTGACTGCGCCTGTTTGTGTTGATACCTTCATGGTCTGCAAATCATCATCTCCATCATCCATAGACTGACACACAGCTTGTCTATGCTCCTTGGAAGGTCATTGAAGTTCAAGATATGTTAGTACTTGATCATGGACTCATTAATGAGCTGTGAGAGTTGACTACAGATCTGAAATCTGTCCCAAACTGCTATAGACAGAGAGTATTCAGCAGGTACGTGACTTTCGAAAGAGCCTTGAACTCATAGACATGCCCAAAAAGGGTCTACTGAAGTACATACATGCTAATGCAGACATATGTCTCATGTACCATCTATGTTGAGCTAAAAAAGGAGCTGTTGTTTACTGTCATTTTTAGCCTACAGACTGCTTGTTTGTACATGAATAGGTTGCTCAAATACATGCTGGTTTTGCATTGAATGCAGTATGTATATGCAAGCTGCAATACCTAACTGATTGCCAATTGTCAGGAGGTGATTGTACTGCTGTTTTCAAGCTAAAGAACTGACTGTCTGAGCACAAAGAGTGCTGGAAACTATCATAAAAAGTTGCAGGCTGAAATTGAACTGTTTGGAAGACTTTGGCTTACAGGTAGTCAGGTAGAGTCTAGAACATGGCAAATGTAGAAAGGACAGACAACGTAACCCAGATAGTGGGGGAAAAGCTTGACAGTAACAATTATGCCATATGGAAGTGTCGCATGGAGAAATTCTTAATAGGGAAAGGCTATTGGGAGTTGGTGACTGGAGCGAAAGCTGAACCTGAGCTCCCAGATCGACCTACGACCGATCAGAGACGATTACACCGAGCTTGGACAGAAAGAGCTCGTAGAGTCTTGCACTGGCTCTCTTTATGTATCTTAGATGCCATGGTAATGCAGATAATGAACTGCAGCTCTCCTAAGAATGCATGGGACATTTTGGTCAAGTATTATGGCACAACCCACAAGTGCCAGGAAGATACAGTTGAAGCAGAAGTTCAACAACATGGAGAGGAGGAGCAGGTCTATACAGGATTATGTCACGGAGGTTAAGACCATTGCGGATCAGTTGGCATCTGTTGGTTCACAGGTTGAAGATGAAGACATGGTTGCTGTGACTTTGAATGACTTGGGGCCTGAGTATAAGTATTTTGACACTTTTGTGTTTGTGTGGGCTGAAATGCTTGATTTCAATGAGCTGGTTGCATTGCTTATTCATGAAGAGGTTAAGCTTGGCTTGGCTACAGGATCTAGCAATTCTAAAAACAAGGATGCAGTTTTCTATTCCAATCAATGCAGCCCTGGAAACCGTGGTAGAGGCTATGGATCTGGCAGAGGAGGCCAACAAAATGCACCCTATGGCAATAACAACCAGCAGGTATCGAATGCAAGAGGTGGTGGAAACTTTAGAGGCAAGGGGAGATCTAGCCCTAGAGGTAGAGGCTCTTGGCAATAGCAGCGTCCATCTAACAATCCGAACAAGGATAAGGATTGTCATTACTGCAGGAAGTATGGGCATATTGCCAAGGACTGCTGGAAGAAGCAGGGCAATTAGAAAGGCAAACAACATAGACATTTTGCTACATCTAGTCAGGCAGATGATACTTCAGGAGATAGATTGTTTGCCATGCAGTATGTAAAAGATAGAGTTGCTGAAAAATGCACTGATGATGCAGTTTGGTACATTGATTCAGGGGCATCGAACCACATGACTCCTCACGGTGATTGGTTCACTGATATGGTGGCTGAAAAACATGGCTATGTCTGTACAAGTGATGACACGTAGCATAGCATTGAGCATAAAGGCAAAGTGCCTCTTGTGGTTTATGATGGCAGAAAGAAAAAATTTGCATGATGTATTGCATGTTCCTTCGATTACGAAGAACTTACTGTCTATTGGTCAGATGATGGGAGCAGAACTTGCAGGTTAGATTCAACAAGCATAGTTGCTTTATTAAAGAGTTTGGCAATGGATGCAAGTTGATAGCTCATGGCCACAGGAATGGCAAAATGTTTACTCTTGATGCTACCTTGCCAGAGCTGAATTCAGCTATGTTTGCCCATGGTTGTGGCATTATCAGAGATTTGGAAATTTGGCACAAGAGAGTGGGGCATGTGAATTTGCAAAGGTTGCAAATTATGCAGAAAAAACAACTTGTTACAGATTTACCCAAGTTTCAATATTCAGATATTTGTCATTATGCGATGCTTGCCAGTTTGGTAAATAGTCAAGGTTGCCATTTATCAGGCATGTAAGGTAGAGTACACGTCCATTGCAGTTAGTGCACTCTGATGTTTGGGGGCCAGCCCATAATGCATCCATGGGAGGCTTGAAGTATTATGTGACATTCATTGATGATTACAATCGCTATACTTGGGTTTACATTCTGAAGACAAAGGATGAGGTGGTTGCTGTTTTCCAGCAGTTTAAAAAGCAGGTTGAAGAGGAATTTGACTGCTATATCTCTTGCTTGAGATCAGATAGCAGTGGGGAGTATGTGTCAAATGAGTTTGACAACTTTCTTGGCTGAAAATGGCATACGTAGGCAGCTTACCTGCAGCTACATTTCTCAGCAGAATGGGATAGCTGAAAGAAATAACAGGGTCTTGATGGAAGCTGCTCGTGCCATGATGAATGAGAAGAAGATGTCTCTCTATTATTGGGCTGAGGCTATTATGACAACCATGTATATCTTGAATCGGACTCCCACTGTAGGTATTCATGAGATGACACCGTTTGAGAAGCTGTATGGCTATAAGCTGGATGTAAGTCACATAAAAGTCTTTGGCTGTCTTGCTTATGTGCATATTCTAGATGAAAAAAGGAAGAAGCTGGATCCAAAAGCGCATAAGTGTGTTTTCATTGGATATTTGCAGAAGAAGAAGGCATACAACTGCTATGATCCCTCTACTAGGGAGACCTTGGTGAGCAGGGATGTTATTTTTGATGAGATGGGTTCTTGGTATGTATCACCGGCTACAGTGCCATCAAATATGCCTTCTACTCATGTATCTACAGTTGATATGCAGCAAAGCACTTGTAATGGGGGGAAATAGGAAAATACTTAGGTCAAGTTGACCTAAGTATAAAAGGGGTAAGGGACACTACATGGGCACCATTTTGATGAATACACATTTGTCATTTCACCTTCTTCCCTGTCCTTCCATGGCTGCCAGCCATTTCTCTCTCCTCTTCTTACCTTTCTCTCTCTACTTCTAGTCTTTCTCTCTCCTCGTCACCCTATTTCTCTCTCTTCTTCTTACCTTTCTCTCTCCTCTCCCTCTTCTTCTGCAGCCCTTCTCTCTCTCTTTCCTCTTAGTTAGGACAGTTAGGTCTCCTTCATTACAGTTGGTATCAGAGCCTAGTTTTTAGGTCCTTCCTTTCTCTCATTTCTTTAGATTTAGTTGCTTTTTCAGTCTCAAAAAAACCCTACCATGCACAGGTACAACATTGAAGAACCCCAACACTCAAGAAGTACTATAGAGATGGTAGCTTTCTTAGGAGTTTACACAACTATGACAGGAAGCTTGACCGAATTTGGAGGCCAAAAGACAAAAATGGCAGCTCGTTTTTCAACATTGAGGTAAAAATTCTAGGGTTTTAGTGGAGAAGGACACTACAGCACTTACAGCAGATCTAACTCTGGTTACTTTTCCAAAAGAGAATTCTTCTTCGTTTTGAGACCTTCATGAGAGCTCCCATGGAGTGCTAGCGAAGATCTCTCCTCCCCTCCTGGATCTCAGTCTCCCACCAAGTTTAATATGTGGCATGGCCCTCTATGCATCGCATGCTTGAAGGCAAGCACCGTTTTGGGGAGTTTTTGAGCCAGGTGGACTATCATACATTCTAGGACAGCTCTCTTCATGACAAGAATGCCTCAATGTCAGTCACGCAGGTTGTACCTAGAAATCAGGGGCTGTTATAGCACCCACATTTGCATTTGAATCCTATCAATCCAATACGCTTATTGCAAGTAAAGCATCGATTTGGTGGTTGGTGCGAAGGTTCTTGTGGTAGTATTGGTGTAGATGAGACAGATCCATCATCAGAAGGCTGCAGGCTACGAGAATCCTCACTGCTTGCATGATTGATCTCTTCGCCTTTCTTTAGCTTTGCTTCCTTTAGTAATGACCCAGCTACATCCTTCATCTGCACATAGGCCGCGATCTTTGATGCCCTTGTCTACTTCAAGACAAGCTCTCTATAGCACTTGGAGCACAGATTCATGGTGGTAGCACTGCCGAAGAAGCCACATTTGTTTGCACAAAACACAAGACCTTCAGGCGACTGGCAACTAGTCTCATCCTTGTCCATCTTCCAGCTTTCCTGAGCCGTGGAAGCTCACTCCAGAAGAGCAGTGAGGGTAACGAGAAGGTGCAGGACTTGCTACTACTGGATGTCACGCCTCTGTCTCTTGGTCTGGAGACCAAGGTGAATTAGTATCCCCTTAACCTTGCATTGTTAGCAACAGCAAGAGACAATTTGTACTTGCATTTGACGTCTCACCACGTGCCTCAATCCCCAATAGCGTGAACTGGAATGGGCGCACACATTCACCAGAAAATGATGAGCTTGAGTCGAGTGATGACACAGATCAGCACCGTTTGCAAGAATTAGAGCATAATGGAATTATCATGTCAGTAGGGGCAGCTATGGCTAATGCTAGACTCCACAATATCCCCAACCTGGTAAGGCACATGGGTCCAATCTCTGGTCAAAGAAGAATGGATAGCAAAGGTGTTTGATGTCAAGCTTAGAAGTGTTTGATGTCTGGCTTATGAAGTATTAGAATATCGAAGAGGAGATGCTCGGAACTATTGGTGCACAACAAAAAGAAAATCCCTGCCACAAGCTCCTATTCTTTCTGTGCTCCACTATCCAGCACTTCAGCTAAGGTGCCTATGCTTCCTTCAGCCTCTGCAATGGCAACCCTTCCGTCATCTATGGAGGGCAAGTTATAAAGACAGCAATAATAATCAGTTGAGATGAATCTCTAGATCTTGATCTGCACCCTTTTTTCTCTGAGTAGCCCATCTTTGTCCTACTTCTGCCAGACTTGGGAGTCTCATAAGGATTTGCAGTGTGTACTGTGGTAGGATTTACAGTGTGCAGTGTACTGTAGGGTGGTAAGGGATCTCTTTACCAAGCAGTGTTACACCAGCTTTGAAGATATGCAACAAGTAAAGCAGTGCTAAAGATCTTGCTCATTGTCCAAAAAGCACCATTTGACAAGGTTTCATGCCATGATAATTGCTTTGAGGGCAGTGGATCAGTGCTGGTTACATAAGTTTTGATGATATGCAAAAAGGGAAGCAGTGTTACATCAGTTTTGAAGATATGCAACAAGTGAAGCAATACAGGTTCATTAGAGTAATGAACACAGTAAAAGAGAACTTGCAAAGATGTATCAGTGGAAAATATAGTAGCCACAGTGGATGCCCAGTGATTTGCTACTATGGACAAGGTTTTCATCATTCTAAAACTATCCTAGTGGCTTGGTGATTTAAAAAAAAAAATTCAGATTTGTACTCATTCAAGCTGTCAATCATTATTGCCTTCCTTGTTATGACCATCCCAGTGTCCTATTGAATCTTTGTGGAGCCACTCATCCTATGATTCAGTAATGTTAGAACCTACTTATTTGGTTGGACTTGTGTGGAAGCTTTAGCAAAAGGGTGCTCGACCTTCATGGTGCAAGAATAATTAAGCACAGGCCTAACAGTAAGGCATTTCCATGGCAGGGTGTGTGAAGACCCTTTCATGACAATTGGTGGTGTTGGGCATGTTGGTCAGAGATGCAATGCAGCTACTTGCTCACCATCAAGTTTTGAGATCAGTAGGTCACTGAAATAATTCTGGGCATAATTCTCACCATTGTCTCAGCAGGTGCTCTCGTAATAGGAAGAGCAAGCTTGGGGTCCTTGAGACATCCTATTATGCTTATTGGATTTTATATGGGGTGCTTTGCAATGCTTGAGAGTTATATGGTCAGAGGTGTATAAAAGTGTGCTGGGTTATTTTCTACCAATGCATAAATAACTTCAGTTGAACCACTATTTGAGACTTTTGGTGTGTTGAATTGTGCAAGTTTTGTAACGAACAAAAATACTGATACACATTCAGTTCTCTTCTAAGTAGACAACAAAGAGATTCCCAAAGCTCTGCTCAAGAACCTTACATGTAGGTACTGCTGACTAGAAGATTGCACCAAATTGTACATTTTGGTAGTACAGAGGAGAGTGTTTGTCATAGAGGCACGGAATGGATTGAACGACTTGTCTCATGCCCCTTGTAAACAAGTTTGTACAGCCAAAGCTAAGCATGAAGTTGTCCCTAATTTAAGCCGAGCTCCTTTAATTCTGTACACTGTATTCTATGGAATGTGCTTAATACATTTTGAAGATGTTTTGCAAAGTCATGTAAGTCTAGAGAATGTTTGAAACTAGATGCCTTGTAACAGCTTGGTTGATTTATGCCTGACGCAAAGCCTCTGAGCCAAATACGAGGGTCCTGACTTCAACTGTAAGGCAGTGAATGAGATCACTACAACTTAGCTTCAAGGCTTCAACCTGTTTTGTAGCCCTGGTAGACAACAGTGAGCAACATTAGTAGGCAGCATGTATGCATATACTCAATCACATTGTCCCTATGGACAACAACATAGTTCCTATCAACAACATGCATATGGAGATTCCTATGCCACACAACCATATGGGCAGCTGCCTCACGGAGACCCCGATGCAATGCAGGAGTGGCAAGCAAGTGATTATGACCGACATCATGCCGATACCTATGCTCATGGACTTGCCAATCATCATACTTATGGTCAGCCTAGGATGCAAGGACACCATTGTAGTCATGTTGGACAGTCATCATGCAATCTTGCGCAGCATGTTTATGGGCAACAATATGACCAAAGTTTTGGTAGTAGGCAACATCAAATAGATGTATTTGGGCAGCAGCATGAACATTCTTGTGACATGCATTCTCATAGAGATTATGGATAGCATGACCAATGCTATGGGATCAATGATCAAAGGCAGCATGCTTATGACGGTTATGCGTGTGATGTGCAGTAGGGCTATTATCACCACATGCAGTATGGACAGCACGAGTATCATTATGAGCAGCAGCCACATTGCTACGACCATCCATATGGACAGCATGAGCATTATGGTCATGAGCATGGACATCCATCTGTTGTATATGAGCAATATGCTTATGTACGTGAGCAGCAAACATCAGTGGAAGCAAATGCATATGCTCAACCAAATTGTCCCTCTGATGCACAGCAGGACTATTATCACCATATGCAGTATGGATAGCATGAATACTATTATGAGCAGCAGCCACATTGGTATGACCATCCATATGGATAGCATGAGCATTATGGTCATGAGCATGGACAGCCATCTATTGTACATGAGTAGCAAGATGACTATGAGCAGCATGTCAGAACTATTACTGAGCTGACCAATGGTGATGAGCAGGTGTGTAAATTGCTATCTAAGGCTAAATGCATTAGACATCTTACTAGTGATACGATACGGGAATTGCATGCTGCGGGCTTATGCTATCGATGTGCTAAGCCAATATCTTGTAATCATCAAGCCACATGCAAGGCAAAGACTGCCAAAATACTCTTGGTATTAGATTATTATGATGCAAAGGATGGAGAAGATCTTGTTGAAGACCATTTTGGTATGGGTCCACAACAAGAACCTCAGTTTAAGAAAGAAGACCATGGGCAGCATGTGGATTTGGATGATCATGACCCCATGCGGGAGCCCCTTCAATCCACAGACTTGGAGTTTAAATGCTTGGACATCACTAAGAATGCAGGGTCCATGAATATGCAGCACTTAGGGGTTGATGCAGTCCATGCAATGGTGACTTCAGCTTCATATGCTTCAGTCATACAGAGCATGGTGATGCCTGAGAGGCTTATGGAAGAGCTAGCAAATACTACCATGCTGATCATGCTTCCAGCTGTACTTGACTTTGACCTCATGGAAGCTGATACAATGCATGGCAGTGATACCACTTTCCCTTTTGATCCGGGTGGCTATAGGCTGACCTTGATCCTCTGCATAGACTAGTACTACTCTTGAATATTAGGCAATCTTTTACTGGGTCTATGCCAAGAACCCCCCCACTATCTTTTGCCACTTGTAATGCTGTACAGTGTAGTACTCTGCAGCCCACTACTTGGCTATACCAATAAGTCTGATCTTTGTTTTTGAGGACAAAAACTTCATTTTGAGTGGGGATGGATTGTAATGGGGGGAAATAGGAAAATACTTAGGTCAAGTTGACCTAAGTATAAAAGGGGTAAGGGACACTGCATGGGCACCATTTTGATGAATATACATTTGTCCTTTCACCTTCTTCACCTTCTTCCCTGTCCTTCCATGGCTGCCAGCCATTTCTCTCTCCTCTTCTTGCCTTTGTCTCTCTACTTCTAGTCTTTCTCTCTCCTCGTCACCCTCTTTCTCTCTCTTCTTTTTACCTTTCTCTCTCCTCTCCCTCTTCTTTTGCAGCCCTTCTCTCTCTCTTTCCTTTTAGTTAGGACAGTTAGGTCTCCTTCATTACAGCACTGCTATGGACAGGACCTAGTAGTCAGACAGTATCCCCATGGACAGGAAGATTGAGGAGCTCACCGTCCACTAACACCAGTATGTCAGTGCGGGGAGATATGATGTCGTGGACAGCAAAGGAAAAGAGAAAGTTTTTGAGGATGTATCTGGGATGATGACACCTGGTAGAATGACTTCTGGATATGAGTCTACTGACACTTTAAATAGTGAACTTGGTATTCCGACTGTCTACACGCTTGGTGCAAGGTAGCTGGTGCAAGGCAGAGCAGGTACATTCCGCCTCATGAGAGAGGGGAATCGAGCAGTGTATCACAGCCTAGACGCTCAGAGAGGGTTAGATACCCTGTTGACAGGTTGACATATAGTGGCTACACTGCAAAGCATTATGCTTTCATGACAAAAGTGATGGAGATCAAAGAACCAGGTACATATGTTGAAGTAGTGGAAGATGAGAACTGGTGTGCAGCCATGGATGAAGAAATGAAAGCCTTGGCTGAAAATAAGACATGGGATCTTGTGCCACTGCCTGAAGGAAAAAAGACCATTGGCTGCAAATGGGTCTACAAAATCAAATGCAAGTCGGATGGCAGTGTGGAAAGGTACAAAGCTAGGCTAGTTGCTAAGGGGTATGCCCAATAGTATGGACTTGATTATGAGGAAACATTTAGCCTTGTTGCCAAGATGGCAACCATACACACTGTGATTGCTTTGGCTACTGATAGAGGCTGGAAATTACAGCAGATGGATGTGAAGAATGCCTTTCTTAATGGTGACTTAGCAGAGGATGTCTATATGGTTCAGCTAGAAGGGTATGTTCACCCTGATTTTCAACATTATGTATGCAAGCTGAAAAATGTACTGTATGGGCTGAACAGGCTCCGAGAGCTTGGCATGCTAGGATCAGTAACTACTTGCAGAGGTTGGAATTTACTGTTGGTAGGGCTGATCACAACCTATTTACAAAGAAGACTGACAGTGGCTTGGTAGTGTTGATCATATATGTTGATGATTTGACAATCACTAGTAATGATAACTTGGGCATATAGCATGTAATGAAGATGCTAAAATCTGAATTTGACATGAAAGATCTAGGTGAATTGAAGTATTTTTTTGGTATTGAGGTAATTAAGGCTGAAAATAGTTTATGGTTGATGCAGAAACATTATGCCATGGAAATGTTGAAAAAGTATGGCATGGCTGAATGCAAACCATTGGATACACCCCTTGATCAGAATGTCAAGTTGGACATTAGCATTGGAGCTGAAATTCAGGATGTGACTATGTACAGGCAGATGGTTGGAAGTATGATCTACTTGACCATCACTAGGCTAGATTTGAGTTATGCAGTTGGGCTCATAAGTCAGTTTATGCAGAAGCCCAGGAAGCCACATTTGGATGCTGTTAGGCGGATTATGAGATATGTTAAGTCCACTGTAGATTATGGGCTGTTCTATATGAGAGATAAGCCCTTGAAACTGGTTGGATACACAGATGTGGATTGGGCAGGATGCTCATATGATCGCAGATCTACGAGTGGTTATGCTTTTGGCTTTGGAAGTGGCATGATCAGCTGGAGCAACAAGAAGCAACCAACGGTTGCATTGTCTAGTACTGAGGCAGAGTATAGGGGTGCTGCATTGGCAGCATGTGAGATTTCATGGCTGCTCAAGCTTATGGTTGATTTGGATATTCAGGTGGATGCTCCAGTGACCTTATTATGTGAAAATCTCAGTAGTGTACTCCTGGCAACGAATCCAGTATACCATGCTAGGACAAAACACATAGAGGTACACTACCATTTTATTAGAGAAATGGTTCTTGCAGGGAGAGTAGATCTTATGCATGTGAAGACTGATGAGTAGGTTGCACATATCTTTACCAAGTCTTTGAGTAAAGATAAGTTTAGTAGTTTTAGACAGCTACTTGGAGTTCATCAGATGATTTGAGCTTGAGGGGGAGTGTTAGAATATCATGCTCATATTATTCTCCTGTTAGTATGTATGACCGACATTAGCCTTGTCCAGCTGTATCAACAAGTGTGGGTCATTAAATAAGTCGGTGATCTTAGACCCAGTGTGAATGGTCCTACGGACCTTAGTACTATTGTATACACTTATGCTATGTGTGTGGTTATGAGATAATGAATGGAAGAAGAAGAGAGCATGCTTGCTCTTCACCCTGTCTCTACCTCTCTCAATCTCTACAAAACTCACTCCTGAATTGTCCTATTCATACACTCAACCATACCATTTTGGGGTGGGGTATACGAGGCGGTCAATTGACGCTTAATACCTCTCTCATCACAAAACTACTCAAAGGCTTTAGAATCATACTTAGCCCCCATTGTTAGATTATAGGCATTTTAGCCAATATTTAGATTGGTTCTCAACAAAAGCAAGCCAATGCATAAAGGTATCCAAGACATTCGATTTTTGCTTTATGGGATATATCCAAATTGTATGTGAGTAATCATCAATGAAAGTAACAAAATACATTGCACCACCTAACGACTTGCACGGCATAGATCCATAAACATCAGAATGAATAAGAGCTAGAGACTCACCTATACACATAATGCCAAACTTCTTATGCGAGTTACAAGTCTACCAGCCATAAAAATAATGATCACAAGAATCAAAATACTCATAGTCAAGGGGTGGAAGATACTACAAATGGGTAAGCATTTTCATTCCCTTTAATGACATGTGTCCAAGGCAACAAGGCAACGATGCCATAACAATACATGTGGTATAGTAGCCATTATCAAAACAAGGCTAATAGACCTATATACAAGTAAGGGATAAAGAGTGCCAAACTTGGCACTTTGTGCTACGATCTATGGGTAAGCTTTCATGAGGAATCACAAAAGGATACAACATAACTTGCATCATCCAACTATCTAGTTGAAAGCAACCTTTTGGTCAAAGCTAAAACATGGCATACATTATGTAAAGTAAACATATTGCTTGAAGGAAACTGCAACAGTTGGACATCTTCAATACCAACAATATCCAAGGCTAGGTCATTATTCAATCTAACAAATCTTGTCATGCTGTAGAGCAACATGAGTGGATATACTCTCAATGAGGGATGACATAAAATGAAGCTCCTGAATCAAGAAACCAACACTTAGCATATGTAGACAAGGCATTAGTCTCAACTGTGAAGCATAAAGTGTGTAGTCATCATAAGAATCAATCTACATGATATTAATCTCTTCCATCATGACACTAGACTTGCTATGGACAATGCTGTGATCATCATTCTTTTCCTGCACTTTATCCTTTCCCTTTTCTTTGCACTTGTCATCACATATTTTATGGCATTGTGGCCAAATATGACCCTACTTCTTGCAATAATGACAAGTTAATGGGGACTTATAGTCGTGGGACTTATTGTGAGACTGTCCACGTGATAGAGAATGAGACTTCCGAGAGTCTCTCCCACAATGGTCATTACCACTCCTATCATTATTGCCTTTGATTGTCAAAACATGAGAGTTGCAAAAAGCATCAACATTCTTTCTATTAACCTCTTCATTCAAGAGTGGGCCCTCTACATCCTAAAATTTCAGCCCATCTATAGGCATATTTGCACACATAGCAATAGGAAATGTGTCCCATGACTCAGGTAATGTAAGTAATAAGAACAAGGGAGGAAGATTGTGCTTAAATTCAATTCCCTGTGAAGACAAGTGGCTGAAAATAGAATGATCATCATTCAAGTGGGTGGACATGCAGGTACCCTCCTTCATACAAAGGTCCGTGAGTTGCTTCACCTAATACATCTGAGAGGCAGGGCTCTGCTTGTCATAGACTTTGCGAATATAATCCCATAACTCCCATGCGGTTTACCGATTAGAGACAACTTTATAGTAGACCTACTTAGAGAATGACAAAATGATTGTAGATTTATATAACTCCTCCAATTCAACCCAATGCTCTATATCAAAGCATTTAGGCTTTACACACTTATGTCTCAATGGCTTAATCTACAATTTTGGCACTAGAATCTGCCAAATTTGTGCCTTTCAATAGCTATAATTTATGGCATCCAACTTCCTAATGCTAAAGATAGCATTGTCATTTGATCCACCATCCATAATGCAAGAGATAAAAGCACAATCCAAGAGAAACATGCCACTATAAATGACACTAAAATAGCCCCAAAATCACAGCCAAATCAAGGGTTGAGCAATAAAAACTGCTAGAAGGATGAGCTATCAACTAGCTATGATCAAGTAATTGTCAAATCCAAGAGATTGCCCTCAAATAGAATGCATAAAATTGAAATGATAGCCTGCTATAATAAACTGCAGCAATATGCCAATAACGAGGAAAGAAAGAGCAAGAACAATTGACATTGAAGGTTGTCACAATTGTAGTGCATTAGTAACCATGTATGTGGTAGGCATAGACATCATGGACATAGGAGGTCTCAAGGTAAAGACAGGACAGCTACTAAATGCACAACCCACTTAGCAAAGCTCAATATAGAATCCAAAATTATATAAATATAAGTGACAACACACTAATAGACATAAGTGCCAGATCCAAAGTAAGTGGTCAAATCAGCCCACTGTAGGATAACTACATCCAATATATATCAAGAGAGCATGTATATGAAGTAAGTGTCCCACAGCCTTGGTGAAAGTAAGCTCAAGCTCAACTATGTAAATTGAAATCTCCATTGAAGAAACCAACCTATGTAACCATAGACAAGATCAATGTAATGGAGCCCAAATCTCAACTCAAATGCATGCCATAACATATTGGGAAGTATACATAATAATCGAAGTAGTGGTATATCTATAGAGTACCCTGTAAAGCATTAATGAGCATTAGGCATATGCTTTTCATTGATAAATGCTTGCTACCTTGTTATTACATCATTGAAATGATTATGAAATCTAAGCTATTTTAAGCTTAAATGAGTCCAAAAATCATAACCATACCATTTGGGCACCAAAATAGCATCCCCAAAGCATTAAGCATGCATTATGGAATTTATTATTTAGTGTTTAAACTAGAACTATTCTACTCTGTGTGAAATAGAGAACAAAAAACTACACAAAATATCTCTTTGAGTGTCCATATCTATAGTTCTCTCCATGCTCTTCGTTTCTAGCTATAGAATGCCTAAATTTGATACCGTATGCAAAAGCTATGGCCAAAATACGACAATGCTATCAAGCTACCATAACAGTCCACGACTTCTACAACATGCTCTGTGTCCACTCAAAATTGATAAATTGGCTACTTTCCAGCTCAATAAGCACTCAACAATTGGCTACTTCTCAGCTCAATAAGCACTCAACAAGGCTTAGCCAAACCTTGGGAAGCCCCTCAACAAGTGCCAAGCAAGTTGGAACAAGTCAGAAGAAGGAAAGACTCAATGCATACCTCAAGAGGAAGAAACAATGGCTACCATGAAACCTTGAGTTGAAGCTTTGAATCCAGTTTGAAGCAAAGGATGAAGAAGCTCCTCAAATGGTTGGCTTTAATACTAGTTGAAATGTAGAGTCCAAGTGAGAGCACACAAGCAAAAGCAAGAGCTGTGGTGGATGAAGAGAGAGAGAGAGAGAGAGAGAGAGAGAGAGAGAGAGAGAGAGAGAGAGAGAGAGAGAGAATGTGGAAACTCCAATAGTCACAATGAGTGATTGGCCTTCCCTTATTCAAATGTCATTGAAAGAATAAGGAATGAAGTGATAGTGATGATGGGCACCTGCCACTTACAGTGTACAAGTGTACATGTATTGTCCATGTAATAAATACACGAGCAATTAGGTAGAGGTGCCTTTACCCCCCAACACCCATAATATCTACACCCTATAGAAAATGATCTTCAAATATTGTTTGCATGGCATGTGGGAAAGTTGGACATAAGGAGCAAGACTCTTATAGCAAAGAGAAACCCAAGTGCAAGAACTACAAGAAATTTGGACACATTGAGAAGGATTGTTGGAATAAAAATGCCAACTATGTACAAGAATCATCATCCTTTCAAGAATGTAATTAAACTCTTTTCTAAATAGTTGTTTTGCTTATATTTTGGTGAGACTGCATGAGCTAAAAAGGCCTTGCTAGCATTAAGGAGGGGAACCTATAGCCTTTGGTGCATTTATCTAGAGGGTAAGCTATCACTAAGAGGGGTGTTAAAATGTATGGTGCTAGAGATAGTGCTACAAGCACATGCAATGTATTATATCCCATAAGCAAAGAGGGAAGATAGTGTCCTAGTAGTTGCGAAAGCTATAAAAGAATGTACTTGGCACAACTATCAATCAAGAAAGTCTCTCTCATGGCAATACACTTCTCTACTTATCCTTCTTCTTTCCCCCATAGTTCATCCCCATTCTCTTGCTCAAATCATGGTCCTCAAGCACATGTGAGGTAATGTATCTCATAAGCAAAGAGGGAAGAGTGCATCCTAGCTACAAAATCTATAAAAGAATATACTTGGTACAACTATAATCTATATCACAAATAAGCGAGACACATAGCACTATGCTACTTTGCACCATTGGTTGTAGTGTATGCGTGTGGTGCACATATGTGAGGCACACTTGGTCATTGTCACTAGAGAGAGTAAGAAAACACTAAGAAATAATAGAAGAGAGTAGAGCCCAAGAATTTTCCTTCAACCATATCTTGTTTCCAGTTTATGAGTGCATGATACTTATGTTACATTCCTGACATGGTATTAGAGTACCGCATTAGGGGTTGAGTGGGTTTGTGACTCTTTTCACTTGTGAAAATCTATGCTTAGAGTGATTGAGTAGTTGTACAGACAAGAAAATCATTAGAGAGCAAGTAGTAGCCATAGCCAAGAAGAATCCTTGGGGGGTAGGAAGAGGCACTTGCTTTCATAAAGAAGGACAAAATAGGATAGACAACTCACTTGGAGTGAAGAAAGGAATAATTTGTAGAACATGCCATACATTCATATTTCCATCATTGCAACTCAAGAGAGGTAACACAAGCTTTTGGGAATCACTTTAAGGATTTTAAAGCATTATATTGGAGTTGTGATGAGATGAAGATTAGGCTAGACAAAGAAAGTCATGGTTATGATGGATTGCTAGACATGCTTGCAGTATTTCTACCCTAATTTTTGATAGAAATATTAAAACGAGGAAAGAAAAATTGATTCAAAAGTTGACTTTAAGCTTTATAATATTGCATGAAAATCGTGACTGAAATTGAGTGTAGAATAGATAAAAATTCAGAATACGGAGATTGTTTTGAAATGACAACATGTTGATATATTTATGAGTGACACCTCCCTTGCCCCCATTGATTTTGGTAAGGACTTGTGGGATGTAGTAGATGGCACGAAGGCTAGGCTAGCATGAGATGATGCAATAGTGAAAACATGGGTGAAAAATATCACTAAGCTATTCATTATAGGCTCATCACCATTGAGGACAACACATTGGGCCACATACACGACAAGACTCTTGCAAAAGATGTACTCGATGAAATAGTCAATTTTTTTGGGACAAGTATTAAGGCTCAAAAGCTGCAACTCAAACAAGAATTGTGTGATGTTGAGAGGAAAACAAGTAACATCTAGGATTATGTGTTGAAGATTCAAAGGATTATGGACCAACTTGGTAGCATGAGAGTCACTATTGATGATGATGATGTGGTTGCATCATGCATAGATGGTCTAGGCAAGGAGTATCACTCTTTCATTTTACTAGCATCTCAATGAGAGGGAGTATACCAACCTTTAATGATCTCATTCCCCTACTAATTAATAAAGAAACTGGATTGATGAAGGAAGGTGTTTTTGTAGGCACAAGCGATACCTTTGGTAGAAAGAGGGAGGAGTATGCATTAGCTACAAGTGGTTATAGTAGAAGCCATGGTGGTAATGCAAGAGACTGAGGCCATGACGGCTATGAGGGACAGCAAAATTAGCCAAAAATTAGTCCCAAAACTATAGAAATAGAGGTGGATATGCAAGAGGTGGGGGGAGCAATAGAGGCCATGGTGGAGACCAATCATAAGGAAGAAAACCTAGGTGTTGCAACTATTGTGGTATTGCAAGACATTATGCATATGAGTGTAGGAAGAAGCAAGTAGTTATATGCCTAGGGAAGATTTCCCAAAGTAATTATACCTCAGAAGATTAGTCAATGGTGGTGATCTATTGGAAATATAGCATATTATTGGTGTTATGTAGCACAAGGCAAATGAGGAGTGTTATGTGGACTCTAGTGTGTCCAACCACATGACTTTGTGTGCTGAGTGGTTTGATATCATGAAGCTAGTAGCACATGTGCCTTATGTTTATGCATGGGATGACACAAAACATGATATTACACATACAAGGAATGTGCCTATTGAAAGTGGAAATGGTGTAATCAAACTATTGATGAGGTTATCTATGTACCTATCCAACACAAAGAAGTGTTAGTCGAAGAGGGATCTAGAAATGTGGTTCAACAAGCATGGTTGTCTAGTCTTGGATATGAAGAATTGTATGCATTTGGTTGCCAAAGAAGGTTGGCTACATGTTCATGCTAAGTGCAAGTATGCCCAAAGAGAAGAGGAAAATTTTAGCCATGCTTAGTACTGAAATTTTAGACATTGAGATGTGGCATGAGCGAATAGACCACATGAATTTTCAATGATCGGTTGGTCTTCCAAAGTTAGGAGTTTTTACAGGTGTACCATTGCTCAAGGCTACAAGCCCTTCATGCATTTGTAGTGCTTGAGAATTCACCAACCATGCATATAAGCCATTTCCCAAGGAGGGAAGAGAGCATGGATAGTTCTAGAGTTGGTATACAATGCTACATAGGAGATGGAGAATACACATCCAAGGAATTTATTTAGTACTTAGATTCTCATGGCATGCAAAGACAGGTTTCATGTGCCTATGCATCACAATAGAATAGTATGGTAGAATGGAAGAATTGGAGTATTGCTAAGGCTAGTAGATTGTTACTAATTGAAAAACACATGCCTAGATATTTATGGGCAAAGGCAATACAATGTGTAGTTTACGTTATGAATAGGATACCCACAATTGTAGTTCATAACAAGACTCCAAAAGAAGTGTAAACATGGCACAAGTCAGATGTGGCTCATTTAAAATTAGTCGGATGCATTTTCTATGTTCACATTTTTGACGAGAAGATGAATCCTTGATGAGGAGATGAATAAGGTAGATCCCAAGGTAGAGAAGTGCATTTTTTTTGGATATGCAGGAGATGAAAAAAAGGCTACAAGTGTTACAATCCATGGCCTATACCAGTTGTGATATAGTCTTTGATAAGTTGAGTAGGGTACACTCATGTCATGACTACTCATCATACATTCATTGGCATGGATGGCAATTGGGCGCAAGGACATGCATAGTTAGGGGTTGCAAATACCTCATGTAGTGGTGTTACTATAATAGAGATAGTTAGTCCATGGTTGGGGTGACTGAGAGCACATGTAGCTGGCTCTAGAATGGTAAGAAATGCATATAGTATTGGTGATATTATAACAATAAATCCATCCCATTCTTATGAACTCAAAAGCTCTAGATCAATGCCAAAAATTCTAGAATCCCATGCTTAAGGAAGCACTAATACTCACCATATGTTGATAGTGTTAATGGTTAATCAATAATATTTGGGAGAATAGATTTTGAACAAAATTTGAGTCTATAGAGTGGTGGAGCAGATCCTAGATTACCACTCACTCTATATGTGTCAAGTACCCAGTACAAAGGTTGACATAGGATGAGTTTGTAACTACCCATCATGCATATGTGACAAATGTCTTACAAGAAAAAGATCCTAAGAAGTTTTAGGAGAAGTTTGAGGATGTAGTGGAGAACCCTCAATTGGTATAGGCCATGGATGCTTTAGAACAACAATGTACATGGTCTCTTCTTGACTTGCTCAATGGCAAGAGTGTTATTGGATGCAAATGGGTATGTAAGATAAAGCATAACTCTAAAGTAGTGTGAGTAGATATAAGGCCACACTTGTGGCCAAAGGCTATGCTCAATAGTATGGCATTGATTATGAGGAGACTTTTAGCCTAATGGGGCTAAGATGGGAACTATTCACAAAGTGTTGCATTGGCTACAGATAATAGGTGGAAGATACATCAAATGGATGTGAAAAATGCATTGTTGAATGGAGAGTTGATTGAATAAGTTTATATGAAGTAACCACAAGGATATGATGATTAAATATATCTACGTAGGGTATATAGATTACGTAAGGCAATCTATGGGTTGAAACAAGCACCTAGAGCATGATCAAACTCTTGCTTGTTTGCATTAGTTAAGGGGATTGATAAGGTCTTGATCATCCTATATGTTGACGATCTCATTCTTACATGTAATAATAGTAGCTCATTGCCCAAGTCAAGGACAATCATAGCAAGAAATTTGAGATAAAGGATCTTACATACTTTCTAGGTATTGAGGAGTTGAAAGAAGTAGATACCTAGAGGAGGGTGCACCTTCAAGGTTTAGTTGCAAATGGTGTGGTGGGCAGCACTATCCAAGGAATCCTACGAGCCCTAGATTGGACCATTACTTTCCACGTGCATACCGATGCTTCTAAGTTTGCCGTGGGGATAGTGTTGTGCCAACCTGGCGAACACAACTTAGACTATCCAGTGAGCTTTGCTAGCAGACAACTCACTGAGATGGAAATGAACTACTCAATGACAGAAAGAGAAGGATTAGTCATGGTGTTCGCTGTGAAGAAATTCCAGCACCATCTATTGGCCACACCTTTTACCTTTTTTGTGGACCATCAAGCCCTGCTCTATCTAGTAAACAAACCTTGCGCTACAAGATGCATAGCTCGGTGGCTCCTTCTACTCTTGGAATTCGACTTCTCCGTGGTTGTATGAAAAGGAAAATAGCACTACATGGCTGACCATATGTCACGCATTCCCACGAGAGAAGTTGTTGGACAAGGCATTGTTGACGAATTACCCGACGCCCATCTATTTAACCTGTCAAGCGAGAGAGATTTATTCATGGCTGATCTAATGCCATATTGGGTGGATGACATAGTCCAAGTGCTTGAACACGGACTTCCTGATCGACCGATAGAAAAAGCCCGACTTAGGCGATTAATCCTTAAGATCTATCCCTATCAGCTGATCACAGGCCAACTCTATAGGCTGGGGCAAGACGGATTGTTGCGTAGATGCGTATGCGAATATGAGATGCAGGATTGCACTTAGAGGCACACAGCGGCATTGCTAAAGGGCACTTTAGCGGAGATATGACAACACGAAAGGTGTTGTAATCTCAACTGTGGTGGCCCACGCTTTTCCCCGATGCAGTGTGATTCGTCAAGCATTGTGACGAGTGCCAATGGACAAACGTCCCGATTCGCAAGGATCAGATGGAGTTGACCCCAGTTATTGCACGACAACCCTTCGAAGAATGGGGAATTGACTTCATAGGACCCATCAGTCCTGCGGCATAGTATTCACAGGCCAAGTACATCATTGTGGCCACGAACTACCTCATGAAATGGACAGAGGCAAGAGTGACACAAAAAAACAATGCTAGGACAACTACCAAGTTCTTATGGGAGCAAGTGATCTCGCGATTAGACTACACATCGAACTGGTCAGTGACCAAGGCATGCACTTCATCAATGAAGTGATAGCGCATCTCCTATCCACCTTTCTCATCATCCATCGCAAATCCTCGCCATACTACCCTTAGGCAAACGATCAAGTAGAATCCACGAATAAGATTCTTGTCAATGTCCTGACCAAGGTAGTCTCAGCCTCACGCAATGACTCGGACAACAAGCTGATGGCAGCTTTGTGGGCTTACCGCACAACTTATAAAACGGCTGTCGGTCAAACCCCCTTCAGGCTGACCTATGGAACTGAAGCGGTTCTACCATTAGAATTCTTCGTTCCTAGCTTGAGAATAGCACTTCAAGAACGATGGGAAGGGAAGGAGGCATGGATGCAAAGCCTGGTCGAACTCGAACGCATCTCAGAGACTCGCCTTCTAGCCACCCATGCGCTTATATGTGAGAAGGCCCGACGCAAGAGTTGGTTTGACAAGCATGTCAAGCAACGCAACTTTGAACAGGGCGACTTAGTACTCTTCTACTCAGTTAAGGGGCATAAGCAGAAAATGAAATTTAGAGGTCTTGGACCTTTCAAAGTTCGTGCGATCAGCCGCACAAGCAATGTTGAGCTCGAGACCTTAGATGGTGAGGGCATATGCTTCTTCAATGGCAGCCGTGATAAGAAGTACTACCCTCCCACCCATCCTTTGCATGAGCCCCCGATGTTAGAACCACCTATCAAGATACGAGTGGCCACAATCACTAAGATTGATGATGAGGATGAGGAAGCCGTAGAGCCCGCATACTTCCATATCACGGTCACTGCAAAACAAACATGCGCTTTCAAGCTTTGATCGACGAGGGAGCAAACTTCAATGTCTTAACTCACGATCATTGGACTCAACTTAGCAGACCACCACTTCAACCCACTAATGTGAAATTAAGCCCATATGGGGCCCATTCCTGCGCACTTCTCGGCAAGTGCAGAGCCGCCGTTTCTATCGAGTCTGAGACTGTCCCAATGATTTTTTACGTGTTACCAAATGCTAAAAACGCAGGCGCGGAGTTGCTGCTGGGGCGAACTTTCAAAAAGCAGACTCACTGCAATGTTGATTATGAGTCGCAGCACATCCACCTCGCAATAGGCAACGTTAGCATTGTCACAGCTTTCAGCAAGGGTTGTGCGACCTCATCACTGTCCGCAACGCCACCTGTAGAAATATCCGTAACCAAGTCCAAGGAGGGGAGTAGTGCATCCGCCACCTCCCAGATTTCATGAATCACAGCCCACAACAGCAAAACCTAAGGCCCAACAGCCTAGATTTCAATGGCAGCCTAAGAAATTGCAACCACCACCTAGGAGTCGACACTCCTATCCTCATAAAACCAAAAACTCTAAACCTAGGAGGCCAAGACGCAGTCACAGAAAGCGCCACATGATCAAGCAAAGATGGGTCCCTAAAGCCCTCTTGCATGCGCAAGGCTACTACGTGGGCAACACCTGGCTGTGGATCCCTAAGGCCTACACGGCCAAAGGCACTACTCATACGCCACCCTCAAGCTTGATCAACCCAAGTCCCATAAAACCTCCAAACCATAAGCCGTAGTGCTCTCCAAAACCATAGCCATCTGACTCATCCATGCCTAAACCCAAGAGAGTCACACAAGCCTATCAGCCCAAACAACAAACTCCGTCTCACAAGAGTTATCACCTGACCAAGTCAATCCGACTTCCCAAATCCAACCTGAATGCAGCAGTCCTCCGTCGTGGCTGCTCCTAATCCACCCATAATCCAAGTAGCCCAACTGCAGACTCAAGAACACTCCCAACCGAACTCTTCGTTGTCACAGGCTCTAGTTCTAGCAAACCTTGACCACCCGTCGGCCTTACGCCCTCCTATGAATGCAAATCCTTTTTAGCGCTGGCCGTCGACCTCGATAAGGACACCGGGGATGACGTGGTGGAATGCATTAAACGACTAGACACCACCTTCATGTCGCTAGCACTAAGCTACGACTGCTTGGACATAGGACTATTGGAGGAACCCTTTGCAACTGAAGTTAAAACGATGCCATGCTCCTGGGAGACCGTTGAATTTGCATTCGCAAAAGCTTCTCGCTCCGCTCTGCTGAATTGCTCAGCACAGCGAGATCTCCAAGGAGCAAGCCATCAAACAACACCTCATCACATCATACGATCAACGAACCACTTCTGCTATCACTGATCAAGAAATCATAGTGTTATCAAAGCTCGTTGATACTGACTCCGCATTCTTGAGGCATTGGTACACTCTTAGGCTGCAATGGAAAGTTGAAGGGTGTTGCATAATGACCAACGTTGAGCAGTGCCACGCTATCAAAATAGCAGAATACGATCCTACATATGTCGCACCAACCTCGTATAGAGTGTTAACCACTCTTCGGGGCCGACCCATGGAAGAACACATCAAAGGACACCCCTACCTCGATCGCTTGTTGACTGAGGAAGAGTTACACATTGCTAGCCGTGTCAACTTTGGTGACTTCCTAACAAATGTTCTCACATACATCACGCAAGTGGGCTTCTTCGACAAAAATCATTTCACAGCTTCCACAAGCACTTGAGTCTCCAAGTGGTCCTCACCTTTACACCGCTTGGCCAAATGCTTGCCAACCTACAACAACATAGAAGTGCCATGGGACTGGCACCCGTCTAGGAGGGGGGTAATGTTAGCCCCAAGTCAAGATGGCGGAAAAAGGAAGGAAAAAGCAGAAAAAAATACGAAAAAAGAGCAAAGACATGCAGGCGACCTCCAAAGCTAAGTCGGAGCAAAAAGCGCAATTTTAAATGAAAGGTGCCTCAAAAAACTTGGAAAACTCTTGTAAAAGAGTGCCAAGCTCCCTCCTGTGCCAATTGTAAAATATTAGACAAGTATAGGCTAGAGGCATAAGGCTAGAAGAGGGAAATGGAAAAATGAACTTGCCACAATGGCCGGTCATATAAAAAAGGGATGGGTGCCCATGGGATTTTTGGGCTTGTATATAAAGTTCAAAAAATGAATGGAAGCTCATTCTTTGGTGTGTGGCTAACAAGAGCTCTCTTCTTCTTCTCTTCTCCTCATCTTCTTGCTTGTGTGTGCTCTTGAGAGAGGGAGTGTGAGAGTGTCAGGGAGTGAGTGTGTGAGAGTGAGGGATCAAGAGGGTGAAGCTCTTCACCATCTCCTTTTCTCTTCTTCTCTTCTCTTCTCTTTTCTCACGCGCGCGGCTATGGAGGATGGAGCTTGGAGATGGAGGGGACTTGAGGATGCTTGAGCTCGCATCTAGGATCATGGGGCTATCAGGGTGTGTAAGAGAGGAGGCAACTCGTATCGGCATCAAGGTAAGCTCACTACACTCATAGGATCGACGGCGCCTCAGCTAGGTGAGAGATAGCCATTAGAGCTCGCTTGAAACGCTTGAAGCAATAAGCGGTCCGTGGGTCTTGGCGGTTGAGCGTGAGCTCCCACTACACTATTGCTCTTTAAATTGATCTTTCCCTTTGCTCTTTTATTTTTATTATTTCTATTCTTCTTGCCAATTGAGGATACATCTACATTATTGAGCCTTGCTATCAACATTTCAACCTTGTTTGGCATGTGCCCTAGTCATCAAATTTAATGGAATGGGTATGGCTTCATCATCAAGAGATTTGACTCCAAAGAACACTAAGGATACTAAAAGAATGCCCAGGCTAGTAGATGCCATTCTCCTCAAACTATCTACATATAGATGTGAGACTCCACACTCAAGACATCTGAGTTCAAATTTATTCTTATTTGCTTATTTATTTTAAGAGCACCAAGATGAAATGTGGCTAGGATTGCATACCTTGACCCATTCTCTAATCAATGTTATCACTGGAATTAGTTTGTAGTCCATGAGAATTTGAATTTTTGTCTTGATCATATGAGGTGTGAGTGTTTAGATATGGCTCTTCTTCTAGTCGCTCCTCTACATAGTGTATCAAAGCATCACTTTGTGGAAGGATTATGATTGGTGGAAGGATCTAGGTATCCCAATGGGATTAATGCCTACTCCATGTGCGACTGATCTCTAGTCATTGGGTGCTCAAAGAGCGAACTAAGCTCCCATTTCATAATAATGAATTTTTTTGTTCATTGGAGATTGTTATTGCTAGTAATGTTGAGGATATGACAATCTTTGTGACAATTGGCAGTGCATAGCTTCATGCCCAAATCTCTCATAGTTAGTGCATGACCTCGATCAAGCCTTGGGATCATTCCATCGATGGGTGCTTGCCTCCACAATGTATGCATTGCACATTGGGTCCCATAAATCTCTCTTTTAGAGCTTCCTAAATCTTAGCAATCTCTATCTTAAGATTAGACAATTCATGAGAAAGATCTAGCACTTCCCCTAGTTTATCTCTTCTTTTGCTATCTCTTTTAGTTCACTTGTCTGTTTTCCCCCTTATGTGTGCATTTGTCATGGCAGCCAATACCCACGGGCTTGGAAACAAGGATTATTCTTATTTATTAGGAATGGTCACAATTATCTATATCACAAAAGATGGTGCAAGATCCTACGAGACTCACGAGTAGCTTACTTTAGAAGAATAGGTCCTAATGTCTTTAAGTCTTTCTATAGTTGGTTTCACTCTAGTCAATTAGACTATGTCTTTTAGGTCTAGGATTGTGATATAGAGTCCTAAGGGATCCACGTCCAAGTGTACTTTGGCTAGATGTGGTCAAGTGCACTTGAACCTTAATTTTCTAAGATCCTTGGCTAATAGGGGTGCTTAAAGTTTGTGGATGTGGCTATGGTTGGGTAGCTCGCACATGTCTTGCTTCTCAAGCTATGCTTGTGCCAAGGCCCTAGATTTATATCGAGTCCTTAGCCTTTAATTGAGGTCTTTTGCACACTTTAAATCTTTCTCATCTACTCTTTTGAATAAGAACTCTTCTCCCTAGCCAAGCAGGGACTATCTTCTTACAAGGTCTTGAGGTTTCACAGGGTTTCTAACCGAAAGTTTCGTTTCTTCTCAAGCCAGCAACTCAAAAATGTTGGAGTAGCTTAAGGCAAAGATTTTGTTTGGGAAGTGGTTCTTTCTTGAAATTTTCCTTAGCTAATGGTGGTCCTTACTACCTTCAATAAGTACTTACCTATTTGAGTAGACTAGCTTGATGCAACTTCGGGTAGTTATTGATCATGTACTCAATCAACTAGAGGCACTAGCCCAAGATGCTCAACTAGGTGTAGTGGTAGTCATGTGGCTAGCCCTTGATAGAAAAATGTGTGATCAATGACTTGAGGTAGGGATCAGCTTGAGGTAAGGCCAAGTTGGACTCAAGGTACATGTGGCTGTGCAGCTCAAGGTAAGTCTAGTAGTTTAGGTGGATGGGCTTTGGTTGCTTATAATTGTTGCTTGGAGTGGTGGCATAGTTCTCCTCCCAATTGATTGAGGTGTTGTGACACTTTAGATCATGCAATCAAGCACATGTGGTGTGTGAGAATAAACCGTAGGTAAGCCCCATGTGTAAAACTCAAGGTGGTGTGGAGGAGACCCAAGAGATGAGGTTTAATAGCCTTGGTGCTAGGGTGGCAAGGTTGGCATCCAATACTAAGGCCCTATCTAGTTCTTGATCAAGAGGTTGACCTTAATGGGCATCCATCATACAACTCAAGGTAGTCTATGAGCATTTAATTGAATCAAATGATGAACATCAACTCAGGGTAATCAGATTTAAATCCTTCAAGGTCAATTGGATGACCATCCCCTAGTAGCTTGGCTACTTGCTTAAGCAAAAGGTCTTGAAGTTAGTGGGATATTTCACTCGAGAAGATGACCCTTAAGGTCAAATATACAAGTTAAAGGGTGCTCAAAGAAGAAATTCAGGGTTTCTAAGTGTGCATCACTCAAGGTAATCAAGATGTTCTACAACTTGAGCTCAAGTGCATACTTTTTACTAGATGGGTTACTCAATTGAGTTGGTAGTTTTGATTCCGAGGGTTCTTAGCCATAATTACATCAATATACAACTCAAGGGTGGTACAAATATCATTTTGAGGCAAGAAATCATATGCAACTCATGGTAATAGAGAATGGAAAACTCAAGATGGGTTAGGTTCTTTGCTAGGCAAGTGATGGTGTATGGCACTAGCTACACAGATTATTGGGCTCTACCCTCTTCTATTTCTCTTAGAATCTTCTCACTCTCTCTAGTACAAATGACTAAGTGTGAATGATATACAAGCACCACACACACACACACAAATTGATGGTTTTGAGTAATATAGTGCTATGTGTCCCGCTTATTTGCCATATACATTACTCCACCTTAACATGTACAAGCTGGCAAATACATCCTGACATTCTATGCACCATATGTGTCAATGCTCCCCCTCAAGCTCAAGTCATGAGGAGGATGAGTACTTGAGCATGCACCACTCATGTTGTGTACTCCCATAGCTTGTTGGAGGTACTTTAGCTTCTCTTTGGGCAGTGACTTAGTGAAAATATTTACATCCTACTGCTTAGTAGACACATGATGTGGGTCTACATCTCCACTAAGAGCCTTCTCACAAATGAAGCGATAATGGACCTCTATGTGTTTCATGTGAGCATGAAACACCAGGTTATTAGCTAGCATGATGCTACTAATGTTATCACAATAAATAGGTATAGGATCCATTATGTCCTAGCCAATCTAGTCTAGCAAACTGTATAATCATATGACCTCATATACTACAATTGTCACCCCTTTGTACTTAGCCTCTACAGAAGATAGAGCAATGGTAGGTTTCTTCTTTGACATCCATGAAATTGCTACACTGAATACCTTGAGTACATATCCTAATGTTGATCTCTAATCATCTGCACTGGCTACCCAATCTGCATCTATGTAAGCATAATGTGTGGGCTCAATATTTTCCCTATGTTGTAATCCATAACCCACTATAGACTTCACATAGCACACAGCCTTGTGTATTGCATCTAGATGTGGTTTCTAAGGTGACTACATAAGCTTACTCACAATTCCAATTGTGTAGCTAAGATTGGTCAAGATTAGGCTATGTAATGGTAAGGTAAATGAGATTTCCTACCATATGTATGTACGTATTTGGATCCTCTATCTCATCACCCTCATGCATTGACAACTTTACATTTGGATGGTGTGCTCATGTGTTTACATGCTATCATGCCATACTTTGCTATCACATCTAATGCATGTTGTGTCTATAACATTCACCTAACAGAACTACTACCCTATCCCCTTTTTTGAATTTCGTAAATCGTTTAGGGAGATCCTATGGTTTTCGCTGTTTTTCCGTTCGTGTATCCCTGGGTTGTTTCCCTTGGTGCGTTTGGCCGTGGGCGGCCTAGGGATTTCTGGATCACTATCTGAACTAATCTCCGACTCAGAGTCGAACTCCCTGTCCTCGCTAGAAGAGGTGGTCTCCCCTGGTGGGCGCAGTTCGGACGGCGACTCTGTCCTGTTCCAAGTGTCCATCTCTATTCTCATGGCATCCATTCTATTGCCAAGGAAGATCAAGCCGTTACCCCAATCTTCGATGACTCTAGCATTGCGCATTCAGGGTTGGCCTAATAGGATATCGTAGTCCACTCCCTTCATGACTATAAAGTCCACAGAGAATTGGACACCTGCGATCTTCACTGGCCAATTCTTAAGCACCCTGAATGGCTTGACTCTCATACCATTTGCTAATGTGACATTAAACCTAGCAGTTTCGATAGGGGGGTTTCCCCAAGTCTAAAGCACCGCGTGGCTAAGCACACTAACCCTAGCTCCCTTGTCCACGATTCCCTTTCTCGTTGTATTGCCTAGGGCTAGAACCGGTAAGACCGCATGTATCTTGAAACCTTCCCAGAAGGCATTGACGTGTAAGGATTTAGGCATAGAGTGCAGTGTCAAACTCGGTATTTGCGTCTCTGCATCATGGTCATGAGGGTCTGCCGTGACCTGCTCTTGTGACCCTTCAACCCACTGCTTAAGATCTTGCCATAGGGTGGGATGCTGCCTAAGCAGATCTCCTAGGCTAAGTGTTACAGGGGTAGTCACCAACGTGGTCAGGAGATCGTTGGGTGCTCGTCTTTCTCCTAACCTGAATTGTCCGGCCAATGGCCGTGACTGATCTGTGGCCCTGTAGCATCAAGGCTTGGCCTTAGCGGCATTGCTTGTGGTGCAGTTTCTTCTCCTGACCTTGGTTGAGGAGGTGAGATTGGCGTGCTTATGTTGGAGAGATCATTGATCTCGTCCTCTATGATGGGCTCAGTGTCTTTTAGATGCTCTTGAGCCTCCTTCACCCATTCCTTCACTTTTTCTATGGCCTCTAACTGTCGCTTCGGATGCGGGTATTCCCCTACCTTAGCACTTCCCTTTTCGGCCGTCTTAGGGGCTGAAGTCTCTGCCTCTGCATCAGAGACCTTCTTTGCAGCAGGCAGAGTTGTAGCACTCTCCGTTTTTAGTGCGATTTTAGCTTCGGACCTCTTCTTCTTCCGCCTGCAACTTTTCTTCCCTATCGAAGCTGCGTCAAGGTTGCTGGGTCCTGGTAGTGATATGCTGGCCTACTTTGTCTGGGCACGGGTCATGACCCGCAATGGGATAGGTGTAGCCTCCCCATCGAGGTTCTCAACACCAAACAGCCCCAATGGGATAGATGGTACGTTGGCTGAGCTAGAAGATGGCTTTCGCTTTGGGCAATCGATAAAGAGATGAGTGATTCCGCACTCAGCACACCTTTGGTTAGCCTTGTCTCTGTTTTGCTACTCCCTTTCATGGCAATGCGATGAGACATGACCTGGGTGACCACAAGTCCAATAGGTGATTGGATCTTGCATCTGCCCTCTTAGGCCTCTACCTCATTCTCTTCCTAATGCCATCACCGGCACGGGGCGATAATCCATGAGGACAACGTTGCCCTCATCGTCATGCGAGACGTAAGGGCATATGTAAGTTTCTTCCTCATTTGGTTTTTCCACGTACTGGACTAGAGCATCGCTCGATGGATAGGTCACGTAAGGACCAGGTGGTTTGGGTATGCCAGTAGGGTTTATGTCCATCCTAGGAACAGTTGGCTTAATGTCGTTAGGCGCAGGAAGGGCCAATGGGCCTCCCCTTCCGAAGAATGGCTACGGCCTATTCGCTAGGTAAGGCTGGCCGTAGGGTTGCGAGTACGGAAGTCTTCTTGGTAATCTACAATGCGTGACATCATGACCGAACCTACCGCAATTAGCACAAGGTCTTGACCTAGGGTCTTGACACTCGACTGGCAAGTGGTTTCCGCCATAGTACACGCATTGGACGTGTGGGCGCGTTGGTCATCTCAACATATCTTGCAACTTGGCTAACTCCATCTTTACATCAGCCAAGTCTTGGTTCGTCTCGGTGGCCTTCCCCTTATCTTAGGATGATGGGACTGATCGCTCCCTAGAGGCTGAAGCTCTCTCTGAGCTTCGCGAGTTGGTCTCTTCTAGGTTCGAGCTCCCAGAGCTCCACTCTTTCAGCTGATCTCATCGACTCTGATGGATTCCTCAAACACTCTAGCTAGCGCGTCTCGCTGCAAGCTCGAATTGCCTGCCAAAACCTTATATAACTCCTCGTCTTGAATTCCGTTGATGAATACAGTCGAAACTGCTCTTTTAGTCGGTCGCTCGCCCATAGGGACTCTCTTGAAGAGACTCCTCACGTGGGTTACGTGTAGTCGTGAATGTCCTCCTTCTCTTTCTGCTTGACGTTCATCAAGCGTACTAGCAGATTATCGGAGTATCCAAGCTCGGCAAATCTCTTAACGAAGAGATCCTTGAGGCCATTGAAGTTGGCTTGTTCTGCGGCATCTAGGCTTGTATACCAAGTCCTTCCCTTGTCACCTAAGTAGAGCCCAAACGCTTGAGAGCATTGAGTCAGGTCGTTGAGGCCGTTGGCTTCGCAGACTTGGTCGAACTGCTCTACAAAGCTGTATGGATCGTCATGGGGTTGGTATTTGTCGAGTTGCTTGGCAACAATAGGGATTTTAGACGGGCTCTTTGAGCCTGGTTCGCTCCTAATCCTACGAGCAGCGATGTCACTAGTGCACTTTGCTCTGCTGTCGTGTTATCTAGCAGTCGCTTCATGAGAAGCTCGCTCAACGTCAAGTCTCCTTCTAGGGCTCTCTCATGATCTGTTCGGTTTCTACCTGCTAAGTTCAGCACTCGCGCTGTACCTCACGCAACTTTGTGCTTTGCCTTTGGCTCCTAGCCTGCTGGTCCCTATTGTATTCGACTATGCTTTGCAAAGCCTTGTGGGCTAGTTTTCTCTCTTTCTCCAGGTTTGCGATGATAGCGTCTACCGTCCTGCCGCGGCGCTCATACCGGGCGTGTGCATCGTAGCTGCTAACCAGCTCTCCTGAATAGCCTTCGGGAAGACATTCAAGTTGAGTTCCTCATTAGACCTATGGTCTGAGCCTCCTTCTGCCATAGTCATGTTGTTGTGCTCCACCAAGCTGTCGATCAGGTTGAGTAGATTTGTTAAATCCACGTCGTTGACGCGACCTGGTTGGTCCTACTTCGCGCGTTGATGAATTGTCTATGTCTTGGGTCCTCTCCTACTGGTGGGTTCCTTGAGTGGTTTATCTGAGTGAGTTCCTTTAGTTATTGAATACAATCCTCAATTTATGGTCACTTAGTGTGCATGTCGCTTCTCGTGCACTTGTGCTCAATCAGGCTTTCAATTTCCTTAAGTGCATTCAAGTGCGGAAATTCAAGGTGAGTGCAGCAACCAATCTCAAAGCGTCTTACACACTCTCGCTTTGTTTCGGGCCTGATAGGCTTGTTGGTCAATTTTCTGGCCGCCTTGACAGAGTTAAGGGTTTTTCTAATATGTTGCCTCATTTGTTTTTGGCCAATCAGGTTTTAACTGCTCAACGCTTTGCGTCTAGGTCTCTAGGTCTCGATGCTACCTACTTCAAGCTGCTAAGCGGCTGCTCCCTATGATTTCGTCTATTCCGTGTGCCAGAACCAAGTTCTGAGCGTCAGAAGGACTTTCGATAGTTTGCGCTGCTGAGCTCTAGCCGAGTTAGGTCAAATTTTTGAGAATTTGATAAAAATTTACACTTGGCCCAGCTGGTTCGAATTGAAGGGTCCGAGTGGCTCACTCGGACGGGCTGAGGTACATGGGCCGAGGGCCGAATTCTTGACTTGGACAGGGTAGACTCGGACATGTTGAGGCGCAGACTTGGATAGGTTGGCTCGGACAGGCCGAATGGTCAATTCAGAAGAGGTCACTCGGACGGGCCGAAATTAGGGTTTCGGGCTGAGTGGGCTGAATGAAAGAGGGCTGAGGGACGATTCTAGGACTTGGCCTAGAAGTGACCACTCGGACGGGCCGAATGCGGCACGACGACAATAGCGAGAGGTCGATTTTGCTCGATTCTTGCGATTTAATCAATCATAGCAAGCATAAACCTCCAGATCCTATCTAGGGGGATAGGGGAAGGGATTCATATACTTGAATAGAGCGGTAGGCTCGTCGATGGTGCGATTGGATAGAATCATGCGATGGCTCTCTCTCTCTCTCTCTCTCTCTCTCTCACATTGAAATGGTCACAAATGAGCTCTCCCTTGGCCTCTTGGCTCTTATACCCCTTCTTGGGTATGGTGTTGATGCCCCCAATCACTCACTTGCCGATCTTAGGCATCACAAGCGAGCTTTTTACCATTTTTTTGCACGATTTTTCCCCTGTTTTGCCCTGTTTTGCAATAGTAGACCCTACCCTTCTCTGGTGCGATTTCCTAATCCTAACCTACGCTAAATGCAACAAGAATTGAAAGCAAAAAATTGAAATAATTTCTCCATGTTTTCCAATCATCAAACAAACAAAATATCCCAAAATACTTACTTGTTTTGAAGATCAAAAACACCCAAACTTCCTACCTATCTCAAGCTCCGTTTCGGGGATGAATCCCTTACTTCGATGCTCGATATGAGGCACGCAAGTGCTCAAGCTTGAATCCGTTGGTCCCAGCAACGGAACCAAAATGTAGTGGGAGCTCACGCTCAACCGCCAAGACCCACGAACCGCTTATTGCTTCAAGCGTTTCAAGCGAGCTCTAATGGCTATCTCTCACCTAGCCAACGTGCCGTCGATCCTATGAGTGTAGTGAGCTTACCTTGATGTCGATACGAGTTGCCTCCTCTCTTGCACACCCTGGTAGCTCCACGATCCTAGATGCGAGCTCAAGCATCCTCAAGCCCCCTCCATATCCAAGCTCCATCCTCCATAGCCACGCACGTGAGAAAAGAGAAGAGAAGAGAAGAAGAGAAGAGGAGATGGTGAAGAGCTTCACCCTCTTGATCCCTCACTCTCACACACTCACTCTCTCACACTCTCACACTCCCTCTCTCAAGAGCACACACAAGCAAGAAGATGAGGAGAAGAGAAGAAGAAGAGAGCTCTTGTTAGCCACACACCAAAGAATGAGCTTCCATTTATTTTTTGAACTTTATATACAAGCCCAAAAATCCCATGGGCACCCATCCCTTTTTTACATGACCGGCCATTGTGGCAAGGTCCTTTTTCCATTTCCCTCTTCTAGCCTTATGCCTCTAGCCTACACTTGTCTAATATTTTACAATTGGCACAGGAGGGAGCCTGGCGCTCTTTTACAAGAGATTTCCAAGTTTTTTGAGGCACCTTTCATTTAAAATTGCACTTTTTGCCCTGGCTTAGCTTTGGAGGTTGCCTGCGTATCTTTGCTCTTTTTCCGTGTGTCTTTTCTGCTTTTTCCTTCCTTTTTCCGCCATCTCGACTTGGGGTTAACAAATAGTGCTACCACATTGACCTCAGATAGAAAAGCACTTGATGTGAAACATAAAATTTTAGCACCAAAAATTGAGAAGAAGGAGAGAACTAAGGTAGGAGAGTATGCTGAACCCAAACACCACTTGGAAATAATCTCAAGAGAAAGTGAGAGGATGGGTGGAAACCCATATAGGAGAGTCTATACTAGAACAAGGTGATCATGAATTGTTAAGCATCAAGCCACCCTCTTCTCCAACATATATTTAATCAATAGAAAGTCAAGACATTGACCCACATAAGCAAGTGCAAGAGAGAGAGCCGACCTTGCCCCACTATGATGTGGATATTAGTGTTTAGTAGCTTGTAGAATGTCATAACAATGAAGGAGATGCAAGGTAGCTAGCAACCTTAGTCTCCACCAACTTTTCTTGCCTCTTGGCCAACCCCCATGAGGCAAAATCCCAGTCTATGGAAAACTTTCAAGGAATGGGTAGATGGGAAAAATTAGCCAACAGTAGTAAGCATGCCAAACAACGAGACATGCATGCCAAGTGTAAGCCGACCCTAGTGCCATGTTCCTACAATTAATGCCTTTTGGAAAAGGACCAAAATGCATACAATCATCCTAGTTGTCACATTAGGGGAAACCACTCAAAGAGGAATCACAAATATTGAGGTAGGTGTGAGTGTTTTTAGCCATATTGACAAGAATGAAGAAGGATATGCAACAAAAGGGGCAATAACAAGAGATAATGGAGGCTCAAGTGTTTTCCCTTTTCTTCATCTTCATTCTACTTCTTGCTTCATTCTCAACTAATCCACCACAAGTATCCTCTAAAGTGATAGATACCTTTTGACCTTTTTAAGGACTCTTCACACACATTCTCTACTTTATTTGTGCATACATAGGATATGACTTATCCTATGCTTTATTTCTCAACACTTTTCCTCAAGCTTAGAATGAGCTTGCAAATACAATACCCCCAACTACACTCTTAAATTACTCAAACTTATCCTTACCTAATGCTTTGGTAAAGATATTAGTGACTTGGTCATTGATTTTGACATGTACCAAGTCTATCTCTCCATCCATAACCTCCTCTTTGATGAAGTAGTGGTGTACTTTGATATGCTTCATCCTTGCATGGTAGACTCGGTTCTTTGCCAACATGATGCTACTAGTGTTATCACAATACATGATAGATCCTCCATCTATCTCTATTCCCATATCACATATTAACAATCTCAGTCATGTCTACTCACATGCTGCCAATGCAATACCTCTATACTCTACTTTTGTGCTTGATAGAGCAATAGTTGGGGGTAAATACATTGTTACGTGAGTGGCGATTGAGAGTAAGCCTCACTCACAACTCCATAACGAGATGTTAAGGAGTGCCAGTTAGGGTAATTGACTTTGTTGATGAACAACTCAAACATAGAAAATTTTAAAGTTTCACAAATGCCACACAAGCCACACACAAAACCAAATGACACACAATGCCTCTTGTAGCTCAAAAATACCAAAAACACAATTCAGGTAGAACATCACACACACCTTGCGCAATGTTTGAAAACATAAACTTAAAAAACAAAACCAGTTGTACTAAACTCTCGTACCTTGAAAAAAACCTTGATACAACACTTGGCACTTTAGCATCCAAGCTTTCATTTACTTTGAATAGCACATCAAAACTCCACACTCATACATGCAACCCTCCACTCTCTTTACTCAATTCATCCACTTAAAAATAAGAAGGAAGGCAAGGTCCCTAACTCTTTGTGCTCCCTTCTTTTTATAGGTTTTCCTTGCATTTTAAATGGTTTTGAAAAGCCTTGGGCTTTTGTGTTTTACGAAAAGCATTAATGCATTTTCTTTTTGATCTTTCACAGTCTACGTTTTAAAAACACAAAAATAGCTTTCACTTCATTGCTTTTCTCTCCACCTATAGACTAAGATTTTTTAAAAAAATGAAGTTGAAGATTCAAATGATTGGTAAGCTTGATCCAAGCTCGTACATTTGGAGATGTCATCAATAGTTGTCAATATTGTTGGGGTAGGACATTTGGGTCACTACCTGCTTTTGCTAAATTGTCATTCTTGATAGCCTTGATTGACAATCAAGATCATAGCTTCACATGACATTATCCTTTTAGTTTACTTTGGAATTCATAACTTGAGTTTCATGCACAACACAACACCCAATCACTTCCTGGACTCCCTCGTTTGATCTGGCTGATTTTTTCTTGAGCGATAGTGAGAATTTGGGTGGGTAGAGAGGAGTACAATATTTTCTTGTTGAGTGTTGAGAGATGAGGATAAGGATCTTAAATAATCAAGAAACTGTGTTTGCATTTTGCATGATGCATGGGCACATGTAGATAGGATAGGCACTATATTTTCTAGTGCATTCATCTTTCGAGAGTGTAGCATTGTTTGTATGATTGCATTACATGGATTTGACTTTGCATTTCTTCTCAATTGCATGTATGGTTGAGCATGGTGTACATTTTTTAAAGCATGTCATTAGATAGGATACAATGCATGAACAAAAAAATATTCAAGTACATATGAAGAAAATATCAGTTTTTGAAGACTCAAGAGGGGGAGTTTACATGAGTCAGAGCTTTGGATTTTGGAGGAGACTTGTCCAATCAAGGCTAGATCTAGTTACATTGGTTACCATATTCAAAGCTAGATTGTGTGATTTATGGAATGCCCTTTTGGAGGTGGATGATGATACCAAAGAAAGGAATAAGAATGTGATGATGAGGATGCTATGGAAGGAGTAGTGGTTGGAATCTAATTTGGAAGACCATGAAGGAAATGGACTTATCAAAGGGAAAGCAAAGTGTAATGAAGTTCGCATGCTTGGTCAGTATGAAATAACTTGGAGCTTCTACTTGAACTTGATGACAAAAATTTGGAAGAAGAAATTTCTCATGGTGGTCACTTTGAAGTTCGAATAATGGAGTATTTGGAAGTATATTGCGCTTTGATTTGTCATGAATTTGAACTACCCAAATAGTCAGGTGCCTAGACTTGAGTTGCAAGGTTTCGGGATGCTACTATTCAACAACAATTGCTAAAAATGAAGGGGATGATGCAATGGAGCCTTTGTGCTTAAGTCCAAAGGGAAGAAATGAGGAGGAATTTAAGTGATGTAGATGGTAAAATGTCACAGGAAGAAGCGATTGAAGAGTCCGAGTAGACACATGAAATGATTAGTCTTCTCCAAAGACAATTTAAAAGTAAAGAGAGATAGTATCATGTAGAAGGCTTGAAATTTTTTTACGAAAGCTCTTCTTCAAAACTTTAAAGAACCATATCCACAAATTCTCAAGATTATGGTAGACTACATGGCGCTGAAAGAAAAGAAGGATCTAAAAGGAGGGGTGGTGAAAAGAGATGTCTTTGACTTGAGTAGCACAATGTTTCAGAGTCAAGCTACAATGTCATTGCTTAGAGGAGCAGCCTCCTGAGATAAGGTAGAAAGTCATGGATAACTATAAAAAGGGAGGGAGTTTTACATAGCATTTGAGGAGACGTTGGATTGTATGTTGTTATCATCATAATCTTTGTGTAGTCCACCATCATAGTCGAATGCAGTGTTTGAAGAGATTGTAACATGAGAGCAGCCACTTCTATGAGCAACAAAAAAGGGAGGGCTAATGAAGTGAATATCCAGATAAAACAACCCATTCCATAACTGGTAGTGTCCTTCACAACCCTCAAACTCACCCAAGCACCTTGCCCACTCAAGCAGAGGTTCCTAATAGCCATGTTAAAGCTTAAAGAAATGGTCATAATTCTAGAGGAATTGGTACTAGAGCAAGCTCCCTTAGAACATAGGAATACCATTGAGTATTTCACAAGATTGGATGCTAGGTTGAAGTTGCTCACATACATCTACATCCATGGCAGCATGGACATGTTGCCTAAAGAACATGGGGAATACATAGCATATCCACCATTAATATAGAAGGAACAATAACATCTTGGCAAGCACTACGATAGAACTTCTATACAATCTTCTATGGCACATCTCACATGAGGAAGCCAAAGAGCACCGCTTAATAGTTACATAATGAAGTGCTTTGTCATTAGCATGGGGGGTTGGCGGACGTGATGCAAATATAGCAGGTCATGGTGCCCTTCCAGTCAGACACGTTTGTTTTGTGGATGGAGAACTGCTCTGAATGCCTTACTTTTATGCATGCAAATTCTTGATATTCCTAATGTAAGTAGAGTGACTTGTTCATGTTTATGCATATGTATGCAATGTGCATTGATAGATAATGTGCATGTGTTTCTTTATTTTTAGGGTGTTCCATTGCACTATTATAGTGACTCGGTATACCCTAGTCACTCAACAAGGTATACTGGCTAGCATTGACAGTCGACAAGTCGAGAAGGTAGCGCTATGAGAAGTTAACAAGCACCAGCAAAACAGATGGAGCGCCTTGTACAACAAAAAGAACTAAATCGTGTCGTTGCTATAAGGCATGCAGAGGCTATGCGGCAATTTGAAATAGACCAAATAGAGGTGGAGGAGTTTGTATGCGCGAGAAGGGCAGCTGAGAGGGAGTGGAGAGAACAACTAGAACAGGTAGCATGGGATGACATGGAGGTTGCACGCCAGAGGGAGTGCTAGACACAACCCTCTCCACAATGCCAGGGGAGTCAACAGAGGGGGAGGTGGAGTGGGAGGGGGAGATAATTAGCTCATTGATAACAAAAGCAATAAACATTGACTCTAGAACATCAAATGTATTATCGCTCAAATGCATGTATTATACATTGGGGTGATCATAGTTATCAAGTTTACACTGTATTATCAATTTGAGAGGTCTCCTCTTGTATTCTCACCTAATGACAATTGTGATAGTGTCGATCTTGCCTTCATTTTGCAAGTCCTTCAAGTGCATTTGAATTTCTTAATGCTTCGATCTTCTTGTCTTTCTTTATCCTAGCATCTCATACTGCTTGTGTAATGGTTGATGATTTTAATTCCTCTTTTGTCCATAGTATCTGCATATTTCATTCTGTAAAACCATTGGAATAGCTTGCAAAGACTATCGGTTTTTCTACTATCACCACCATGTTGGGTATGCCTGAAATACACATTGCATGCCATGTAATGGGACTTTTTCATGCCTTGTGTGCTCCAAATACTTGGATATCCATACTTTTCAATGAAATATGACATGTGATTGTATATGATGTGCTGCTGATAAATGGTTAGTCTTTGAACAATGTTTAGTAGACACAAACAATTTTATACTAACATGTATGAAACCAAAGACTTGTTTTACCATGTAGTGTGTGAAATTGATGTCTTCCCATGCTTTTAGGAACTCTTTCTTGAATAGATCTAGAGTAGTCTGAAACATCTTCTTGTCTGTATTTGTCTATGTTGATCCGAGTTTTTTACAAACCGGATTTTCATCACAAAATTTGGCCAAAACCCCTATCAAGAGCCTTACCATATCACTTTGGGTTTACTCTTCAAGCACTAGGTATGCTACATTGCTTCTTGATTATGATAACTCTAGCAAATGGGGGGAACAAGTTCTTAGGAGGGATGCCAATGTAAAGGGTAAAAGGGATGGTTATCTTAGTGAAGATGGAAATGGATTACACCCAGGAGTTGAGTGAGTGCATAGATTTTTCAAAGGACTAGCCTCCAACTTCACATGGGTTCCCACCACATGAACTTTTCATTCTATCTTTCTTGTAAATATATTATAATAATGTGCTTTGGGCACCCACCTCTTGTAATCTAGCTCCATTTCTCTATTTTTTCTACCATTACCCTTGGCTTCTTGCATGATGACCAAGGTGGGGACTTGTCCCATCCACTATTCTCCATATTTTCAAAGATGCCATACATAATCTAGGATTATGTTAATCAAGAAGATTAGCTTAATCTAATCCCTCATGGAGGCTATATAAGGAGCCCATGGAGATGTAGAAAATGATATAGAGGGAATGACAATGACAAGCACATGACAGCACTCTAGAATACCCTCATGCTAGTCCATCTCTTTGAGGTAAGCTGTGAGTGAGTTCTTTTATTATGTAGCATAAAGGAAAGCTTCCTCTATCTCTTCTCCTAATGGCAAGCTTCCTTTACCTCTTCTCCTCTTGTCTCCCTCTCTTCTTATCTTCTCATTCCATGAATACATAATGGCAAGCTTCCTCTACCTCTCCTCCTCTTGTCTCCCTCTCTTCTCATCTTCTCATTCCATGAATATATAATGGCAAGCTTTCTCTACCTCTTCTCCTCTTATCTCCCTCTCCTCTCCTCTCTCTCTCTCTCTCACACACACACACACTCTCTCTCTCATATTATAATATGGTGTCTAGTACATATATTCTCTCTTGTGAAATTGTGTCTTAGTTCTTTTGATTCTCTTTGAGAAAAAGGATGTCCTAGCCCATCCTCCCTTTGGCTAGGTGGTGCCCCTCTTTAGTTCTCTTAGTGAGGATTGGAGGTTGGATGGGTAAGAGGCAACCCATTCATCATTTCAGCCCTCAATGTCTCCTTATCCAACATTTGGAATATGATATCCACAGCATGCCACATTTTTCCCTTTGCATGTCTTGAAAGAGGTTCGTGATCCTTTATTGTGTTGTGCAACCTTCTCCATTTCTCAAATTCAATCCTACTTACATGCGTCCTTTTGTAGTACTTTCCACGTTTGGTAAGATTTTGTCGCCTATTGTTGATGGGTCTTAAGAGGAATTGTCTTGCCTTCACACCTCCAAGAGAAACTTCTCTTGGTATGTCTATTTCATTGTTTCACTTTTTTTGATCCTGCACAATTTGTACCTCTCCTCCATGAAGCGTCATGTCTACCAATAACATCTCAGGAGTGGCAATCCCCTTCTTTTGTTTTGTGTGGTTCCTGATCTTTCAAGAAAATCCAATGTACATGTTGACAAGCTTCTCAATCACTCGAAAAAGTGCATGCATTGTACATATATGTACATTCGATAGAGGTATATCAAATATTGGTTTGAAATCTTTGTTGAACTCGTGATGATTAGGCACCTTCTTCCACCACTTTTGATCAAGTGTTTTTGCATCCTCCATGTAATACAGATAAGGAAAGGTAACTAGGCCTTTGTTACAATTATGTAAGCACTTTACAGACTTCAAGTCTGATGCAAGATGCCGAGTAACTTGAAAGTTGTCCCTATTTGGAACCACTAGTGTCTTTCGTCTTTTCATTTGAGCATTAATAACATCTAGTGGTGGAGTCTTCTGAAAGACCCACTCCAATGCTTCATAATTCTCTAACACAACTAGAAATGTCACAAGCCACCATAAATTCATTTCGGATTGTACACTGAAGTAAGGGGGCCCACCATCAAATCCTCTATGTTCTTTAGTTCTCGTTTTCTTTGTCGAGGGCCAAGCAATGTTTGCTTTTGTCTCAACCTTTCTATCTCCTATTGTTGGGCTTTGATCTTTTCTTCTTGGAGGTTGCATTACCCCTTTAAGTTATTGATGGTTCAGCTCTTGATGTGCATCATTGCACTCTCCATTACAGGTGTTGTATAGATAGCTTTGCAATAGCCAAGAAGGCCATTCTTGCCATCTCCGACAAATCTAAGAAGGGTAGTTGGGTTTGAAAAGGGCGGGGTGCTAATAGTGTGAGGATCTTTGGGATAAAGAGAACCATCACACCAAAGGTTGACATGCCTTGCTCCTCCCTCACATAGTTGTGTCTTTACTATTTCTGAGATATAATTTTCTCCCCTTTTTTTTTGTAATGGGGCATAAACATTCTCTACGTCTATGTGGAGGTGATACTTGGCATTGGTGTTGAGAGGAGGTTGGTGCATGTTTGGTCTGCCATTGCACCTATGTGTGGTGGATTATGTGAGTTTGTATTTGCCATTGCACCTACGTGTGGTGGATTTTGCACCATTGCTACAGAAGTGGGAAAGGCTTTAGAAGGGACTTTCACTTTTCAAAAGTTTTGAATTTGGGGCATTTAATGATGTTGCTTTCACCTTAGGGAAGAATTTGATTTAGTATCTCAACCATTTGGTATAGATGGGGACACTTTTTGGCCCAAAAATGAGAAAATGTGCTATTTTTCTAGAGAGAGAAAGTTTAAGGTTGTATTTTCTTAGAGGGCCCATTTTTTACCACTAAAATTCTCTAATGCCTGAAGCTCTAGCAGAGCACCTCAAAGTGAGCGGTAGGGCAAGTATGGCATGTCCTCTTTGTCTAATAGCATGATCCTACACAACAAATAGATCATGGGCCACTACATCATCAATTGCAATAGGCTCTCTCATTGGGATTGGCTATATGGTGACAAGAAGCTCCTCTTGAAAGACCATGTTGCATACCTCAACTACCTCCTCAGGCTACTTATGCATATTCTGCTCATGGAAAATCATATCATGGCTATGGATAACCTTTCAAGCATGTGGATCCCAAAGGTGATAGCCAATCTCACTTGTATCCCCATATCCAAGAAGGAAGAATTTGATATACTTTGGATCTAACTTATTATGCTTGTCTTTGGGAAAATGGTAGAAATCCTCACATCCAAAGATTTGTAAATGAGTATATGATAGAGGTTTCCCATACCATTCTTGCTTTGCAATCTGATAACCAAGAGCAGTGTAAGGGAATCTATTAATGAGATACACGATAATAATTGCTTTAGCCTAAAAATACTAGAATAAGATTTCCTGAATAAGCATACTACTACAGACTCTTTCTTGAATAATTGTGTTTATGCACTTTGCAATACCATTCTGATATGGGGTGTATGGGATGGTTAATTGACCTTAATACCCCATTCACTCAAATTCTTTAGAGATATATTCACCCCCATTGTTAGATCTTATGTATTTCAGTCTATACCCAAATTGGTTCTCAACAAGAGTAACAAAGCATTGAAATATAATTAGAACATTTGATTTTTTGCTTAATGGGATAAGCCTAGAGCTTACGCAAATAATCATTAGAAAAATTCACAAAGTACTTTGTACCACCCAATGATTGATAGGTCATGGGACCACATACATCAAAATACACAAGAGCTAGAGGCTCACCCAATGACTGATAGGTCGTGGGACCACATACATTAGAATACACAAGAGCCAAAGGCTCACCCATGCATGTATAATTAGACATAGAATCACCAAAAGAGACAAATAACCTACATCATTCAACTATCGAGTATAGAGAAGGCTTTTGATCAAAGCCAGTAATTGACATACATTATGCAAAAAAAAAGAGCTGCCTAAAGTAAACTTCAGTTTAACATCCCCGATGACAATGATATCCAACACAATATAATTTCTCGATCTGACAAAACCTCTGATGCTATGATAGGTATGAAATCAATCGCAATGTGGGATAACATAGAAAGGAGCCCCTGAATCAAGCAGCCAACACTGAGAGTAAAGAGATGAAGTATTGGTAAACTAACTAGCATCAAGAGATAAAGCAACTAAGATATTGTCATCATCAGACTCAATCTGCACTACATTTATCTCTTCAATCTTTATGCTACCTTTACTAGGAACAATGCTACAATCATCAAACTTTACATTATCATGTGCTTTTCTCTTGCCTTTCCCATTACACCTATTGTTGCACATTTTATGGCACCACAGCCTAATATGACCTTGCTATGTACAATAATGATATATCAAAGAGGACTTATGTCAGTGGAATTTATTGTGAAATTGTCCTCGAGACTGAGACTTATGCTTATTGGGCTGAGAGTCTCTACCACACTTATTACTAACATTACCACGATTTTTGGCTCTAATAGTCATTGCATGTAGAGAGTGCTCTTTCTTCGGTCAGTGTAGAGAACTCTCTACATCACTACATTTAAACCACCCTCAAGAGGATTAGCACTCATATTAGTATGAAAGGATTGTTGCAAGATCTTCTAGAATGAATTGTTAATGCATGCATGATGAGGAGAAACTTGAAAGTATGGAGTGAAGAATGGTTTGATCCTTTTGGATGTATGTTGTCATCCTAATTTTCCTTCCATGTGCTCGACTAGCATTTTAAGTTTCTTGTCTACTTTGTATGGCTCAATCCAGCTGCATATAAATGGTATTTGTTCTGTGCTACTTGACTACTTTGTATGGTGGCCTAATCCACATGTGTATAAATGTTTTACTATGTGCCTTTTGTCTAATCAAGTAATAGAAGCTAACTAGCATGTTTTCTTTGTAGGTGGTTTGATTCCTACCAATGTCATAGCTTTCTTTTTTGCATGTTTGTGCTTTTTGGATATTTGTATACATATCAACAACATATTGCATCTTAGGTGTGTAATGCATGGTGTGATGTTTGGTGGAAATACTCAATCTCACCCACAGAGGGTGTGAAAATGACTGATTCTCATATGAGATCATAGTTTATTATCTCAAAAGGGGTTGTGACTATAGTCTCCAAATGACCTTTCTCGGTATTGTGTTTTTATACGTCTCATATGTTGTAGACTTCTTTAATTTTGTTGAAATGGTGGATCTCATGTTAGGCCAATAATACTTGGATGTTAGATTGTGAAGTATTTTGTTCAATCTAAGATGGCCAAACAGGGGGGTGGTGGATTCTAGTAATCTATTAGGGCATTAATTACATACAACCTAGGATTTCAATTATTAGCAATAAAGCATAGTAGGTTATTTGTTACCTAGTATTTTAGTAGTTGCAATATGATGTGGGTATGTGGAAATATTAAGTATTATTTATGCTATTACAATAACTTTTCATTGCATATGAGCGACCCATGGGAAAATTATGTACCTCACATTAAGGGGCCCCATTGTGTATCTTGCATATCACATTAGAGTGGCACTTTAGCTAATAAAGGAGATGTGTTACTAGCAATTGAGAGTGTTTTAATGCAAGAGGATTACCTTTAAATTGGAATTGGAAGCATCAACCTCAAGTAAGAAGGATTTAGAGAAGTTGGATTACCATAGTAATGTGGCATCTTGAATTTTCTATTTTGAACCATTAAATTTATCATGGCGTGCTTTTGACATTTGTTGAGTAAACTTTTGATCCTTTTTGGAGCAATTCCCACGAGCATGTGATCATTAATCTTAGATTGGCGAAAATATACATGATAAACTTTGTGGTTTTGTTATTGTTTTTGGCCCTAGGCCTTGATAAATTCAAAAAAATTGGCAAGGTCATTATGAATGCCTTTTGTTGAAACTATAAAGCCAAGAACCCTAAATCTTGTTGCCTCCCATTTTCATTTCTTCAATGATAGTTGTAAATTAGCATGTTGGATCCTTGTTAGAACTTCCCTAAGTATTGGTTTATGCTCTTCCCATGTCGTAGATCATGTTCTTTGTCAAAACCATAAAGCCAAGAAACCTAAATCTTGTTGCCTCCCTTTTGCATATTTTCAATGGTAATTGTAAAATTGGCATGCTGGATCCTTGTTAGAACTTCCCTAAGTACTTGTTCATGCTCTTCCCATGTCTAGATTTTTCCATCCTCTAAAAAGGTGTTGCCTACATTAGTCAAGCTAGAGAGTTCTAAAGGTGTTGAAGGCATTCTAAGTCTATTTTCTTAGGGGGTTCGCTATATATATATATATATATATATATATATATATATATATATATAACGTGCATTCATGGCCTATTTATAAGTATCCTAATCTGTGATTTTTTCTTGAATAAAACACAACCCTTTTCTATTCAATCTATAAGTAACCCCTTTATATGACACCCTTCTATTTGTAATAAATGTATAAAAATGGTGTTTTAAAAACCCCTTATTTTGAACTCACATTATATATACATATATTCATGATGACCCCCCTGAGGCTATTTTAAGGGCATTCTTTGGGTGAAGAATGATTTACTAATATTAAAAGGGTAGGTCCAAAGACGTGAAATACCTTTACTTGTCAAATGTATCAAGTAAACAATTCAATCTTAATACTAGATAGACATCATGCTATGTTATGAAACTATGAGGATTAAAAGCAGTGCAAAATCTGTATTGCCCATTGTCTTTTCTTCACAAGATGTGGTTTGAAAGCTCAATCACTTGGTGAGGTGATGATAACTCTACTTTGTAGCATCTTTGTGACTACATTTGTTATGTCATTAACATCATCTGTTGAGCTCTTTCTATTATTGGGCATCTTGATTGCAGATACTTGTGTTTTGTGGATCTCATGAAAATTTTGTAAATTTATGGCATTTGTAATAATTGTGGGGGATTGTGAAGCATGTTTCTAATTTCATGTGTACAAGTGTTTTTCCTATGATTGGCATGTGCATGAAATTTGTTTGGTTGCATTTTAGTGTATTGGGTAATCCCAGTGAAAGATGAAAATTTATGTTTATGATTCAACTCTCCTTAAGCCTTCATATGTAGGTGGGTATTGCTTCAACGATGAGATTAAGTAAACTTATTTGTGAAGCTCTCATGAGATCTCTTTTTATGTAGGTGGGTATTGCTTCAACGATGAGATTAAGTAAACTTATTTGTGAATCTCTCATGAGATCTCTTTTTATTTCCATGTGTATGCTTTGTAGTATGGTACACATAATGGACAATTCAATTTAAACACAATCTTACTTGAAATTAGTTTCAATGTCGCCTTTATTAGTCATTTTAGATGTTAAATATGTTAGAAAAGAAGGTATTGCACACTATAATGGCCTTAACATATTTGATCCTTAGATAAACTACTTATGTCTACTTTAGCTCATAGCACTTTATTAATTTGTAGACTTGAGCCTTAGCAATTGATCTAATTAAATCTCTGCTAATAAAATAGGGCAATGCTCTTGTGCACACACATGTGCCCTTGTTTAATTTTAACTAAACTATTTACATAAGAGAGAATACTCAACGTTTTGGAGAGATGTTTTAAATTGTAAATTTAGGGCCTACGGTTTAGAGTTTTATATTGTGTATTAAATATATATAAAAGTAGACATGTTTCAACAAATATTTGGACATGTTGATACACAAAAGTGAGCAACATCTCTACAAGAGTACATGTGAAAAAACATCTCTACAACATTACATGTGTAAAGGCATTATTACTTAAACTTAAATGAATGAGAGCTCGATATACTTTCATTGGCCAATATAATTGTACATTTAGGAGAAAAGTTTTTCCAAATTGAATGCATAAAGCTATCTTAAAATAAGCAAGTCATCTACACATATAATGGTGACCATAATACTAGCATCACTCTCATCTTATATTACCCTTTTGCTACTCATTGAAAATCATGCTAATCATATTATTAAACCTACATAACGTCAAGTTCATGATTAAGGGAGATAAAAAGCATTAAAAGACTACACCTACATTTTTGTTTTTTTTAAAATTGTAAATCATCAAAATGGATAACACCAAGTGAATAGAGGAAAACATATTACAATAAAGAGTTGAAAGGTTGCGATCTAACTCTCTCTCCTCTATTCTTGGAAAAAATGCATCATGCAACTTGGAGAGCATTAGTCCTCTGTGTGTGCGTGCGTGCGTGCGTGCGTGCGTGTGTGTGTGTGTGTGTGTGTGTGTGTGTGTGTGTGTGTGTGATACTTGTATGCATGTGCATAGTTTCATAGTACATCATGTGCACTTATGACATGGTTTTAATTTAAGGACTATTTAGTTACTATGACTAGGATAATAGAGGCCTTAAGACCAATTACAATATATAAGCATGGATTTTAATAGGCAATGTTCCAATGCCCTTAAGCCCTCAAACATCCAAGAGATCAAAAGAGAATTTCAAGGAATTTGAAGATCTACTTTTCTTCATGAAAAATTTCATTGAGAACAAAGGTTCACTCTAGTAGGATCATTCCTTTGTTTAAATTTAACTAAATTATTTACATTAGAGAGAACATTTAAACTTTTGAGAGATGTTGTTGTAAATTTAGGGCTTAGGGTTCAGAGTTTGATATGGTATAATACATGTCCACATGTTTCAACAAATTTTTGTACAAGTAGATACACAATAGCGATCAACATCTCTAAAATGTTACATGTGTAAAAGTATTATTATTTAAAGCCCAATGATTGAAAGCTCAATACATTTTTCTTAGACATAATTGTACATTTAGGAATAATTTTTTCCAAATATGAATCCATAATCTTACAATAATCAAGTCATTTATATATAATAGGGAATCTTAGTAATGACCATAATATCAACATCACTCTCACATACATAAAGTGGTTGATCAATATATACTTTGTGAAAGCTAAAGCCTTGGTTTCTTACTTCAGGCCCAAACAAGGTCTTACAAAGCCTATATACATAATCATGATGATTCTCATCCATATAACAAATGGCTACTCGATATAAACTTCTTCTTGCAAGTTCCCATGCAAGAAGTCATATTTAATATCCATCTAATGCATAATCCAACCCTTTGACATAGCCACAACTATGTTATCCCTGATAGAAGCATTTTAGCCACTAGAGAAAAGCTCTCCTTATATTCAATGCCTTGAGCTTAATGGGGGTAAAGGCACATGTGCCTAGCTACCCACATTTACTCATTGTACATTGTATCCACACACTTGTACATTGCAAGAATCACTTTATTCTTTATTTTTTTAGTGACTATTGAATAAGGGATGGCGGGGAGTTCCCACATACTATGTGTCTCTCTCTTGGTCTCAAGGTCCATTCTCCACAGCTCTTGCCTTGCTCTTGCTTTTGCTTGTGTGCTTCCACTTGAGCTTTACCTTTCAACTGGTATTAGAGCTTGGACTTGAGGAGCCTCTTTATCATTTTTGCTTTAGCTCATATTCAAAGCTTTAGCTTAAGGTTTCATGGTAGTCACACCTTGAGGTATGCATTAGTCTTATTGATCTTTAGCTCTCCAAGCTTGTTCTGTATTGTCCCAAGCCTTGCCCTATCCATTTGAGCTCCCGAAAATGAGTGAGCCTTGTGCTCAATTTATGCAGATAGAGCCTACACAGAAGCCCCCCCTCCCCCATATTCAATGCATTTTTAAGAGGTTGCCTAGTTGCTTTGGCTCTTGCCCTCTTTCTCAATGCTTTGCCTACTATTTGGGGATTCTTCTAGCATCCTCCAACTTCATTCTTGGCATCAATTGAAGAGTTTTTTGGCTCATCCATTATTCTATAGTTTAGGGAAAACTATTGTATACAGTTTGGATAGCAAGCATTTTATTGGTTTATTCTCTCCTAATGCTTATCAGGATTATTTGCAATGCCCAGATGATGTGTTGATGCTCCAAAATGGTTTTTGGTCTTATTAGAGCTTGATTACCTTAGTTTTGAAGAGTTTTATTAATGTCATAAAAATTTGGACAGCAAGCAACATCAATGAGCTCTATGCTTTGAATGCCCATTGTTCCTACATGATATTTTGGGCATGCTATATGTCTACAATGATGTCTAGCATTGATCTATGAGCTCAAATATGGTTATGACATGCTTTGGTACTTGGATTTGAACTACATTTGATGTACTTGGGGTTTGGTCAATTGCTTTGAGATTCCTTGCTTACTCACTAACAAGTATTGAAGTGTCATTGGATACTTATGCTCCCAGATGTATTTGTGATGTATTTGTAACTCTAGGCATGGAAAGTGCGAGCTTGGGCAGTAATTTGGCATAATAGGGTCGAGCATCTCAACTTCTGTAGCTTAGTGATTGTTGATACTAAAGAAGTGGTTGACAAAAGGGATTCGTGCCGCAGTGACATCTGCAAAGGCGTTAGTTACACGTTGTTTTCCATCCAAATCACCTCCATTAGTGGTAGTAGGAGGAGGATGTGGTATGGGGGAAAATAATAACTTTGAGGCCTCTCTTTTGCCTGGCAGTGGACTTTCATTTTGGTTGTTTGTGTAATGGGAGCAATGGTTGAGGATAAGGAGGTTCAACAAACTATGTAGGTTATGTATTATGGCTTTGATGGACGCAACATTAAGAGGCGGCAGAACGCGTCGCGCTTTTGGGTGAAAGGGACCATTCATCATTTTGGCTTTGCATTTGGAGACGCTTCTCGCTTTCCGCGTTACGATCATCATCCTCGCACGCACGCATTCCCTATAAATAAAAGGACGCATCGACACAAAGCAAACTCAGCATGCATCATCACGCACAGAAACTACAAGAAAGCAGCAAGAAGCAGCAGCGGCAGTAATTTGTAATAAGGATTTTAATGGTTTGTAATAAGGCATAATATAATAATTTCATTTAACTTAAGCTTCTTCAAGGGGGGAGAGAGAGAGAGAGAGAGAGAGAGAGAGAGAGAGAGAGAGAGAGAGAGAGAGTCAATTCCATCCTAGATGGGGAAATGCTGTAATGCTGTGCATATTTAAACATAGACTTTGAGACCCCTCACTTAACAATGAGGCATCCTCAAGATATCAAGTGTAAATGTCTCCTAGACATACAAAAAAAAAATTGTCGTACAAAAAAAAAATTGTCGGCTTCGACAAAATTGTGAAGCCTGATAACTTATTCAGGGTTGCATCCCCACCTAGAGTATGAGCCTCATGTCCATCCACAATCTAGGGTGTTTAAACCATCACTATCCCTCAAAGGCTCACAGCCTCTCCACTTGTACTAGTACAATGACTTGTTGTTACAAACTGATGTGAAGAAGATATTACGTAAATATTTTGTGTGTGTAAAGAAATTGACTCCAACCTCCAAAATACATGTTTACCTACCCAATCGATCTGCAATCAACTTGAGAATATCTAAATAATATCATTTTGGGGTTCACACTCAAATAGGTAGATGTACATTCACCTCTACTAACATCCACTTAGATAGGTGAAGGTACATTCACTATTGTTTGTATGCATATGTACTCATGGAAATGAAAATGACAAAAGAATCTTAGCTCACATTATTCATTCAAAGTCTCATTGCAATTATGTCTCTCCACATCTTTCTAATCCTTCAAATAGTTTTGACAACTTTTTTTGTTATCTTCTTTCTTATCCTAAATAAAGTGGTATGAAGCAAGATTATGGAAACTAAATTGAACTTTGATATTGGATAGGGTAGTAGATATATTCAACATTATGAATCTATTGGCCACATGTTTTTAAATGTCATTGCACAATAAGAAATTCTTTGGATGATATCTATCTAAGGCTTTGGTGGTATAACCAATGGCCATACCAAGAGCTGAAATTAGTTTATGTGAAAAATGTAAAATAGTCTCATGAAACCTAGTGCAAGACAAAAGGCCTCTTTGGTTTCCTAGGAATCTTGTTGTGGTGATGTACCTAATTTTGCAATATAGATTACCAATAATTCCAAATAGTACACTTTGTAAGACTTTTACTATAAATTGAGAGCATTTTTTGGATGTTTATGTAATCAAGGATTACTTAAAAGTTGTTTTTTAAAAATTAGATGTAGATGAAAACTTTGAGATGTACTTGGGACCTATAAGAGTACGTAGAAAAATCAAAACTAGATCCTTGTTATCCTAATAAAGGCTACAATCAAGCTTTAAGAAGTACTAGGTATTGATGTTTCAAACAGAGCTTGATCTCATGGATAGGGAGACATTGAGGCCATTTTTCACAATATTGGCATACATGATCCATGCTTGCAACCTACAAACTTAGGAAAAATGAAACTAGCTCTCAAGAACTACGTGAAAAATGTATTAAAATCAAACAAAGTGTAAATGCAAAGTTTAGATGAACTTGACACCCACCTAGATATGAATTCTTGATGAGTGTTAACTTGTTTCAAATATTTCACTTCTTAGTTTTGTATTTTTTAAAGGGAGATTTTTGAGAGTTATTTGATGAGGTAAAGGGCACCATCCATAAGAGCTCATCCTATTTAACTCTAGAATCTTCTTATTATTTTAGTTTACTCTATTTTGAGTTTTCATTCAATAGAGAGATAGATAGAGAGTAGTAGAGAGAGAAATAGAGCAAGAGAACATGCATATAGCCTTAGGGTGCATATACCCTTCGCAGACATCTTAGTATTGGCCAACCTATCATTGGAGCAAGTTTACAATGACTTGTAGTAAAGAGGCGTAGGAATAAAGATGGAGGAATTCTACACAAATTTGCAATGCACAAATAGGTTGTATCAATACCATTGATAGAGTGATTGAAAATGGTGGATCATGGCATTAACTGAGCATTTTGGAAAATATGCAAGACTTCACTTTGTTGTAAAGTGTATGGAATAATCGGAGACAAGACCCACTCATTTGTCTGAGAAATCTTTTGGGACACTCCCTCATTGTAATTATGTAATGATAGTTAATAAACCATAATCTCATGAATCTAAATGATGGATCAAAGCTCGCCTATGATATTGATAATCCATTGAAGCTCGCCTAAGGAAACTCACTAGAAAATTTTCCCCTTATGCAAAGGGTTAAACTTCTACATGTGGGACATGCCAATGGATGAGGTTGGGCCTATGTCATGTGGGATGTGGTCATATACATGGCTATCTATAGAGGCAAGGGTCGACTATTGATCTTCATCAACAAGATCAATACATATATCCAACCTGGAGATCTCTTACATGGTCTTGATCAATTTCCGAGACATGTAGGTGTCTCCCACCAACCAAGCCTTCAATGGTTGTAACTTCCCCTACACAAAAGTAGAGCTTTGGCTTGCCATTGCTCATAGCTGCAATGATAAGCCACCTCCAGGGCTCCATACAATGACCAACCCCATGGCTTCATCACCCTCACACATAGTAAATCCCACATCTAACTCCCGAGGTTGCGCAAGAGGGAAAAAATAACCGTCTAAATCTTATTTGAATTGTTGTGTTTTAGGTTGTGGTTGAATAACAAGTAATGTTTCAAATTTTTCTTATTTTCCATGTGATGTATGAGAGAGAGAGAGAGAGAGAGAGAGAGAGAGAGAGAGAGAGAGAGAGTGTGTGTGTGTGTGTGGGAACATGTTATTGTGCGTTGGGAGTTAAGAACCATGACCTTACCATTCATATCTTATATAGATGGGTTGCGTTTAGGCTTATGCAATAAAGGAGAAGATAAAGAGATGAAAGTTGAGTGCCAAATATAAGACCATGTGCTATTGAAATTGGTGCTTTAATATCTCATGGTGCTTTTAGCAAAGGAGGTACAACAAATGATCTTTGTGTGTGTTGACATGTGTATTTGAATTACCTAGTGTTTTGTGGTAGTTAATGGTGATTTGGTTAAAATAGCTCAACATGAGTGTTTTCACATACAATGTCAAAGTAAATTTCTTTGAAGCAAAGTGGTGTGTCATGGAAATGAGCACTTCTTAGTTTTTTGTACATAATCTTCTGGTATAGATTAAATACATCTACTATGAATGATTGCAACAATACCATATGAGGAGTCAGACACAAGAGTGTGAGTTATGCATATAATTATTCAGCCATACATGTGTATGTCAATAAGTGATAAGCAATATAACAAACATATAAAATAAATACAATCATGTATGCACCCATTTATACAATTATTTGTCTAATTGATGAACTCTAAATTACCATCTTCATTTATATGTAAGACATATTTTTGACTTGATGTGAAAGGGGGGAGGGAGGATGTGCGTATGCTCATGCATCTATGTATTTGAGAGAGCTAGAGTGAGAGTATCATAACAAAAATGTAAATTACCATAGAATACTATAAGTGTGCTCATGGTGACATAAAATCCAACAACATTTTTCTTGGCATGGACACAAAGCCTTACATGTTTGATTATGGGCTGAAAAAGCTCTTGGAGATTGTGATTGAAAAATAATCAAGTTTACAAATACCACTTTTTGTTGAGAATGATTGGCAAGTGCATTGGTGTTCATGTAAAACAACACATGAATACAATATGTTATCTCAGTATCATGCAAAAACAAGTTAATAAGTTTTTTAAGCAAGGTTTGTTTGAGAGACAATCTTCAAATGTGCAAAATAATTTAGGATTTAGACAAGGAAATGTGTTAGTTATGCATATAATGAGACAATCTTGAAGTCAGACACAAAAGTGTGAGTTATGCATATAATCAGTGCTCACGAAATTTTTTTTCCCCATGCAATGGAAAAAAGGACTAGGCTTAACCCAGTCTGTTTTGGGAGGAAAATAGCTGGTTTTATAACTAAAATTCCTAAAAAATAGTCAGTTTTCATCAAGACGAGCTTCAATTTCAGCCAATTTTTTGAGAATCTTGCCTGGAAAAAATACACTAAAGGACGGTTTTTTGTGAGCATTGCATATAATCATGCAAACATAAATGTGTATGTCAATAAGTGATAACCAATCTAACAAGCATATCAAAGAAATACAATCATATATGCACCCATTTATACAATGATTTTTCCTTGATTTTTCTAATTGGTGATTTCTAAATTACCACCTTCATTTATATGTGAGACATGTTTTTAACTTGATGTAAAGGGGGGGAGGGAGGGAGGGAGAAGAGGGAGGATGTGTATGTCCATGCATCTATGTGTTCGAGAGAGATAGGGTGAAAGTATCATAACAAAAAGGTAAATTACCATAGAATACTATAAGTGTGCTCATGGTGACATAAAATTCCACAACATTTTTCTTGGCATGGGCACACAACCTTACATGCTCGACTATGGGATGAAGAAGCTCTTGGTGATTGTAATGGAAAAATAATCAAGTTTACAAATACCACTTTTTGTTGAGAATGATTGGTAGGTGTATTGGTGTTCATGTAAAATAACACATGAATACAATGTGTTATCTCAGTATCATGCAAAAACAAGTTATATAAGTTTTTTTAGCAAGGTTTGTTCGAGAGACAATCTTCAAGTGTGCAAATGATTTTAGGATGTAGTAGTATGTGCATCAAATAAGCATGTTATTTTATGTTTGAGAGAGAGAGAGAGAGAGAGAGAGAGAGAGAGAGAGAGAGAGAGAGAGAGAGAGAGAGAGAGAGAGAGAGAGAGAGAGAGAGAGAGAGAGAGAGAGAGAGAGAGAGAGAGAGAGAGAGAGAGAGGAGGGAGGGAGGGAGGGAGGGAGGGAGGGAGGGAGGGAGGGAGGGAGGAGAAGAAGAAGAAGAAGAAGAAGAAGAAGAAGAAGAAGAAGAAGAAGAAGAAGAAGAAGAAAGAAAGAAAGTAAGTAAGTTATATTAATGTCTACAAAAGGCCAAGTTGGCCTATGAAACCAAAAGGTTACATACAAAATGTCTGGGAAGTTTTCCAAGCCCCAGTAAAGCTACTATCTAGTGTTATGTTGAACTAGGTGAGTAGGTACAAAATGATATACAGACTCGATACAAACTAGATGTACTACAAGTGTAGTGTGGAACTACTCATGGAGTGTGGTCATTTTAAGATATCTTGCATGGGCTTGTCTAGCATGGAGAGGTTGAAGCGACAGGGTATGTGGCGCTGTAGTATCCGATGTATCTGTAGGTGATGTCTCCTACGGGGGCGTGGGCTTGCTGGGTGTGGGCGGCGAGCTCTGCCTCTCTCTGTAGCTCTATCCAAGGTGACTCCTCAGGGTGGGGCCACTGGTCGGTTGGCTACATTCCTCATTGTAGAGGGGGCAGCCGAGGTTTGTAGAACTCTTGGAGGGTGCATTGATGAGGGTTCTCGACTGTTTGGTCCCAGACTCGTAGAAGATGGTCTCTATGTCAGCGTAGCTCTAGGAGGAAGAGCCCGATGCATTTCTGGTCAGGGAGGTCTAGTGTTTGGGAGAGTGGCCCGAATCCCTCCTTGAAGAGACAGTGGAAGCGGCTTCTGATCTCGTAGTACACTAGGCATCTACATATGTAATGTTCTTCTATCTCTGGCTCCAACTGACAAAATTGGTAGATCCTGTCCTTTGGGGGGAGAGAGTCCCGCTCTATATTTTCATGTCTCAATTCGTAGCTGGTGTGATGACATACGGAGTTGCTCAATGGCACTTCAGACCATATGGGAGAGGTGTACATCCATGTATCTCGGGCGTATAATGAAGCCGTCATGTGTGAGGCGTAGGAGGTGCTCTCGGTAGAAAGCCATCTTCTTCCCCAAGTCCTCGGTCAGTAACACCCAGGTAGGACTGTGTGTAGCTAAATAATATTCTCCCTGATGACGCGGTTCAGATCCTCCTAGCTAATCTTCAGGTGGGGGTGGTCCAAACTATATTGTAGGGGCGGGAGGTGGTCCATGTGTAGCCCATGCAACTGCAGCTAAGACTAAGTACGGGTGTACCAGCATTCAATGTCCCCTTGCGATGCGAGTTGTTTGGATGATTCTAGTGCGAGGCGGGAGTATCTGTGTTGCTGTAGGCTCCAAAGCCTGTGTAGGAAGGTCACCGTTTGGGATAGGGCCTCTGTCACTATAGGTGGTGCTTCCAATTCTGCCCTTAGGATATTGTGTGGTACTGATGGTTTACTCCTGATTAGTCGAGAGATCATCATCACTAGGGGGTGTTCCATTCACTCCTATCCTTCATATCTCTCCTCTCCCTCGGGCAATGGTTGATCTTATGAGGTTCGCTGTGTATGGTAGAGGCTAGACCTCCATATCGGGACCCCATATAGAAGTGCTGGTGTGACCAAGGTATCAAAGAGCCATAGCTTCGTCTAAGGTTCCTGAAATTGTAGACATGCACATTGGCTTTCCATGGATCCCAGGGCAGCGTAGCTGCATGATGTCAGTCAGTCTGCCGTGACCTTCCTCAAGGTGAATCTTGGCCCTGAGAATGTGTTCCCTAGGTAACTATACCCTCTTCTTATTTGAAGTGGGGCACTAAGCGGCGGATCCATTGGGTGGATGTGTTGAATACCATGATCTTGGTTTTCCCCAGGTTTACTATGAGGTCCCTATCTAGCAAAAGGTCCGTAATGCATTTAGGTGGCGCTACAATCCCTCCAACATGCTAGAGAGGAGAACTATATCATTTGCATATAGTAGCATGGGTATCAGTGTCCCCCTAGACAAGACCCCTCCCCTCCAAGTTTATCCACATAATCTGATATCTCGTTGATGTAGAGCCCGAACAGGGTTGGGGAGAGGGGGCATCCCTGCTTTACCCCAATAGTGCTAATAATCTCCTATGATAACCCTCTCGGTGCTCATACCTGTCCAGTGATAGACTCGTATAGAGCCAGGATTATCCATCTCATCTATGCTGGGAATTCGAGCGCCTACAGTATTTGCATGAGTCTGGCTCGGGGAATTGTATCAAAGGCCTTGTGGAAGTCCACAAAGTAGCAGTAAACCCGCTTTCCCTGTGCCCTGTTCTCTTCAATGATGGCTTGGAGTGTGAGGATGTGGTCAAGTCTAGAGTAGCCTCTCCTAAAGCTGGCTTGCCCCTGTGCCCGTTGTTGGTGTGTCTCCACCCATTTGCTTAGCTCATGCTCCAGGATGGATCCGTAGAGCTTAGCTAGCACATGGCTGACCTTGACCGTCTGGTAGTTTGTAGGAACCATGGGGTCTCTAGCCTTTAGGATTGGTACTATTGTATTAGCTTAGCTAGCACATGGTTGACCATGATCGTCCGGTAGTTTGTGGGAACCATGGGATCTTTGGCCTTTAGGATTGGTACTATTGTATTAGCTGACCAATTGGCTGGGAAGACTTCACGTAATGCCCTGTTGAATAGGTGGGTTAAGAGGGGGGCGATTATATCTCTAGTGATTGAGAGGTGTTTTGCTATTAATCCCACGTGCCCAACGATTCTGGAGTCTGTCAATGGCATCACGGACTGTTTGAGTCCTGAAGAGGGTGGGGGCAGTTGGCATGTCCTTTGGCAGCCGAGGTAGGGGGTTGTCCTAGCACGTGGTACTGTGAAGTGGCGTAGCTATGCCACGTCTGTGGGGAGGTAATGGGTGTCTCTACTCGTGGTGGTTGGAATGCCTTCCACACCTCCCTTCTGTCCTGCCCTAGGAATAGCTGATAAAACTCGTGCTCTAGCCTGGATAGGTATGCCCACTTCTTCCTTCATACAAGGTGATGAAAAATCATGCGAGCTTGGCGGTGGGTGTATGTCCCTTCGGCTTCCCCTTGTTGGAGGCAGAGATGGGTTTCCTTGCATTCCTCATTGTACCAGCTATTCCGCGGGGCATTCTTGCTAGGAGGGGTGGAGTGGGGCGTGTGTGGGGGAAGTACGTGATGGTTGATGTGTGAAGGGTCTTGGCCAGTTGTGTTGTGAACTCCTCCAGGGGTGTGTGTGGGTCCATCTCCTATAGGCTCCAATACAGATGATCTAAGTAGGCACTCACGTCATCCTGGTGAAGTGGTATCTGGGGAATCTTTGAGGGCTGCTCACTGGGGGGGGGTCCCCTCGCAATTACATGTGATGCTAAATTGGAGGTATGCATGGTTTGTGGCTATCGCCAGTGGGTGTGGTGAGATGCTGAAGGCCTGTATGTTTGGGATTAGGGCGGGCTGCCCTAATAGGTAGTCCACTATGTTGCCTCCTCCCAAGCCTCTGGATGCATGCTTATGTGGAAATCATGTGAGTGAATCAGACCGAGGCCATCTGGCCAGGCAGTTTAGGATGGCTAGTTAGTGTGCCTCTCCAAGAAATCACTGGATGGAAATATTTCATAGACCGGTTTACCAAGGGGGGGTGAAGAGTAAAGATCAATGGAGGAAGGTGAAGGGAGAATGTGTAATGTGAAAAGAAAAGACATGAAATGGATTTGGAGCCATCCAAAGGGCATGTGAGGCTCATAATGTCATGGCTTTGGAGCCTTATGATAATTCAAACAAATGGGACCCTTCTTGGAGGCATTAGTAGAAGAAAAATCAGGCACAAGATTTTGTAAGATTTTTTAAAAATACTTCTACTCTGATCCAAAAAAACTTTTCAACATGAAAGTTGTAGCGCATTAGCTGAAGTTTTGGCTGGTATTTTTTAATAATTTTTTGGATCTACGAGTCGGGGGATATGGCCAAAATGGTGGATGCCAACTTTTTTCAACTGCGGTGGAGACCACCTCCCAATTTTATACACACCCACACTTTCTTCCCCACACTTAGCACTTCCATAAAACATCATTCATTAGACTCCCAACCCTTTCCCCTCTCTTCTCCTCTCTCTCAAGCTAATAAACCATTAGAATTCCCCTCCTAAATCACCCTCAAATCATCCTTAATTGTAGTAGTAATATATGAATTCTCACTAATCTCTCTTCATTATTGCTAGATATGATCTTATTTTATGAATATTCTCTATATTTTTTTATAGGAGAGCTCTTAGACTCAAGCTATGGGGGGGGGGGGGAGAATGGAGAAAACTCACCTATGATGGAACTTGATTAAGTACAAAATTGGTCAATAAAACATCTAAATGGAGCTTCCACATTGGTGGAACTGCCTTAATGCAACTTTGGTGGTGTTAATTCCTATTCTATCTTAACCTCCTCCCTAAACACCCTCAAGGCCTATATAAAGAGGCATTCTCCTTTGTAATTTGCAAGAGAGAGCCAAGAGGCCTTCTTCAGCCCTATTGAGCCTTCCCCATTCTCTCTCATGAGCTTATGCAGTTCATTCCCTTACTATAGCTTATGCATGCTCTACAGTGTAATAAGCCCATGCTATTGGTGTCTATATTGTGTATATTGGTTATGTCTTGAGGGTTCTCCATCTCTTGTGCCCTCTTAAGTTTGATTGATTCATCTATCTTTTGTAGTTCTCTCTCTCTCTCTCTCTCTCTCTCTCTCTCTCTCTCTCTCTCTCTCTCTCTCTCAGTTTTCCTCTCTTCTCCCTCACAAGCTCCTCTCCCTTTTGCATAGCGTCCTAGTCTGCTCTTCCATGACTAGGTGGTGCCCTTACCTCATTCATTTTGTGGCAGAAGGGAGTTTGGCATAGTATAGAGGCTGCCATACCGAATTTCCTTCATCACGGAGCTAAACACATTGCTTTACAATTGCCCTAATGACCTATGCTTGTGTCAATCCTAAAATAGAGAGCTAGTATCATGTATCATCTAAAATTACAGCACGACAATTATATATCATTTAATGCTCTTTGCCAAACATACATAGCTTTTTACAATCCCGTATTATAATATATTGATCCCCATACTATAATATATATAATTTGTTGCTCTTTGTCAAACATACAAAGCTTCTTAATACCTCATACTAGAATATATTGATCCCCAGCTCATGTGGCATATTATCCCTTTTCCTCTCATACAAAATCATTTGATAAACTTATCCAAGATCAAGTTTACAATGAAGAAAAGTTAAAGCATTAAGAAACTATACCTATATTTTTGCTCAACTTTTCTTAAATTATATTAAGAATGTAAAATGAGTGACTTGCTCTAAGTGTAGAGAGAGAAAGGGAAATATAGCAAGGCCATGGATGATAAGTCAATGTTTAGCTTTCAAAAGTTGAGCAAAAGAAACCGATTTTAGAGAAAGGAAAGGAAAGGCACGATTTATGTAATTCCTTTTTCTACAATCCCTCTATTAGTTCATTATGGACTAGGCACTCTTGGTACACACATAGACTCTCATGGTACGCACATAGGTACTCATGATGCTTTGCAGTAATGTAGTTTGGAACCATCATGCCCTAAGGCATACCATGCAGTAGGAGGATTCTCACATAACCATCGCATTTTGGCATTGTGGCTACTTGGACAATAAATCAATTTTATTGCTAACAATCCAAATCACACAAAAGCTATTAGAAGAAACCATATGTGTAATAATGTCATGCTTTTACAATTATTTCATTGTATCACACTTAATCTCTTACCTACTTATTCTTTTATTAATTCTTTTTTCTAATCATATATACTTACTCTCTCACTCCCCATTCTACATGCAAAGAACGGCAAGAATGACCATTTCTTTGCAATGGTTTTAGTAAGACTTAGGTCACTTAACATCCTAAGGTATGGTTCATGCAACAAGCATGTCCACACACACACACACACACACACACACACACACACACACACACACACACACACACACACACACACACACACACACACACACACACACACACACACACACACACACACACACACACACACACACACACACAGAGGTAGTGTATGTGTGTAACTGACAATAACGACTTGCAAGCAGCACATATAAATAATATAGAATATCTATAATAATAGATTTATCATATAAAAATACTTTTTTATAATATTATAATAACAATATAATATGTCTTATATGATATACTATAATTTACCGATGATATTTATACATTAAAATAATTAGATTAATGTAATAAATCTTATTTCTCATAACCAAGAAATATTTGAAATACTTGAGAAAATGTGGAAAGCCCATGATCAAGGCAACCATATGAGAGAATTACAATAGTGGAAAATATGATCGGTAGTAAGATACTCAACCCTTGCATTGGTGGATCAAGGTGCTCAACCCCTTAGCTATAGTGGGGGGTCCAAAATAAGGAAGCCTCAAGAGAATTGATTAATTGGTGAAAGATAAGTAGCATTGTTACATCTCTGCCTATTATACTCTTTCCTAAACCTATGCTTCATTATTAGCCTACACAGCCTAAAGAAGCTTTTTCCTCAAAGCTTGGAAATTATATAAAAGTTCACAATGGAATATATAAAAGAGCTTTAGAGGATGTGTATCCATGTTGAGAATAAAGCCAATAATTTGAAGAAGGTCCCTCGTGAAGCAAGAATTACAAACAAGTGAAGGAAGTGTAGGCTGTAGTAGTTGTCCAATTAGGGTAGTAGGAAGGAAAAATGCCATAACTTGGGATAGCCATGTTCGAATCTAGCAAATGAGATGTCATTAGAAAATAGACACCATATTGAAGCTTCCCTAGCTATAAAGATATCATTTTGACCAAGTTAAGGCAATTTAATTTATGATAGAAATTTAATACAATAAGATGCCCTATTCAAAAATTTAGTGTTTTTCATATAAAATCCAAGGAAAGGAATTAAGATATAAGGATGATTGCATATAGACACTTCAATCGGTAAGCGCCCTACCATTTAATAATATATTTCAACAACGTTTAATTTCTTAAAACTTTCTCTTTCTTTCTAATGACATTTTTAGGCATGTGATGATGAGACCATGTGCATCTATGGGAGGTAGTTCTTTTAAAACTTGAATGGTTGGGCCCACATACTTTTTTAATTGAGAAACATGAAAGATATCATGAATATGCATTGAAGAAGGCAACTCAAGCTTGCGAGCTCTCTTGAAGATTTGATAAGGACCATAAAACCAATGAGCTAACATATTATGGCCGCCTTTTAAGAAAGTATACCTAGACCTAGGCACCTTAATAAAAATTGAATTACCTTCTTCAAATTCCAATGGTATTCTTTTCTCATGTGTGTAAGCCTTTATGACATCTTGAGCTTTGCGAATATTGTCCTTACATTGACTCATCAAAGCTTTCATCTTCTCAAGTAAGCCTTAGCTTGTGGATTCACTTCATCATTGAAAAGAGCAAAAGGTATTTGCACCTTATAACCATAGAGCACTTCAAATGGCAACATACCAATGCTCATATGATGAGTGTATTATAGCAAAATTCAGCCAAGTGCAACCATTGTCCCAAGAAGCTTGAGAATCATGGCAAAATTGACGAAGATAGACTTTTAACCACTTATTGATGAGATCCATTTGCCCATCCATTTGGGGGTGATATTTTGTGCTAGGAGTCAATTTGGTGCCGAGAGAAGAGAATAGATACCACCAAAAAATTTCCCATAAAACGAGTATCAAGATCAAATACTATCTTTAATGGCATCCCATGAAGGTTGAACACACTCTCCATAAACTAATCAATCACTTGTTTGACAAAAACTTGGATCTTAGTTGGGATGAAATGGACTGATTTTGTTAATTGATAAAAAATTATATAAATGCTATTCCATCCATGCTCTCCACTTTCCTTGAAGAATAGGTAACGTGTGAGGCGATATATCAGATACAAGCATGGGGTCTTTATTTTGTTGATATGGTAAACATTACATGATGTAATCTTTAACATTTCACTAAATACCATTCGATAAAAACTCTTATGGATAGTGTCAAATGTCTTAAATAGCCCATGGTGATTCACCAAAGGTGAGTTTTTTTTTTTGGGCAAGTTATGATACTTGGAGGATGTTTGGGGCATCAAATAAACGTGTCCTTTGTACCATAACAATCCATTATGCTATGAAAAATTTGGATACCCTTTACCGCTTCCTTGTTGGAATTCTCTCATCATAGTGGCTACATTTTCATTAAGTAAATGCTTTTCTTGTATGTCATGTATCCAATCTCTATATAGGGTAGAGATGGAAGAAAATAAACATGCTGACATTCTTGACAAAGCATATGCCATAATATTATCTTTACCTGCCATGTAAGAGATGTCAAAATTGTAGCTTCGAAGTCTAGAAAACCACTTTCATTACTTACGAGATAAAGTAGGCTAAGAAAGGAAATATTTAAACACCATGATGATTGCTCTTGCCCTTAAAGTAACTGCCATAGATATAGACTAAGTGATACCACTTTTTGATTGCATGAAGAATTGTAAGCATCTCTTACTCATATACACGGAGTTAACGCTCCTTGTAATCCAATTTTCTACTTTCATAGGCAATAATGTCATGATCTTGATATGGAACAACCCCTTCACTAGCATCCACACATATAGTAAATTCCTTAGAAAAATTGGAACATACCAAAATTGGTGCTAAAATTAAGAGTGATTTAGCTCATCAAAGCTTTTCTCCACTATTCGATCCCAAAAAATAGACTCTTTTTTCATTTGCTAGGTCAATGGAGACACAACACATATATAGTTTTTAATAAACTGTGAATAGAAAGATGATAATCCAAATAATCCTAATAGGCATTCTATGCTCCTTGCTCAGCTTTTTATCATTGCACTACGTAATTTTTACATGTTATCAAAGCCCAGGGGCTCCAAGGAGTGAAGAGTATGTGAGAAAAAAGGAATTTAACAACAAAGAGGAGAAATATCATCTATTGCATCAAGTAGTGGTCTTGGCACATGAGGTGGTGGTGCTAACGTACTGACAATTCAAACACTGAGGATTCGTCCACCAACCTTCAATGAAGGCAAGTTAGATTATACAAACTACACTTTGTGGAAGTGTAAAATTACAACTATTGTTTGAGGATTGAAGTCTACTGGCAAAATCTCAGGAGATAGCTACACCTATGGAGGTGATATATTAGTACTAGCAAACATTAGGATGTGCAAGAGCTTGGTTGGCAACCTCATCTACTTGTGCAACACTAGGCCAAATATCCATTGTGTTGTTGGTGTTTTAAGAAAGTTCTCAAACAAACCATGAGAAAGTCATTGAAAAGATAGGATGTAGTGCTCAAATACTTTAAGAGAACTCTTGAGTATAGTATCACATATAGTTCAAAAGGTGCTATCGTAGGGAATTGTGACTCAATTGGATACATGATAGTGATTCGTGAAAATTAGTTTCTAGATATTGTTTCTCTTTGGATTCAGGAATCTTCTCTTAGAAAAGTAAGAAGCAACCAACTATGGCATTGTCATGTAGCAAAGCAAAGTATAAGGTTACTTGTTTTCTTGCATGTGAAGTAGTATGGTTAAGGAGGATCCTATAGCATATAGGAGTATAGGATGAAGATCCAATAGTGCTAAGATGTGACAATCAAAGTTACATCACCATTACCAAAATTCCAAATTTTCATGTACACATAAAACACAATGAGATTCAGTATCATTATATATACAACTTGATTGAGGAATGGGATAACAGAGCTTGTTTATTGTCCAATAGAGAAGACTAGAGCAAATATCTTCACCAAAGCTCTTATAAAGGATTTTCTTCGAGTTTATCTTTAGAGACTTCACATTGGGCCGAGGATGTAGTTCAATTGTGGGTGGACATTGAGTGGGAGTGTTAGATATGCTCAATGCCCCACTCATGTAAGATGCCACCAATGATCCACGGTGCTTTAACTTGTAAGTCCCCCATTATGAGAAGAAGCCATGTGTGAGCCTAAACATTGGTTGGGTTATGACTTGGATATGAGATGAGGTCTATGTGACTAGATGGCAAAAAGGCAACTTTTGTGGATCTAGCCTAAATTGGGTTAGATAGAGTAGTTATGCTAGTAGCAATGTGAGACACAATGAATCAAGTTGTGGGATATGGAAGTTATTAGTGACCACCCTGACAAGAGTCCATGGGCAACACTCTTGGCTTGACGGTAAAGAGAATGTTCCCTAGAATATTCTCTAGCCAACTAAGAAATGTTCATAATATGGTCAAACATGCTATAAAAGGAAGACCCCTCTAAAGGCATAATCAATCAGTCTTTCACCCAATCAAAGTTCTTCCAACCGGCCTTAAGCTCTTCACTTACTATCATTTGTCTAGATTTCCATCTAAGCTTCACAGTGGAATTGCATGGGTGGATAGAGCTATCTTTGTATCAATTCATTTGAAATTAAGGAAATTTTTATTTTTCTTGTATTTTTTGTGTATTCTCCACTCCTTACTCAAATTTTTTCCACTGCATCATGTAATTTTTACAAATATAGAAGACTTGGTATTGATCTCTCTCTTTTATTTCCTCATTGGAATGAGCTCTATTTATTTATGATCCACTCCATGTAAATTTACTTACTGTCCACCCCAAGAAAACTCCAAATTTGCATTAAATTCAAATCCATGATGAGCCTTCTAACTATTTTCAGCCAATGACAACCAAGGACTATGTCAATGGGTCCCATTTCTATGGCTATAAGATCAGCTTGAATGGTACATAATAGTGATAAACCGATAGTAGTGCATGGATACACTTCATGACTAGCTTCAAAAGCCCCATTAGCAACTTATACCCTTAATGGCATCTACAATACACGAATAGCTTCAAAAACCCCACTAGCAACTTGCACCCTTAATGGCACCTATATATCCTTAGGTAGTAGCTTTAGCTCATCCAAAGATTTTATATTCACAAAACTATGTGTAATACCGATATCTAAAAGAATAGAGGAAACTCTAGCATTTACAAGTGCTTTGAGCTGAAGAGTATTTGCACCTCTACTACTCATACATGCATCATGAGAGATAGTGCACAACATAGAAAAACTACCATGGTCAAAAGAAAACCCATATGTAGGATCACAAAACTCCTCGTTTGTAGATTCTTCATCTTCATGTAGCTCTTCTAATGTAGGCATAGATGTCATTTGGAACAACTCACTCTCTTTTGCTTCTTCATCATATCCATCTTCTATGATCATGCTAATTTTAGCACTCTTTGATGTGCAGTTTGTCTTATGGTTAGGGATCCACTTCTCCCCACACTTGAAGTACAAGCCTTTGGTGTACATCCCTTTTATTTTATCATTAAATACATGCTTCCTTTAAGCATTATTGGGTGTAGATTTCCTACCAAAATATGAAAAATATGATTTTATTTCAAGAATAGGCCTAAAATTCATTCCCTATTTTGCACCATAAACTATATCAAATATTGAAACTTTGATGTGAGAGTTTTGGAACCTTCTTGTCTAAATGGCTCCCTTTTCTAGGTAAGTTACTGTCCCAGCTTTGAAGATTGATTTGAATGTAAGTTTCCCACAATTTTATACTAAAAAGAAGACACTTATCTTCTCTATTTTTTAGTATATCTTTCAACAACTTGAATTGCTTCATGTATGTTCTTGGATGCAAGATACCAACCTCCAAAGAAAAATATAAATCAAGCTCATAAATGTACTCTGGGGGTGGATTAGGATCAATAGTAGGCAGATGTTCCTACATTTTATTGCCCAAACCCTTAACGACTAGGATTAGCTCATCAAATCTATTTTCCATTTCTTCTATTGAATTATTTATCAAGTGTATTTCCTAAGAAACCCCACATCCATGCTATTAAGCTCCTTAGATAGTTGTTGGTAATCACTAGAATATTGAGACACATGTAATTTTGCATTCTATACGTGACTATTTTGAGCATTTATTGCACTTGTCCCTTCATCATCTTGGTGTTGGTCTAGCCCAATACTTGATCCATTTGTCTCTGAGTTGATTTGTACTCACATCCTCATTGATGGCTTCTAGAATTTGTTCCTTCATTTTGTTTTTAGCCATGCTTGAAAGTTGCTATCTATAGTGACCAAGAAGTACAAAATTGTCAATATCTTTTGACATCGGTCTCCATTTAAGGTGATTTTTGGCTATATACCTCTAGATGAAGTCTTCTAGACATCTATAATGTCCATTTTTCATTAGAATGGCAATGACCTATTCTGAAGCCAATTTCTCTATGTTGTCCCAATATCATGTTTCAACCATGTTTTAGCATGTAAACCTTCCTATAAGTGCTCTTTCACCACTAAACCGTGGATGATACTTAATAAGACCTATAGGTAACTTGGATCACCTATATTTCATCCTCAAGGATGAAGTAGGTATTGGCATATACTTCTAATAACTCTACAATGTCCTATGATCAGTATCATGTTTACACTGTTTTGGTCAATAGATCATGTATACCTTGCTCAAATGGCTATAACACTTGTAATACCATGTGGAAACTAAATGTGGCTGAAATATAAACATATACCATGTCTTCAATGCTCCACATCACTATACCATGTCTTCAATGTGGTTGAAATATAAAAATATACCATGTCTTCAATGCTCCACATCACTATACCTATGTGAGAGAAGGGGTATGATGGGCTCCCTACATGGGCTTTGAGACTTGAGGGGTATGCTCACTCGACATCCACTTTTCCTTGTGGGAATCATAAACATGGCAAGTACATACTAAGTATAATCAAAGATGTATGATATCTAAGGACTAAAATGACTATTTGTGCTCTTAAATGAGATGCAAGAATTGATCGTACAAGAGGTTGAAATAAGATTAAAAAGGGGGGTAGGGAATTACCCTTTAGCAGTGACTCACTACTTTACAACATATTTCTCACTTCCCACCATGGAAATTTCCCGATCTTAGTGATCAAGAATCACCCAAAACAAGAAAGATCAGTGTTAGGAACAAAATGATAGCTATGAACCAATTTGAGCAACAATCAAGCATTGAAATTCATGGGCAACATAGCTAGATGTAAGCATAATCAAATTCAATCCTAGGATAGGCCATACATGTTATTCCAATTTGAATGGATGCCTCTTAATATCTCTCTTTAGCAAGTGGAAAAGGGCAATAAAATGGATGGAAAGAGAGATTAAAGAGAATAGACTTAGATGTATCTCTTGAATAGCAATGAAGAGTGTTGACGGAGAATTAATTGATCAATTCCTCCTTAGAAAGGGTCAAAATATTCATTGCTTGCTATAATATTGCTCCCTTACAAAGATTAATCACTCTTAGGGGGGTCACTCATGAATATATGTATATATAACATGAGTTCAAAATAAGGGGTTTTTAAAACACCATTTTTATACATTTTTTACATATGGAAGGGTGTCATATAAATGGGTTACTTACAAATCGAATAGAAAAGGGTTGTGTTTTATTCAAGAAAATTTCACAGATTAGGATATTTATAAATAGGCCATGAACACACGTTATATAGAGAATATATATATATAGTGAACCCCTCGAGTAATCACTACTTTGATAAATCCCCCAATTCTTTAAGTGTTCTTTCGTAGCATTTGCTTTCTATTGTTGTCCATTGTGAGCATAAGCTCAAATCTTGGTAGAATGATCCAATGTTGGTGAAATAATTGGTCTTGAGCCTTAATCACAATCCTAGAAGCAAGTAGATGTTGAAAGCTCCTTCAATTTCACCAAAATAGAAGAAACTTTAAGCATTATTGTTGTCCATGGTCTTCAAGAGATCAATAATATCTTGGTCTTCAAGAGATCAATAATGTCTCCATTCTTGAAAGATTGAATCAATCTTCATCTCATAATGATTGGCAATGCTATACGTAAACTCCTTGAAGGTTCTTGAGTGAAAGCCCCTTCAATAGAGCAAGAATATTCTCAGGGAAGTTACTATATGTATATCCTCTACATCACGTGAGTTCAAGGCCTATTTATAAATATCCTTATTTGTGAATTTTTTCTAAATAAAACATAACCCTTTTCTATTCAATCTGTAAATAACCCCTTTATATTACACCTTTCTATATGTAAAAATGGTATTTTAAAAATACATTATTTTGAACCCACGTGATGCACATATATATTCATGAGTAACTTACCCAAGAGAATACTTGAGGAGTTAATCCATTCATTATGGCTACCCTATTTTAAATTGTTTCCAAGAGAGCATTGATCAGGGTGTAAGAGGTAAAAAAATCCTTGAATCATGAGGAAGAGAGCTTGCTATGACTCTTAACACTAATTAGAATCCAATATCAAGAATAGAGAACAAAGCATGGAGATTATTGATGAAGATAAGATTTTAAACTGCTATGCTGATGTATTTTAGCTTTAAAACAAGAATCAAGCCTTCAAGATGGAAAGAAACCTTCAAATATTGATGGAATGGCTAAGGATGATTATGAACAAGAAATAAATGATACTTACTACTCCAAATAGTGGATAAGGTCAATGTATTTGCTACTTTCTATCCTTGTACTTAGCTTAAATGCTAAAGCTTCATCCCCCCAAGATGTATGGAGCCTTCAATGCTTAGAGTAGAAGCTCCTTTTGAACCATTATTAAGACAAGAAGTAGATCATGTCTAGATTACACCAACTGAGAGTCATGTTGCTGAGGAGATCTACCCTAAAATTAAGTGCAATCTACACTAATTGCCTACTTGGTCACATGGCTACTACCCTCAATAATATGATTTTTGTTGGCCTCCATTTGATGCCAAAAATCAAGGCAGATAAGTCTCTTATGCATCAAAAGTCATGGAAGAGAGATATGAGCCAATATTTTATCTACCATGTAGTTTGAAGGAAGCTTGAAGAAGAAAGAGGAAATCAGGGTTTCTTGAAAAGTAGTCATACTTTGTCTTCTCCAAACTCACTAAATGTTATTTTGTCCAAGGACCATAAAAAATGGGCTCAAGAAAGGTTAGAACCTACTAAAATGGAGCCCCCCCATCATTTCTTCCAAGATCTTGTCATCAATGTCTTCCAAAATGACCATGGTTTACTATAGTAGAGCTTGTCTAGTCACGCTTACAAAAGAGATAACCAGACCAAGACTAGATCCTCAACTACCATAACTAATCTATGGTGTATATGAACACACAAAAAGCATGAAAATAACTTCCCAATTGGATCAAAGACTAGGCTCTTCTATTGATAAAAACATATTCCCAGTTTGGCTCTGATACCAATGTAAGAAAGCTAGTTTCTCATAACCAAGAAATATAAGAGATACTTAAGAAAATGTGAAAAGTTCATGATCAAGCCAACTGTAGCTAAATCTCAAATTTCATGTGAGATAATTACAATGGTGGAAAATGTGTTTGGCAACAAGATGCTTGTCCCTTGCAATGGTGGAGCAAGGTGAGTCCTCTTAGCTATGGTGGGGGGCCCAAAACAAGAAAACTACAAGAGAAGATTTTATTAATGGAAAAATATAATGAAAATTGTTACATCTCAACCTTTTATACTCTTCCCTTAACATATGCTTAATTAAAATTAGTATAATAGTACACATTGTATAGTGTGTATCATGTGATAATCAATGGTATATTAGAAGTAAATATAATACATATTATATCAATGTTTTTAATTATTACTTTCTATCATAAATATTAAATTTTTTAACTCTTAAAATCTATTTAAAATAATGGAAAATATTATAGATTAAAATATTAACACTAATACTTTAATATTTTTATATCATTTATTAGATTAGACTTAATAATCAACTTTAAGTACTAAATTTTAAATAACTATTACTTTTAATGTAAGAGTACATATCATAACGAATGTTATTAAAATTTTACTTTACACAAATTTTATTAACTAAATGAAAGTTATTTTATACTTTTGGAATAATCCATTCTAAATGTTATTCTATTATGTACCTTACATTACAATATGATGTAGTCTAATTATTATTTTCAATCTAATATATTAATAAAAACTTGCTTTTATGAGAATATATTCTATACTTTATATTGAAAGTCTACTTTATAAAAATTCTACTATTAATCAAATATTAGAAATGCCATCTTTTTTGAATCATGCATTTGAAATGTTATTCTATTATTTACTCTATAACATAATTTAATGGAGTGTGTATGTGTGCTTTATATGTGTCTCTATTTGTGTAGTCTCATAAGGCCTCTCTCTCTCTCTCTCTCTCTCTCTCTACATGTGCATGTATGTGTATATGTGTATGTGCATGTGTACATTTGTATTGTGTATTTAATATGTGCATTTCTATTTTTGTGATATTATAAGTGGGTGTCCTCTCTCTCTCTCTCTCTCTCTCTCTCTCTCTCTCTCTCTCTCTCTCTCATCATTTTTCTTTCATCTCTTTCCTTTTTTTCTCTAGAGTCCCTTATTTCTCTCATTTTTTTTCACATCATATATGTGTATCTTGTGTATGCACCTGTATGCATGTGTGTATGTGTGTAGCTATGTATTTGTGCATGGATCTATATGTCTATAGATGTGTATATGCATGTATGTAAATGCATGTTTTATGAGCTTGTATCCATTCTCTCGCCTCTCCTTTATATCCTCTCTTCTCTCTTTCATAGTTCTCTCTCTCTTTCTCATTAAGTTTTCCAATTCCCCCCCCCCCCCCTCCCCCAAACACACACACACACACACACATGTTTAAGTGTGTATGGGCATGTGTGCATATGTGTGTATGTATATGTGTACATAGACATTATGTAGTTATGTATATACACACATACACATGTATATGTGTGTGTATATATGTATATATGTACACAATATATATGCACACATATACATCTATATCTATGCATATATATTGTGTGCATTGTTTTATAGTATATGTACATTTTTGGATTTTTTAGAATATTTACCCATGGCATGCACATGCTCAACTATTAAAATATCAATGGTCTCTGGAAAAGAAAATCCATCTCCCTTTCTATCATGTATATGCATTTGTGGGTATTTTTGGAGTACACATTACATGCACATAATTAACCGTTAAAATATATTTAATTAGAAAAGAAAGTCATCTATGAGAGAGAGAGAGAGAGAGAGAGAGAGAGAGAGAGAGAGAGAGAGAGAGAGAGAGAGAGAGAGAGAGAGAGAGAGAGAGAGAGAGAGAGAGAGAGAGAGAGAGAGAGAGAGAGAGAGAGAGAGAGAGAGAGAGAGAGAGAGAGAGAGAGAGAGAGAGAGAGAGAGAGAGAGAGAGAGAGAGAGAGAGAGAGAGAGAGAGAGCCATGAATAACTTTTCAAAGACTCACATTTTCCCTTTTCATCATCATATCGCCTTTCTAGAGAAACCCCTCACATTTTCCCTTTTATTTATTATCACATCACCTTTCGAGAGAAACCCCTCTCCATTTTCACACACACACACACACACACACACACACACACACACACACACCCACCTTTCCCCTTTTCATTATTGTATAATCCTTTAAAAAAAAACCCTCTTTATTTCTTGAATAGCAAACCTCTCCTTTTTATGCCACATAAGCTTAGGAACCTTCTAGTTGGTTCGAGATCCCCAAGTCAAAGATCTAAATAATATATAGAACAGATGCATGAGTATTAGTAACTAGTTACAATTAAAAGCTTCATAGTTCCTACTTAATGGAAACATCACGTTGACCTATTAGTGAGCTCTAGCATATGATGTAAATTTTCTAAAGGAAGTGTGAAACCATTTGGAAAAGCTAGTTTAATGTTGCCATTCCTTACAATCTACCTTACATGATCATTTCCAAGGTTATTTGATCCTCTCATACTAGCATCATATGACAGAAACCACTCTCCCAAGTCCCTATTAAGAGTTACATGAAAGGATGCCCCTAAATCCAATCTTGAGCAATAGATTAATCAACAATAACAAGAAAATTCTGAGTGAATGTAGATACATAAAGGACATTCCTATCATTACTTGCATAAGTGATTTCCTTTGCTTCCTAAATTTTGGCTTTAACTTTATCTTCCTTCTCATCATTGTTTTCCTTCATATCATCCTTCCACTTGTGGCAATCCCTCTTTATATGATATTTATTGCCATAATGCTAGCAATTCCTCTTTATATGGCCTCTCTTGCCATAATGCCAGATTTCAATATTCTTGATTGAAACTTAGGAGAACTTGCCATAATGCAAGCATTCAATTTGTAATGTGCCTACAAAAGTTCCCTTGGATGGCGGCACAATTTAGGCTGTCGATTGTCCTAGGCAACACCATTTAGATTCCCTTGGAATATCAGGGACATTGTTTCCTAAGTTCACTTGAGTATATCTCACTGGGGAAGCTTTACTCCAAACCCACGAGGATCAACCTAAATTTAAGGCTCCTAAACAATATTATGGTCACCTAATGATTTATCTAGTAGTTGCTTGTGCAAATTAGCTCAAACTGAAGTATACCCGTGCCACACTTAGCTCAAAGAGGGTGAGAAACGAGGGGGAGTTAACAAATCAATCCTTTTGTCCATGAGGTAAAGTCTCACTTGGGCCCTCTAAAACAACAAAAGGTCAAGCTCTCTATAATATTTCCTAGGATATTCATCATGTAGCCCTTTCCTAAAGTCTTCTAAGTATATGCATTTAAAGAAAAATCTTAGCTCACTAAGACCACCCAACCATGGGATGAATGGGGTAGGGATCCATCCTCTTGCTTCCCTTTTAAAACAAAGATTCTTAGCTATCTAATTACCTAGCATAATTAGTATAACATAAAAAAGCTTCTTTAATTAATCATGTCAACATGAGGTTTGTTCATGCCATTTATGCACAAGCACAAAGACAAGATCAAATAGTCCTTAGAAGACAATATTGACAATAATGTATCTACCCACACCTTCTCCAAGATGCAAGGCTAATCCAACATTTTATTCCTTACAGTAGGACTCATATCCAAACACTGGGGTACCCTTATCCAAGTTCCATGGATATATTCCATAATCCACCCTTTACTTAGAATAGGGTCTTCTAATGTCCAAAGATGTTAGGCCATAAAAGTTCTCCATCTCCATACTAGGCCCAATATGTGGGGTGTCTAGAGCCACCCACAAGTTGCCATATGAGCAAATCAACATTCCATGGTAACCTTCACACCAATCAACCTTTTTTCATTGTATCAAGCAATGCCCATCCAAAGCTCTTTCCTTTACCCAGCATCCTTTTTTCATGAGGCGATCATGGAGGTGATTCACCCATACATCAACCCTCATCTCACAATATTTTGGAATGAGTAAAACTCTCCCCTTACGGGATTCACAAAATTCAAACAAAATAAGGCAAACATTCTACCTTTAAACTAATAAAAGAAATATTTTCCCATAACAACAATAACATCTCTTCAAGACAAAATGCAAGTCAAACAATGCCCCTCGGTATCCCATGAGGGTAGATAAACTTACCAATATGATCCTCCAAAGAGTGCAACTACTTAAGGAACAATATCGATAGCAATCCCAATTTATACATAAGTTTCAAGTCAAGTTAATGCATTTCAAGCCTCTTCATATCGCACACATCTTTCCCCTTAGAAAGTGCGACTTTAACCATGCATCGTCTCTTTCTAATGATGTCAAGAGGCATCTTCTTTTACATCTAATTCAGCCTAGGGATCACTAGGTCCCTTGTAGATTCATTTTATGCTTTAAAACATACTTTTAATGACTATAAAGTTTAAGTTTTTATCTCTAGTCCCTTGCATGGATTTCTAGCAATAGTGGAAGACACGGTGTTATAACCATTGCATGGATTTCTAGCATATTATCTCATATAACACTTCTCCCTCAAGAAACAAAATTATGCACTTCTAATCTCACAGTCTTCCTATGCAAAAAATAAGTGTTGCTAAGATTTTAAAGACACTCAAAGTACTACTCAGGTTAATTGTACCTTTTTAAGAATACTTTAGTCATGGGATCCTCTACATTTTTTATAATGTGACAAATCGAGTATTGACTATACTCACATTTAACCATAAAAATTTGCTGTCACATAAGGGAATTCCAAGTACAATTTTCTTCTTCTCCTAGTGTTGTCCAAGGCCATGGAAAACTTATGCTTAATGAATCCCTATGCTAGGCCACATTAACTTTTGAGTCAAGAAGTTTGAAGTAAGGTGTACTAAATTAAGGAAGCCTCATAAGAATCTCTCGGCCTCAATATCCCTATGCTAGGCCACATTAACTTTTGGGTCAAGAAGTTTGAAGTAAGGTGTACTAAATTAAGGAAGACTCACAAGAATCTCTAGATGATCGTGGCCTCAATTTAAGGAGACCAAACCCATTCATGATCATGTCAATGGAATAATTAATAGGAATAGGAAAAGAATTATAAGGGTACTTGGAATCCTTTGTGAATTGTAGGCTCAATGTGATCCTCTTGAAGTGCCTCCACTAACTTGATTTGTCACTCATGTGCTCCTTCAACTTGTCAAACTTCAATCTTTTGGTTGATGATTCTTAATAATAATTTATTATAATCTTCCCTTCCAATCTCATGGGAATCTAATGATAGGCTATAGGATCACTAGAAGGTTGGATTGGCTATAGCCAATAGATGGAAGATGCATTTAATGGATGTGAAAAATGCATTCTTGAATGGAAAATTGACTGAAGAACTTAGTGTCCAATAGCCACAAGGACATGAGGATTAGAGTATCCACATAGACTATATAGATTGTGTAAGGCAATCTATGGATTGAAACAAGTATCAAGAGCATGGTATGGTTGCATTACAGGCTATTTACAGTAGTAGGAATTTCATATATGTCCATCAAACTCTTCCTTCTTTGATGGAGCAAGAAGCTGCAGCCATGGGAAGAACTAGTGCGAATCACGAAAGCAATGAGCTTTACTTGGGAGATTTCCCAGTCAAAATCTAGCAAATGGTGAGTAAATACAATCTACAAACCCAGATGGACCACATGGTAGGCCGTAAGAGGACATCATCGCAGACCTTGAGGAGGAGAGGAAATTAGCATGTGAGGCAGTGCAAAGCATCGTAGCTTACAACCAAGAGCAGCAAGGTAGGAAATTGTGGCAGGACATAGAGATGCAAGAAGTACATCATGTGTTATTTCTAGTAGTGAATAGGAATCAAACAGGGCCTAATGTAGAGAGAGAGAGAGAGAGAGAGAGAGAGAGAGAGAGAGAGAGAGAGAGAGAGAGAGATATATATATATATATATATATATATATATATATATATATATATATATAGAGAGCCAAACTTAATATGTTGAGCAAGCTTCTTACGAGGTGGCTCATTGAAAATACGTCAGCAGAGCAAAGTGCGATAGCCTTAGCAACCTCATTGCTTTGTAGGATTAGGAGTCACCCAGGGTTCCAAGTCCCAATCGAAGATCGCTACAATCTCAAAGCAGCTATACAAATACTAGTTGGGGAACGACCCGTATAGTTTCATAGAGCAATTTGAGCAAGTCTGTGAGGCTAATAGCCTCACCAATCTTATTCCATGCTCGCTGTTTATTGCAAAGCGAAGGAAGCAAAAAATGAGGCATCAAGAGGAAAAGCACAAGGTGGAAAAAACAAAAGGTTCCCTACAAAAGAGTGGACCTGGAGGAAATCTAAAAGCATGGGAACAACCACCAGGAGTCCAAGATGCAACCATGAAAGCTGCAAGGAGCCAAAAGCAAGAAGATGCACCTTTAAAATATAAAGGCGCAGCCAAAACCTTTGTAAAAGAGCACTAGGCTCCCTCCTATGCAATTTGTAACCATGCAGGAGGACCAAGCCTAGGAAGAGAAGAGGACGAATGGGAAAAAGGGCCTAGGCCATGGCTGGCCATGTACAAAAAGGGATAAGGAGATGACCGCCCAAAAGGGATTTAGGGTTTTGTATATAAAGTTCAAAAAGTGATCGAGAGCTCATTCTTTAGTGTGTGGCAAAGTGGATTCTCCTTATTCTCTTATTGTCTTCTCTTTTCTTGCTTGCGTGTGAGTGCTTGAGGGAGGAAGTGTGAGTAAGTGAGGGAGTGAGTGTGTGAGAGTGAGGGATCTTGGAGGTGAAGCCCTCCTCCATCTCCTCTCTTCTTCTTCTCTTCTCTTCTCTCATTTCGCGCGTGGCTATGGAGGATGGAGTTTGAAGGAAGAGGCTTGAGGATGCTTGAGCTTGCATCACAAATTGTGGAGCTATCAGAGTGCTTGAGAGAGGAAGCAACTCAATTAGGTATAAAGGTAAGCTCACTACACTTGTAGAGAGGGATAACGTGTCGGCTATGTGAGAGATAGCCATTAGTGCTTGCTTGAAACACTTGAACAATAAGCAATTTGTGGGTCTTGGTGGTTGAGCTTGAGCTCGCCTCTACATTTTGGTTCCATTGTGTTGGGACCAACGGATTGAAGCTTGAGCACTTGCACACTTCAAATCGAGCATCGAAGTAAGGGTCTCATCCCCGAATTGGAGCTTGAGATAGATAAGAGATTTTGGGAAGTACTTTTGGTTTTTGATGGTTAGTTGTGTAGAAGAAACCAGTTTAGTACTTTGCTTTCGATTCTTGTTGCATTTAGAGTAGGTAAGGTTAAGAGATCAGTTGGAAAAGTGTAGGGTTTGCTGCTCTAAAATAGGCCAAGTTGGGCACAGATCTAGGAAAAACAGGAAGGATTTCTGAAGGGGGTTGAGGTCGATAAGCAAGGGGGAAGGAGTGGCAAGAACCTTGCAAAGGAGGGGTTTAATAGCTAGGAGACCAAGGGAGAGCTCATTTGAAACCCTAGTTGTGTGTGTGTGAGAGAGAGAGAGAGAGAGAGAGAGAGAGAGAGAGAGAGAGAGAGAGAGAGAGAGAGAGAGAGAGAGAGAGAGAGAGAGAGAGAGAGAGAGAGAGAGAGAGAGAGAGAGAGAGAGAGAGAGAGAGAGAGAGAGAGAGAGAGAGAGAGAGAGAGAGAGAGAGAGAGAGAACTGTAGTGAAGACCAGGAACTTAGAGATAAGAGAATACGGTGCAAAATAAGGGAAAGAGATAGAGGCAATATAGAAATTGAGTGAACTGTAGTTGAACATTTCATTGCTAGTAGTTGTATATATGCATGATACATTAAATGAGGTAGATGATTATCTCTAAATATCTGAGATATTTACAAAGTGGATATCTATGAGATCCTTTTGTCTACATACTGACTTGTCCTTATCTTATCCAAACTTTTATCCTTATCCACAATTTTATCTTAATATCCCGCTCAAAAGGATTCCATAGGTATCTGTAGAGAAATAAAATATTACATTCAATTCATCAATTCAGCTAGAATGTTTTCTCCTCCCCATTAGATATTGCAAATGATTTGCATGGCAATTTTATGCTTCAAGTGAGGAACTGATTTGGTGAGGAAATCAACAGCATTATCACATGATGTTACATATTGAAGGATGATATGGGAATTTTCAACTAATTCACGTACAAAATGATATCTCATATCAATATGGCAAAGTTTAATACTTAATTTTGGGCCTTGAATGACATAGATTGATGCTTTATTGTCAGTGAAGATTGGAATTTGCTGAGGCTGATACCCAAAACTGATGTCTTTCAAGAGTTTCTTTAGATAAATTATTTCTTGGGCAGCCATGCTGCACAAGATCTTCAGGTAGCAAGGTCACCACCCCAATCTGCATCGGAATATGCTCGTAAAGGAAAATCATTGCTGTCTTTTGTAAAATAAATCCCCACATTTGATGTTGCCTTTAGATATTGTAAGACCCCTTTGAGCTGCTTCCAATGTTCATAAGTGGGTTGAAGCATGGCTTTGAAGAGAATGTGTCCTGCATAAGATAAATCTGGACAGGTACAAGTAATTAGATATCAAAGATATCTAAGTGCTTCCATATAAGGAATAGTCTCCATTTCATGAGGCTAGTGAGTTGAAAGAGAATGAGATGAGGATAGATTCAATTGGAGATTTTGGGCAAGTGGAGTGACCATGGGACTACATTTTGGCATGGAATAATGAGAGAGAATAGGCATAATGTAGGTATGTTGCTGCATTTTGATGGATGTGCATGACTATTCAATTTCAATTCCAAGACAGTAATGCATAGGACCATAGTTTATAATAGCAAACTATGAAGATATGATAGATTTGGCTTTGGACATTGCATGAGGAGAGTTGGCAAGAATAGGAATGTCATCAACATAGAGACCTAAGATAATGATGGTATTGCCCTGAAGAAGATTATAAATGTTGTGATCAATTTCTAGCCCCGCTGAAAGCCATGGTGTAGTAAGTGAGAATGAATACGAGTGTACCACTGCCTTGGTGCCTGTTTTAGGCCATAAAGAGCTTTATGCAGTAGACAAATATGTGTAGGAAATTTTGGATCAACAAAGTTTGGTGGTTGAGACATATAGATTTTTTCTTCTAAGTGAGCATGTAAGAAGGCAGTTTTGACATCAATATGGTGAAGAATTAATTTAAAATGAGTTGCTATGGAGAGTAATACTTGTAAGGAGGATAAAGAAAGCATGGGAGAGAATGTACTTCCGTAATGGAGGCCTTTAATTTCTTCGAAACCATGAGCTACAAGTCGAACTTTGCACTTATCGATGGAGCCATCTGGTTTGAGCGTTTTGTGAAGCACCCATTTGCAGCTTATTGCAGATTCTCCAAGAGGAAGGGGTACCAATTTCCAAGTGTTGTTTTGAAGAAGAGCTTTGTATTCATTGAGCATTGCAGCTTGCCATTGAGAGGCTTCAGGACTTTGAAGTACTTGATGATAGAAGGGTAGATTGGGGGTTCGGGAATAGTGATTGGAGGCGAATCTCAACCTTATCTAAGGGCAATGTTAGCTTGAAGATAAAGGCCATGTAAGTTTTTGAAGTAAGGAGTTGATTATGATTGTACCTCTTCAATGTCGGAGTCAAAAGCACTAAATAGAGTAATGGGCATTGATAGAGAAGTTGGAGATGGAGGCCATAGAGTGGTAATGATGAGAGCAGTAGGGGAAGTATTGCTTGAAGTTGAAGACATTGTTGCTATGCGAGCATACCTTCAAAGTTTGGTTCCTTTAGTGGAAGAGGATGGAGGTAATTATTGAGTGGAGGCATGGAGAGGATTAGAATTCTCTTGATGATATGGAGCTTGTGGGATTGAAGGATAAGAGGCTTGCTATTTATATAGAGTTTTTGTATTGGGGAGTGAGCTTGTATGCTATGGAGAAGTGAGAGAATGGAGTTGAGTTGGAGGTTGTTGGCATGGAGAGTGATTAAGCGAGTTGTTAGAATGTGCCTTTTGTTGTAGCTCATGATGGAATGAAGGTGCCAGCTGCTACGTGGTGTGAAGTTGAGGCACCAGACGTTGTTGCATGGTGTGAAGAGTAGGAGCCAGCTACTATTGCATGGTGTGAAGAGTAGGCACCATTTGGACTAATTTGACCACGTTAGATGGCATGATTTGCACTGTGTGATGAGTTGACACATTAATTCCTTTTAGATTTTGGGCTAATAAGTTATTTGATGCATTAAGGATAGAATCTTTTGGAGGTGAGGCTTGTTCATATGAACCAACTAACCTTGGAAATCTAGAATGAGATAAGGATAATCATAATGGTGAAGAGCTGGAATGGAGAGAACTAGAAAGAGGGGATTTTGTAGAAGATATGGTGGGCTCTACTTGAGCCATGTCTAATGTCAAAAATTCGTTATCATAGGGAACGATAGGATAAAGTGTGAGAGATTGAGATCGTGTGGTGTTTGTTGGAAGAAGATTAACTTCATGAAAGATGGCACTTCGTCCATAAATAAAAACATTGTTGCTGGGATCATAGAATTGATAGGCTTTGTGACCATGTGGCTCACCATATCCTATAAAAATTAATTGTGTGGCTTTGGGAGAGAATTTGGATTTTGATCCGGGTTGATAAGAAAGGCAGTGCATCCAAAAACTTTTAGGTGTGATAAGTCAGGAGGGTGACCAAACCACAATCCATAAGGAGTATTATTGTTTAGAGAGTTTGAGTACAACCTATTCTGAAGATATGTTGCTGTAGCAATTGTTTCCTCCCAATATTCTTTTCCCAGATGAGCTAGTGATAGCATGGCTCTTGCAGCATTGAGTAGTATACGATTCTTGCGTTCGACAACTCCATTTTGTTGTGGATGATGTGCTATGGTAAGCTCATGTTGAATGCCAAAAGCCTTGCAATAATCTTTGAACGCATTTGAAGTATATTCTCCTCCATTGTCTGTACGAAGAGCTTTGAGTCGTAACTCATGCTTATTTTCAACAACTGCCTTATATTCTTGGAACTTGGAGAAGACTTGTGACTTCCTCATGAGAAAATATAATACAATGTATCTAGAATAATCATCAATAAGCACCATGAAGTATTTTGCACCAGTGAGAGATACATGATTTATTGGACCACAAATGTTGGAGTGTACTAATTGAAGTGGTTGAGTTGTAATGGAGTAAGATTTGGGATAAGGAAGATTTGTGGCTTTATTGAGAGCACAAGCTTGACAAAATGGAAGTTGAGATAGGGAAGGTAGAATGCCGCGGACAAGTTTCTTGTGAATAAGTTGTTGGAGAACATTTTGAGAGGCATGACCAAGCCTAGAGTGCCATAGGAGTGTGTTCTGTAGTGTACTTGTGAGTGAAGTGGAGCTAGCTGAAGCATTTGAAGAAGGTTGTAGAAGTGAATACCCAAGCATATAAAGCCAACCTAGTTTGGGGCAGGTAAGTTTGAGAGAAGGTGAGAGTAGCTGTAAGATGCAATGGTCTTTGTAGAAGTGAACAGTGAGAGAGGATTGAGAAGTGAGCTCACTGATAATTAATAGATTTTTCTTGAGATTGGGAACATAATAGACTTTATGTACCTTGATTATGTGATTGGAGGGAAGCTCCACTTGAATGGTGCCATAGCCTTGAGCTTGTTGAATGCTGTTGTCCCCCATGGCAACAATGAGTGGAGTGGAGATCTCTTTGAAGTCAACTAACCATTCCTTGTGGAAAGTCATATGATGAGTGGCTCCAGAATCTAGAAACCATGTATATTATTCTTTGGATTTTGAGGAAGGTGCCCAAACACTTGTGGCTAGGTTGATGATAGTTTTTGGTTTCTCTTCTATGTCATAATTGCCAATGCTAACGAAGTGAGCTTGACCTTTTGATTGATATTTGTTGAATCTATTTTTTTGGTGACAATCCTTTTCAATATGACTTTGTCTTTTGCAAGCATTACATAAGAGATGATAATGAGGGTTTTTTGTTAAGAATAGGGATTGAAAAGACTGGTAAGAGTTGGGCTTATGTTGAGGATTACCAAGAATCCCTTTGGAGTTAGACCAAGAAGAAAACTTGGGCTTTTTTTGAAAGTGTTGAGCTCTTTTGTGAAGATTTTTTTGGGCTGTAAGCAGTTATAGCTAGAGCCTTGGATTCTTTATTTGAAGAAGTAGAAAGAGTATCTCTCATGACTTGCTCTTGCTTGATTCTATTAAGAAGCTTGAGTTTATCAGTGGAGGTGATGACTAAACCAGATATTATGGTTTCATCTAGCAAAGATTGCCACTATTCTAAGAACTTAGTGGCAGACTGATCTTCATGCATAGTGGCAATAGATAGTTTTCTAAACATGGTCATTTGATAAACAATATCTGTGTGTTCATATGTATTCTTAAAGAATTCCCAAATACCTTTTGTAGTGGGTATTGTTCTTACTAGTTGTACTTGTCAATCTCCACAATGGACAATTATTTCCATTCTCACAGTTGCATCTCTTTGCATCCAATCTTCCTTGTTTGGTCCTTGTTCAGGGCAGTCTTCCTTGCAATTGATAATATTCCATAGGTTTGCTCGAGATAGGTAAAGTTCCATCCTTAGCTTCCACACTTGATAGTTGCCTCCATTGAGTATGTCAATTTTGATGTGTCGGTTATAGGAGGTAGTAGCATTGATGAGAGCCATTGGAAGAATGAGAGTAAAGGAGGACTAGTGGTTTGTGATTTTGAGGAGAATATGATAAGCTAGAAAGATAGGACTTGGTGCTCTGATACCATGTAGTGAAGACTAGGAACTTATAGATAAGAGAATACTGTGCACAATAAGGGAAAGAGATAGAGGCAATATAGAAATGGAGTGAACTGTAGTCGAAGAACATTTCATTGCTAGTAGTTGTGTATATACATGGTACTTTAAATGAGGTAGGTGAGATTTATCTCTAAATATCTGAGATATTTACAAAGTGGATATCTATGAGATCCTTTTGTCCACATACTGACTTGTCCTTATCTTATCCAAACTTTTATCCTTATCCACAACTTTATCTTAACATGAAATCCATTGTGTGGATATGCTTCAATCATGTTGCCAACAAGTTTGTTGCCCACTTCAGGTATACCCACACCATCTCCTTCATGTATAGGTAGGATTTGGAGGTGCTCAGCTAGTGGGAAGCCCAAATCGCTTGGTGTGATGAATTTTTCGTCACTTCAAGAAAAACGCACCACGTTCAGCTCGTCCGAGTGCACCGACTCTTTGGGCCAATTCCCAGAATCGGTCCTTGGCCTTCTTGTATTCGGCCATTCGGCCACTCGACTCAGACCCGTGGAAATTTGGCCCTTAGCTCGCGTGTGAATAATTCACTTGGAAAACTTGCACTCAGGGGCCCATCCCAGTTTGGCCTAGGCACATTCAGAAATTAGAAACTTGTCCTTTAGCCGCTCACTCCACCGTCCGAATCAGTCACTCAACCCCTGCAATTTGGACCTATTGGACCGAGCCTAATTTTCCCTAGAATGTTTGAAACTTAGACCAGACCACTTAGACATCGGTCGTACGAACATCTGAAGACCATACATATGCTTGAGATGCCTTTCTGGCACAAGGAACAAAGGAATTAGCAAGAGATACATGCATAGAGGTGATATTAGTCCAACATCTAGCAATTCAACCTGGCAGAAACATCAAGCGGAGTCATAGAGCACTAACAAATCATGACCGAGCAGAGGGAATGGCAGAGAACCCTATAATTCAGCGGGGACGGCCAAAAAAGCAAGAAATAGAGCGTACAAGCCTATGAGGCTAAACCCACGATGAGAGTGCTAGTCGTCTAGACACTTGTTTTCTCACTCACTCTAGTTTCTAGCCCTTAAAACACACTTGGGAAGAGCTAAAAGCCTGATTTTGCACAGTGCACAGAAAAGTACACACACATATACACACGCACAGAGTGAGGGTAAGTTGAGGATTGGTTATAATTAACAAGGATTCACCCAAACTTAAGAATTTGAAAGAACACACCAGTAAGAGAAGACCCAAGGACATAGAAGGGTGATCGAATCCCCAAAGGTAGTGCCAAGCAAAGAACACAGCTAAAAGGCCAGATGTAATGAGGACAGATGCTATCGTGGAAGTGGATCTACTCGGCCTTATCAACTTGATTGACAACTTGGCAGAACAAGAAGCTTTGGACATGGAAGAGGGCAGCTCAGGCCGTAGAAGCAATGAAGAACTGGACCTAGGTGATTTTCCTAAGGTCGTCCAACAGTTAGTGCACAAATATGATGCTCAAATCCAACTAGAACATTGAGATAGACCTGTAGAGGGCATAATAGCAGATCTTGAGGAGGAGAGGAAGCTGGCACGCATGGCTCTCCAAGGCCTAGCCATGTACAACCAGGATCAACAAACTAGAAGCTTGCACCAAAGCATCGAGATGGGAGAGATCTAGAGAGTGCTAGCAGACATAAATAGATCAGAGAGTGAGAGAGCACTAGAGGGAGACCTCACATTGAGCGAGCTTTTGACAAAGCGACTGCTAGATAGCACAACAACAGAGTAAAGCGCTGCAGCATTAGCAACATCATTGCTAGTAGGTTAGGGGTTAACCAAGGCTCAAAGAGCCAATAAAAAATTCATGTGGTGGTGAAGCAGTTGAAGCAAACTACGACTCGTACAACTTTGTGAAATAGTTCGAGCAAGTCTACGAGGCCAATGGCCTTACTGATCCTACTCAATGCTCCCAAGATTTTGGACTGTGCTTAGGTGACAAGGGCCAGACTTGGTACATGAGTTTGGAAGGTGCAAAGCATGCCAATTTCAATAGCTTGAAAAATCTCTTCATTAAGAGATTTTCCAAACATGAGTACTTCGATAACCTACTAATGCGACTCATGAACGTTAAGTAGAGAGAGAAAGAGGATATTTGAGATTATGTGACCTATGTGAGGAGCCTCTTCAAGAGAATACCAATGGGTGAGAGACCAACTAAAAGAGCGATATCCATGATATTCATAAGTGGAATACAAAGTGAAGATCTCTACAAAGCCTTGGCCAGCAACTCGAGCTTGTAGCGAGACACACTGCTAAGGGTCTTTGAGGAAGCTATTAGAGTGGATGACTAGCTCAAGGAAAGAAGCTCTAGAGGCTTGAATCGAGAAGAGTCCAATACCAAGAATTCTGAGAGGGCCTCAATGTCAAGTGAGAGAGTAGGCCCAAGCGCGTAGGACAAAGGGAAGGGCATTGATTTGGGACAAGAGCTAGCAGAGATTAGGATGGACATAACCAAACTGTAGGAGATGATGAGATGACCAACATGCCCACATGTCCAATGCGTGCATTGTGGCGGAAACCACTTGCCAACCGAGTGCCAGGACCCTAGGTCACGACCTTGTGCTAATTGTGGTAGGCTCAGCCATGATGCCATGCATTGTAGACTACCTTGGAGACTCCCATATCCATAGCCTTATGGCCAACCCTACCTTGCAAACAAGCCACACAACTTCTTTGTAAGGGGAGCCCCAGTATCCCTAGACCACGTGGACCCTATGTGACCCACTCATCGACTGATACTCCAGTCCACTATGTGGATGAGCCTAGTAGTGACGAGCCTTATGTAAACCCATACATGTCATACAATGAGGAAGGCAATGTAGTCCTTATGGACTACCGACCAGTACCTGTGATGGCATCAGGTAGGGGGAGAGGTAGAGGCCTAGGAGCACAGACCCAAGAGCCAATCGTATGTTGGACTTGTGGTCACCCAGGGCACATTTCTTCACGCTGCCCTGAGAGGGAGTAAGCAAATAAAGATAAGGATGACCTGAGATGCGCTAAGTGTGGAATCACTCATCTCTTTGTCAATTGCCCTAGGCGGAGGCCATCCTCTAGTTTGGGAAACGAGCCATTGATTTCATTGGGATTGTTCGGTGTCGAGACACTCAATGGGGAGGCAACATCTATCCCATCGCATATCATGACCCGCGTGTAGACAAAGCAGGCCATCATATCATAGCCAGAGCCTAGCAACCTCGATGCAACCTCAGTTGGAAAGAAGAGTCGGTGACAAAGGAGGAAAAGACCAGACGCTAAGGTCACTCTCAAAATCGAAAGTGCCACGACACTACTTGCTAGAAGGAAAGTCATTGACATAGAGAAAGAAACGTCAACTCCATAGACGACTGAAAAAGGAAGTGCTAAGGTTGATGAGTACCCCAACCCAAAGTGCCAACTCGAAGCCATCCAGAAGGTAAAAGAATGGGTGAAGGAGGCCAAGGAGCACCTAAAGGATGCTGAGCCCATACTAGAAGATGAGATCAATGATCTCTCAAGCATAAGCATGTCAATCTCTCTCCCACGACCAAAATCAAGGGAGGCAATGGCACCATAAGCAGGGCTTCCTAGACAAAGTCTTAATGCTCCAGGCCAGCAACCTAGTCAAGGCCATTGGCCAAGAACCACAGAATTAGGAGAGAGGCAAGCGGCTAGCAACCTCCTCAATACTCTGGTGACCACCCCTATAACTCTAAGCTTAGGTGACCTGCTTAGGAAGCATCCAACGCTATGGCTAGAGCTGAAACAATGGGTTGAAGAACCAAATGAGCCAATTACCACAGACTTGCCTGAGCACAATGCAGAGACTCAAATACCGAGTCTGATGCTGCACTCCATGCCTAGATCCTTTCATGTTAATGCCTTTTGGGAAGGCATAGAAATGCATGCAGTCCTGCCAGTTCTAGCCCTGGGGGATGTCACAAGAAAGACAATTGTGGATACGGGGGCAAGAGTGAGTGTGCTAAGCAATGTAGTACTCCAAACTTGAGGTAACCCACTGGTTGAGACTGCTAGGTTCAACGTCACACTGGCCAGTGAAGATCACCCATTCTTTTAGAGTATTGAAAAACTAGCCAGTGAAGATCAGGGAATCCAATTCTCTATTGACTTCATAGTTATGAAGGGAGTGGACTACGTCACCCTGCTAGGTCGACCCTGGATGCGCAATGCGAGAGTCATGGAGGACTGGGGCAACAGTCTTATCTTCCTAGGCAATCGAACAGAGGCCGTAAGAGTGGAGATGGACACATGAAAGATTGCGCTTGTCAACCTAGATGCCATCTCTACCATGCTGAAGGGCGAGGGACAGAATAGGGGATTCTATGGGGCCCTTACCAAGTATATCCCTTGCCCCGAGGATGAGCGAGACTGGATGCAAGTTCTTGCTACCATTGACCTACCGTTCTCAAACACTGAGGAGTACGAACAAGCCATCAAGGCAATTGGCAAACTCGAGGACATACCCTCAATGCCCATCTACATGATGAATGAAAGTCTATACGAATGACCCAACCTAGTCGCGTTCCAAGCCCTGAACAATAGATGAGAGCTCCTAGAGATCTTAGGATATTTTACAGACAAATTGAATGGCAATGCAACCATGAATCTCAAGCCACTCCAAGACCTCTTAGACGAGCCTGAATGGTGATGGTCCAAAGTGCATGATTTAAACTTGAGATACAATTGGGCCTTAATCCTAGACCAACAAGAAGAGAAATGTCAGAACCTGGAGAATGATGAGCAACCGGATAGCTCTGACGATGAATATGAGGACTATTGTTCCTTCAGTGATGAGAGCGAAAGGGAAATCGATACCATAGGATACGATACTGGGGGACATATCATCGAACAAATACAAGTAGACTCAAGACCATGCAAGCAGAGTGCCCTTAGAGTAGATAAAGGAGTCATGCACAAGGACTACGTTTGAACTTGGTTGAAGCACACACATGCAATAGACTATAAGTAGGCAGGCCTAGCCCAACCAAGTGACGCACCACTACTGCAAATAGACTCACCTTCTAAGCTACGACCACTAGGAGAGAGAGCCCCTCTCCTAGCGAAGACAGAGAGTTTGATTCTGAGTTGGAAGTCAACTCAGATAGTGACCCCAAAATACCTCGACCTCTCGAAACTAGGGGCACCAAGGGGGACCTACCCATCCACCTAAGATGCTGATGGTTAAGGGAGAAACGATGGAAAATACCTAAGGAAAGCAAATAGAAGAGCAGTGAAAACCACAAGATTTTTGCCAAGATGATTCAAAAATCTCAAAAGAGGAGATAGGGTAGTGATCTTGCTGGGAGCCAAATGACAGGGGCAAGCAAGTGAACCAATCGAGGGACTTGCCAAAGTCAATGAGGTCAATTTAGCCAAGGAAGGTAAGACCCCACGATCTGTCTTTATAGCCGATAACTTGACTAAGAAAGAGGAAGCAGGTCTCATTGCTCTCCTGTGGGAGTATGTAGACGTCTTTGCTTGGTCCCTAAAAGAGCTCAAAGGGGTGGACCCAAGTAGGGTGACTCACAACATACCCATAACATCAGACGCCAGACGTGAACGTCGGCACCGGTCAAGTAGCGATCGTATCCCATGAATCCAAAGCATGCCCATGCTATCAAGGAAGAAATCGACAGCTAATGAGAGTAGGATTCATCTACAAAATTGAACATACGGACTGGGTTTCCCCCATAATCATTGTATTAAAGAAGAATGGAAATATTAGAGTGTGTCAATTACAAGAAGGTAAACACAACTACAAAGAGAGATAATTACCCATTGCCGTACACCAAGCACATGCTCAAGAGAGTGGCTGGCAAAGAGGCCTATAGTTTTTTGGATGGCTTCTCCGGATACAATCACGTGCAATTACATCCTAACGATAGGCATAAAATCGCATTCACCACTGAATGGGAAATATTTGCCTACATAGTCATGCCCTTTGGGTTGACTAATACACTAGCCACCTTCCAACGACTGATGTGTACAATATTCAAAGACATGTTGAGGAAGGAGCTAGAAGTCATCGTGGACGACTTGTGTGTTCACTCTACTTGGTGAGAACACTTAGACAGACTCCGAGTAGTCTTTGAATAATGTCAACTATACTCTCTCATTGAACCCCTTGAAGTGCGAGTTTTGGGTGAAGCATGGATGTATCCTATGGCTTGTGGTGTCAAAGAATGACATTTCCACAGGTTTCTCAAAGATCAGGGTCATCGTCGATCTTCCACCCCCAACTGATTTCAAGGGTGTTCAGTGCTTCTTAGGACACACAGGGTATTATCGACTTATTTGAATGGATCGAGGAGGAATTGAAAAAGGCTTTGACCACATCACTAATTCTATGAGCCCCAGATTGAACACTTACATTTCATGTGCACATCGATGCTTTGAAATTTGCTGTAGGAGTTGTGTTGTGCCAACTTGGTGAACACAACCTGGATTACCCAATGAGCTTTGCTAGAGTAGACAACTCACTGAGATTGAAACAAATTACTCGACAACGGAGAGAGAGAGAGCTTAGCCATGGTGTTTTTCATAAAGAAATTTTGACATTATCTTTTGGCTATGCCTTTTACTTTCTTTGTTGACCATCAAGCCTTGTTGTATCTTGTTAACAAACCATGCGCTACAGGACGCATTGCTAGATGGATTCTTCTGCTTTTGGAGTTTGACTTCTCCGTGGTGGTGCATAAAGGAAAGCAACATTACATGGTCGACTATCTGTCTCGTATCCCCACGGAGAAGCAACTACACAAGGCATTGTGAATGAACTGCCAGATGCGTATTTATTCCGCTTATCCAGTGAAAAATATTTGTTTAGAGCTAGCATGACACCGTATTGGACAGATGACATAGTTCAAGTGCTTGAGTACGAGTTGCTAGAATGACTGATAGATAAAGCTCAACTTAGGTGGCTCATCCTAATGATCCAACCCTATCAGTTGATAGAAGGCCAACTTTACAGGTTGGGGCAGGAAGCATGACAATCACTGTTAAGCACACATGTACCATCAACACATTGATCGATGAGGAAGCTGATTTTAATGTCTTAACCCATGACCATTGGACCTAAATTGGCAAACCATAGTTGTAGCTCACTAATGCTAAGCTCACCCCTTATGGAGGCCAAGCCTACACACTTTTGGGAAAGTGTAAGGTTGCAGTTTCTATTGAGTTTGAAAGCATGCCGATAATCTTCTATGTATTGCCCAACATTAAGAATGTAGGCCCATAATCACTATTAGGATGAACTTTCAAGAAGCAAGCTTGTTGCAATGTTGACTACGAGTCGAAAGCAACCAAAGGCCCTACTCAAGCACCACCCTCAAGCTTGTGACCACACGAAACATCATGCTAGAGATACTCAAACCATAAGAGAATCAGGCCATTAAGTCCATAGAACCTCCAAAGCCTAGCTCAATAGGGCTTGAACCAATCTATCACCCAAAACTGCAATAGCCTGCTACTAACAAACCACTCAAATCTAATTGTGGTGGTACCCCTCAGACCCTAGAAGTGCCTAGTAGTGTGTTAACGACAACTACAACCAAACATAAGACCAACCTCAGGAGCAAACCAAGCAGCAAACATTAGCTGCTGAACTCTCTAGTGCAGTCAAACCTCAACCACCTATTGAGCTTAGACCCACTTATGAGCGATGATCAATTCTAACCTTGGCCACGAACTTAGCTGAAAATATTGGGGATGACCTAATTCCTTACCTTCGATGCCTGGACGCTACTTTCATGACATTGGCTAAAAGCTACGATCAACTAGACTTAAGCTTCTTGGAAGAACCTATAGCAATGGAAGTACGAACACTTCCTTGCTCTTAGGAGGAGTCGGAATTTGTATTTGTTAAGGATTTTGAAGTAACTGAGGAGTTACTTGCAACTGAGATATCCAAAGAACAAGCAATCAAAGAGCATCTCATTGCATCATATAATAAGAACACGATCATGGCCACAAACTAAGAAATCGAGAAGTTGAAACAACTTGTTGACAACAACTCCTTTTTGCAGAAATGGTACGCTCTACGATTGCAATGGGAGCCATAGGGATGCCAAATAATGACCAACACTGAACAACGATGCACAATCAAGGCATTGGAATACGACCCAACCTATGTAGCTCCAACTTCCTATAGGGTGTTGACTACCATTCGTAACCGACCCCTGGAAGAACAAAAAGGGACATCCTTATTTAGATCGCATCCTCACTGAGGAAGAGCTACACATCACTAGCTACAGGGACTTTTATGACTTCTTGCTTGATGTCCTCACTTATATTATGTATGCTGGTATATGCCCTTTAGACATGGATAGCTATGCTACTTTAGAATACAACCATAATTTCTATGCTTGGCTCATGCAACAGTAAAACACTAAGATTATGTGCTACAGGTGCTTCATCTGCTAAACATTTAATCCTAGGAAGGATTCTTCTCAATTCAAAAAAACGGGGGGGGGGGGGGGGGGAGGGGGATACGATGAATCAAACCAAACACATAAGGATAAAAATAAAGGAAAAGAACACATGGAGAACCTCAATGATAGGATGAAGCAACTTGTGATTGAGAAATTGACAATAAGATTTGAAATTAATAGACTGCTTGGAGGAAAAAGTCTAATTCTATACTAAAAACAATTTAATTTTCCAAGCATGAAGCTTTTCTTTTAGCAAGTGACTATTTGGAAAAGCACTAATGGCAAACCATAGCTTATGACAGGAGTTGAAGATGTTGCAACAAGATCAAGCCCATCACCTACCCTTTATGGAAGAGAAAATAATGAAGTACGGCGTCTTCCTTGAGAACCACACGTACAACTAGCTTAGGTTTAGGAGCATCCACAGTATTGAAGGGGTAGTGACCAGTGAGGAAGCCATCAGGAGGATTGTGGACTAGTGCAACCTTGCCACATACATCAAAAAATTTGGACAAGAGCTTGACCACACTAAGTGTGTGGAATTCATGAGGACATACAACCCTAATAAGGAGAGTGGGACACTTTCCTTGGCAAGTAGAGAAGGAATCAAACATGTGTAGGTCCCGCTCTCAGCAAGGCCTTAGTGGAAAAGGTGTTGGGATTGGAACCAAAGGTGGACAAGAGGCATAAAAGAGATGTCTATGCCATGGTGGGGATGAGGAAGAAAAGTGTCTTAACAAATGATGGTATAAGCATCCAGGACATTCCCAACGCAGAGGTCAGGCTGCAAGCCAAGGTGATCCACTCCCTCTTCTCCAGCCTAAGATACAATTCTCTCATGCATAGGATCAGCGTGCCCACGGAGAGTGTGGTGGCTCATTTGCTGCATGAAGTGGATTGGAATGGCTACATCAGGAAAGCCATAGATCAATTAGCCATGAAACTAGCCCTTGGAAGCAAACCAATAGGTGGAGAATCCCCAACATCGAAGGGAGCCGATAGGAAGAAGCCCTTAAACAAGGCCTCATTCATAGGGTATGGAGGGGTCTTGACCATCCTTATCCAAGAGGCGATAAAAGAGGCGCAAGACATAGAAGAGGGATCAAATGAAATGCTTGAAAGGTCACCTCCTCATCACGACGAAGAACAATCAAATGAGAGGACAGTTAGTGAAAAAGAGGGAGAGCAAGAAGCTCAATCCAACAAGAGGAAGGCGAAGATGCCTAAAAAGAAGACGACAAAGAAGTAGGAGGAAGAGAGAAAGAGAAAAGAGGAAGCAGGCCTAAGGGTGAGTAAAAAAGAGCTGAGGAAGAGAGGAGGAGAAAAGTTGCCAAATAGGAGGAGTTGAGAAGAAAAGAAGAAGAGGACTTGGAGCAAGCTGTGCACATGTCCATAGAGTAGCAGTGCAGGTAGGAGGAACTAGCAGCAATGAGCCCGACAAGGCAAGACAGGTTGGGAACCAGCGGCCAAGCATAAGAAGACTTACCTTCACTCGCCCTAGAAGGAAAGGGCAATGCGGCACTCCACTTGACCCCACCTACCCACTTGCCAAATACCCCAACCATTGTAGCAACGCTAGGCACTCCAATCACGGTGGACGCTAGCAACCTCATGGCATGGGTGTAGTTCTTGGTCAATAAGGCACATACCCCAATGCCCACCACTAGTGCAGGAACCCCAACGATAGGAATGAAAGGATTGGCAGATGCGGACACTAAATCTCAACAAGGGTCCAAGTGACCAAGAACATGTATTACTACCACGGAGCTGCATCCCACTGACCAGGACAAGCATGTTAAGGAGCTTTATGCTCAATTGTAAAGGGCAAAGGAGGAGAAGAGAGCAGCATTGGCAAAGCTAGAAACAGAAAGGGAGATGTCAAATGCCTTCTAGCTAGAAAAGACTCGCCAAGTGGCCTTGCAACAAAAAGAAATCCATGCCCTGGAAGCAGATCTGAGGGCCAAGGAAGACAAAGAAGAATAGTGGTGAAAAAGACTGGAGAAAGAGAACCAGGAGCTGGTCGCAATGCAAAGGGAATAAAAACTCCTGGCTCTATAGTAGGCAGAGCTCGAAACACATATGAGAAAACTCCAAGAGAGCATGGAAGAGCTCACCGCACTGGAAGCAGAGAGAGTACAGGAACAAGAGGAACGTAAAAAAGAGAGGGAAGAAGCAGAGTGTGGAATGCAAAGACAAAGGGAAGAACAAGCAAGACTAGAAAAGGAGATTGGGCACTTGACACAAGAAAAAGAGGAACTTATACAAAAATGGAAAAGGCAGGAGTCGGTGAAAGTGGCCATGTCACAAAGGCAAAGCAAGGGCTTGGAAGAGATGAAAAGAAAGGCAAGGGAATGGGAAGCCAAGAGCGAGAAGCAAGTGAAGGACCTAACGAGCTGCTTGGCCCTTGTAGAGGGAAGTCGAATACTAGCAGAAAGCAGGGCAGGTGCCGCTTAAGCTACTCTCAAAGTCCAACAACATGCCTTCCTCAACACGATCTTAGACATCACACTTTGTGAGGAGGAGAAGGCAGTTGAGCTACTTAAAAGGAAACTAGAAATAGCACACAAGGCGATCAAACAAGGGCTGTGCTCCCAGGTCCAAGATGCAAGTCTCAACCCGATCGGTCAAGATCAATGAGAGAATCTATTGGGAGTAGTCTTGACGCCAGAGGAGATTGACACATTGGAACTCCAAGAAGAACAACCCTAGGAGGCAGGAGTAGGGTCAATCCATGAAGGAACGCAATGAGATGAGGAGGAATTCCACCACCTCCCTCACCACAATCAGAGCCCCCTCAAGAACAAGATGCCATAGCAGAAAGGAAGGCATAAGCGAAAAAGAAGAGGGCCAAAATGTTGGATCAAGCACATAAAAGAGCTCAAGCGCAACCACTTGCAGTTCCACAACCGCCCATCCCATTAAAAAGGGATTGCTTACCCATGAACTGGAATACAAAGTTATTAGTGTGGGAGCAGTGGAAAATTTGCTGCTAACCCTTCGATTTCACATTCCGATACCCAGCAGCCTTGAGCAAAGTACTATCCACTGAAGCGGTAACAGAAGTAATCGCCATGAGAAGAAGGCTTGGTGACCACACCAATGGCTCGTTGAAAGAGAGAAAAATCCAACAGCTTGGGGGACAAAATCCCCAAATTACTGGGAAAACAAGGTTGAGGAGGTAGCTACACAGTGAAAGGCTATGAATCCCAACCTAAGTGGAGGAGAAGAGTCTCGAACATCAACATGGATGCGTGGATATTGTTTTGTGGCTCCCTACCATATCCTTGGAGGGTGGGAGTAGATTTTGACCCTGACATCCATTGGCCGATACAACTTCCTGAAGATCTACAACATCAATGCCACAAAACCAGAGGAAGCACTCACCTTCTTAAAACAAGATCTATGGGACTCCACGGCCCATTTCATGATGGAATTATCCTCTTGCCTAGACCCCGCCTTTGTAACAACATGTAATTATATTAGATTACTTAGGGCTCTCCTCAAGCAACCCCTTGCACCAGCAAAATACCATCTTCTGCGGCTCTTTTTTGACATTAATGTGCAAATAGATGGATGCACCATGACTCGGCTAATGCTGCGTGCTTCTTTACTCCCATTCTTTTGCATGGCTCTCCTTGAGGACATGAACAACAACCAATTCACCAACTGTAGCCATCCATTTTTGTCCACCACCCCTCTCCATGTTAGAATAGGCCAAAAAGGGTATATGCTAAGTAGGCACTTCCTTAGTAAATCATTAAAGCCCCCAACCTCCCCATCCCATGCTCAAGAATCCAAATAATAAATCCTCTATCTTGTAATACCCCATCAAAGTCAATAAATTGGTTATTCAAAAAAAAAGAAAATAAGAAAAACAAAAAAAGAGAAAAAAGAGAAAAAGAGAAAGAAAAGGGAAAAGAAAAAGAAATGGGAAGAAACACCACGCAAAAACTGCCAGTTGCACATAGATCACAATCATTGTACCTAGGGGTTATCAAGTTAGGTGCGTCTGGTGGCCTTGGTTGGTCGGCTCCATGTCTAACTCCCTAGCCCTTTGGATCTCTCATGACACATGCTTAGGGCACATCAAGGGCAAGACATACCTGTGAAGGTAATTCTTGCCTATGGTTAGACCTGTCACCCTAAGCCCCATGCGCCGCACCTCCCCTATCCACAAACTAGGTTCTCAAGTGTGGGGCACCACCGAGGGCTTGCCCAAGAACCCATCTCCCAGTTCCACAAGCACGGGCACCACACACTCCAAGATAAGGCAAAAACACCCCAGGTAGTGCACATTCTTTTCTTGCCAGGTACAAATGAAGGCCCCAACCACTAGCTCGAGAGGGCCCATCATCCATGCAATGCACTCCCCATCTTATGCAACATGCCACCATGCAAGCACCACAAAGCAAGGGGCGAACGTGACATCCCCATTTGAAAATTGAATGAAGAACCTCATTTGGAACAACACAAGAGACAGCAAGCGTGGAGGGCCAACAATAAGATCCGTCCAACACAATATTCAATTTCAAAGGCATAGATCCCTCCAACACATCCTCCAACACTAGGGCTCATTCCAAACTCAAGGGATTTTCAGGTCCATAAATCCTTCCAACACCAAGGCTCATTCCAAACTCAAGGACCTTTTAGCTCCATAAATCCCTCCAATAGGTCCATAATTCCCTCCAACACTAGGTGTAACGTGCCCATCTATCGACTGTCCAAGCACGTTTTAGCGGTCCATTGAGAAACGATGGAATGTTTCGGGGTTTGTCACTTAGGGTTTCCCGAGTCCGCCTCACAATGGAATGTTTGTGGCCGAACCTTCTAGGATTGACCTAGAATCTGGGTTTCTAGGGGTCAAGGTCTCCTGATAGTATTCTAGCATCGGGTACTAGACATCCTACTTTATGCAAAGATACCCAATCTGAAGCAGATCCATACTGCACTTGGTTCAAAGAGAATGGGAAACGAGAGGGATGCGCCGCTCAATCTCTCTACCCATAGGGCTTAGTCCCATTCCGGTCCCCTAAAACAGCATGAACCGGGTTCTAACTTAGCCATACCTAAAGGTCAAACGATGATAAAACCTTGTGAGAAGCCTCCTAGTCCTCTGGGACCACCTTGTCGTAGGATAGACCCATCGGGGTTCTTCCCACATGCTTCCCTTGATAGATTTAGTTTTCTAATTAGGTCATATCACATTTATGTGTGACATTCAAAATCAACTTTCTTAATTAGGCCTTTTAGGGAACAAGGTTCGTTCGCGTAATTTATAGCACCGATACGAAAACAAAACAAGCAGTCCTTTTTACAAACAAGTTCCTTATCTTATCTTCAAGTTAATCTTTGTCTCTTGCCCATATAGGAGAATTATGCATCCCTTCTGTCCAACAGAAGTACCCGATCCAAATCACATGGCACCATAATTTCTATCTAGTATCTAGAATAGGATCTTCTAATGCCTCCAGACAGTGGGCCCACGGTAGTTTTCAACTTTGTTCTGGACTCGGCAATGGGTGTCCAGAGCTCCGTTGACCCCAAGCGACCTAGGAGCAAGACACACTTACCATGGTTGGCCTTTTCACCACTCGACCTTCGCTCATGAATCAAGCAGTGCCCTCTCGGGGTAATCTGCAGTGCGATCTTGGAGATGATCCACCTGTGCAAATATCCTTCCTTAATTAATCCAATTAAGAATCAAGCACAATCAAGGCAATTATCCTAATATCATCTTCCAGGAAATCATTCCTTTATTTTCCATGGCAACTTGTCATTACTGACCCCTGCTATGCATTTACCCTCAAGCACAAGCACTTGGAATAATCATCCAGATCACATTCCAATAGTCAATTTAAAGAAAAAGCATTTAGGACATTGTTTGATCAATCAATGAAAAAAATGGTATCCTTTTCCAAACATTGCAAGAATAGTTGCGATAACCTTTCCATTGCAGATTTGCTCTTCCCCTTGGGATCAAGAGCGATTTTATGTAAAAATTACTCAACACACCCTTCTTTCAACTAAGGCATATGTTAAGGTTTCAAACACAGTACAAGACATAAGTTCTATAGGTCGCTTATATTGTTCGATAACTCAACCTTCTTTCCAAAGAGTAGTGGTCTTTACTTTGACGGTCTTCTCAATCCCTTGAGCTCTCTACTTGCTTTTGGGGGCAGAATTGTATTCAGATCTAGCCCAATCCAAATAGGGTTGATAACGTAGTGGTTATTAGTCGGAACCCAAGACATTCTTAGTCTTAGGCCCTATGGCCGTTGTTTGTGTTAACTACTCATATCATCAAGAACCCAATGATCTAATAGATTTGAGATAGAATTTCCTTCAGGCTAGATTACTTATCATGCAATTAGTCAAGCATGCAAGCTATAACATACTTTCAGTGTGGGGGAAATACCCATCTATTAATTTCACAAAAAGGAGAGTTGACAATATGTTGAAATACTATTATGCTATGTGCGAGTTGTCGCATAGCCTCTAGATACAATTAACTTCTCTTGATACCCGTGCTTTGCAACTTTATCTTTCTAATGTAAGAGATGAACCCTATTCCTTCCCATGACCTATTTTTGTGCGGCATCTAATGCACTTCATGCGGGAATCAAAACAAGCATCTACTACTTTTGAAATACATCACTTACGACAGGTACCGCAATTGGATTGGCACTGATATCCTCGCCCAAGGCTTTGTTGCTCATTGAAGGATTGCCATCTGAGTGCGATAATCTCCGTTTGGGGGCCATTCTCGAACGTTGTTTCCTTAGATGTGAGTCGCACAAGATTTTTGCACCTTGTGCTCGATTACTGGGGCTAATTTTGGGGAAAGAATTAGTCCCTCCTAGGAGGGGAAGTGAAATGGGTCCCTTCGGGGAGTCTCTCTCTCTCTCTCTCTTTCTCTTTCTCTCCCTCTTCTTCTTCTCCTTCCTCTCTTCTTCTTCTCCTTCTTCTCTCCTCCTCTTCTTCTTCTTCTCTTCTTCTTCCCTTCTCTCTCTCCCTCCCTTTTTCTCTTCTTCTTCTCCTTCTCCTTCTTTTACGTGTTCAGCTCCCTCCGTCGACTTCTAGTTTGACTTTCCCTTCACCTTCTTCTGCTGAATTACGGCTCCTCTATCCATCTCATGGTTTAACTCCCCCTCCCTCGTCGACGTGTGGTTTAATTCCCCCTCCCTCCGCCAACCAACGGCATTGAAAGGGGAGAAACGTAATGATAAATATCGTTTTTACTTTGGAAATAAAAGGGGGGTCCTCATAATGGCGGCAGAATACTACATCGGTAGTGGAATATTACACTAAGGCTCATTCCAAACTCAAGGACCTTTTGGTTCCATAAATCCCTCCAACACCAGGGCTCCTTCCAAACTCAAGGGCCTTTCAATTCCATAAATCCCTCCAACACTAGGGCTCATTTCAAACTCAAGGGCCTTCCAAATCCTTAAATCCTCTAACACACGATCCACCCTAGCTCATATACAAACTCAAAAATCCATTGGCCACTCTAGTAACACCGTCCGACTTACCACCCAACCAGTAGTGCCATGGGACTCACACTCAAATATAGGAGGGGGGTAATGTTTAGTGCAAAGAAAATGAAGCAAAAAATGCGGCATCAAGAGGAAAAGTGCAAGGTAGAAAAAAGGAAATGCGTCCTATAAAAGAGTGGACCTGGAGGAAATCTAAATGCATGGGAACAACCTCCTGGAATCCAAGACACAACCATGGAAGCCAAAAGCAAGAAGGCGCACCTTTAAAATATAAAGGTGTAGCCAAAACCTTTGTAAAAGAGCGCCAAGCTCCCTTCTGTGCGATTTGTAACCATGAATGGGCAGGAGGACCAAGCTAGGAAGAGAAGAGGATGAATGGAAAAAAGAGCCTAAGCCATGTACAAAAGGGGATAAGAGGATAACTAGCCGAAAGGGATTTAGGGTTTTGTATATAAAGTTCAAAAAGTGAATAAGAGCTCATTCTTTTGTGTGTGGCAAAGTGGACTCTTGTTCTTTTCTTCTGCTCTTCTCTTTTCTTGTTTGCTTGTGACTGATTCAAGGAGGGAGTGTGAGTGAGTGAAGGAGTGAGCATGTGAGAGTGCGGGATCTTGGAGGTGAAACCCTCCTCCATATCCTCTCTTCTTCTTCTTTTCTCTTCTCTCATCTCACGCGTTGTTGTCGTATTTGGGGTTGAAGGTCTTCCACTAGGGTTTAGAGCAGAAGAGGAGTGTGGGATTCAAGGTTAGGAGAGGGAGAAAAGATTAGGGTTTGATAAGATTTGGGTTTTTGAGATGACTTAGTTGAAGAAGAAGACCTCAAGCTTTTTCTTTTACTTAGCATACATGAATGGAATGAAAGACTTTGTCTTGATTACATCAAATGCATATGCGGATAATAAGCCAATACATTTAGGAATTATCTTAGATTTAATCCAAATGCATACTCCAAATGCAAGCTCAAACGGTTTCTATTTCATGAACATTAATGGACAACAACTCCAAGATACAAGTATTTTGATGGTAGACTCTACTACATCCAAGACATAGATAAAAAACTCATGAAATGCATTGATAAAGCATAAAATTTACTTCAGCCCTGTTTTAAAACAGTAATTTCCAGCCCTTAATCAAGCTCCAAAAGTGCGCATAATCCCAAGAATAAGCTTCTCTAATCATTCACAAATGAGACCCTGATGTTAAGAGGTCAATTCCTTCTCTTACAACCACATAGATCACTTGTTTTCTCATCAAAATGGACAAGAACAGTGGGCTGCCCTGTTTATGACAGGTTTTTTGAGTCCAAAACAGCCCATACACCTTCAAAATCCTCCCCTTTGCTTGCCCCCAAAGTCACTCAAGTACTTGGGTACAAGACGAGCTTCATTGGACCATGAATATGGTAAAAGAATGAAAGAAGACGTACATAAGAGCAGGCTGAATACTTTTCCTCAGGTTTCCCCCTTTTATGGACTGTCATACCACTCATTTTCGTCATACCAAATGGACGAGCAAGAAGAGCTCTCACCTTCTTTGTTTGTATCTCCTTCTTTAGCTTCAGATTGCCTTGAGTTTGCATGCTTTGGAGCATGCACCATATCCCACAGCTCATCCTCCATCCGCCACAGGTATGCAGGCCCGATTTTTGCACCGAAAAATGCGGGCTGCATTCCCTTCAGCTCCCACACTTCAGTTTGACCATTTAGGTCACTTATAAGTCATATAAGTCCATTATTCTAGGTCCCATACAAACCTAGTGGACTTTTGGCACTTCTCTTGATTTTCAGGCAAATTTTCCTCTTAAACCAATGTGACTTAGCCTGTAGACTGTCAATTACCTCCAATTGATCAAGTTGTGGGTTCCCATAGACTTAATTTTTGTCAATATATATGGTACAACTGAAAATTGTATGACAGTTACAAAAGAACTTATGAAATTAAGTGATATCTAAGTCAGATGTTGGGTAACAATGACTAAATTATGCATGAAAGTTTCTCATGTGAACCCTAATGAAGTTCTTCTGCAAACATAAGAACTCTATGATTTATATCATGAACAGAAAACTCTTTGACAGCGTGGCTATGGAGGATGGAGCTTGAAGGAAGAGGCTTGAGGATGCTTGAGATTGCATCACGAATCATGGAGCTATTGAAGTGCTTGAGAGAGGAAGCAACTCAATCGAGCATCAAGGTAAGCTCGCTACAATTGTAGAGGCGATAGCGCGTCGGCTATGTGAGAGATAGCCATTAGTGCTCACTTGAAACACTTCAACAATAAGCCGTCCATGGGTCTTGGCGGTTGAGCTTGAGCTTGCCTCTACACTCACAAGCTTTCAGCCTATGCCTAGGCGATAAGGGTAGGACATGGTACATGAGCTTAAACACTACGGAATGCAATAACATCAACAACCTCAAGAATCTCTTCATTAAGAGATTCTTTGAGACTGGGTACTTCAACAAACTCATAGTTCAACTGATGAATGTCAAGAAGAAGGACAAAGACAACATTAGGGACTATGTTACCCATGTGCGGAGTCTCTATAAGATAATCCCAACTAACGGACGACCCACCAAGAGAACGGTCTCCACAGTCTTTATCAAGGGAATACGTAGTGAGGAACTCTACAAGGCCTTGGTAGGAAACTTGAGCTTGTAGAGAAACACACTAGATAGGGTCTTTGAAGAGGCCATATGAGTGGAAGACTAGCTCAAGGAGAGAATCTTCAGGAGCTCTAATTGAGACAAAGCTAATTCTAGATCCTCATAAAGGGCCACAAAATCTAGCGAATGGTCAATCCCAAGCATCCAAGGTAAAGGAAAAAGCATTGACCAAAGTTAAAAGCTAGTAGAAATGAAGATGGAGCTAGCTAGACTGTGGAGCCCCAAAAGAGACACCAAGGAAATAGGGTTTCTACTGCAAGAAAATCTATCTTGTCATCATCAAAAAGCTTTTTTATTAGGTTTTATATGTTCACAATGAAGAAAAGAACACCAGGCACAACAAATCTTCATGCAGCATCATGTAGATCTCCCACGGATTTTATAAAATCAACCATATTCTTCATAATCTTCATAATCTCCATCAAAAGAACAAAGAACACAAAGGATTACACCATCTTTGAATGGAAATACATCACATAGTATTCATCTTCAATGTCTTCATAGTTCTCTCTCTCAATCTCTCATATACAATTACAATGTTTTGATATAATTGACTATCTCTCACTCTCTCTCTCTCTCTCCATCAATAGTATATCATATCCTCACTACAATACTCAATAATCACTCTTAATAATCCTTCTTAGGTCGTGGATACACCTCCCAAAAGGTATGTGTGGTATGAAAGGGCACCAGAGACTTCATAGTGTCCTGTGAGATCTGTCTTCTGTCACTATCTTTTGTAACCTTCTGTAAATCTTCAGCAGTTACTTCTTCACTTCAATTAGCTTGGATAGAGCTTCCATTCATCCTTTCCTAAGACAAAAACACTTCCCAAAATATCCACACATCCATCATAACATTCAACAGAAACAACAGAACAGAACCACAGAGCAACAGAAGTACAGAACAACAGAACTACAGAAGCTTACAGAACTTCACAGAAGATCAACAGAACCCATAAAAATTCATAAAAACCAAAACAAAACCAATTCAATCTTTTATAAACCTCTTCACAAAACTTCAATCATCTCTCAAAACATTCATTCAACCATCTCTACTACCAAAATAGAAACAAAACATAAGAAAACAGAAGAAAATCAGACCTTACAGAACCAAACATCCTCATCAAAAACCATAAAAAACCCTTCAAACTTATCCAAACACTTCAAAATAAACAATCCTTTATCATAAAAAACAACAAAAAATCAACCCAAAAAGCAACATATTTCACACTCAACATATCCCCACACTTAGACAAGGAAGCATCCTCGCGACCTCAGGAAAAAATGAATAAAAGCTCTAATCTCTTTGCTAAAAAATCTTCGATCAGCACAGTGTACCAGCTACAATCACGACCCCAATAAAAACTTCATAAAACCTATATAATATGTTTCAGCTTCCAAATCTTCAACTCCAACTTCATCCAGCTAATAAGAAACATCATCAATCTTCACAGCTCCATCTTCATCAGCTCCTCATCCACAAAGAAAAACAACAATACCCAATACAAAAAATACCCATACACAAATATAATCTGAAACGCACAACTCCTCAAAAATGTTGAAGAGAAAGAAGAAATTTCCATTAAAAAGAAGAGAGTGGATACAATCAAGAAAACCTTCCTACTAAGTAGGATGAAGGTATTTCTTCTTAAACTGCAAACTAATTTTAAGACGATCCAAGGCTTTGTTTTCATCCACAAAGTACTAAGGTACATTTTGGAGGAATTGTAGGCAACACATCCTTTCCAATAAAATGATGAATCTGGTAGGGAAGGCCTGTGCAAAATAATATAAGAGATCCATTTGAGCAACTGCTACATCCTCATTTGGATTAATCAGCATCTAGGGGATACCCTTGCGAGTATTCAAATGTGACTGATGATGCATGAACGCAAGATACCAGCAAAAATGAGCAGCAAGATGAACTGTGGTATCTCCAGAAGTACCATGTACCCTAGCAAAGTGGAGGTAAGAATTGGAACATGTTGCAGAAGTATCCCAGGACCCTGGAATGAGAGGCCAATTAAACACTGGACCTATCATCACTGAATCATGTAATGTCCACTATCTTCTACGAAGGATGTCACCATCATACCCTGGGGTATCCACCACTGTTTGGGGAGGAAGGTTAATGTAATCTATCAAAGAGGGTAATGAAATGAAAGGAGAGCATTGTAATGGAGGATAGGACAGATCATAAAAAGAGGGTAATTGAAGGGATAAAGAAGGTGGAAAAGATGGAGAATACATCAAAAATGTATGAAGGGATTCTGTTGGAAAAACTAAAGGAACAGGAAGAACATTAGGTGGAATGTCAGAAGGAGTAGGAGATAGTGTAGGATCAGCAATGAAAGGACATGTAGTGAACACTGGAATGTGAGGAAATCCTGAAGGGGTAAATGATAAGAGAGGAATATTATCAGGACTAGATGAAACAAGAGAAACATATAATGGGAAATGATAAGACATTAGAGAATATGATAAAAGATCAGCAGGATCTAAAGGATAAATAGAACATTGGAAATTTAAATCCTGAAAGAAAGACTCAGTAAATAATGGGTTATCAGCAATGAAGCTCAACAACTGAGATTGAAGAGGCTGATATCTGATTTATGAAAGACACTTCTGAGGCGGCGAGGTTCCAAAGCAACATCCTCCAAAGGTGGATGCCAAGCATATCCCTTGCACCAAGACGTCTGCTCATGATAAGTTCGTAAACTCTCTGCTAATAGAAGCTCAACTGAATATACATACATCACTGCCTGTATGATGACATCTCCCACATAAAAGTTTAAATCTTTCTCATCAGGGATCTGTAAATAGCCTGTAGGATACATGAAAGAGAGTAACTGGACCTCATGGGAAATCAAGTCATCCACAAATCTGTCAAAAACAGCTGCAAGAGATTCGCAGGCCAGAGATTGGACCATCCATCCTCTAGAGGCTCTAAATCCACATTGCTCAAAGAGATATATAAGGCAAACCTCTATTGATGATATTTCACCCAAAAGGATGGAGGAGGTGACACCAATTCAGTATAACGGACAAAATCATTCTGCACACAATCCATCCGCTGTTGAAGGCGATCAACCTTAGTTGAGAACCCATCACAAAGCTTAGCCTTATGTTGCAATTGATTAAGCTCCTCTTGGGATGACACAACAGAAGATATAGGAGCAGGAGGGGAAACAGAAAGAACATCCACCTTCTTATTAAGTTCTTCAGTGAGTTTTTGTTGGGACTCTACAATGCCCTGACTTTGCTGGAACTGACCCTCACTGGTAGCAAGCTTACTAGCCAAAGTGACCATCTCTGCAAGGGCAGAATTCTTCTCAAGCATCAAAGATGCATTCTCTTCCTCTAGTTTAACAACCTTAGCTTCTAGCTCCTGAATAGTGACCTTCTGTGAATCCATTAAGGTTGTGGCAGTAGTCATCTGATTGTGGATATCACTGAGGGTAGCCCTTTCTGAAGACAGATCCTCCAGTTCCTTACTCAATTGACTAGTGAGGGAATCCACCTTGTCTTGCATGGAAGTGTAAACACTGGTGTACAGTGTCTGAAGACATGAAGTAAGGGAAGTTTCCAGAGTAGACTGGACATTGGAAACCATCTGTGGAAGCATGGGTCCAGTTAAAATGGTTTGTAATGATGAAGGGATCTGTGAATCTAATTTTCCTTCCTTTTGAGTGGAAAATAGATTAGTACAGGAAAGGAATGAAGGAAGGGCACTATCAGACACAACAGGAATGGATGTTTGCACCAGTGGATCTTGGACAAAAGGATTGGAAGGTCCCTTTGTACGAAGGCGTTTCTTTCTAGAAAAAATAACAGGCGACTCCTCATCTTCTGAATTAAGCTGCATGGGCCTAGGAGAAGAAACTGATACTGTAGGCTGCACTGGTAATGGAGCTGGATCTGGCACTAGAACACCACCAGGAGGAGGTGCAAAAGTAAGGATCCTCTGTAGGAAGGCACCATAAGAAACAATACTATTTTGACCTTTCCTGACACACTGGAAATGCTGATCCATCTTAGATAACTGGAAACTTGCCCAGTTGAATTTAGCTCCCTCCAGAATCTTCATAGAAGCTGTGAATAATTCTTTTGACAGGTATTTGGATGCATTCTTCCCTGACATGAACCGGTCCTGTAGGAACTGGCATAACTGCTTCCAGGCTGGAGAAGAAATGTGGGCAACAGATACCCCTGAGCTATTAATGAGCTGGTTAAGGAGCAAGGGGGTGGAAGTTTCCTTCTTCATCAGTATGACTATCTCCTCAACCATCAGCTGGTTACCACTGGGCACAAAGGAAGCAGATAAGGGCAAACATAATGCTTCACTGATATTGGCGACTGATAAACAGAATGTCTGGTTGTAAGCAAGGCCAGACTAGTTTTTGTAAGAAGCAAGGAAAGAATAACATAGCTTCTCATCCACAGGTGGTAAAGTGAGAGCCACAAATGAGCGAAGGCCAGCTCGTCGAATACAATCTGCCTCTAATAGAAGAGAATAGTCATGGACCGCAAGAGGAACATGCTGGACCACAATTGGAGGCGTAGAAAGAGGTGCCATTCAGACTATGGTTAAAAAAACCCACACACACAACCAGGAAAACAAAAAGAAAACGTGCAAAACCCAAAAAAAAACCAAGACTGAGACCATTGATAGGAAACCAATTAATTGACACGACTGACTGGACCATAACAACCCCTAGGCAAACCACATCCTAGAAAAAAAACAGCATGATCTCTACACACGTGCGATCGAAAGCTTCATGCTATGCAAACATACATGCACCCTGTAACCCCGTATCACGCAGAAAATAAAATAAAACTACATTCCGTAGCCCAGACAGAGACTCAAAAAAAAAATCATGACGCAATCAAATATTCTGACTAAAAATGAGAATAAATACCATATTGACCAATGTCACATTACTACTCCCACTCCCACGTAGTGTTCACGTCCTACAGTGCGGTGAAGTGTGTGAGTGAAACTAACAAATCATTTTTTATTATATAAACAATTAAGCATCGTTCATTGTTAAATTAACCCATTAATGCATGGTGACTCAACATCGTAACCCAGCCCCACTCAGATTTTGACACGATTGGACTGACTGACTGGGTCTCTACTAATGCAATTCCTTGTTATAATTAGATGATGTATGGCACTTGCATGCATGCATGCGTGACTTCGGGGGTTGATTTTAATTACAAGTTAATGTGTCTGAAACACGTGTGCGTGTGCATTTGTGAATTGATTTTAATTTACAACTTATGTGGGTTAGGATGCAAAGGTGCACGTGCAACGGCGGGGGTTCTTTTTACAATTAACCGGTTCATTTTATTTACAATTTAGGAGGTGCAATCTGTTAATTATGTGTGTGCAACGTTCGGTTGATTTTATTTACAATTAATGTGTGTTATTGTGCAAGTGAGAGGGGGAAAAAGGAAAGAACCTGGTAATGTGTGGGTCTATCTGCGAAGTCTGAAATCACAACCTCCAAAAGTGGAATGCCCAGTCCACAAAAATCCACAAAACGGTCAAACAGTCGACTGCTAAGAGTCGTCCTGTTGGATAGAAAAACAAAACGAGCTAACACCATGACCATGACAAAGAACAATGAAACGGATGACCAAAAGAAAAGAAGAAGAAAAATGTATGTCTTGGATTTATTTGGATGTGTTGATTGGTAGGGTTTGTATGTTTTTATATTTGTTTTTATTTTTGTTTGGAGTTTATGGTGTTTTTTTGTCTCTTTTGTGTTTTTCTTTCTTTTAAATTTTACCCAAGAACCCAAATTTTTCCACTACGAGGACGGAAACCCATATTGTTTCAATGTGATGGAAATGTTCATTTAATGTTGGGGAGTTTCGAAAATTTTTGTTGTTAATAAATACATTGTCATGAGATGTTTCCAAAAAGAAATAAATTCCCAACATTATGTGAATTTTTTTTAAATTTCGAGAAAATATCCAAAATAGGAAAGAGAGTAAATGTGTTTTTTTAAATTTCTAATTATTTTCTGATTTATATGTATTATTCTGGATTTTTTAAATCAATTTCCATCAATTTAGATAGAATTTCAGCCAATTTGGATTTTTCAAGAATTTTTTTAATAGTATTTTTCAGGTAAAAAATTTATAAATTTGTGGAAAAAGATTTCAACAATTTTTGGTAATTTTTTTGAAATTTTTATTTTTTTTTTCAAATTTTAAATGTGTTGAATGGATTTTGTGATTAAAAAAATGATTTTCGAGATTTCAAAAAGGAATACCTGGACACACGTGAACAGCTGTGTATGAACGAACCAGCACACACACCTCATGGACACGTCCAAACGCGCGTCCCGCGCGTGAACAGTTGCAAAAAGACACGCTCCCCCGTACACGCACGCGAATAGCCGCTAGAGACAAGATAAAAACCCACCACACGGGTTGCGTTGTGAAAACCAGGGGTTGTAGGCGGTGTTGATTCGGTTTAGTTGTTGTACTTGCTGCGAGAGGGGGTGAACCGGGGCTAGGGTAGGGGAGGTGGGCTTAGGAAGGGGTTAGGGGAAAGGGGGCTAAAGGAGGGGTGGTGGGAATGGGGATTAAGGGGGTATGTGACTTGGGCGGGGGGGGGGGGGGGGGGGGGGGGAGTGTGTGTGGTGGGAATGGGGGTTTATGGAGGGGCTACCAGTGGGAGGGAGGGAATGGAGGTTTTATGGGGGTGGAGGTGGAAATGGGGGGGTTGGGAGGGGGTGTGTGGATGGTGGGTTTGGGTGTTTGGAGGGCGGGGGGGTGGGGGGGGGGGGGGTGGGAATGGGGGTAATGGGAGTGTGTAGGAGGTGGGGAATGGGGGTTTGATGGTGGTGGGAATGGGGGATTGGGAGGTGGTTGGGAGTCGAAGGCCGGGTGGTGGTAGGGAGGGAGACGGGCGGCGCAGGCGGCCAACTCCAGGCCAAGGTGGGCGGGCGAATGGCAGCACCTTCGGCGGCAGCACCAAGGCACGCGGGGCCAACGGGCCAGGCGCCAGGGAGAGGTTAGCGGAGAGCAGCGCCTGGCGGCACACCAGCGGCGACGGGTGGTACACCAGCGGCAGAGGTTGGCGGCAAAGGGAGAGGCTGACCGGCGCACCAAGGGAGGAGAAGGGGGGGAAGTAAAGGGCCTGTGGGGCGGCGGCGGGAGGCCCATGAGGAAGAGGAGGAGAAGGAGAAGGAGGGGGAAGGGGAAAGGGAGAAGGAGGGGGAGGAGGAGGGTGAAGGGAAGAAGAAGGGACAGGAAGGAAGTAGGAGATGGAGAGGGGGGAAGATGCTGGCGGGAGGGAGCAGAGGAGGGTGGAGGGAGGAAGTTACAGGGAGAGAGAGGGAGGGGGAGGAGAGAGAAAGAAAGAATAAGAAGAGAGAGATAAAGAGAGGGAGAGAGAGGAGGGAAGGGGAGAGGAAGTTGGAACGGACGTGGGAGGGGGGGGGATAATTTTTTTTAAAAAAATCATAAATAATTTTTTGTTAAAATAATCAATAAATTAAGCAAAATAAAGGCGTGAACCCGTCCCGCGCGTGTGCGCGGGGCAGGGTAAAAAAATTTGCAGTGGCGGGATCGGAACGGTGCCGAAATGTCGGCACAAATTGCGCTTATGCGACCGGGCGTGGCAAGACGCGTAAAACCACAAATACGTGCGTTCACGCGCGAGACGAGTCGCGTGAAGCACGTCAAAATAAAGAAAAAATAATATCTCACAATCCGATTGTCGAAACGAAATGATGTAAAAACAAAAAATGTACCACACGGCAGGGGAAAGATAGGGAAAAAGGTCAATGGGGATTCCAGGGGGAATAAAGGGCGTGCACATGCAAAAAACACGAAAAACAGCCCCGAAAACACATACGAGGACTAATTTTGGGAAATCCACTCGTCGGAATGCAGGGCAGAAAGAAGGAAAATTGTGCAGAGGAATGCGCGCGACAACCTAATCATGTCAAAACACCGTACCGACTAAGGTAAGACACGTTCACATGGGAAAAACGGAAAAATGGCACATGCAAATACGGTCGGAAATTAATAACAGAAGATCGGTTCACCGAAACAGAGGGTAGCAAAAACAACAAATGTGTGGAAAAAGGGGTTGCACAAGGCTGTCATGTTAAAATGCAGTTCCGACAAGGTTCGGAGGCGTTCACATGCAAAAAACACCAAAAAGACACTCAAAAACACTTTTAAAAATTAATAATTAAAAATCCGGAACTCGGAATAGGGGGCAGAAAAAAAGGAAAAATGTAGGGAAAGGCGCGGTGGACACGGCGGTCAAATCAAACTAGAATTCCGATGCAAACAAGGCAGGTTCACATGGAAAAATGTCAAAAAGACGCACGAAAAGATCCCGAAAAACCGCAAAAATTAATATTGGATGAACCGTACATCAAAATGACACGGAGTAAAAACAAAAAATGTTAGGGGAAAAGTGGTTGTCAAGGTTGCCATGTCCGATCACCGTTCCGAAGCAAACAAGATGCGTTCACATGGAAAACGGTCCAATTTATGCAAAATACGTCAAAAATTAATAACTAAAAAATCGTGCATCAGAACAGGGGTGGCTAAAAAGGAAAAGTGGTTAGCTCAAAGGGACGAACAGGGCTGTAAGGGCAGATGGGGATGTCGCTAAACGTAGGGTGCGTGCACATGGAAACACATCAAAATAAGGGAGAAAGAGAAATGGAGGAGGAAAAGCCCCAAGGGAGGGGTGACAGTGGACGGCTGGGTGGGGTAGGGACCCCAGGAGGGTAAAAGAAAGTCATGACATACATGCATGATCAAAGTGAGGCATATGCAGGGCGGTATGCAATGTAGACGTGCAGGGACGCGTCCCCACACTTAAAACCTTAACAGCAAGGGAAATGCATCACGACAACCTAAGATTCGACAACCGACTGGATGCTGACAGACTGGACGCTAACCTCCCCACACTTAACACCTTAACATACACGTGCAATCAGGAGATAGGGTTAGGAAAACTTGGCCCGTGTGGCAGATAGTTGAAATCGATTGTCAATGTTGCGCGCTGTGGCTCATGCGACGGCAGGAGGTACCAGAGCTCGCTCTGCAACAGACGCGTCCAACATGGCAGGGACCATGTAATAGCACCCAGGGAGGTAGCTAATGGATGAATATCGTCGGGTCGGTGTCGCTGACGAAGGATAGTCACTCAGCTTACAGCACTCAGATGGGATGAGAGAACAATCATTCGCCCCATTATGGACATCAATCGATGAATACTGATTGAAACCCATATCTCACACCCAGTTTAGCAATTGACAAAGGGGATGGTGCAGAAGGAGTATGCCAGGGTGCAAAGTTGATGGTGCATTAGTGCGTCCAACCTGTCTGGCATAGGTGCAAGCAAGAAGGAAGGCAAGGGAGCCTCACAGTGCAGTGTACAGAACAGGGTGACATGTCCTGTGATTATGGCAGAGACCTAGCCCGTGGGTGCATAGGGAAACGAGAACGTACCTGACTCCAAAGGTCGTAACGTCCCTCAATCCTCACCTCTCGATGATTGATTGAAGAAACTCCAGTCACACTCAACCCACCCTCTGTCTCACACTCTGTTGAAAGATACAGAGGGCAGCCATGTCCTGAAACCCATTGATGTAATCCTCAGAGTCAGTTATGCAAAGGTTGTATGCCTTGTGCGCATTTGATGGTGCACTGTGCATCCCACCCAGTGCCGGCATACAGTCTGAGAAGGAAGGCCAGGGAGCCTTATAGTGCAGTGCACAGGGATAGATCGTGCTTTGTGCATTGAGAGGCCCACCCGTGCATGCAACACTCCGTTCACACTTCTCATCTCTCATTTGATTTGAAGGGAAAAAATTGGTCACTCACCCCACTCTCTGTCTCACTCTCTGATAGATACAGAGGGCAACCATACTCACTTCCCCATCCAGTTAGGATGAAAGCTCACGTCACTCGATTGTTTGTCGATGAAGATTGCATCGTCAGTTGTTGTCGAAGAGGCGTACCCAGGGAGGTAGCCATCAAATCGAACGTGTAGATAGGAACATGGCGTCTGCTAGAGGACTGTCAAACGCTCTGCAGAAAAGCACTGGACACAGCGTACCAAGGGAGGCAGCTTCGGAGTTGGATCCTTAGGATGTCAACTGATGGAACAAGGCCTGCTATGACATGGAATTTCTTCCTTTTCTCCCATAACAATTTTTTTTCTTTTCTCTTTTCTTGTTTTTTTTTTGTTTTTTTGTTTTCTTATTTTGTTGTTGTTTTTTTTCCTCCTATTCCCGAGGGTGTCTCCACCTTTTCTCGAAGAATAGGTCGGCATGACAGGGACCGAAGTCCTTTTCTTCCATGACCGATATATATATTTTGTTTCTTTTTCGAATTAAGCAAGGGAATGGTAGAAATACCGTTTGTTAGAACCATCCATGCCACTGTCGCTGGTGGAAAATAGAGGATAAGAGATCAGGGGTGGGAGGTGGGCCTGAGGGGACAAAGAGTTGTATCCACCTCATCAGGAGTGGTTGAAGAACGGCTATCAGAAGTAGCATCATAAGAGTTACAGTGCCACACAAACGAGGGAAAGGATCAGGTGACCGTTATTGTCAAGATCCCCCAGGAGGGAAGTACTTCTTCAGGCGATATCCATTAATCAGGAAGGGATCATCATAGGCATCAACGGTCTACACTTGGACAGAGCCATTAGGGTTGACAGCAAGTACCTTATATGGGCCCATCCATTGCTGTTGAAGCTTGCCATGAAACTTGCCAAATTGTGAATCACAGGTTAGGACCAAATCACCTTCTTTGAACTCCTTGTGCTTGATGAAGCTGTCATGGTAGGCCTTACGTCAAGCTTGCGTGGCTTTCATGCACTATAGAGCCATCCTGCGAGTTTCGTCCAAACATTCCAAGTGCAGGAGACGAGGTTGCAGTGAATCATCATCCCCCAAATGCTCTTTGATAGCCACTCGCAAAGAGGGCGATTCCAGTTCAACAAGGAAAACAACTTCTCTACCATACACCAGCTGAAAGGGTGTCTGTCCTGTTGCTGCTTTATGGGAGGTTCTGTACGCCCAGAGGGCCTCTGTAAGTTGATCATCCTAATCACCACGATGTGCGGCAATCGTCCTTGTCAGGATCGAGCAGAGGATGTGATTGGTGACTTCAATTTGGCCATTGGCTCTGGGGTAATAGGGAGTGGACTTGCGATGGCGGATCTTATATAGCTCTGTCAACTCTTCCATGACTTTATTAATGAAATGAGTGCCTCTATCACTTACCAGCTCTAGGGGACTGCCAAAACGGGTGATGATATTCTCGTACATGAACAGGGCTACGCTGTTGCCATCGTCCCACTTTAGGGCTTTAGCTTCACACCACTTTGTGACATAATCCGTACATACTAGTATATATCTGTTCTGTTTTCATCTGGTTGGAGGATCGATTGGGCCGACGAAGTCGATGCCCCACTTCTTGAATGGCTTCAAAGGAAGGATAGGTTGTAGTGGCATAGTGCTAGTCTTGGTGGGTTTCATCACATCGCTTGCAGTAGTCATAAGCATCCTTATGAATGGTCGGCCACCAGTAACCTACTAGCAGAGCCTTCCTGGCTGTAGCTTCTCCTGCAAAGTGGCCTCCACATGGCTCGTCATGGCAAGCCTTCAAAACAATCCCAATCTCCTCTCCTGCAACACATCTTCGCAGTACTTCATCTTTGCCTTTCTTGTACAGTGCATTGCCTAACAGGGTGTAGGGGGTTGATTCTAACATAAGCTTTTTCCTTTCTCGACTAGAAATGCCAGGAGGGTACTGTTGGGTTGCCAGTAGATTGGCAATGTCTGCATACCAGGGAGTTACAATTTCTACTAGGAATAGGGAAGCATCAGGGAGGTCTGGATCATCCTGCTTCTCGTTTGCAGTCTGTGGGATACGCGACAGATGATTAGCCAGAACATGGGAATGACCAGGTTTGGTAATTACCTCAAAGTCGAACTCCTGGAATAGAAGGAGCCATCTCATCATTTGTCCTTTCATGTCTGCTTTGTTCATCAGGAAGGACAGGGCCTCGTGATCCACATAAAATTTAAAGTGGGTAGACATTAGGTAGTGGTGAAACTTCTCTAGGGCAAACACCATTGCCAAGTACTCCAGCTCGGTCACTGTATAGTTCCGTTCTCTATCAGTGACTTTTAGGCTTGCATAATATATCGATTGATCTAATTTAGAAGGTCCCTTTTGACATAGGACAGCACCTAGCCCTTCAACTGATGCATCTATGTGCACATGAAACTCCTTCGTCCAATCAGGAGGTTGCAGGATGGGTGCCTCAATCAGACACTGCTTCAGAGTGTTGAAGGCTTTGTCACATTCTTCCGTCCAAATAAACTCTGCATCTTTCCTCAGAAGCTTGTGCAAGGGGGTTTCCTTTGTTGCAAAATGTGCAATAAATCTTCTGTAATAGCCCACATGGACCAGGAATCCCCTCAACTGTTTGAGGTTGGTGGGTGCTGTTAGAGCTACGATCTTCTCGATCTTTGCAGGGTCTGTTGATATCCCTTGTGCAAAGACAATGTGGCCCAACAGAACTCCAGAAGAGACTCCAAAGATGCATTTTTCGGGGTTGAGGGAGATCCCATACTCCCGGCATCGGTCAAAGCATTGTTCCAAATGTCCCCAGTGTTCATGGATCAAACTATAGACACAGAAGTCATCCAAATATACCTCAATAAAGTCATGCAGATGATTTTGGAATGCGGCCATCATGACTTACACGAAAGTAGCAGGGGCATTGCAGAGCCCAAATGGCATCACTCGGTAAGCGTAGGTCCCCCATTCTGTGGTGAAGGTTGTTTTAGACTGATCCTCTTCTGCTATCTGCACTTGGTTGTATCCGCTGAATCCATCCAAGAGGGAATACAGCTCATGGCCTGCCACTGTGTCTAACAGCTGGTCTGTAAAAGGGATAGGAAAGTGATCCTTCTTTGTCTTGGAATTCAACTTGCGGAAATCCACACATATACGAAGCTTGCCATTCTTCTTGGGTACAACCACGATGGGTGAGACCCATTCACTGTTGGCCACTGGATAGATGAATTCTGCTTCCAAAAGCTTCAGCAACTCGGCTTTCACCAATGTGGAATAATTCGGGTTCATTCGCCTCTGTCATTGCCGTACTGGCTTGGCATCAGGCTCCAAGTCAATATGATGCTGACATATTGTGGGATCAATCCCCTTTAGGTCTTTGTAGGACCATGCAAGCACGTCCAAATTCTCTTTCAACAAGTTATACAAGGTTGACAACTCCTCTTCTGGTAGGCTGCTACCCACCTTCAAGTGGCGTTCAGTGCCATCTACATCCACAAAGGTTAACTGCCTTTCACCTTCTACTTCACGGATGAAGGTCCCACGGACTGCTTCTGGGTACAAATCCGACTCCTTCAAGGGAGTAGTGTCCTCTTCTGATGTCCCACTAGACCCAACGTCTTCTTTCAGTAAGGACTTAGGTTGCTCCTTGAAATGCTGAAATGGGATCAGCGCTTTCTCGGTTTTGGTTTGAAAGTTAATTACCTTAGAGCTTGAGGACTCCTCTTCAGAGGATGCATCCAGGAATGTTACATAACAGGGGCTCTCAGAATTCTATTGTGGCCTTGGGACTGGTACTTGTTGACAAGGAGCATCATCATCATCCTTTCTTGACAAGTGTGGATGGGTGCGACAAGAACCATTGATAAAAGACGGCTTATTTTGCTTGATCCACTTCTTATATAGGCTTTGCCTATGGAAAGATCCATTTACCAATCCAACAGGTACCATTGCCACTCTGTCCCACAGCATGGAGTCTTTTGCTTCTGAAGCTTCTGGAACTCCCTCCTCATCTATGCCTTCTATGGGTGGAGTGATTTCTTATGTCTTGCTTTTAAAGTCTCCTTCTTCAGATTCATCATCATCCTCTTCAAACTCCGGCTCTGCTCTGTAGGCGCTCTGCAAGAGAAGAACAAGTCCTCTGCTTCGCCTTCTGCCTCTGTCTCTGGCTCTGCTATGGCCATGTAACAGGGAGAGTAGTACATCCATGCTTCTATCTCACTGTCAGAAGTGATTTGGGACATCGTTCCTGGTTCAGGCAGGAAGTATTCACCCATTGATAATGGCTTTGCATCCTTTAGGAGTTGGCTCACAATACCCACTGTTAGGGAATGTGCCTCTGTTTTCTTGGGAAGGATCTGTTTGACAGCATATTCTTTTGTTGATGTTCCATCTGTAGCCTCATTGGGGGAGTCAGAAGATAATTCCAAGGAGGTGGATCCATGTCCTTTTTGAGCACCATATAGCTTTAGCATCACTTTATTGGAACCTCTACCCAAGGTCAAGGTTCCTTTGAATCAATCCGTCCTTGCTGGCTTCAAAAAGCCATGGTCTGCCCAGTAACAGGGGGTAGGATGTACCATAAGAGTTTGGCTTCACCACCAGATAGGTTAGCCAATAATCTTTTCCAGCCACTGTAGTCTTCACATATGGGAGAATGCCCAAAGGCTTGATTCTGCTCTGATCTGCTAGTCTGATGAGCCATTGAGTTGGTTGCATACCTTGTAGGCCTAGATCCTTCATTGTCACATCTGTCATAATGTTCACAGATGAGCCACCATCAATCAGTGCATTTGCAATAAAGCAGCCTTCTATCCACACGCCAATCTCTAGGGTACCAGGATCTAGGAAGGCGTTAGCCACATCCACTTCTTTTACAAAATCTGGAGCTTTGTTGGACTTTGTTGCTATTGAGGGAGCAATCCTTAAGCCACGTCTTCTTGTCAGTATACTTTTAAACCTTTTTCGGCAACTAGGAGACAACATCAACAATTGTCGGAATGTGAGGTTTGGTTTAAAGGTATCTAGATCTCTGACCAGATCGTATTTCTTAATAGGATCCACTGGCTTCTCTAACCGGTTAGGGAATGGAGAAACACCCATTTTCATTTTCCTTCTTTCTTCCAACAGGGGCATCATGGGGACTCCTTCTGCCACTTGTGGCACTTCCTCCTCTTCTATCTCCTGGACCTCTGGTCCTGTCTCTGGAACTGTCTCTGTGACTCTCTGTGGCACTGTAGTGCTCTGTACGGCACTGTCAGGCTCTGTCTGTTCTGTTCTTCTGTTGGAAGATTGAACTTCACTGTTCTGGCAAGAGGATTATTTTCTTTCTGGACAGGTGGTTCCTTCTTCTTTGCACGCGTGATGGCAGCAACTTCCAATTCCACGAAATTGGAGGTAGGCTCTTGGGCCTTGGACGGATTATCAGTAGCACTGTTTTTCACTGGGGCTGGGCTTGGACAGTCTTTTGCAGTGTGGCCTTCTCCTTTGCATCGACTGCATAAGGGCTTATAATCCACTGCCCTTTTGGGATTTGAACAATTTGGTGAAATGTGTCCCTTTTCTCTGCATCTGTAACACTCCACTTTTGATCTCTGACCACCGCCAGATTGTCTTCCTCTGCAACTTTGAGAGGGAAACCTCCTTGGACCGAAATTAGGACCAAACTCTCTAGGCTTGGGTCCAATATCCTGTGTTGTCATTTTAGATTCCAACAAGTTGAATCTTGCATCTTCTTCCTTCCTTCTCCTATCATGCATCTTCTTCAGAGAGCAAATATCCTCTGTATGGTTCTTCCTAAGATAGTAGGAGCAGAAAGCTCCAGGGACTGTTGGTTTTCGTGTACATTCAGTGGCTAAATGGCCTGCTTGATGACACTTACCACACCAAGTATTTGACCGCATCATATCTCTTCCTACTCCTGCAACGTTGGATATGCTAGCGGTATTCACTTTCAGTGTCTGCAACTGCTTTGTAATCACATCCATCAACTCCTTTTTGATATTTGCAACTGAGTTGGATAAATAATCCTTCAAGCTTTCTCCTCTGGAGGCACTGGCAGTAGGGTTTTGAGGAGTCTCTGTAATCACTGCATAAACAGGTTGGGCTGTGTAGAGGGGTCTCTGTTCTGATTCTGATTCAGAGCTCCTGTTTGAACTGTTGGTGGCTGTTGGCTCCAGTTGGTAGGGTTCCACTGTTGCTGCTGATTTGGCATTGGGGGAATTTTTTGGGACCATTGTTGTTGTGGTTGAACCATCATTTGAGGCATTGATAATGGCCACTGTGGATTTGGTGCACTGTACTGTGATACTAGGGGTATCTGTTGGTAGGGGTAGGGGACAGTCCTTGGGATTGTATTTGATGGATACATCATTCTTGGCATCAGAGGAGGTGGGACTCCTCTTCCTGGATTCATTGCCAATCTAGCTTCCACTTCATCGTACAGTCTTGTATCTTTTGTTGCAGCTTGCAATGTGGCTGGTCTTTGCAGCTCCACAAACTTACGGACTTCTGGTTGAAATCCTCTGAGGAAGACTCCCTTCTGAATGCCATCATCTAGATTATGGTTGGTCCATCTCTTTAGGATGGATTCCATTCGCAAGACATAAGCTTCTACTCTTTCTCCAGAGGACTGACTTAAATTCATGAACTCCTCTCGCATCCGCTCTTCAAAACCTTCACGCCTGAATTTAGTGAGGAAGGCCAACTTCAGGTCGTTCCATGTGCCAAAAGTTCCTACTGCTTGTCTCTCATACCACTGAAATGCCATGCCCTTGAAAGTGGCAAGGAATATTACCAACCAATGCTGAGGGGTTCTGGCATTGTTAGCCACACACGCTACCATAAACTCTGCTACATGAAGATCGGGGTCTTCATTGTACTCTCCCTTAAAAATTGGCAACGGGACTACATTCGCTAGCCTGCCATCAATATTTCCAGGACAGATCTGGCTTGGAAGTGGACCTCCAGCAGGAGGAGGAAGGGCTTGATGTGCCATTGGGACTTCTGTAAAGAGTTTCACAAGGGCATCAAAGGCGGCTTCTCCTGCTAGCTCGTTCTCGGCTTTGATTCTTGCTTTCTCTCTTCTCACGTATCTCTGCAGTCGTTCTAGTGCTTGTCTCCAGATGGCGTCATTCATGAGGGGGTTGGCTCCCACTATGTTGTTAGTGCTCCATAGAGGGATAACAGAAGGCTTTAGTCTTTGGAAGACTCTCTTGCCAACATTTCTTCTAGTTCTTCCTTTTCAACATCTCTGAATTCTGCTTTCATGCCACTACACAGAGGAAGGTATTCGGTTTTGAAGGTGTCAAAATGCATAAGTCTAAGCATTGTGGTGGTGCCATCATCATAATAATGCCAGCTTCAGATGGTCTCAACAATGTATGTTGTAAAGAACACTCTATCCAGTGGGTTGCCAATTGGACTTGTCAGAACACCAAGTATCCCACGTATCTTGCTGTTGAGCGTCTACAAACAAGTCCCAGCTCTGTTCCTTCTTATTTTTGTGAATCTCCACAAACCACAACTCCTGAAGCTTCTTGACTATTTCCCACTTGATGATGTCTGGAAATTATTCAATGAAGGCCAAATCCTCCATTGATACTCATTCTCTCTGTTCTACTCTTCAGTTTTGTGGGAGGAACTTTGCAACTGTGATGCAACTTTCTACAACTTCAGACAGTAGTGAAAACAGACCATCACAGAGGGACTTCATCAGAATGGCATTGTGCTTTCTCCATTGGGGAATGAATCTTTTGTAGAATGTTGCCTTGGCAATGAAGGCTTGCAGTTCTTTAACAGTGGCAGTAACTCTACTATCCATTGATTTACTTCTTTTTCCACAGTGCCACTTCTTCCATTTTTAGACTCTGTTTGTGCTTGTTGATGGCAGTATTCCCCGGCTGCGCACCAAAAACATGGAGCCCCAAAAGAGACACCAAGGAAATAGGGTTTCTACTGCAAGAAAATCTATCTTGTCATCATCAACAAGCTTTTTTATTAGGTTTTATAGGTTCACAATGAAGAAAAGAACACCAGGCACAACAAATCTTCATGCAGCATCATGTAGATCTCCCACGGATTTTATAAAATCAACCATATTCTTCATAATCTTCATAATCTCTATCAAAAGAACAAAGAACACAAAGGAATACACCATCTTTGAATAGAAATACATCACATAGTATTCATCTTCAATGTCTTCATAGTTCTCTCTCTCAATCTCTCATATACAATTACAATGTTTTGATATAATTGACTATCTCTCACTCTCTCTCTCTCTCCATCAATAATACATCATATCCTCACTACAATACTCAATAATCACTCTTAATAATCCTTCTTAGGTCGTGGATACACCTCCCAAAAGGTATGTGTGGTATGAAGGGGCACCAGAGACTTCATAGTGTCCTGTGAGATCTGTCTTCTGTCACTGTCTTCTGTAAATCTTCAGCAGTTACTTCTTCACTTCAATTAGCTTGGATAGAGCTTCCATTCATCCTTTCCTAAGACAAAAACACTTCCCAAAATATCCACACATCCATCATAACATTCAACAGAAACAACAGAACAGAACCACATAGCAACAGAAGTACAGAACAACAGAACTATACAAGCTTACAGAACTTCACAGAAGATCAACAGAACCCATAAAAATCATAAAAACCAAAACAAAACCAATTCAATCTTTCATAAACCTCTTCACACAACTTCAATCACCTCTCAAAACATTCATTCAACCATCTCTACTCCAAAATAGAAACAAAACAGAAGAAAACAGAAGAAAATCGAGACCTTACAGAACCTAACATCCTCATAAAAAACCATCAAAAACCCTTCAAACTTATCCAAACCTTTCCAAACATTTCAAAATAAACAACCCTTTATCATCAAAAACAACAAAAAACCAATCCAAAAACCAACATATTTCACACTCAACATATCCCCACACTTAGACAAGGAAGCGTCCTTGCGACCTCAGGAAAAAATGAATAAAAGATCTAATCTCTTTGCTAAAAAGTCTTCGATCAGCACAGTGTACCAACTATAATCATGACCCCAACATCAGCTTCATAAAACCTATATAATATGTTTCAGCTTCCAAATCTTCAACTGCACCTTAGGAAGTAGGAGATGGAGAGGGGGGAAGATGGTGACGGGAGGGAGCAGAGGAGGAGGGTGGAGGGAGGAAGTTACGGGGAGAGAGAGGGAGGGGGAGGAGAGAGAAAGAAAGAATAAGAAGAGAGAGATAGAGAGAGAGAGAGAGGAGGGAAGGGGAGAGGAAGTTGGTACGAACATGGGGGGGGATAATTTATTTTTTAAAAATAATAAATATTTTTTGTTAAAATAATCAATAAATTAAGCAAAATAAAGACGTGTCCACCATCCCGCGCGCGTGCGCGGAGCAGGGTAAAAAAATTTGCAGTGGCGGGATCAAAACAGTGCTGGAACGTCGACACGGGGTGCGCTTACGCGATCGAGCGTGGCAAGACGCGTAAAACCACAAATATGTGTGTTCACGCGCGAGACGAGTCGCGTGAAACACGTCAAAATAAAGAAAAATTAATATCTCATAATCCGATCGTCAAAACGAAATGGTGTAAAAACAAAAAATGTATCAGACGGCAGGGGGAAGATAGGGGAAAAGGTCAACGAGGGTTCTGGGGGGAATAAAGTGCGTGCACATGCAAAAAACACAAAAAATTGCCCCGAAATCACATACGAGGATTAATTTCGGGAAATCCACTAGCCGGAATGCAGGGCGGAAAGAAGAAAAAATGTACAGAAGAACGCACGCGACAACCCTATCACGTCAAAACACCGTGTCGACTGACGGAAAAATGGCACATGCAAATACGATCGGAAATTAATAACAGAAGATCAGTTCACCGAAACAGAGGGCAGCAAAAACGAAAAATGTGTGGGGAAAGGGATTGCACAGGGCTATCACGTTAAAATGCAGTTTCGATAGGGTTCGAAGGCGTTCACATGCAAAAAATACCAAAAAGACACTCAAAAACACTTTTAAAAATTAATAATTAAAAATTTAAAAGTCGAAATAGGGGGGGAGAAAAAAGGAAAAATGTAAGGAAAGGTGCGGTGGACACGGCGGTCAAATCAAACTAGAATTCCGATGCAAACAAGGCAGGTTCACATGGAAAAATGTCAAAAAGATGCACGAAAAGATCCCAAAAAACCACAAAAATTAATATTGAATGAACCGTACATCGAAATGACATGGAGTAAGAACAAAAAATGTTAGGGGGAAAGTGTTTGTCAGGGCTGCCATGTCCGATCACCGTTCTAAAGAAAACAAGATGCGTTCACATGGAAAACAGTCCAATTTACGCAAAATACGTAAAAAATTAATAACTCAAAAACCGTGCATCAGAACAGGGGTGGGTAAAAAGGAAAAGTGGTCAGTTCAAAGGGATGAACAGGGCTGTAAGGGTAGATGGGAATGCCGCAGAACGTAGGGTGTGTGCACATGAAAATACATCAAAATAAGGGAGAAAGAGAAATGGAGGAGGAACAGCCCCAAGGGAGGGGTGACAGTGGACGGGTGGGTGGGATAGGGACCCCAGGAGGGTAAAAGAAAGTCATGACGTACATGCATGATCAAAGTGAGGCATATGTAGGGCGGTATGCAATGTAGACGTGCAGGGACGCGTCCCCACACTTAAAACCTTAACAGCAAGGGAAATGCATCACGACAACCTAAGATTCGACAACCGACTAGACGCTGACGTCCCCGCACTTAACACCTTAACATACACGTGCAATCAGGAGATAGGGTTAGGAAAACTTGGCCCGTGTGGCAGATAGTTGAAATCGATTGTCGATGTCACGCGCTGTGGCTCAGGCGATGGCAGGAGGTACCAGAGCTCGCTCTGCAACAGACACGTCCAACATGGCAGGGACCATATAACAGCACCCAGGGAGGTAGCTAATTGATGAATATCGTCGGGTCGGTGCCGTTGACGAAGGATAGTCACTCAGCTTACAGCACTCAGATGGGATGAGAGAACAGTCACTCGCCCCATTACGGACATCACTCGATGAATAATGATTGAAACCCATATCTCACACCCAGTTTAGCAATTGACAAAGGGGATGGTGCAGAAGGAGTATGCCAGGGTGCATAGTTAATGGTGCATTAGTGCGTCCAACCCGTCTGGCATAGATGCAAGCAAGAAGGAAGGCAAGGGAGCGTTACAGTGCAGTGTATAGAACAGGGTGACGTGTCCTGTGATTATGGCAGAGACCTAGCCCGTGGGTGCATAGGGAAACGGGAATGTACCTAACTCCAAAGGTCGTAACGTCCCTCAATCCTCACCTCTCGATGATTGATTGAAGAAACTCCAGTCACACTCAACCCACCCTCTGACTCACGCTCTGTTGAAAGATATAGAGGGCATCCATGTCCTGAAACCCATTGATGTAATCCTCACAGTCACTTGTGCAAAGGTTTTATGCCTTGTGTGCATTTGATGGTGCACTGTGCATCCCGCCCAGTGCCGGCATACAGTCTGAGAAGGAAGGCCAGGGAGCCTTATAGTGCAGTGCACAGGGACAGATCGTGCTTTGTGCATTGAGAGGCCCATCCCGTGCGTGCAACACTCCATTTACACTTCTCACCTCTCATTTGATTTGAAGGGAAAAAACTGGTCACTCACCCCACCCTCCGTCTCATTCTCTGATAGATACAGAGGGCAACCATACTCACTTCCCCATCCGGTTAGGATGAAAGCTCGTGTCACTCGATTGTTTGTCGATGAAGATCGCGTCCTCAGTTGTTGAAGAGGCGTACCCAGGGAGGTAGCCATCAAATCGAACGTTGTGTTAGATAGGAACATGGCGTCTGCTAGAGGACTATCAAACGCTCTGCAGAAAAGCACTGGACACAGCGTACTAAGGGAGGCAGCTTCGAAAGTGGATCCTGAGGATGTCAACTGATGAATCCACTTTTTGGACTGCTTTCCACAGCTAGCTTCCCGCCCAAGGGTGTTGACCACCTTTCCCTGGAACGAGGCCTGCTATGACAGGGAATTTCTTCCTTTTCTCCCATAACAGTTGTTTTTCTTTTCTCTTTTCTTGTTATTTTTTTTGTTTTTTTGTTTTCTTGTTTTGTTGTTTTTTTTTTCTCTCCTATTCCCGAGGGTGTCTCCACCTTTTCTCGAAGAATAGGTCGGCATGACAGGGACCGAAGTCCTTTTCTCCCATGACCGATATGTATATTTTGTTTCTTTTTCGAATTAAGCAAGGGAATGGTAGAAATACCATTTGTCAAAACCAGCCATGCCACTGTCGCTGGTGGAAAATAGAGGATAAGAGATCAGGGATGGGAGGTGGGCCTGAGGGGATAGAGGGTTGCGTCCACCTCATCAGGAGTGGCTGAAGAATGGCTATCAGAAGTAGCATCATAAGAGTTATAGTGCTACACCAACGCGGGAAAGGATCAGGTGACCGTGATTGTCAAGATCCCCAAGGAGGGAAGTACTTCTTCAGGCGATATCCATTAATTAGGAAGGGATCATCAGAGGCATCAACGGTCTGCACTTGGACAGAGCCATTAGGGTTGACAGCAAGTACCTTATATGGGCCCATCCACCACTGTTGAAGCTTGCTAGGAAACTTGCCAAATCATGAATCATAGGCTAGGACCAAATCACCTTCTTTGAACTCCTTGTGCTTGATGAAGCTGTCATGGTAGGCCTTACATCGAGCTTGCGTGGCTTCCATCCACTGTAGAGCCATCCTGCGAGTTTCATCCAAACATTCCAAGTGCAGGAGACGATGTTGCAGTGAATCATCGTCCCCCAAATGCTCTTTGATAGCCACTCGCAAAGAGGGCGATTCCAATTCAACAAGGAAAACAACTTCTATACCATACACCAGCTGGAAGGGTGTCTGTCCTGTTGCTGCTTTATGGGAGGTTCTGTACGCCCAGAGGGCATATGTAAGTTGATCATCCTAATCACGACGATGTGTGGCAATCGTCCTTGTCAGGATCGAGCAAAGGATGCGATTGGTGACTTCAACTTGGCCATTGGCTCTGGGGTAATAGGGAGTGGACTTGCGATGGCGGATCTTATATAGCTCTGTCAACTCTTCCATGACTTTATTAATGAAATGAGTGCCTCTATCACTTACCAGCTCTAGGGGACTGCCAAAACGGGTGATGATATTCTCGTACATGAACAGGGCTACGTTGTTGCCATCGTCCCGCTTTAGGGCTTTAGCTTCACACCACTTTGTGACATAATCCGTACATACCAGTATATATATGTTCTGTTTTCGTCTGGTTGGAGGATCGATTGGGCCGACGAAGTCGATGCCCCACTTCTTGAACGGCTTCAAAGGAAGGATAGGTTGTAGTGGCATAGTGCTGGTCTTGGTGGGTTTCCCCATCCTCTGATGACAGGCATCACATCGCTTGCAGTAGTCATAACCATCCTTATGAATGGTCGGCCACCAATAACCTGCTAGCAGAGCCTTCCTGGCTGTAGCTTCTCCTGCAAAGTGGCCTCCACATGGCTCGTCATGGCAAGCCTTCAAAACAATCCCAATCTCCTTCCCTGCAACACATCTTCGTAGCACTTCATCTTTGCCTTTCTTGTACAGTTAAAGCTATGACCACTAGGAGAGACTCCCTCTTCTAGTGAAGACGAAGAGTTTCATTTTGAGTCGAAAGTAAGCTCAGACAGTGACCCCAAATACCTCGACCTCTTAATACAAAACACACCGTGGGAATCCTACTAGCCAACCTACGGTGCCGATGGTTGAAGGAGGAAAGGAAGAGACAATCTAGGGAATCAAAAGCTAGAGAACAAAAGAAACCGCAAGACCTACTGAAATGATTCACAAAGTTCAAGAAAGGTGATAGGGTAGTGAACTTTCTAGGAGACAAATAACAAGGGCAAGCAAGCGAGCCAATAGAGGGACATGCCAAAGTGAAATAGGTTAGTTTGGCTAAGGAAGAGGAGACGTCCCGACCTATCTTTATAGCTGATGACTTGAGCGAGCAGAAAAAAGAAAGTCTCATTGCTCTCCTATGAGAGTACATAGACATCTTCACTTGGTCGCTTAATGAGCTGAAAGGAGTGGATCTAAGTGTAGTAACTCATAACATCCCCATGACACCTAATGCAATGCCAGTCAAAAGCAAAGACCATATCCAATGAATCCCAAACATGCTCATGCTATCAAAGAGGAAATTGATAAGCTGTTAAGAGCACGATTTAATTATGAAATTTAGCACATGGATTGGGTTTTTCCCATCGTGATTGTATCGAAGAAGAATGGACAAATCAGAGTGTGCATCAATTATAATAAAGTCAATGCTGCTACAAAGAGAAACAACTATCCATTGCCATATACTGAGCATATACTCAAAAGAATAGTTGGCAATGAAGCCTACAATTTCTTGGACAACTTCTTAGGTTACAATCGAGTGCAAGTGCATCCTAATGACATGCATAAGACTGCATTCAGTATCAAATGGGGCATATTTTCCTACATAGCCATGCCCTTTGTGTTGACAAACGCACCAGCCACATTTCAATGGCTCATGTGTGCCATCTTCAAGGACATGATTCGACGGGGGTTAGAAGTGTTTTTTGATGACCTATGTGTTCACTCAAGCTGGAAAGAACACCTAGACAAACTCTGCAGAGTCTTTGAACGATGTAGATTGTATCGTCTCTCATTGAATCCCCTTAACTACCACTTTTGGGTGAAGCATGGATGCATTCTAGGGCATGTGGTGTCCACGAATGGCATTGCCACTGACTTCTTAAAAGTTAGGGTTATTGTTGAACTTCCATCACCAATCGATTACAAGGGAGTTCAGTGCTTCCTAGGGCATACAGGATATTATTGATGATTTGTGTTAAACTATGCGTTAATCACTAGACTACTCTACAAACTACTAATAATATTCGAATGGACCGAGGAATGCCAACATGCAAGAGTTGAAAAAGACTTTGACAATTGTGCCAATACTATGAGCCCCAAACTGGACTATAACCTTCCACATTTACATTGACGCCTCAAATTTTGTCGTGAGAGCTGTGTTGTGCCAACTTGGTGAACACAATTTAGACTATCCAGTGAGTTTTGCTAGTAGACAACTCATGGATACCAAAATGAACTATTCCATGACTGAAATAAAAGGTTTAGCCATGACGTTTGCTATAAAGAAATTTTGGCATTATCTTTTGGCTATGCCTTTTACTTTATTTGTTGACCATAAATCCTTGCTCTATCTTGTTAATAAACCTTGCACTACAGGACATATTGCTCGATGGTTACTTCCGCTTTTAGAATTCAACATCTCTGTGGTTGTGCGCAAGGAAAAACAACATTACATGGCTAACCACATGTCCTAAATACCCATAGGAGAAGCTGTTGGGACAGGGTATCCCTAACAATTTGCTAGACTTGCATCTCTTTAACAACCTATCTAGTGAGAAGGATTTGTTTAGAGCTGACTTGATGCCATACTAGGCAAATGACATAGTCCAAGTGCTTGAACATGGACTACCCAAAATACCCATTGAGAAGGCTCGCCAACTTAGGCGACTCATCCTCAAGATACAACCTTATCAGTTCATAGTAGGTCAACTCTATAGGCTAGGGTAGGACGTCTTGCTACTATGTAGGTTTGTGTGCGAGCATGAAATGCATGACATACTTGCAGAAGCACACAATGGAATTCTAGAGGACACTTCAACAAAGACACGATAGCCTACAAGGTGCTGCAGTCTCAACTATGGTGGCCTACACTTTTTTGCAATGCCGCACTACTTGTAAAGCACTGTGATGGTGCCAATGGACCAAGGTACTTATTCACAAGGACAAGATGGAGCTAATCCCAATCATTGCAATACAGCCTTTCAAAAAATGAGGAATTGACTACATCAGGCCGATTAGTCTCACAACACAATATTCGTAGGTGAAGTACATCATAGTTTCCTAGACTACCTCACAAAGTGGGCAAGCATGATCCATAAGAAAGAATCATGCTAGAACCACAGCTAAGTTCCTTTGGGAGTAGTTGATCTTGTGATTCGACTGCCCCATTGAACTAGTCAGTGATCAAGGCACACATTTTATCAATGAAGTGATTGCTCACCTCCTATCTGCCTTTCTAATTGTCCATCGAAAATCCTCACCGTACTACCCTTAAGAGAATGGCTAGGCACAATCTACAAATAATATTTTAGTGAATGTCTTAATCAAAGTAGTCTCTACTTCTCACAGCGATTGGGACAACAAGCTAATGGCAGCCTTATGGGCCTATCGAATAAGTACTAGGTGTAATGAGAAGAATCCTTCCTAGGATTAGAGGTTGAAGGGTTAAGGCCAAAGCTCATGCTCACGATGTTTCACTTTTGCATGAGCCAAGAGTAGATGTTCAAGTTGTACTTCATGGTAGCATAATGGTCCATGTTGGCAAGTCGGATGCCTACGGGGGTGATGTAAGTGAGGACATCCATTAGGAAGTCATTAGAGTCTATTCGGTTCGCAATGTGTAACTCCTCCTCAGTCAAAATGCGATCTAAATGGGGGTGGGTCATGATGTGCTCTTCTAGGGGTTGGTTGTGAATGGTGGTCAACACCATATAGGACGTCAGAGCTACATAAGTTGGTTCGTACTTCGAGGTTTTGATTTCATGTCTCTGCTCAGCGTTGTCATGATTTGGAAATCCTCTAGCTCCAATTGAAGCCAGAGAGCATACATTTTTGCAAGAAAGAGGAGTTGTTATTATCAGTAAGCTCTTTCAACTCTTCAATTTCTTGGTTTGTGTGGCAAGGACCATGCTCTTGTCATATGATGCGATGAGTCATCATTTGTGCACTTGCTTGTGAGAAATCTCGGTGGCAATCAACTCTTCAACTTCCTGGGGAGCCTTAACAAATATGAATTTTGATTCTTCCCAAGAGCAAGGTAGGATACCGCCATTGCTAAAGGCTCTTCTAAAAGGCCTAGGTCTAATCTGTTATAGCTTTTAGCAAGTGTAGTAAATGTAGCATCCAAACATCAAAGGAAAGTAACTAAGTCATCCCCAATATTTTTAGCTAAGTCTAAGGCCAAGATAATTGATCATCCCTCATAAGAGGGTTTTAGGCCTATGAGAGGTTGAGGTTTGATTGCTAGACACGTCTAAAGCTGAGATTTACGGTTTTGGCTGCTCCTATGACAGAGCAGTTCAGTCACTTGCACACTAGGCATGGCTTGTGATGTAGATGTTGTGTTGCTAGATGCTTGTGAGGCCTTAGGGGCACTAACAGTGCTAGGTTGAGGTGGTTTGGAGGCATCAAGTTGCAATTTTGGTCGATAGACTTGTTGAGGCTCTGCAGGCTTACTAGGTTTGGGCTCTATGGGCTCCCCAGCTTGAGTTGTTTGGAATTTTGGTTTCTGATTTGTCATGTGGGCTTGTATGGACAAGCTCCAGGGTTGCACTCGAGTAGTGTACTTGGCAATCTTGGCTTTAGGCATCCATATTCAAGTGTTGCCCTCATAATAGTCGTGCACTTGCAATGAGGTCTTGGGGACCCATCGCAACTTGACTGTTCGTCGATGCCTATACTTTCGTCTCTACCTCCTAGGTTTCGAGTATGAATTCCTAGCCTTGCAAGGTCATGTTTGGTTACTTCTAGGTGGCGGTCCTTGATGTTTAGGTACCCATTTGATCTTGGGTTCATGGGCTTTGGCTTTCATCTCAGTGGTGTGCTGGCATTGAGGCTTGGTGGGTTGTGATAAGTCACAACCCTCCTCCTTAGACTTGGTTGTGGATTTCTCTATCAATGGCTTTGTGGGCTTTGATGGGGTCACGTTGCCCTTGCTGAAAGTTGTCACTATGTGGGCATTGCCAATGGCAAGGTGAATGCATTGTGACTCGTAGTTGACATTGCAATGGGCCTATTTTTTAAAGACACGTCCTAATAATGATTCCTTACCAACATCTTTTGTTTTTGGTAATAGATAAACGATCATGAGTGTGCTCTTAGACTCGATAGAGGCTACAACTTTGCACTTTTCCAAAAGTGCGTATGATTGGTTTCCAAAAGGGTAGAGTTTAGTGCTCGTGGGCTGTAGTTGTGGTTGGCCGATTTGAGTCCAATGATCATGAGTTAAGATATTAAAGTCAGTCAATGCATTGAAAGTACGTGTTCACTGGGAAATGACTATAATGCGGAGGTAAGCAAGTTCCGCTGCTTCTTCATCCTCGTCTTCAATTTCGGTAATTGTGGCAATGCACACTTTCACAGGGGACTCTAGCATGGGAGGCTCATGTAATGGATGTGTGGAAGGGTAGTACTTCTTTATACAGCTACCATTGAAGAAGCCTATGCCCTCTCCATCTTGGGTTTTGAGCTCCACATTGCCGATTTGATTGATGGTGCAAACTCGAAAAGGCCCTAATCCCCTAAACTTCATCTAGCCTTTCACTAAGTATAACATCACAAGGTCACCTTAAATGAAGTCCTACTACTTGGCTTGTCAAACCAGCTCTTATGTTGTGCATTTTCACAAATCAGTGCATGGGTAGCTAGAAGTTGAGTCTCTGATAGGCATTTATAGCTCAACTGGGCATTCTATCTAGGCCTCCTTCCCATCCCATCTCTCTTGAATGGCTACTCTCAGGCTAGGGACAAAGAATTCCACTAGTAAAATGGCTTCAATTCCTTAGGTCAACCTAGAATGCCTTTATGGACCAAGGACAAGAATCCCTTTAGGTTGACCTAAGGAACTGAAGCCATTTTTGTCCTTAGGTCAACCTAAAGGGATTCTTGTCCTTGGTCCATAAAGGCATTCTAGGTTGACCTAAGGAACTGAAGCCATTTTACTAGTGGAATTCTTTGTCCCTAGCCTGAGAGTAGCCATTCAAGAGAGATGGGATGGGAAGGAGGCCTAGACAGAATGCCTAGTTGAGCTATAAATGCCTATCAGAGACTCAACTTCTAGCTACCCATGCACTGATTTGTGAAAAGGCACAACATAAGAGCTGGTTTGACAAGCCAAGTAGTAGGACTTCATTCAAGGTGACCTTGTGATGTTATACTTAGTGAAAGGCTAGATGAAGTTTAGGGGATTAGGGCCTTTTCGAGTTTGCACCATCAATCAAATCGGCAATGTGGAGCTCAAAACCCAAGATGGAGAGGGCATAGGCTTCTTCAATGGTAGCTGTATAAAGAAGTACTACCCTTCCACACATCCATTACATGAGCCTCCCATGCTAGAGTCCCCTGTGAAAGTGTGCATTGCCACAATTACCGAAATTGAAGACGAGGATGATGAAGCAGCGGAACCTGCTTACCTCTGCATTATAGTCATTTCCCAGTGAACACGTACTTTCAATGCATTGATTGACTTTAATATCTTAACTCATGATCATTGGACTCAAATCGGCCAACCACAACTACAGCCCACGAGCACTAAACTCTACCCTTTTGGAAACCAATCATATGCACTTTTGGAAAAGTGCAAAGTTGTAGCCTCTATCGAGTCTAAGAGCACACTCATGATCTTTTATCTATTACCAAAAACAAAAGATGTTGGTAAGGAATCATTATTAGGACGTGCCTTTAAAAAATAGGCCCATTGCAATGTCAACTACAAGTCACAATGCATTCACCTTGCCATTGGCAATGCCCACATAGTGACAACTTTCAGCAAGGGCAATGCGACCCCATCAAAGCCCACAAAGCCACTGATAGAGAAATCCACAACCAAGTCTAAGGAGGAGGGTTGTGACTTATCACAACCCGCCAAGCCTCAATGCCAGCAAACCACTGAGATGAAAGCCAAAGCCCATGAACCCAAGATCAAATGGGTACCTAAACATCAAGGACCGCCACCTAGAAGTAACCAAACACGACCTTGCAAGGCTAGGAATTCATACTCGAAACCTAGGAGGTAGAGACGAAAGTATAGGCATCGACGAACAGTCAAGTTGCGATGGGTCCCCAAGGGCAAGCGCACGGCTATTATGAGGGCAATACTTGAATATGGATGCCTGAAGCCAAGATTGCCAAGTACACTACTCGAGTGCAACCCTGGAGCTTGTCCATACAAGCCCACATGACAAATCAGAAACCAAAATCCCAAACAACTCAAGCTAGGGAGCCCATAGAGCCCAAACCCAGTAAGCCTGCAGAGCCTTAACAAGTCTATCGACCAAAATTGCAACTTGATGCCTCCAAACCACCTCAACCTAGCATTGTTAGTGCCCCTAAGGCCTCACAAGCATCTAGCAACACAACATCTACATCACAAGCCGTGCCTAGTGTGCAAGTGACTGAACTGCTCTGTCATAGGAGCAGCCAAAACCGTAAATCTCAGCTTTAGACGTGTCTAGCAATCAAACCTCAACCTCTCATAGGCCTAAAACCCTCTTATGAGGGACGATCAATTATCTTGGCCTTAGACTTAGCTAAAAATATTGGGGATGACTTAGTTACTTTCCTTTGATGTTTGGATGCTACATTTACTACACTTGCTAAAAGCTATAACAGATTAGACCTAGGCCTTTTAGAAGAGCCTTTAGCAATGGCGGTATCCTACCTTGCTCTTGGGAAGAATCAAAATTCATATTTGTTAAGGCTCCCTAGGAAGTTGAAGAGTTGATTGCCATCGAGATTTCTCACAAGCAAGTGCACAAATGATGACTCATCGCATCATATGACAAGAGCATGGTCCTTGCCACACAAACCAAGAAATTGAAGAGTTGAAAGAGCTTACTGATAATAACAACTCCTCTTTCTTGCAAAAACGTATGCTCTCTGGCTTCAATTGGAGCTAGAGGATTTCCAAATCATGACAACGCTGAGCAGAGACATGAAATCAAAACCTCGAAGTACGAACCAACTTATGTAGCTCTGACATCCTATAGGGTGTTGACCACCATTCACAACCAACCCTTAGAAGAGCACATCATGACCCACCCCCATTTAGATCGCATTTTGACTGAGGAGGAGTTACACATTGCGAACCGAATAGACTCTAATGACTTCCTAATGGATGTCCTCACTTACATCACCCCTGTAGGCATCCGACTTGCCAACATGGACCATTATGCTACCATGAAGTACAACTTGAACTTCTACGCTTGGCTCATGCAAAAGTGAAACATCGTGAGCATGAGCTTTGGCCTTAACCCTTCAACCTCTAATCCTAGAAAGGATTCTTCTCATTTCCAAGGGGGGAGGGGGTAAGGTGTGGAACATTTAAAAAAAACCCTAAACCTCAATCAACGTCCAAAAGCAGAAAAGAATGGATAAAAATCAACTTATGATTGAGGAAAAGTGTCATAATTTTTTGGGGAATGCATGGACAGTTTGAAGGAAAATTCTCTTTATGTACTTAAGCATTTCAATTTTCCATAAGTAGACAACCATTTTCTACATGTCTTTCCATAATAAATTATTTAAAGAACACTAATGGTGAGTTGTGGCTTCATGACAGGTACCTACAATGGCAAGACATGAGAAAACTAGCAAGTTTCCATTCTCAGAGGAAGAGCAAGCAAAGTATGGCCTCTTCGTGGAGACGAGGGCCTTGAACCAATTCAAGTTCAAGCACGTTCTGAATTTGGAAGATGTAGCCATGAAAGAGCAAGCCATAAAGAAAATTGTGGATCAATGCAACTTGCAAAAGTATGTGAGAAGGTTGGCTAAGCGGTGGACTATAGTAAGTGCACAGAGTTTCTCCGTACCTTCAATAGGAACTGTGGCACCTGGCTATTTGGCAAGGAGAGTCCACCCACCAAGTGGAAGTTGAGCTAACCATGGAGTTAGTGGAGAGAGCGTTGGGCCTGGCCAACAAATTTGAAAGGTGGCCAAAAAGGGATGTGCATAACATGCTGGGAATGGGCAAATTTATGGTCCACACTAATGATAGCATCAGCTTAGCTAATATCCCTGACCTAGAAGTCCAACTGCAAGCCAAGATGGTACTTGCCTTGTTTTCCACCCAAAGGTACAATGCACTAATGAGTAGGAGTAACATGCCAATGCTGGAAAGCATTGCAGCCAAATATTTAGATGAAGCGAACTTCAATGGCTTCACGTGGAAGACAATTGAGACCTCAACAATGGCATTGGCTATATGTGGATGACCTGTAGGTGGAGAGTCCCGACCTCCAAGGCAACAAAGAAGTCATCATCTAAGGCCTCGACCATAGGATTTGGTGGGGTCTTGATTGCCATCATCAAGGAAGCATTGGGGGAAGTGCAAGGCAAAGAAGAAGTTCGTGAGACACTAGACAAGTCACCTCCCCACCATGAGCATGAACAGTCCAATGAGAGAACTATGAGTCATGAAGAAGGAGAACATGAAACACAGTGGGGCCAAAAAGTCCAAGAAGAAAACCGTCCAAAAGAAGGCAGAAGAAGAGAGAATGAAGAGAAATTCAACCTACAGAAGGCACAAAGAGAATCTAAGAAAGCTAAGGAAGAAAGGAAAAGAAAAGAAAAAGCTAAGTTGGAGAAGATAAGAGAGGAGTCCAAGAGAGTAGAGGATGAGAGGAAGAGGAGAGCATAAGAAGAAACATAAGAGCTATGGAGGAAGGAAGAAGAGGACATAGTAGCTCGAGCCACACACATGCCAATAGAGTAGCAATCCAGGCAAGAGGAGCTAGCTGCCATGAGCCCATACAGAGAAGAAGGGTTGGGAAAAAGTGCCCAAGTGCCAAAAATCACGCCAACCCCAGTAATAAAAGGCAAGGGAAAGGGCTTGATTGATCCTATTCCATCTGTCCTAGTGTCTACCACCCAAGTCTCTACACCTACCCAAGGCACTCCAACCATAGTAGATGTAGTAATCTTATGGCATGGGTGCAGTTTCTAGTTAGTAAAGAGATAGCTTAGGATGCAAGTGGAGGAACCCTAGTGACAGGAACAAAGAGACCGGCAACTACGGATGCTGAGTCAAGACAAGATCCCAAGAGATAGAAGATAGAAGCATCCACCAGGACTATCCCTACAACACTACCATCATCCACTAATTATGATGATTATGTCAAAGAACTCCTTTCAAAGAGAGAGAGAGAGAGAGAAGGATGAAAAGAAGATGGATGTTGCCAAGTTAGAAGCTGAGAAAAACACACTAGTAGCCTTCCAGCTCGAGAGAACCCGTCAAGTGGCCAATTATAAAAAAGAAATAAGTGAGCTAAAGGCAAAGCTCAAGGCTAAGGAAGAGCAAGAGGAAAGCTAGTGAAAAAGGCTTGAAGACAAGTATTAGGAGAGCTAACTAGATCTCAAAGGGAGTATAAGCTCCTAATTCTACAACACGAAGAACTACAAGGATAGATGAAAAGAGTCCAGAATGCCATCGAGGAGTTCGCAGCAGGATAAGAAGAGAGGGCCCAATGATATTAGGAAAACATGGAAATTTTGGAGAAGAGGGTGGTTTTAGAATCGAGGAACGAGAGCAAAGAATAAAGACCTTAGCTCAAAGGCATAGTGAAAGATTGGAAGAGATGAAAAGGAGAGCAGATGTATGGGTGGGCAGGAGTGAAAGAAGAGTAAAAGACCTACTAAGTCATCTAGCCCTTGTAGAACGTGAGAAGGTGTTAGCAAAAAGCAGGGTAGATGCCACACAAACAAGCTTGGAAGCCCAACAACATGCCTTCCTCAATACCATCTTGGATGTCACACAATTAGAAGATGAGGAGGCCGTTGAGTCACTAAAGAAAAAGCTGGAGATCATCCATAAGGCTCTAAGACATGGGCTGCACATCCAACCACAAGCAACAGAGCCATTGAGCCTACAAGTTTAAATAAGCTAATAAAAGGTAGAATTGAAGGAAGGAAAGCCACAAGAACACAAGGGAGAGGAGGTGCAAATGCTGACCAAAGATGTAGAACCAAGCTTTGAAATGGGGCAGCAAGACGAGGAGCTAGGCCCACAACCTCCCTCTCCATGGTCAGAAGTACAGCAGGAGGTAGACATCATTGCTGAAAGAAAAGTAGAAATCAAGAAGAAGAGAATGAATATGTTGGACCGGACATGGAGGAGGCTAAGAGCTCAACCCCAGTAGTGGCCCTAGAAGCGCCCATCCCTCTAAGAGAAGACTGTTTCCCCATAGATTGGAATGCAGAGCTCATAGTATGGGAGTAGAAAGAGAATGGACGTGAACCCTTCAACTTTAAGTTCTGATTCCCCACTACATTGAGCAGAGTGCTATCAACCAAGGTGGTAGAAGAGGTGATTAATATAGGAAGAAGGCTAAGAGACAGGTGGGTTGCTAAAAGAGAGAAGAGTCCTACTTTATGGGGAATAGAAGCTCTTGACTACTTGGAGAACAAGGTCATGGAAGTGCCCAGAACAGTGAAAGGCTAGGAGTGTTAGTCAAGGTGGAGAAGGAGAATCTGGGATGGCAACATGGATTCCTAGATGTCATTTTGCAACACCCTATCCTTTGAGAGAAATAACCCCACTTACATGCCATATCTTAGAAGGGTAGGAGTGGACTTCAATCCAGACATCTACGGTTGATATGAATTTCCAAAAATCTATAATGTCAACACCATTAAGTCACCTAAGGAAGTGCTCACCTTTTCTGAGCATGACTTATATGTCTTGATTGAAGATTTCCTTAATGAGTTCAGTTCTTGCCCAGACCCCATTTTTCTCACAACTTGTAATTACCTTAGGCTCATTGGAGTATTATTAAAGCAAGATCCTACTCTGCAAGAATACCGCCTCCCTCCGCTATTTTTTTATCTCAATGCCAGCATAGGTAACTATGCAACCACTAGGCTAATGATGTGCACTGCACTCTTACCATCTTTTTGTATGGCCCTCTTAGAGGACATGAATGACATCCCCTTCACAAGCTGCAACCACCCATTTTGGTCCACAACTCCTTTCAATGTTCAAATGGGCCTAAAAGGATATATGTAAGGGAAAATCTTCCTTAGTAAGTCCCTTAAACCCCCAACTTCTCCCTCTCATGACTATGATGAGACGAAGATTAGTTTCTCATTATAATTTTTAAAAAATATAATAAAAGAAATATAAAATAGAAAAAGGAAAGAAAAGAATAAGAGAACATAGAAAAAATCACAAGAAAAAGCAAGAAACTCATGAGTACCACAATCATTACATGCAGGGCTCCTCAAGTTAGGTGCGTCTAGTGGCTGGTCAGCTAGCTCCGCCCCTAACCCCCTAGCCCATTTTGATTCCCACTTCACGCTTAGGGGTGCATCAAGGGCAGGACATACCTAGGGAGTTCACTGTCGCCTATGGTTAGACATATCTCCCTAAGCTGCACCCACCGCCGCACCTCCCTTCTGCACAAACTAGGTCCTCAAGTGTGGGACAACACCCAGGCTTGCATGTGGTTCAACTGAGCTCTTAATTCTACTAGCACAAGTACAATGCACCACATAGTAAGGTAGAGACACCACCTAGGCAGTGCACTTGTCTTCTCTTTGCAGGTAAATATGAATGCTACCAACCATCGATATCAAAGGCATTGCTATCCACTCGACATACCCTCGGCCTCCACCATTGCAATCATTTGACAAGCTTCTCTTCCATGACCGATCCCCATAAGGCCCCATCATCAACTCACACAACCACCCTTCAAATCACCAAGCCCTCATCAATAAAGACCCGCAACGTGCCATGGGACTAGCACTCAACTAGGAGGGGGTAATGTTAACCCCGATGCAAAACGAGAAAAAATATATTCAAAAATATGGAATAATGTGGAAAAAGACTGCTCAAAAAATGAATAAGAGAGGAAAGACCAAAAGAGCAAAAGGTCAAGTTGAAGGCAAAGGCTCATTTTAAAATGCAAAGGCTGTCAAGATTGTGGGAGAGAAGGAAGGAGTCTCACTTGTAGCTTTCTTGCTTGTACAATGGGGGAATACACATACAGGTGGAGGCTGAAAAACAGTTTTCATCTTCTTAGTTGTGTAAACCAAAAGAACTCATATACATAGAAATAGAAGAACCCTATATATGGGTCTCAAACCAAACTCAACTAACTAAGGTGGCATACTAACTGAGCCACGAACTAGAGTAGATAAGGATAGCTATCATCTAGCTATTATTCATGGGCGGTGTACCAACTGCATTTGCAACTGACAAGTCGGTGACATAAATGCACAACGGTCACCCTGGCATATCACGAGTGGAGCTCGATATCTCAACACTCCCCCTTGATCTCAATCCCAATTCTTGCACACCAAGCAGGTTTCTAAACTTGCGCAGCTTCTCTGCGCCCAATGCCTTCGTGAATATGTCAGCTACCTGATCCTCTGTGCTGACATAAACTAGATCAATAAGACCTAGTAAAACCCTCTCCCACACATAGTGATAATGCACCTCAATGTGCTTTGTTCTAGCATGATAGACTGGGTTATTTTCCAAGTGTATACTACTCATGTTGTCACAATAAATGACAACTGGTCCATCTGTAGACTGATGCATATCATAAAGTAGCTTATGCAACCAAGCTACCTCACATGCAGCCATTGCTGCGCCCCTGTACTCAGCCTCTGTGCTCGACAAGGCAACTGTAGGTTGTTTCTTGCTGCTCCAAGTGACTGCAGCACTCCCAAAAGAGAACACATATCCACTGGTAGATCGTCTATCAGAAATACTACCAGCCCAATCAGCATCAGTGTATCCATGCAATTGTACCTGAACCCCAGTCTCATAAAGTAGTCCATACTGTAATGTGGACTTCACATACCTGAGTATGCATCTAGCCGCATCCAAATGTGGTTTCCTTGGAGCCTGCATAAACTGACTTACCAATCCAACAGCATAGCTCAAATCTGGCCTGGTAATAGTCATATAAATCAAACTTCCTACTATGCGTCTGTACATAGTAGGGTCTTCGAGAAGCTCACCTGCACCTGCGCTCAACTTCACATTCTACTCCAAAGGAACTAAAATAGGCTTACAGCCTGTCATTCCATATTTGGACAGCATGTCCAATCCATACTGTCTCTGCAAGAGCCATATCCCACTTGGTGATCTAATCACTTCAATGCCCAGGAAATAACGCAGCTCTCCCAAATCCTTCATCTCAAACTTTTGCTTCAATAGCATTTTCACATGAAGGATATCTTCATCACTGTCACCTGTCATAATCAAATCATCAAAATAAATGACAAGTAGCATAATACCTTTCTCTATTTTTCTCACATAAAGTGAGAAATCTGCCTTGGAAATCTGAAAGCCAATAGTGACAAGATATTGTCCTATCTTGTCAGCCCATGATCTAGGTGCTTGCTTCAAGCCATACAAGGCTTTCTTCAACTTGCAAACAAACTTAGGATGAACAGCATGCACATAACCTGGTGGCTACTCCATATATACCTCTTCTTGCAAATCACCATGTAAGAAGGCATTCTTTACATTCATCTGATGTAAAGACCATTCCTTTGATGCAGCCATAGCAATGACTGCTCTTACGGTTGCCATCCTTGCAATCGGACTGAACATTTCTTCATAATCAATGCCATATGTTTGTGCATACCCCTTGACTACTAATCTTGCATTGTATCTATTCACAGAACCATCTGCATTGTGCTTCACCTTATAAACCCACTTACAACTAATTGCATTCTTATCTTTAGGCAAATGTACCAATTCCCATGTAGCATTTGCTTCCAAAGAATCCATTTCTTCATCCATGGCTTTCTCCCATTTTTCTTTTCCCATGGCTTGCTCAAAAGAAGTGGGTTCTGGTTCCTGTATCACTTTGACCATATATGCATAGTGAATGGCCGTAAATCCATCATATTTCAGCCTATCCACAGGATACCTAGCTCTAGTAGACATGCGCAAAGTAGGTTCACTCCCAGGTGCTCTCAAAACATCCCTGGTCTTCCTTACTCCATGTGTAACAATAGAAGGAATACCCAACTCATCATCAATGCTCTGTTCTGAGCCACTGGATTCACCATCCACATAAGAGTAACCTGCATTCACATCAAACATGGGTTGATCTACCTTCTCTTTTCCTTTTTGTGATACCTGCATACCACTATCTGCATTGCTTTGAGAAGATTCTCCTAATCTCAATATGCCTGTCCATGGCAAAGAATGTGAACCACTGCTAGAGGACACTCCATGTCCACTAATATTTGGTGACTGCTGCTGTGAATTCTGTGCAGCATTACCTTTTTCTGCATCTACATCATCAATCACATTTACTGGTTTATACCAGCTACTCATCTCATCAAAAACAACATCTCTGCTCACTGTAAACTTACGAGTAGAAGGGTTATAACATCTATACCCTTTCTGCTTCTGCAGAGAATAATCAATAAAGATGCACTTCTCAGCTTTTGGATCCAATTTGGATCTCAACTCATCTGGCACATGAACATAGGCAATGCATCCAAAAATCTTCAAATGAGATATGTCTGGCTTCCTACCAGTATACCTCTCCTCTAGAGTCATCCCATGTATTGCTGCAGTGGGAGTCCTGTTCATTATGTAGACTGCTGTAGCAACTGCTTCAGCCCAATAAAAATCTAGCAAGTCTTTTTTGTTGAGCATGGCACGAGATACCTCTCCAATATGCCTGTTTTTCCTTTCTGCAATTCCATTTTGTTGTGGGGTATGACTGCATGAATATTGCTGCTTTATGCCATGATCCTGCAGGAACCTTGCAAACTCATTTGAGAGGTACTCTCCCCCTCCATCTGACCTTAGGCATTTTATTTGCAGGTCCGTTTCTTTTTCAACCATAGCTTTAAGAGTTTTGAAATGCCCAAAAACTTCACTTTTCTTTTTCATAAAATACACCCAAACTTTTCTGCTATAGTCATCAATAAAAGTGACAAAATAATGACAACCTCCAAGAGATGTAGCTTTAGTAGTCCACACATCAGAGTGGATTAGTTCCAATGGCTTCTTACTCTCTTGAACATGTCTAGGAAATGGTTTCCTTGCCTGTTTTCCAAACTGAGAGGCCTTACATACCTTATGCATTTCTGCAACCTTGAATGTAGGCAATCCTGCAACAATATTTTGGGCTTACATTGATTTAAGTCAGTATACATTAACATGACCAATGTGTTTATGCCAGATATCAATATCTGCAACTACACCGGTCCCATGTGCAAACATTGCTGCACTCAATTCAGGCATGTCTGCATCCAACATAAAAATTCTGCCCTTCTTCTTTCCTTTTGCTATCAAGCGACCTTTATTTTTCATATCCTCAACAAAGTATCCATGAGAATTAAATCTGACCTGCAAGCCCTGCTCAACCATTTGACCAATAGAAACTAGGTTCTTTGTGATATTCGGGACATGAAATACATCCGACAGGTATTTCTTTTTCCCATCCTGCATAGACAAAGGAATTTTTCCAATCTGCACAATAGGATGTGCAGTATCATCACCAGTCTCCACAAATCCTAGTTTTTCCATTTTCCTTGCATCCTGTATCCATTCTGCATGACCTGTCATGTGGTTTGATGCACCTGAGTCAACATACCACACATCGTTGCTTTCTTCTATACTTGTCACAGAATTGGTCATGTGCTGCACCATAAACAAATGCTCATTTCTGTCATCACCCTGTCTACTAGAAGATGCATAATTCCCTTGTTGCAATTTTCCATTCATGATGTCATTCTGATTTTTATAGTAGTCTTTAGCCATATGACCCATTTTACCACAGTAGTAGCATTCAACATTGCTGTTTGCATTTTGGCCTCTTTGCCATCCACCACGACCTCTTTGGCTCCCCCTGCCTCTAAAGTTACCACGTCCTCCTCCATAGGATTGGTTTTCTTGAATATTCTGATTTCTACCACGGCCTCCAGATCAGCCTTCTCTACCTCTGCCTTTACCTCTTCCAGCATTTGAGTAGAAGACAGCTTCTTTTGAAGTTTCTCCTGAAGAAGATGCACCACCATTTCTCTGCTCCTCAGAAATTAGAAGAGCAATCAACTCCTCAAAATCAGGAAATCTTTCACGGACGGAAATGGATGTTCGGAACTGTGCATAATCCTTTCCTAGACCATTCAAAGTCACAGAAACTAAATCATCATCTTCCACTAGTGACCCAATGGAAGCAAGTGCATCTGCAATCTTCTTCACCTTCATGTGGTAGTCATTGATGCTCATACTTTCTCTTTGCACATTGTGCAACTCTTGCTTGAGCTGCATTTTCTTGGCTTGCGTATTTGTGCTATACATTTTTGACAAAGTATCCCATGCCTCCTTTGGCGTACTTGCATCTTGAATATGCACAATCATAGAGTCTGAAATGCTGATAGATAGCCAGTACATAACTTTCCTGGTTCTCTCATGCCATGCTTTAAATACCTGCATTTGTTGTTGATTGGGAACATCAGGAAGAACTGGTTCTTCTTCATTTCCTGCAACGAATTCCCAATATCCTTTTCCCATAAGGAAATTCGTCATCCTGAACTTCCATGCTTGGAAGTTGTTCTTGTCAATCTTTTCAGTGACAATCTGTGAAAGAGAATCGGACGCCATTACAGAACACTTCAAAAAATTCTGTCACTGCAAAGAACACAGCTTCAACCTCACAAGGGCAAATCTGCAAAACTGACGAAAGTGGTATTTGACCACACAGTCACTTCCTAGTGACGATTTTGTATCAACAGACAACAAGGATGATTCTGTAACTCCCAATGTCTCTGCGCACAGGCATATGATGCAATTTCTACAGTAACTTTTCACCGACCTGTAGAATAGTGGTCGCACAGCATAAAACAGGGCCTTTTCCTGAGTGTGTGCAGAAAACTTCCGCCTCCAAAACAGGCCTCAAATCAAAAAAACAGAGCAACCAAGGGCTAAAGCCATATCCCGCAGCATATACTGCCCTCTTGCTACACTGCAAAGGGCGTCTCAATCTGAGACAATGCACTCTTGCACTTTTCGGCTGTGCTACCTGCAGAGACTTGCTCCCAAAACAGAAAAATGAAAGCAACACTGGTCCTCTTACCAGAAGACCGCAAACTTGGCTTGCTTTCTTGAGCTCCTTACCACAAACAAGGCTCTGATACCATGTCAAGATTGTGGGAGAGAAGGAAGGAGTCTCACTTGTAGCTTTCTTGCTTGTATAATGGGGGAATACACATACAGGTGGAGGCTGAAAAACAGTTTTCCTCTTCTTAGTTGTGTAAACCAAAAGAACTCAAGTACATAGAAATAGAAAAACCCTATATATGGGTCTCAAACCAAACTCAACTAACTAAGGTGGCATACTAACTGAGCCACGAACTAGAGCAGATAAGGATAGCTGTCATCTAGCTATTATTCATGGGCGATGTACCAACCGCATCTGCAACTAACAAGTCGGTGACATAAATGCACAACAGTCACCCTGGCATATCACGAGTGGAGCTCGATATCTCAACAAAGGCACCACTAAAATTTTGTAAAAGAGCGTCTGGCTCCCTCTTATACAAAGTGTAAAATCTAGATGGGCATAGGTGAAGGAATAAGGCTAGTAGAGAATAGGAAAAGAGGACCTTGGCGAGATGCCTGATCATGTAAAAAGGGGATGGGTGCCCAAGGGATTTAGGGCTTGTATATAAACTCAAAAAGTGAATGAGAAGCTCATTCTTTGGCGTGTGGCTAAAGTGGTTTCTTCTTATTCTCTTTTTCTCTCCTTCTTGCTCGTGTGTGTTTCCATTTGAGAGAGGGAGTGTGAGAATGTGAGGGAGTGAGTGTGTGAGGGTGAGGGACCAGGGTGGAGAAGCTCTCCATCTTCTCTTGTCTTCTTCTCTTCTCTTCTCTTCTCTTGCACATGGCTATAGAGGATGGAGCTTGAAGGAGAAGGCTTGAGGTTGCTTGAGCTCACATCTAGGATCATAGAGCTACCAATGTACTTGAGGGAGAAGGCTACTCATTCGGGCATCAAGGTAAGCTCACTACACCTATAGAATAGGAAGAAGTGAATTGGATAGGTGAGAGATAGCCATTAGATCTTGCTTGAAATGCTTGGAACAATAAATGGTCCATGGGTCTTGGAGGTCGAGCGTGAGCTCCCACTACAGTGATAAGATCTTGCTTATTCTATATATTAATGATCTCATCCTTGCAAGTAATAATGAATAGTTCCTTGGTCAGGTAAATGGTCAATTGTAGCAATAATTTGAGATAAAGAAACTTGGAGTGCTCGGATAATTTCTTGGTATTGAGGTGTTGAAACAAGGAGATGATATATTATGTTATAGAGACAATATGCATTAGATATACTAGTAAAGGATGGCATCCTAACATGTAAATCCATGAGTACACCACTTGATCCAAATGTAAAGTTATTAGCACATGAGGGTGATGAGATAGAGGATCCAAATATGTACATGTGTATGCTAGGATGCCTCATTTACCTTACCATTGTATATCCTTATCTTAGCTATGCAATCGGACTCATGAGTTAGTTTATGTATTCACACTAAAAACCACATCTAGATGCAATATGTAGGATCATGTGCCATGTGAAGTTCTTAATGGGCTACGGATTGCATTATAGGGTAGACATTGAGCCCACACTTTATGCTCATAAAAAATTCAAATTGGGCTAGTAGTGCAAATGATCAGAGATCAACGTCATGATATGTATTTAGTCTATCTAGTGCAATAGTTTCATGGATGTTAAAGAAGCAAGCTAATTGTCTTCTTGGAGCCACCAAGCCTAAAATCCGTTACATGTTCTTCCAACATGATAAAAAAGTGTTGGTTGTTGAAGATCTCTTTCGCTTTCTTTAGTGCATGATTATCCAACTTTCCTTTGTTATGTTCAAGGGAACCCACTTGTCTTGCTTATCAATCATATTGAAAGTGACTATGGACTCAATGGAAACACTAGGTCCTTTGCAGTGATGAGAAGACTCCTCCATGGTGCAGGAAGATGGAGACTAGAAACGTGCATGTGATAGAGGAAAATAAGCAGAAACTCCAAAGGATGCAAAGTGAAGGCAAGAGAGAGGGAATGAGCATTGTCCACTAAAAGATTTCAAACAAGAAGAGGCTTTCACCACCTTTTTTCCCCTCAATAAGAGAAATACCTAAAACATGATGGCAAAACATTACTATTGAAAAATGGTAGCCACTCCACTTCACTGCTGAAAAAGCAACAATTACTCTACTCATTTCAATAACACTAAAAAGATCAAAAATGTATTTGTTTTTCAAAATCACAAAAATACTTTTTGGAAAAAACCTATGTCACTCATGGAAGCCTTCTCCTCATTGGTAGAGCGCGCACACACACTCTCTCTAGATGGTATTTTGTGTATGCTACATGTCTATGATGATGTCTAGCATTGACATATGAGCCCAAATATGGTTATGACATGCTTTGGTACTTGGATTCGAGCTACATTTGATGTACTTGTGCTTTGCTCAATGATCTTTTGTGCTTACTTACTTATAGATATTGAAGCTTCAATTTAGACACTTATGCTCCCAGATGTAATTGTGATGTACTTAGGCTTCTCAAATGCTTCAATGTGTATGTCTTAAGATTTTCTTGCTCATTTTTCTCTCCAAATTTTCTTCAAGTGGGAGATGCTTGTACATACTTGCCAGAGCTTGGTTCTTTGAGACAATGGGACTCTTGATTCATATACATGATCTCCTATATGCTATTGGATGAAGTTACTCTCACTTGTGGGTTGATTTGATTCTATATGCTTTGGACACTAGCACTTATTAGTCTCAATAGTTTATCAATGATGCATATGCTTATGGAATGTTTGGTTTACTGATGCTTTTGTGAGACAGAGTCTTTGGTACTAGTGGTCTATGCATAGTCACTACTAGTTGTATTCTTTGTATCTCAATTGCTACTCGGACATCCTTGATAGTCGAATATTTCTTTCTTGGCTATTTGACCACAATTGGATTGATATATACTATTGTCTTTATTTCAACATTGTTGTAATTATAGTTTTCAACATTGTCTTGGAGACCAGACATTGTGATTTGGCAATCTATTGCTTGCAGTTTGGTGGATAGCTCTATACCTTGGTGTTTCCTCCTCTTTTGCCCTTGTTTTGGCTGAGTTTTTTGGACTGATTTGCAACCATTTATAGTAGCCCATTCTCTTGGATTTTACAATGTTATACTAGCATTATGGTTGGTTTTTGAATGATATTGCTATTTTTAATATTGAAAAGCTTGATGGCACTAATTTTACCTTTTGGAAGACGCGGGTATGGTGGATATTGGTCCAAAAGAAGTAGGTTAGGCCATTGAGAACTAAGAGTTTAAAGCCCAAAGGCATGGATCAAGATGATTGGGATGAGCTAGATAAGCTATGTAAATCCAACCTTATACTAGCATTGTCTAAACAAGTTTACTTCAATGTTGTTGCACTTAAGGATAATGCTTGGGAGTTATGGAAAAGGATATGTAATCTTTATGACAAGCAAATTCCTACACCATAGATGTATTGGTTGAAATAGCTTATGGACTTTCACATGAAGGAAGGGACTAGTGTGTCCTTTCATTTAAATGATGTCATTTCATTTCAACTATCTGGTCGGTCTGTTCGACTATATTATGAACGTTTCTTAGTTGGCCAGAGAATATTCTAAGAAATACTCTCTTTACCATCAGGTTGGGGATACTACTTGGAGACCCCTATTAGGGTGGCCACTGATAATTCCCATACCCTACAACTCGATTCATTGTGCCTCGAGTTGCTACTAGCATAACTACTTTATCTAACCCAAAGGCTAAATCCATAAAAGTTACCCTTTTGCCATCTAGTCACATAGACCTCATCTGACATACAATTCATGACCCAACCAATGGCTCACACATGGATTCTCCTCATAATGGGAGACTTAAAGCACCATGGATCATTGGTGGCATCTTACAATGTTGAAGAATCAAGCATATCTAAAAGTCCCCCTCAATGTCCACCTGCATATGAACTACATCATTGGTCCAATGTCAAGTCTCTGAAGATAAAATCAAAGCAAATACTTTGTAAGAGATTTGGTGAATATATTTGCCCTATTTTCCATCATGGACAATAGACAAGCTATATTATCCTATCCTTAATAAAATCATATACATAGTGATACTAGATCTCAATGTGTTTAGTGCATGCATGAAAAACTAGATTCTTTGCAATGGTGATGTAACTCTGATTATCACATCTTACACTACTGGATCTTTATCTTGTATTTCTATATGTCATAGGATCCTCCTTAACCATAGTACTTCACATGCAACAAAACAAGTGACCTTGTACTTTTCTTCACAATGCCATGGTTGGTTGATTCTTACTGATCCACGAGAAGATTCCTAAATCCAAAGAGAAACAATATCTAGAAACTAATTCTTAGGAATCACTATCATGTGTCCAATATGACTCATAGTTCCCTACAAGAGCACTTTCACAACTATATGTGATACTATAGAGTTCCCTTTAGGTATCTGAGCACTCACATCCTACCTTTCCAATGAATTTCTCGTGGTCTATTTGAGAACCTACTTAAAACACCAACAACAAAATGGATATATGGCATGGTGTTGCACAAGTAGATGAGGCCTCTTACCAAGTTTCTATACCTCCCAATGTTTGCTAGTACTAATGTATCCTCAATGGATAACTTCACTCCATAGGTGTCGCTATCTCTTGAGAGATGATTTTGCCACATGCTCTTGTTAGACTCCAATCCCCAAACAATAATGCAATAAGCCCAATTCTTTCATTTCAAACTTAGAGCTCAAAGCCTTTCAAGTTTGATGGATCATATAATCATAATCACATATAATAAGAAGGTTATCCACATATATGACAATCACTAGACTTTTCACCATCAATATAATCATACAAGTTAGCATTTGAGCTACATTTTTTGAAATTCAAGCCTAAAATAAATTTATCTATCTAGCGGTACCATATTCCAAGGGCTTATTTCAACCCATACAATGCCTTCTTTAGCTTACAAACATTGTTCTCAAAATGGAAGGCCTCAAACCCTAGTGGCTAACCTAGGTAAACCTCCTCCTTGAGGTTACCATTCAAGAATAATGACTTAACAATCCATTTGGTGAAATGTCCACTTCTTATGAGTGGCCACTGCAAGAATTGTGTGAATAGTGGTCATTCTAACAGTTCGAGCAAGTGATTTTTGAAGCTCCCAATTATCATTCTTACTTATGCTATCATACTTAGCTTGCATAGCTAGTCTCCATGCTAGATCGACAAGTGTTTATTCCAAGTCTGCTAGCTCTTTTACTTCTCTCATAATCTTAGCCATCAAGGCCATATTGAATATGTGAGAATAAGGCCTTAATTGCTCCTCTATTATATGGGACCTCCTTGGTTCATTTGTATTTTTCTCAATAGTGGTAGACATAGAATTACTACAATCATAAAGATGCTTTATCAATTCCAACAATGGTTTTTCTAGTGGCATGATTGCATATTGGTGAACTTTTTTCTCATTATTCAAAGATGATACTTCCTCTCCTTTGAGAGTAGGGACAAATCTTGGGACAAGTTCACAGTGGACTACTTTGCTGGATGATAAAGTGAAAGAACTTATATTCTCCTCCTCCACTATATGTGGCTGCTCCTTGAACACCACCTCATAGCTTGCTATGATTTTCTTTGCCTCTTGGTCATACAACATATAAGACATTTTGCTCATCGCTATAACATGTTTTTCCCTTAATAGCCTTTGTATAACTCCAATTGAGAATGTAGATTATAGTATTTATAGTTTTTACCCAAAATTGGTTAGGCAATTCCTTGCTCTTAAGCTTGCACCTTGCCATTTCTCCAATGATGTGATTTCGGGGTTCAACAGAGCCACTTTCCAAGCACTTATGAATAAGATTTTGTAGTCATTCTTTTTCAAAATAGTTCTTCTTTTCTTCCATGACATTCTCATATGTAACAAGTCCAAAAAGGATCATTTCAGGTATGTATGAGAGGTTTTTAACACATTGAGGAGGCATAAGCTCTTTATAAAGGAATTAAAGTATTCTTTTATGGAGTGTGAGGTGGAATATTTGGGCCACATAGTCTATGGGAGTGGGATTAGAATGGACCCAAAGAAGGTGCAATGTTTCAAAAATTGGCATACTTCTACTAATTCTATGTCTTTTGAGAGGATTCTTTGGATTATCATCTTTATGTTGATGGTTTATTAAAAACTATATACTTGTTGGATCTCCATTGACTTTGTGGTTGAAAAAAGAGTCTTTTTTTGGGATTCTATAGTGGAGAAAAGCTTCAATGAACTAAATTCACTTTTAATTTTAGCACCAATTTTGGAATATCCCAATTTTTTAAAGGAATTTACTATATGTGTGGATACTAGTGGAAGAGATATAAGGGATGTTGTATATCAAGATCATGGAATTATTACCTATGAAAGTAAAAATTTGGATAATAAGGAGTGTTAACCTCATGTATATGAGCAAGAGATGCTCAAAATTCTTTATGCAATCAAAAAGTGGTATCACTATTTCTATGGCAGCTATTTTAAGGTCAAGAGCGATCATCATGGTGCTGAAATATTTTCTTTCTCAACCTATATCTCCTAAGGAACTAAGGTAGTTCTCTACACTTTCAGACTATGATTTGGACATCTCTTACATGGCAAGTAAAGATAATATTGTGGCGAATGCTTTGTCAAGAATGTCAGCATGTTTATTTTCTTCAATCTCTACCCTATATAAAGATTGGATACATGACGTACAAGAAGAGTTTTTGCTTAATGAAAATGCAGCCACTATGATGAGAGAATTTCAACAAGGAAGAGGTGAAGTGTATCCAAATTTTTCATAGGATAATGGATTGTTATGGTATAAAGGACATGTCTATTTGATGCCCTAAATATTCTTCAAGTGTCATATCCTGCAAAGGAAATAAATTTTCCACCTTTGGCAGGCACCATGGGTTGTTCAAGACATGTGACACTATTCATAAGAGTATTTATTGAAGGATATTTAGTGGGATATTAAAGATTATGTCATGTAATTTTTACCATATCAACAAAATAAATACTCAATGCTTCTATTTGATATATTGCCTCATCCATTACCCATTCCTCAAGGAAAGTGGACTGATATAAGCATGGATTTTATCATGGAATTGCCTACAATGAAGCATGGATGGAATAGCATTTATGTGATTGTTGATTGATCAACAAAATCATCCCATTCCATCCCAACTAAGGTCCAATTTTCTGCCAGACAAGTGGCTAATTACTTTATGGAGAGTACATTTAACCTTTATGGGATCCATTAGAGGTAGTATCCAAATTATCATGATACTAAATTTATCATGGCAATTTTTGGTAGGGTCTATTGTCTTATATGGGAACCAAATTGACTCCTAGCATGGAATATTACCGCCAAATGGATGAGCAAATGGAGCACACCTATAAGTGGTTAAAGTTCTATCTTTGTCACTTTTGCTCGCGGGGAGGTTAGACATAAATATATGTATGTATCACGTGGGTTTAACATAAGGGATTTTTAAGCTACTATTTTTAAATATTTTTTACATACAAAAGGGTCCCATATAAAGTGGTTTCTTTCAAATTGAATACAAAAGGGTTATGATTCATTAAGGGAAAATGCATAGATAAGGATATTTATAAATAGGCCTTGAACCCACATGATATAGAGGGTACACATATCGTAAATTCCCCAAGTTGTTGCCATGATTCTCAAGCTCCTTGGGACCAATGGTTACACTTGGTTGAATTTTGCTATAATAACACTCATCATATGAGCATTGACATGTTGCCATTTGAGTTGCTCTATGATTATAAGGTGTAGAACCTTCCTCTTTTTCCAATGATAAAGTGAATCCATAAGCTAAGGCTGAACTCAAGAAGATGAAATCTTTGAATGAGTCAATGTAATGAAAATATTCACAAAGCTTAAGATATCATGAAGGTTTATGTGGATGAGAAAAGAAGGCCATTGTAATTTAAAGAAGGTAATTCAATTTTTCTTAAGGTGCCTAAGTCTAGATCGAGAGGGTGCACCTATAAGAAACCATCTCTATAACGTGCATTCAAAGGGTATTTAAAAATGCCCTTTCTTTACATGCTCTAAGGTCATAAAGTGACTCCTTTTTACTTTACTAAGATGATGGATTTTTTTTCAAATTATAATTAAAAATCCCTTTTGAAATTATAATCCTATAAAATTTACTAAATAAAATACCCTTTCATTTGAACTGATGTGGTATCTTATATGTTCTATAAGGTGGACTCCCTAGGGTCTAGGTATACTTTCTTAAAATGTGGCCATAAAAGTTAGCTCATCGATTTTATGATCCTCAAGAGAGTTGGCAAGCTTGTATAAAAGCTTGAGTACCTTCTTCAATGCATAATCATGATATCTTCCATGTTTCTCAATTAAAAAGTTACGTGGATCCAACCATTCAGGTTTTGGAAGAATTGCCTCCAGACCTTTGGCAAAAAAGTAGAAATTTGCCACAAAAAAAGAAGACCAAGTCATACCATTTTTGGCCCTAGAATACACTCGACTTTGGGTTCATTGGAATACATCATTAGGCCTAGGAGAGAGAGCATCTAAAATGCTTTTAAAAAAACATTTTGTTGAAAATTCATGAGGAGAGATAAGGAAAAATTAGAAATTAAGGAATTGAGCATCTTTGAAGAAGAGTGATGATTGTCATAGAAAAAGAAATAAAATTTGAGAAAATAAAAAGGAGAGAACCATTGAGAGCACCAAATATTAAAAAAATGACCAAAACTAGCAAAGGGATGGACAAAATTATCAAATTTTAGTGAGACAAAATGCTCAAAGGTTAGGAGCATTGAGAGGCAGACCTTGAGGAAGAGGAAGTGGGGGACCTATAGGAGAGACAACTTAGGAAAATTTAGGAGGTGGAAGAGGACATTTTTGAAGACCAATGGTGACTTGTTTTTCTTATGGAGAGGTAGGTCATATAAGTACAATTTGTCCTTATCCACCTAGAACAAGAGGAGATATGTATTGTCTACCTCAAAACCTTCTGAATAGACAAAATGATTTTGGGATAAAAATAAAATATCATATCACATCCCAAGCACCAAGTCCAATGGAAGAAGAGAAAGGGAAAAGTGCCATTATTTGTATACTTCTAGAAAGAGAGAGTGAGGAAAATATGACAATTGTATAATGCCTGCTATCAAAAGAAGGAGAGATGCTGAGAGAGATGAACCTAAGAGTAGTAAGGATGGTGAGGAAAGATGACAAAAGATAAAGAAAGGAGAGAAGAGAGAGAACAATGAAAAAATCAAGATCTTCTAGAAAACATTAGCATGCTTCTAATATTCCATTGGGGAAGGAGAAAGTGATTATGACTTAAAAAGAGATATGATAGATAAGAAGATTGATACCCTAGGATGAGAGGACAATGGAAAAATTTAGTGAATCTTACTTCCAAGGAAAGAAAGAAAGGAATATTAAGAGTCTTGAGTATAGAGGAGTTATTTGATATTTGTCCTATTATTGATGCTTGGTATAAGAATCGAAACATAGGTGAGGCATATATTGATGGAGGAGCACAAGTTAGTGTGATTATTCAATCTTCTGTAGAACAATTTGGACTTTGAATTGTCGAGGGATCAAAGTTTCAAATCAGGATTGCTAGCCATGCTAAAGTGAGGTGCTTATGCATAATTTAGAATTTTTCGGTCAAGATTTACAATGTATCTATGAAAATTGATGGTCATGTTATGCCAGCAGGATTGGGAGCTTTTCTGATTATCCTTGGTGGCTTAGGAAAGCAGGTGCTATATAAGATTGGGAAAAAGGAATCATAACAATTTATGATTGTAAAGGAGTAGCAAAGAAATTTGATATGGCTTCGAGAAAAGAACTTTTGAATGACGATGATAGTGAAGAAGAAGAGGAGGAGAGTGATAGTTCTAAGGTAGATGATAGTGAGGATGAGAGTTCTGGAAGTAATTCTAATCGAGAGGTATCATCTATTGCAGTAGAGTTAATAATTCTTGAGAGAGATGGGGAGAGACAAGAGAGTCAAGAATTTCTTGATGGTAAATGTGATATTTTAAAAGATGAAGAGAGAGTTGAGAGGATTTTTTGAGTTTTTTAGAAGATCTTGAGGGGAAGGGCTTATAAATTAAAAGATTTAGTGATGAAATTGAGGATTGGGATTTTTTGCCAAAAAAGAGATTGACGTGGTTGAATGTGTTAGTGAACTTCTAGGCATAGGAGCTAATCAAGAGAGTATTGAGGTTATGGATTTTGACTCAAATTGTTATGGCACTATTGTCTATGACTCTGGTGAGTTTTGTGAGTTGATTGATGATGGTTTGACTAGCCCTAGAGAGAATTTTGTTTGTGAAGTTGTTGATGTTTCTTTGAGTAGATCTAACCTCATGCTTCTTGATATTTGTGTGGATGATTGTATAGTTGATTTAGGAAACAATGCCAAAGTGACAACTATGTTGGAAAGTCTTGTAGTTTCTTTAAGTTCTCCTAGAGATTTTGATAATGATTATGATGATTTTGCTTGAGGTTTTGAGGATCCTGAGAGTGACATTGATGAGAATATGAGAGGAAATTTCAGTAAGGCTATGAAAAGAATTGAAATATTAAAAAAAGAGAAAACTAAAAATAGGGAAAAAGTGTTTGAAAGAGATTGTGATATGAAAGTTGAAGTGGATTGGACAATTGGGTATTTGGATGAGGTTTATGACCCTAGTGTGTTGCCTAGTGATTATATTTTTTATGTTGTTGAAGTTTCTTGTGAGATTTCTCCTAAGATTGTTTGTGAGGACGTAATGGAAAGGGTTGACCATTGTATTTGTGGAGTAGAAGATTTGGAGTCATGTTTTGTTAAAAAGATGAGTAGTTTGAATGGCTATTTTGGAGAGGCCCCATGTTTTGATGAGTTTGGAGAGGCCCCATGTTTTGATGAGTTTGGTCAAGAGATGACTCAGTTCGATATGAAGGATAGTATGATTGGGTATTTTCTAGTAATGAGAGATTTTTTTCTAACATTTTCTAAAGAATTTTATGATTGGTTGAATGTCTTTGGGGATGGAACTGAATTTGGCAACAAAGATAGGGTTGAAACCTTGTTCAAAAACCCTAGAATTTTCATGTTTTCTCTTAGGGCGAATGGGAGGGGTATGTGGATTGTTATAGGTGCTGTGTTTTTTATTGACAATGTGGGTTGTTTTGAGGGTTTTAGGTTGATGACTTTTATTCATATTGAAGGGGATTTTGTGGATAACTTTTGTGTCCTTACTGAGGAGTTACTTGAGAAAGATGTGACATTGATTTTCTTGGATTTCACATTTGATAAGGAGCTTGGGCATAGATTGTTGGACTCAATTTTTGATCGTCTTATAAATGTTACATCATTTTATGAAAGCAATTGTTGCGCATAAATGCTTGTAGACTAGGGAGAGGGCCAAATGTGTCAAGTGTTTTTGCATAAACTAAAAACCCCTAGAAAAACTTTAGGTAGCTAGGATTTTTGTAGCTTAGTTTTTTGTTGTTTTATAGCTAGACTTGTTGTGTTTGTCTAGATCAATAATGGTTTTTATCATTTTATTTAGTTTTTTTGGGCATTAAAACTTGATAGCCTTGGTTAAGATTGGTGTTTTTTCTAGATAGATTTGAGCAAAGCTTTGAAAGTGTTTGCAGGTCATCTTGAAACATCTATATTTTCTTGCTGATACTCTTATACAAAACAAGGATTATGGGTTTATGAGCACTTCACATTGCACTTATTCAATGCATTGCACTCGAGGATCATCTCCTGATTTTATCAATTACTTACATGCCAAGGGTTGAATTGATACACACTTTGCACCATCATTAAGCATTAGCATGGCATTATAATGCTCGATACAGCTATATGCAATAAATCTTAGATGTACGCACACTTGAAAGAGCACCTTCATTGTGAATACTCAATTCTTTTCATGCATGAGAATGGGATTTTCATCACCAAAATAGGAATCGTTGGATGAGTGGGAAAGGTGGTTGGGTGAGTTTGAGGGTCGTGAAGGATGCCTTCAATTATGAGATGGGTTGTTTGCTTGCTCAATATCATGAGGACCACTATTTTCCTGAGAGAATGTGAGATTTTGGGAGAGTGGAGTGGAGCACAACATTTTTCTTTATTGAGTGATGAGAGGCGAGGTTAAGGATTTAAAGTAATCAAGGAATCATATTTACATTTTTCATAGAGCATGGGCACTTGTAGATAGGCTAGGCATTGTATTCTTCAATGCATTCATCTTTTCTTGTGTAGCATTGCTTGTATGATTACATATCATGCATCCAATTTTTCATTTCTTCTCCAAGGCATGCAAGATCAAGCACGAAGTTCATTTTCAAAAGCATATTTTTTCTAGGATACATAGCATGGAACTAAAAGCAGGAAAATAAAAAGTGCAATTGAAAATGCTATGTTGGGGTAAATAATTGAAGGATAGATCAATGATAGATTTGGAAGTATAAGGAGGTCTTTGGAAGCATCAAAGTGGTTACTCCTTCCTTCTCTCCCACAATCTTGACATGGTATCAGAGCCTTGTTCGTGGTAAGAAGCTCAAGAAAGCAAGCCAAGCTCGGGGTGTTCTGGTAAGAGGAGCAGTATTGCTTTCATTTTCTGTTTTGGGAGCAGATCTCTGCAGGTAGCACAGCCGGAAATTGCAAGAGTGCATTGTCTCAGGTTGAGACGCCCTTCGCGGTGAAGCAAGAGGGAAGTATATGTTGCGGGAGAAGGGCTTTGGCCCTCGGCGACCCTATTTTTTTTATTTGAGGCCATTTCGGGGCCTGTTTTGGAGGCGAAAGTTTTCTATACGCACTCAGGAAAAGGCCTAGTTTTATGCTGTGCAGCCACTGTTCTACAGGTCGATGAAAAGTTACTATAGAAATTGCATCATATGCCTGTGCGCAGAGACATTGGGAGTTACAGAATAAACCTTGTTGCATGTTGATGCAAAATCGTCACTAGGAAGTGACTGTGTGGTTAAATACCACTTTCGTCAGTTTGCAGATTTGCCCTTGTGAGGCTGAAGCTATGTTCTCTGCAGTGACAGAATTTTTTGCAGTATTCTGTAATGGCGTCTGATTCTCTTTCACAAATTGTAACTGAAAAGCTTGACAAGAACAACTTCCAAGCATGGAAGTTTAGAATGACGAATTTCCTTATGGGAAAAGGATATTGGAAATTTGTTGCAGGAAATGAAGTAAAACCAGTTCTTCCTGATGTTCCCAATCAACAGCAAATGCAAGCATTCAAAGCATGGCATGAGAGAGCCAGGAAAATTATGTACTAGCTGTCTATCAGTATTTCAGACTCTATGATTGTGCATATTCAGGATGCAAGTACGCCAAAGGAGGCATGGGATACTTTGTCAAAAATGTATAGCACAAATACGCAAGCCAAGAAAATGTAGCTCAAGCAAGAGTTGCATAATGTGCAAAGAGAAAGTATGAGCATCAATGACTACCACATGAAGGTGAAGAAGATTGCAGATGCACTTGCTTCCATTGGGTCGCCAGTGGAAGATGATGATTTAGTTTCTGTGACCTTGAATGGTCTAGGAAAGGATTATGCACAGTTTCGGACATCCATTTCAGTTCGTGAAAGATTTTCTGATTTTGAGGAGTTGATTGCTCTTCTAATTTCTGAGGAGCAGAGAAATGGTGGTGCATCTTCTTCAGGAGGAACTTCAAAAGAAACTGTCTTCTACTCAAATGCTGGAAGAGGTAGAGGCAGAGGTAGAGGAGGCCGATTTGGAGGCCGTGGTAGAAATCAGAATATGTAGCAAACTCAAGAAAACCAGTCCTATGGAGGAGGACGTGGTAACTCTAGAGGCAGGGGGAGCCAAAGAGGTCATGGTGGATGGCAAAGAGGCCAAAATGCAAACAGCAATGTTGAATGCTACTACTGTGGTAAAATGGGTCATATGGCTAAAGACTGCTATAAAAAGCAGAATGACATCATGAATGGAAAATTGCAACAAGGGAATTATGCGTCTTCTAGTAGACAGGGTGATGACAGAAATGAGCATTTGTTTATGGTGCAGCACATGAACAATTTTGTGACAAGTGCAGAAGAAAGCAATGATGTGTGGTATGTTGACTCAGGTGCATCAAACCGCATGACAGGTCATGCAGAATGGATGGAGGATGCAAGGAAAATGGAAAAACCAGGATTTTTAGAGACTGGTGATGATACTGCACATCCTATTGTGTATATTGGAAAATTTTCTTTATCTATGTAGGATGGAAAAAAGAAATACCTATCTGATGTATTTCATGTCTTGAATATCACCAAGAATCTGGTTTCTGTTGGTCAAATGGTTGAGCAGGGTTTGCAGGTCAGATTTAATCCTCATGGATGCTTTGTTGAGGATATGAAAAATAAAGGTCGCTTGTTAGCAAAAGGAAAGAAGAAGGGCAGAATGTTTACGTTGGATGCAGACATGTCTGAATTGAGTGCAGCAATGTTTGCACATGGGACCGGTGTAGTTGCAGATATTGATATCTGGCATAAACGCATTGGTCATGTTAATGTACAGCGACTTAAATCAATGCAGGCCCAAAATATTGTTGCAGGATTGCCTAAATTCAAGGTTGCAGAAATGCATAAGGTATGTGAAGCCTGCCAATTTGGAAAACAGGCAAGGAAACCATTTCCTAGACATGTTCAAGAGAGTGAGAAGCCATTGGAATTAATCCACTCTGATGTGTGGACTACTAAAGCTGCATCTCTTGGAGGCTGTCATTATTTTGTCACTTTTATTGATGACTATAGCAGAAAAGTTTGGGTGTATTTTATGAAAAAGAAAAGTGAAGTTTTTGGGCATTTCAAAACTCTTAAAGCTATGGTTGAAAAAGAAACAGGCCTGCAAATAAAATGCTTAAGGTCAGATAGAGAGGGAGAGTACCTCTCAAATGAGTTTGCAAGGTTCTTGCAAGAGCATGGCATAAAGCAGCAATATTCATGCAGTCATACCCCACAACAAAATGGAATTGCAGAAAGGAAAAACATGCATATTGGAGAGGTATCTCGTGCCATGCTCAATGAAAAACACTTGCCAGATTTTTACTGGGCTGAAGCAGTTGCTACAGCAGTCTATATAATGAACAGGACTTCCACTGCAGCAATACATGGGATGACTCCAGAGGAGAGGTATACTGGTAGGAAACCAGATATTTCTCATTTGAAAATTTTTGGTTGCATTGCCTATGTACATGTGCCAGATGAGTTGAGATTCAAGTTGGATCCAAAAGCTGAGAAGTGCATCTTTATTGGTTACTCTCTGCAGCAAAAAGGGTATAGATGCTATAACCCTTCTACTCGTAAGTTTACAGTGAGCAGAGATGATGTTTTTGATGACATGAGTAGCTGGTATAAACCAGTAAATGTGATTGATGATGTAGATGCACAAAACGGTAATGATGCACAGAATTCACAGCAGCAGTCACAAAATATTAGTGGACCTAGAGCGTCCTCTAGCAGTGGTTCACATTCTTCGCCATGGACAGGCAGATTGAGATCAGGAGAATCTTCTCAAAGCAATGCAGATAGTAGTATTCAGGTATCACGAAAAGGAAAAGAGAAGGTAGATCAGCCCATGTTTGATGTGAATGCAGGTCACTCTTATGTGGATGGTGAATCCAGTGGCTTAGAACAGAGTATTGATGATGAATTGGGTATTCCTTCTATTGTTACACCTGGAGTAAGGAAGACAAAGGATGTTTTGAGAGCACCTGGGAGTGAACCTACTTTGCGTAGGTCTACCAAAGCTAGGTATCCTGTGGATAGGCTGAAATATGATGGATTTACAACCATTCACTATGCATATATGGTCAAAGTGATACAGGAACCAGAACCCACTTCTTTTGAGCAAGCCATGGGAAAAGAAAAATGGGAGAAAGCCATGGATGAAGAAATGGATGCCTTGGAAGCAAATGCTACATGGGAATTGGTACCTTTGCCTAAAGGTAAGAATGCAATTGGCTGTAAGTGGGTTTATAAGGTGAAGCACAATGCAGATGGTTCTGTGAATAGATACAAGGCAAGATTAGTAGTCAAGGGGTATGCACAAACATATGGCATTGATTATGAAGAAACATTCAGTCCGGTTGCAAGGATGGCAACCGTAAGAGCAGTCATTGCTATGGCTGCATCAAAGGAATGGTCTTTACATCAGATGGATGTAAAGAATGCCTTCTTGCATGGTGATTTGCAAGAAGAGGTCTATATGGAGGAGCCACCAGGTTATGTGCATGTTGTTCATCCTAAGTTTGTTTGCAGGTTGAAGAAAGCATTGTATGGCTTGAAGCAAGCACCTAGAGCATGGTCTGACAAGATAGGACAATATCTTGTCACTATTGGCTTTCAGATTTCCAAGGCAGACTTCTCACTTTATGTGAGAAAAACAGAGAAAGGTATTATGATCCTTGTCATTTATGTTGATGATTTGATTATGACAGGTGACAGTGATGAAGATATCCTTCATGTGAAAATGCTATTGAAGCAGAAGTTTGAGATGAAGGATTTGGGAGAGCTGCGTTATTTCTTGGGCATTGAGGTGATTAGATCACCAAGTGGGATACAGCTCTTGCAGAGGCAGTATGGATGGGACATGTTGTCCAAATATGGGATGACAGGCTGTAAGCCTATTTCAGTTCCTTTGGAGTAGAATGTGAAGCTGAGCACAGATGTAGGTGAGCTTCTGGAAGGCCCTACTATGTACAGACGCATAGTAGGAAGTTTGATTTATATGACTATTACCAGGCCAGATTTGAGCTATGTTGTTGGATTGGTAATTCAGTTTATGCAGGCTCCAAGGAAACCGCATTTGGATGCGGCTAGACGCATACTCAGGTATGTGAAGTCCACATTGCAGTATGGACTATTTTATGAGACTGGGATTCAGATACAGTTGCATGTATACACTGATGCTGATTGGGCTGGTAGTATTTCTGATAAACGATCTACCAGTGGATATGTATTCTCTTTTGGAAGTGCTGCAGTCACTTGGAGCAGCAAGAAACAGCCTACAGTTGCCTTGTCAAGCACAGAGGCTAAGTACAAGGGTGCAGCAATGGCTGCATGTGAGGTAGCTTGGTTGCATAAGCTACTTTATGATATCCATCAGCCTACAGATGGGCCAGTTGTCATTTATTGTGACAACATGAGCAGTATACACTTGGAAAATAACCCAGTCTATCATGCTAGAACAAAGCACATTGAGATGCATTATCACTATGTGCGGGAGAGGGTTTTACTAGGTCTTATTGATCTAGTTTATGTCACCACAGAGGATCAGGTAGCTGACATATTTACGAAGGCATTGGACGCAGAGAAGCTGCGCAAGTTCAAAGACCTGCTTGGTGTTCAGGAATTGGGATTGAGCTCGAGGGGGAGTGTTGAGATATCGAGATCCACTTGTGATATGCCAGGGTGACCGTTGTGCATTTATGTCACCGACTTGTCAGTTGTTTGCAGATGCGATTGGTACATCGCCCATGAATAATAGCTAGATGACAACTATCCTCATCTACTCTAGTTCATGGCTCAGTTAGTATGCCACCTTAGTTAGTTGTCTTTGGTTTGAGACCCATATATAGGGTTCTTCTATTTCTTTGTATGAGAGTTCTTTTTGGCTTACACAACTAAGAAGAGGAAAACTGTTTTCAGCCTCCACCCTTGTGTGTATTCCCCCATTGTGCAAGCAAGAAAGCTACAAGTGAGACTCCTTCCTTCTCTCCCACAATCTTGACAATGGGAAGGCATGCAATGCATGAGAACATAAGAAGAGGCTATTATTGTAGAAGGGAAGATCACCAAGAAAAACAAGGCCTTTCAGTAGCACTTCTACCAATGTGAGATGAGAGCATAGAAAGCCATAAAGGGTAACATTGTAAAAAGGGAGATCAAGTTGCTAAAAAGGGAGGGAGCTTCAATAATTTATCAAGATTCAAGCATGAGGAAATAAGCATCAATCTTCTTGAGTCCAAATTTCTATTGCAGCATCCATCTGCTGCTAAAGAAAGTAGTAGTTTGGAGGAATGCATGGGATGACAGTGAGAAAATGATTACAGCTCAACTGCATAACCTCAAGAGCTTAAGGTGCATGCATGAAGGAAGAGAAAAAAATATCTCAAAAGGTAGACTATGATGGACAAAAGGAAAGAGAGAAGGGAAGAGGATTGGCTACATTTAGAGGGGAAGCTTTGCATAGGAATCGAGGGGAAGTCCCTCATGCCACAGGAAATCAAAGACTTATGCCGAATTCTTAGGACGAAGAAGGAAAAGATTATGTAGGCTTGAGAGGTGGTTGTGGTGGAGTACTCAAGGAGTAGATGGATACGCAAGATGAGGGTGTCATCAACTTATAGCATGGCAATCGGCACTAGATAATGTCATGTAGAAGTGATTTATTCATGGCACAACATCAATGTTTTTTAGGCAAGCTTTCTAATGCACCATCCATCTGCTAAAGAATGTAGCAGTCTGGAGGAATGTGTAGGATGATAGTGAGAAGACAATTGTACCTCAACTGCATAACCTGCAAGAGCTTAAGGCACATGCATGAAGAAAGAGGAAAATCTATCACAAAAGGGAGGCTATGATTGATGGACATAAAGAAAGAGAGGAGGGAAGAGGATCGATTGGATTTGGAGGGGAAGCTCTACATAGGAATTTGAGGAGAATTCCCTCATGCCACAAGAAATCAAAGACTTACACCGAATTCTATAGGACAGAGAAGGAAAATATTATGCATGCTTAAGAGGTGGTGGTGGAGTACTCAGGGAGCCAATGGATACAAGAGATGAGGGTGTCATCAACTCGTAGCATGGCAATCCAGCACTGGGGATAATGCCATGTAGAAGTGATTCATTCATGGAAAATCATAGAAGAGGAAGGATACATATCTAATTATGGATGCAACAAACCGTAAGAGAGCATGCTCACTGCAACATCATTAGCAAGTACAAACTTCAAGTCTAACTGCAGTGTCGTCAATACTACAGAGAGGGAGAAAAATATGATGATAGTAGGTTTAGCATACGGAAAGCAAGGTTATACACATGAAGGAGGAGGATGCCATGAATTTTTTAGGGTAGCAGCCTACTCATGTAAAGTTGTATAAAAAGCTAAATGATCAAAGCTTTGTGCTTTCAAGCAAAACATAAAAGAAAAGCTTAATTCTTTCATTAATGAAATGTTAAGGAAAGCTTTAAGTGTTTAAAAAGCATGACACGAGTGAGAGAAGGAAAAAACCTATAAAAAGGGGGGAGAGTGAGGAACTAGGGGCCCTTCTCTCGAGTTTGTATTCTTACCTCTTTTGTGACAAGAGAGGAGGGTTTATTCAAGATCATATTGTAAGGTCTTAGATGCTCTACATTGTGTGTGTTTTCATTGAAATTGAGGCTATAAAAGGCATAGTTGTTCGGTTTTACTAGCGTTTTGGTTGTCAATTTTCAAAAATTCTCGTTGGGTGTAGTAGTTAGACAAAGTCAATCAAATAACTAGCACTCCTTGTCGCCTCATTCTCGGTGTGTGAGAGGATGATTTTCGATCACCGCTCACAAAACTCTGTGTGTGTGTGTGTGTGTGTAAATCCATGTCCTTGTGTTTGATGGGACCTAAAATGGGCCAGCATTGGCTATAGCACTAGCCGGACCTCTAACATGCACAAGACAACCCCACGGCCTCACGGCCAAGAGCGTCTACAAGATACATTGTCCCACCATCGTACGTACATTTTGCATTTGTATCGTGTTTTTAGTCAAACCCTTAACCTTCTCAAACTCCTCAGAGGGAGACCCTACACATTTTGGTGTAATTCACCACGTAGAACAACATAGGAGGCACCCCTCGACTAATTGCCGCGGCCCCACTGCAACCCTCTTACACCTTGGGGATTGGCCCCTCGATGCGTCGCTAACACATATAACAAATACGAAATAGACTCCGCTCTTAGTACCAATATTATATCGTTCCAGGAATGTACCAGTCCTCACTTACTTGTCCCCTTAGACCCACTCTCTAGACCTACAGCTTGGGTGCCTTACTCTCTCCAGCATGGGTCATTTATAATTCAACAAATTGCTATGCATGCTAAGAATAGATACCATGTGTATGATTCACGCAATAGTGGATGTCTTATTGTGCACAAAAATTTATGGTTTGAAATCAACCTATGTGTTGTGCAAAGATAGCCCTTTTAATGAATTTCCGCTAATACGCAATGCTTCGTTGCAAGAACATAGCACCAAGGCGAACCTCGTGTTGCTAGATCCATTATTTCCAAATAAACCACATCCTAAATGTTATGCATAAAGAGAACAATCAGACTTTGTATTATTTCAATGCTTAAACTATTGTATAACATCATCCTCCCCCTCACCGTTTAAATCTTGCTGCGTTGCATAGGTGTAGAGGTTCTTTTATGTCATTTTTTGTATGTAAAAGCAATAAATACACACATTAACACAAAGGACAAGGGTCAAAATGAGGCTTATCCTCATGCTTCATCCCGGTCAAACATTCACATACATAGATCTCATTTTTCCATTTTTTTCGAACGCAAGAAACCCATTTTTTCCATTTTTCTCTATTTTTCCTATTTATTTTTAATAGAAAATAGGTATTTTTTTGTTTTTTTCTGATGATTGAACATTGGAACTGAAACTCAATATTTTTTCTTATTTTATCCATGTCCACTCATTTTTCCACTCAAAATCAAAGAAACTATCAATTTCCATCAAAATTTTTGTTTTTTCGGGTTTTGAAAATTTATGATTGTTGTAAATCAATATCGGTTCTCCATAACAGTGATTGCAGCCCTCAAACATAATGCAAGGAACATTCAAATAAAATTTGATCTCATGTTCACACCATTTAGACCATGAATGATAAAAAACAAGCAAAATTCTTTCATAAAATAGAGCATAACGCCTTTTTGCATGTTCCGGGTTTTTTGAATATCTAATTGGGACTGTGTATTGACCAACGAGCCATAGATTTCAGCATAGATCTTCAGCCTTTAGCCTCCTCAGCCTCTTGTAACAATCATGTGCCTCGCGGACAAGCATCCATCTCCTGATTCTCTTCTTGATTCTTGCCACATGAAGTGCCTCTATGCAAGAGAGAGAAAGAGGAGAGAGAAATACTGAATTCTGATCAGACCATCCAGGCAGCCATTCCACGTGCGAAGATAGAGTGCATCTCAAGCATCCAGGCAGTTGGGAGGGTTCTTTTCAAGTGCCATGGCCCATCTCCATCAATCGTGGAAAAAATGGTGCCTTCATTCTCTGCACGGCGTGGAAAAAACCGCCGCCCCTCCCCCCCCCCCCCCCCCCCCCCGCGCCCCCCACCAATTTGATTTTCTTAGGGGCCCCCCAAAGGGATCCCCCAAAAGGCATGACTTTTGGGCTCTCTTTAGTCTATTTCCACTTGCCAATTGGCCTTGGCCTCTCGGGCACTCCCTCTTCCTCTTTTGGTATCCGATTCGCGGAAAATTCTCGGTGTCCATCTTGAAGTCCTCCACTGTCGGGCATCTCCCATGGTCTCATCTGACATGCCAAAAATTTATGAAAATTCACCAATTGTCGTGGAGTGGGTCTTTTAAGCACTTTTGGGCATTGCTGCTTAAAATCGTATTGATTGCAACCGCCGCCTTCGACGAAGTCTATTTTTCCCTGAGATTCAAAATTTTTGGCTATTTTTAAGCAGTTCTCGACATAAAAAATCATCTGTCATTAGCGACCACGGGATAGGGCGACTTAGCCTGTCGAATCCCACGAGCAGATCTGCACATAAACACAACCATAAAGAGCATCAAGCTGATACAAAATAGATACACAACAAAACACATCACAGCTCTCACCCTACCCCCTGTCAAAACCAAGGCATAATTCCATGAGGAGTGGGTCTAGCATAATCTGACAGAAAGTCTAAAGCTAGTCACTAACCAACTACTGCAACACAGCCAAGCTAAAAAGACTATCAAAGAGGTCATCCTAAGTGGTGGTCTAAACTACCAACCTAACTAAGGACAACTCAACTAGGAGCTTCTACTAGGCGAGAACTCCTATAGCCTGATCAAGGAATAGTTTCTTTTAGCACATTTCTCTTTTAGCCTCTTATTTTCCATACTCGGGCGTGTAAAAAGGAGGGAGCTGAGCGTAGTGACCCAAGGAGAACAGGGCATCACCCTCAAGTCCTGTCTCGGTACCCAAGAACCTACCAAGCCCTCGCAAGGTGACATTGCATCCTTTTCTAATGCTCACTTTTATTTTCACTCCAACCTTCTTGTATTCTTTGTTGTTTAGCTAGATACCACCCCTCGAAAGACATGTCATCAGCCCCGGGTCTTGTCTCGTCCCAGGAACCTATCAGGCCTTTGGAAGGCGATGAACAACAACTCAAGGATTTTTCTTTCTTTCCTATTCTATTTTTATAGGGGTTAGAACCCCTCTATATACACCTCCGTATATTCATAAATTGTCTTTCAGATATTTAGCGTTTTGCCTCTTTCCATCATTATTTTAGTAGGCTTCTCTAACTGCCTCACAACTAACAGGAACTCCTAGAATGGCTGCCTAGCAGGTCAGTAGTACAGGGTCACTAGAATTGCCTTCTAAAACAGGTCTTTCAATGCCTGACAATGCCTTTGCAAGAGGCAATGACTACTTAGACCTCCCCCAAACATACAGAGCCTAAACCTAGGACTTCATGCCTCGAGTGCCGGTCCCCAAGAAACAAAAGAAAGTAACCCTTACATGCACATATATCATTAATTGCTTAAGGGAAAAGACTTGGAAAGGGGACAAAACCACCTGGAATGGCCACAAGAAGCTCCTTCCCAGCAAAGGCTCCCTCCAACGACTTCGTCAACCTGTATGATGCAATCACTACAACAAAAAACCATTAACTGTACCTGTACCAAACAGACATAGAGCCCTCTTGGCCTAAAGAAATGGTACATTTCACTGCAAACTAGCTGGCCCTCTTGGCCTAAAGAAATCAAACATGACACGACAAAACTAATTGGCCCTCCTGGCCTAAGGAAATAGATCATTAAAACCTTAAAACAACTGGCCCTCTTGGCCTAAATAAATCAAGCAAACATCTCATATAGATCCCTTCTTAGAAGAAGGTAGATATACGAAAATACGCTCCATTCCAATGGGAAAATAGAGCTCTTAGCCCTAAACTAAATGCATCAAGTTGTGACCCATACCTCCTGCATATATAGCAAGAGGCGTACGCATAACATGTCATCTCATCAACCTATGGGTCCAGGATAATAGTGGTAGATGGGTCTCAACCACTCTTCGCATTACCCATATCAACCATCGCCTGTCATATAACGTGTGGTCTGATAACATTCCCCACAAGTGATTAGGTCCCGTCTTGTTATTTATCAAGAGCGATATCCAGACTAGAACCACAGTTGAAGAAGAGGTCCTCTTCATAAGCAAAATTAGCTAAGGAATGTGCAAACTGATTCCAATAACATGGAATGAGCTGAAGAGATACGCTCTCAAATTCATCAAGTAGGGTTATAACAGTTCGATGATACATACAAAGGATGGAATTCCGGACTGTATATGTCCCATTAAGTTGATTTAAGATCAGATGGAAATCCCCCTTTACCAACAACCGTGGAATACTACCTATCTTGGCAATATTCAGTCCCATAATCAAGGCTTTATACTTTGCCATGTTGTTAGTGAATCCTACCCCAAGATAAAACGCTAATTTCATTGTAACTCTACGTCAGGGATCTCGAATAACTACTCCAACACAATCTTTTTTATTAGGCCCCCGGGACGCTCCATCAAAGTATAACGTGTACATCCATAATGGGTTTACACAACTAGCCATCAAGAACTCCCCTATTCGTATTTATGATAGTCAAAATTCAACATATTGAGAGGATGAACTAACGGCTCCATCCCACCTTCTTCATTAAACTCAACATGGATGCTTGTCAAAATCAGCAAACATTGATGGCAAAAAAAATTTTATCTCCCACACAAAGGCACCGTCTTCTTGCTCAATCACATTGTATCCCCTGGTGATATCTTTGCTCGAGATATGGGTACTCCAAATAAGGGATCATTCGACCCATCAACCTCTATCACTATTTCCTTGTAGATGTCTGATCAATGGCGCATAGACCTGCAAGCCACTAATGTCATTAGCACAGTCAAAAATAATAAGGTTTAGTCTTATTAAGATTAACCTTATTCTTAAACTCCACACCCTCAAGATCTACCAATAATGCAATGGATTTATTCTTCCCAATCCTGACAATCCTATAAGGACCGTCCCATTTGGGCTCCAGCTTTCTTGGAAATAATTCTCTATGCACATCGTAATACAGAACTAATTGCCCCTTTTTAAAGGTATATTTCTTCGCTTTGAGGTCATGCAACCGCTTCAGCCGACGTTTAGCCACTTCCTAGTGCAACAAACTCTGCAATTTAAGTTCATCCAAGTGGGCTATAGTGGTAAAACGCTCGAATAGGACATCTTCATCACCTAAAGAATGATTGATTGTGAATCTAATGGTTGGCAACTCAATTTCTAAGGGCAAGACACACTCCTCCCCGTAAACTAATTTAAATGGGGTGTGGCTAGTGGCTCATTTGAATGTCATATTATACGCCCATACCGCCACATATAATTTTGTATCCCAGTCCTGCTTCTTTTCAAAGACTATTTTGGATAGGATACCCACAAGCTTCTTATTGTTACTTTCAACTTGTCCATTTACTTGCGGATTATAGAGAATCGTCTTGTTATGCTTAATTTTCCATGCTTCAGTCAGGCTTTTAATTACCTTGTTCAAAAAATGGGTTCCACGGTCCGATACTATTTCCTTTGGTGGACCAAAATGGCAGATAATCTGCTCAAGTAGGAAACTGGCAGTCTCTTTTGCATTGTCCTACCTCGTCACCTGTGTTTCTAACCACTTTGTAAAGTAATCAGTTGCTACTATAATGTATCTTTTCTGAGTAGTAGAAAACGGGGTAATAGGTCCCACAAAATCGATGCCCCACTTCTCAAATGAAAGGGTAACCATAATCGGCGTAAGTGGATGCTTTCTATTCTCTCTACTGCCATGACATAGTCAAATGAATCCTGGAAGATGAACAACCACCAATACCCAACTCTTAAAGCCTTCTGTGCTGTCAACCGCCCAACAAAGTGCCCTCCACAAGCGAAGTCATGGCACTCTTCCAATATAAATGGAACCTCATCAAGCATCACACATCGGCGATAGATATCATCAACACCCTGCCGATATAGTATTCCTACAATCAAGGAAAATTTCAATGCATGTTGTTTAATTTTCCTCTTCTCTGATTTTGATAAAGTAGCTCCAATCTCTCCCATAGAAAGATAGTGCGTTACAGCAGCATATCAGGAGAGAATAGATGCCGTATCAATCTTGAACAAAGTTTCCATATCACTTCCTTCAGCTGAGACCTCTTTTGGCTCTCCGAAATCCACAAGACACTCGACAATGCCCTGTAGCTTCGGTGGCTTGCTCTTAATCTCATAATCAAATTCCTGCAAAGTGATTAACCACTTTGCTAAACGATCAAGTGGTTATAACTTATTCAAAATTCCTTCTGCCTTTGTATAAAAAACCACCTTCTCATAAAGAATGTAGTGCGTGAACTTTTTGGTCGCAAATACTATTGCAAGGCACAACTTCTCCATATAGGTGTAGTTAATTTCCAATATGCCCAACTTTTGACTAGCAAAAGCTATCAGATGGTACCACTTCTCCTCCCAAATTTGGGATAAGCAGCAAATTGATACTATACATGGTTGCTACTCAAAATATATAGAACATTTCGCCCCTTTTAGGTGCTTTTAAAAAAGATGCTTTGACAAGCTCCTGCTTCACATCGTCAAAAGATACTTTGCAAGCATCACTCCATGCAAACTGACAGTTAAAGAACAATAAGTTCGTCTCGGTGGCAACATTCTTTCTACCAAGGCATTGATAAACCTTCAATAATACCCTACCGATGACAGAAAGCTATGCACTTCCTTTGGAGTACGTGGTGGACTCATGGCGACTATGACCTTGATTTTTTCAAGGTCAGTCACAATCCCTACGGAACTGACCACATGGCCTAACAATAGCCCATAAGGCACTCCAAAGACGCACTTCCGCGGGTTGAGAGCTATGCAAAATTGTCTGCAACGCTGAAAACACTTCTGCAAAATAATCAGCTACCTTTCTCTTACAGTGGGGGGCTGCCGCTAGGTCATCAATGAATACTCTCAACATCTTTGGGGAGATGTCACCAAATGTCTTGTCGGTTGTTCTTTGCCACAAACCAAGTGCATTATATAACCCAAATGCCATCACATGGTACGCAAAGGTACTGAAGACAGTGATAAATGTCATTTTCAACTTGTCTTGCTCAACAATTGCCATTTGGTTATACCTTGCAAAGCAATCCATGAACGAATATATTTTCCTACCCCCCAATTGACCCAAAACTTGGTTAATAAATGGCAACAGGTAGTAATCTTTAATAGTCTGTTTATTTAGCTCTCTAAAGTCTACACAAAGACGGATTTGATTATTCTTCTTCTTTCTAATCACAACTGGCGAACACCATGCAATATGTTGAACTGGGAAGATCAAACCCACCTTCTCCAACTTCTGAAGCTCTTCAAACAACCCATCCCTTAGTTCAAAAGGCATACGCCTTACTTTCTGACGTACAGGGTGGGTACCTTCCTTTATAGGAATGGTATGCACAGCTGGACTAGGAGGAATACCCCTAAGTTCGTCATAGCTCCAAAGCAAAGATGTCGCGAAACTCTTGAATCAGGGACACATAGTACTCTCTCTCTTCCGAACTGAGCATAGAACCTAATTTGATTGGCCGCGAATCATTAGGTGTGCCAAGGTCCAACTCAATAACGTCTGCATCTCTTATTTGATCTTGAGGCCGTATCAGCTCATTCAAGGTTATCTGATAAATATCCTCTATAGTGGATCCTTCTTTAGATCCATCGCTCGATGACGTCTCACTACCAGATAGATCATCTACTATTTCTAGTTCAGTGGAGGATAATGGAGCTCTCTCACTCTGAGGAGACTCAGGGTAAGCATCCACTATTACACGATGGGCACCTCAACCTAGAATCGCTCGATCAACGAGTATATCGACTTGACAGTCTGTCCATAAAATCCATGGCTTGCCTAGCAAAACTCGATAGCTAGGATGTCCTACCTTATCACCCTAAAGTCCAGATAGCATTCCACGCTCACAACTATAACCTGGACTTTAGTGATGCAACCTCTCGGTTGTCTTAGACTATCATCAGCCATCCTAAGAAGTGTGGAGCTGTCTTTTTGGATCTCTAGACCTAACCTCTCCATCAAATCTGAACTCATGATATTGACAAAGGATCTAGTGTCCACAATAGCATTCTCCACTAATATTCCGTCCACATATGTTGAAACCCTAGGGCAATGCTTTTCAACATGATCGAACCAATCTTCTCCCACCCTAGCTATGCCCAAAGGCTCTAAAATATACCCTATAAGCAGGATTTTCTTGATTTCCTTGCATACTCTTGGAGAAATTTTTATCAACTATAGGAGATTTACGTCTGGTTTAACTTCGCAAAGTGAACTTGCTAGGTCAAAGGCGTGGTAGTTAGCCAAAGTTCTCTTCTTGCACCAAACCATTCTCTCTTTTGGTCTTTCAATCGGCTTTGGTGCCTCTTTTTTAGTCTTTACCTTCTTTCTTGGCAATCCTTTATCCTTCTCAGGATCAACTTTACTACCAATAGGTCTTAAAGGTCCACCTTCCATATCAGGATTTGGGACTCGCTTTTCCCTGGCATCTTGCTTAGGGCTTCCCTCAATAGGTTTTACAATTCCTTTGTTACCCTCTTTGATCTTTTGACCTCTTGTTACGGCTCGTAGATTAGAAGTTTCAGTATCATTGACACGTAGGGCCTCAATAAGACTAACTCCACTCCCATGAGGCAATCCTCTACAGTAGCCTTTCCTCGTTGCAGTAATTGTCTTGGTCCCTCATCTTGTTGGAGATTATTCCCTTGTGCGTGATGGTTAACTGGACGTGGTTGTTTACTCCCTTGTTGAAGAGGATCGGTCTTACTCCAACAAGCAACAACTAAGTGGCCAGACTTTTCGCAAAATATCGCATTTAACATTCGGACAATTCCTAGGGAAATGTTGGCCACCACACCACTTATAGCTGAATCTTGAGGGGGCACCCTCTTCAGGCGTCAACTCCCTATCAAATTTTGTTGCTTCTTAAGAAAATTGACGTCCAGAGCTATTTGTCTATATTGTTCAGAAATCATATCGGTATAGTGCTTCATCATGTCCTTAACTTTGCCAAGGACATTAGAGGCACTCGACTCATAGCTGTGATCATCTGTCTGTCATCCCATCGGCCTAACCACTTGATTAGGAATTGACCGCTAACCTACTGGGACAACATTAGGATTCATTGTTTGGCTTCTACCACTTAGTGGGCCCGTCTGACTAGCCGTAGGCATAGTCATGCTAGGAGGAGCAGGTAACATAGGCAAATTCGGCATGATACACCCTCTTCCATTCGCATTTGACGTGGGATCACCTTGACTCCCATTGGTCAAGGCCAAATTATTACCATTCCAATTTATCATTGCTGCATAAGCCGCTTGCAAGCGTGACTCCACTCCTGCTTGGGTAATAGCAATGCTTAAACTATTGTATAACATCATCCTCCCCCTCACCATTTAAATCTTGCTGCGTTGCATAGGTGCATAGGTTCTTTTATGTCATTTTTTGTATGTAAAAGCAATAAATATGCACATTAACTCAAAGGACAAGGGCCAAACTGAGACTTTTAACCTCATGCTTCATCCCCGTCAAACATTCACATACATAGATCTCATTTTTCCATTTTTTTCAAATGCAAGAAACCCATTTTTTCCATTTTTCTCTATTTTTTCTATTTATTTTTAATAAAAAATAGGTATTTTCTAGATTTTTTCTGATGATTGAACATTGGAACTGAAACTCAGTATTTTTTCTTATTTCACCCCATGTCCACCCATTTTCCCCACTCAAAATCAAAGAAACTATCAATTTCCATCAAAATTTGTGTTTTTTCGAGTTTTGAAAATTTATAATTGTTGTAAATCAATATGGGTTCTGCATAACAGTGATTGCAGCCCTCAAACATAATGCAAGGAACATTCAAATAAAATTTGAGCTCATGTGCACACCATTTAGACCATGAATGATCAAAAACAAGAAAAATTCTTTCATAAAATAGAGCATACCACCTTTTTGTGTGTTCCGGATTTTTTGAATATTTAATTGGGACTATGTATCGACCAACCAGCCATGGATTTTAGTATAGATCTTCAGCCTTCAGCCTCCTCAGCCTCTTGGAACAATCCGGTGCCTCTCGGAAAAGCATCCATCTCCCGATTCTCTTCTTGATTCTTGCCACATGAAGTGCCTCTATGCAGGAGAGAGAAAGAGGAGAGAGAAATACTGAATTCTGATCAAACCATCTAGGCAGCCATTCCATGCATGAAGGCAGGCGATAAGGAGCGAAGATAGAGTGCATCTCAAGCATCCAGGCAGTTGGGGGGATTGTTTTCAAGTGCCATGGCCCATCTCCATCAATCGTGGGAAAAATGGCGCCTTCATTCTCTACACGGCGTGGAAAAAACTGCCCCCCCCCCCCCCCCCCCGAATTTGATTTTGTTAGGGCCCCCCAAAAGGGAGCCCCCAAAAGGCATGAATTTTGGGCTCTCTTTAGTCTATTTCCACTTGCCATTTGGCCTTGGCCTCTCGGGCACTCCCTCTTCCTCTTCCGGTATTTGATTCACAGTCTGAAAAATCTCGGGCGTCCATCTTGAAGTCCTCCACTGTCGAGAATCTCCCAAGGTCTCATCTGACATGCCAAAAAATTATAAAAATTCACCAACTATCGCCGAATGGGTCTTTTAAGCACTTTTGGCCATTGCCGCTTAAAATCGTACTGATTGCAACCCCCGCCTTCGACGAAGTCTATTTTTCCCCTAAAATTCAGAATTTTTGGCTATTTTTAAGCACTTCTCGGCATCAAAAATCATCGGTCAATATTCATCATATTATGCATAACACTCAGGTACACATCCTTGCATTACAACATTGGTATATATAGTTTTGAGTTTGTATTGTGGGCAAGGATTTTTGTCTCCCCATAAGCAGAGGCCAAAGAAAACAATACGAGATCCACAAGATTAGGGGTAAATATCCAAGATTATCCATACTATAATGAGTAAGGAGGCCACTCACTACAAGATTCAAGCCTCATATCGACATTCAAAGTGACACAAATGTTCATTAAAGAATTTCCCATGTCATCGCTAAAAGCGTCGGTATAAATGTCTCTATAAAATCATTGCAGAAACCTTCGCTATCTGCTTTGTTATTTTCATCACATTTACGACACAAATAGCAACTGTTTGTGATGTACATAGTAACAGCAATAGCGATGCATGCAAAGAAATTAGTGATGTTAATAGTAACGATCACATATAGCGCTATGTGTTGTATAATATTTCGCAAAGAAATTACATGTTGGGTGTGCAATGGTCGTCAAGATTAGCACAAAAAATACTTAAACTCACAAGACTGATAACTCATAGAATAAGTACAAGACTAGTGATGACAACTCATAACATTACATAAAACCATGGAGAGAGAGGAGAGCCAAAATAAACATGAAGTTCTATCTATAATTATCACAATATGCAATTTTATACAAAGGATGATAAGTACATCTAAGGAATAGTACATGGAAGATGCCTACACATATCACAAGACCAAAAAATAAGAGGGTATGCACTTCATAAATCCAAGCATGTGCTATAGATCCTCACCATTAGAAAGCTCATCCCGATGCAAAGGAACATCAAATGGACCTTGCAAAATGAACAACTACACATCAGTCCACCGTACATAATGTATTTAAAAAAACAATAGTGACTATGTACAAGAAATATGATTAATTTATTAGGCCATTGCACACGTACAATCTATCAAAATGAGTGCAGTGAGACTGTGTCTCCTTGCATATCAAGTCTCCAAACCTATGGAATCACGGTTTGTGATGGAGTGCTATAAAGAAAATATAATATAATTGTTAGAAACACGATTGTTAGTACAAGTGATATGGCAAATAAGAAAACGAGAAGAACCAAAAGAAAACTTACAGGGTCCTCCAGCTAAGTCTTGTGGCCACCACTTCTCAGATGATACACGACCCATGCCTCCCATCATGCCCTCATTGTCTCCCACTTTAATGCAATCGCCATCGTCTTGGAGAATCTATAGCCTCCTCCTTCAGTCTCCACCAATCATCTGTGTCTAATCATTCGAGCTTTCAGGCACCACTCTTGAGTGCCTTGCATACATCCGATCATCTATGTGACATGTATGCACGCATAACCCCATCATCCACCTAGTGGAAAACCTCTTGGCCATTGTAGGTATGGGAAACTCCTTATGCAAAGATACCACTATATAGTCCTCGCTCCCCTTTGGTATATTCTTTCAATGGTCCAAAACATTGTGCCTAAATACTTGTTGGCACAACTCTCTCATGCAAGACATGACTCTCCTCCCATCATCGCTTATGATCATAGCACCTATCATGTCATCTATGAGGTATCCATACCCTGCTGGGGTACGTCTAAGGTGTGTCCTCTCCCACCTATGTCCATGCTCCTGGGCATAACCAAGAGATCCCTATATATCTGGTATATCTGCCGAGGTAATATATCTCGAAGTAGCACCCATAGGGGTGCCACTTTTGGACTATTGAGCAAAACCTGGAGTCATTGGAGTAGATATCCCTACAGGTGTGATAAATCCTGGAGGTGACAAGTATCCACCAGATCGACGAGATTGAGACATTCCCTCTCTCAAGAAAGCTCAAGCAAGCAAGAAGAAGAAGAAGAAGAGAAGAGAAGAGCTAGTTTTCGCCACACACAAAAATGAGCTTCTTCATTCACTTTTTGCCTTTTATACAAAACCCTAATCCTAATTCCCTTTGGACACCCATCCCTTTTTACATGATTGGCCATCTTAGCCTAGGTCATCTTTTCATGTTCCCTTCATATTTGCATTGCGCCTTCACCCATGCCCGTCTACATTTACAAATTGAACATGAGGGAGCATGGAGTTCTTTTACAAGGATTTAGAGTGCACTTTTATATTTAAAATGTGCCTTTTCTCTTTTGCGCTTGCCTTGAACTTTTAAGGTTATCCTTGCGCTTTTGGCCTTTTTTCCTCCCATTTCTTCAACTAGGGCTGCCTTTTTCTGCTTTTCCCTACGTCTTTTAAATTTTCCTTTTGCTTTCTTTGCACTAGGATTAACACCTCAGTAGGGTTTGGGGTCGATAGCAATCATGGCTAGAGGCATGGGTAGACGGTTTTAGGGTTGGTTTGCGATTTGCATAGTGGGTAACATTAAGTGTGGCAATGTTACATTGAGCATGGAAATGCAAGTGGGGTACATAAAGTGTTTTTAAATGTAGCAATGTTAGTGGCATTAAGTGGCAATGCAAATGATTTGGTCAGGTTGCAAGGTTGGTTAGCACATTATAGAGTGACATTAAGGTTGGTAAGTGTAATATTGTCAATTATAGGCAAGTGCTAATGCTTAAAAGAGACCAGTTGGCATTTCTTTAGGTTAAGTCTTATTCTTGAATAAGGGTCAAATCATTCATGGTGGTGTGATATTTACTAAATAGTTAATTTTTTGTAAAATAGTCTAAGTCTCTTGTTGCATGATTAATAAAAGAAAGAGAGCATGTTTGTAATAGCTTAAGAATGATACCTTGGTCCCATATCTTCATGGCTTGGCATCGAGGGACATTGTGATAATAAGTAGAGTCACGTGACTTATTTAAGGTTGTTACAGATTATATATCATCAAGCTTACTTACATAAACATGAGTTTGGTTGGAATGTGCAATTTTATGTGTTTGGGATGCACTATCTAATAAGTCATACAATCTTATCTGTGATCTTCATGGGGAATCTCTCTTGAGAAACAAGGTTTCAAGTTATATTTAGGTACCCAACATCTCATGTTCCTTGTTTTTGTTGATTTAGCATTGTAGTACATGGAGTAATGAATTGAAGACCATCTGAAACAAAGAAAAAAGGTTTTAAAAGCATTACATTGGCGAGCTCGTTCTAACAAGTGAATTAAAATGCAAATGTGTGTGGTTTTCTCTTGTATTTGACCTAAATGATTTGAGGCTTGCACTTTTTTCTTTGTATTAGTGTCCCAGGCTTGCTTGGCACACAAAGACACAAGGCTTTCCTCCTCCTTGCATTTTGCACATGGTGTCTGGGTCCCATGTCCTCGTGCCTTGGCACTAAAGGGGCACCATGATTAGCGTAGTGCTATACCTGACCTAAACAATCTAAGGCTTGCACTTTTTGCTTTGTGTCAGTGTCCTAGACTTTTCTTGGCACACAAAGACATAAGGCTTTCCTCATGCGTGCATTATGCATGGGGTGTTTGGGTCCCACATCCTCATGGCTCGGCACTAAAGGGGCACCATGATTAGTGTAGTGCTACACCTGACCTAAACAATCCAAGGCTTGCACATTTTCACTTTGTATTGGTGTGCCATTTTCCTAGCACACAAATACATAAGGCTTTCCTCATGCCTACACTGTGCATGATGTCCGAGTCCCACACCCTCGTGGCTTTGCACCAAAGGGGCACCATGATTAGTGTAGTCGTGCACCCAACCTAAATAGATTTGACGCTTGCATCTTTTGCTTTTTGTTGGTGTCCCAGGCCTCGTTTGGCACACAAAGACACAAGGCTTTCCTTATGCCTGCATTGTGCATGGTGTGTGGGTCCCATGACCTTGTGGCTTGGCACCAAAGGGGCACCATGATTAGTGCAATCATGCACCTAACCTAAACAATTTGAGGCTTATACTTTTCACTTTGTGTTGGTGCCCCAGGCCTCACTTGGCACATAGAAAGATGCAAGACTCTCCTTATGCCTACACTGCGCATGGTATCGGAGTCCCACATCCTTGTGGCTTGGCACCACAGGGGCACCATGATTAGTGCAGGACCTAAGCAGATTTTAGCTTTCTCATTTCAAGGATATATATATATATATAAAATATGTACCTACTAAACTTAGCAAGTGTATGTACCATTGAGAAAACAACGTAACAAGAAAGTCTGTGTAAATCAGATAGGAATGTGCTTGTTGAAATATATATGATAACCGGGAAATCAGTGCAAATAAAGGCACAAAAATGTGCTCAACATAGAAACATCCTTTGCAAATTAACACTTTGCTTTTGTACTCCTTTGTCAAAAATCAAATATGAAGCAATGTAAAATGTGTAGTCCAAAAGAGACACACTATAAAATATTCCTAGGAAAAGGAAAGGTCAAAACCCTTTTGTCTCATTCCAAAAATTGAGAGGTCTTTAGACCTTAGCCAATGTATGCAAATTTGAATTTTATAATTCAAGAAAGGAAAAGGAGGTGGTTGCAGTCGTGGGATTTGGGGAGGTGGGAGGTTGAGGTGGTTATACCCTCTCTCTTCCTTTATCTTCTCCTCTCACGGTTCATTTCTCCCTCTCTCATTTTGGCACAACTCTCATCTTTCTTGTTCTTGCTTTCCTCTCTTGTGCTTCATGCTCATTTCTAATGGAGAGTGAGGAAGAGGAAGAGGGTGAGGATGGAAGAATTGTCCAATTTCTTGTGTGCCTTCCTCTTGTGTGTTTGGAGAGCATGGTTCTTGGTGAGAAGAAGGAGAGTTTTCTTGCAGGTTTTGTGGCCAGCAAATGTATTTGCAGCCTCTCTTGGCCGGTTCGTGGTTCTCATGGTGCCGTGGCAGGGTGCTCTTCATTTGGTGCACTGGCCGGGAAAGAGGTGGTCGTGAAGCTTGCAAGAGAAGGATTTGCAACCATATCTTAGGCCATGGAACAAGCTAACAAGGAAGGGAGGATGAGAGAGGGAGAGGAATGATTGGAAACTTGCGTGCATTTTAGAGTTTAGCCATTGAAGAAGATGCAGCATCATGAGATACATTGCTAACAGGTCTCCAGTGCTCCGTTTCAAGGCCATCACCATGGCCACGAGTTCTGCTGACCGCACCAATACTCAGCTTGCTTCTAGCGTGGACCTTCTCTACTAGTTAGATGCCTTATCCTCTCAAAATGCGCCTCCTGTCTGAGTCTTGACAACAAATGATAGCAGTACCTTCATCAATGCATCTATCAAGTCACGGCCTCCTGAGTTGGTTCCTCAAAGGGTTTCTACCACAAACGATAGCAACGCCTTTGTCAATGCGTCCAAGAAGATAGCCTCTTGAGAAGTCTCCACCTAATCCCTTTACCCTTCGCACGAATCAGCTTACAGGAGGTGTCCGCAGCATAGCATTTTGTTCGAACTTGTCCCTCGAAGAAACTGAGACATATCAAAGGAGGTTCTGACCACAACAGAAGAGAAATGATAGGAAACGGAATCTTTAATCTTTAGGAAACCTCAGAGTCACATGATCCTAGGTAGGTGCAGGAGTAGATCAATCGATGATATGATCAGCACAAAATCGAGAAACAAACTTGCTACTGCTGCAGTCTCAACTCTCTGGAAACTTCCCGTGTGTACATGATGTGCATCAGGTCTCCAAGAACTCTTGGTGTCGACAATCTCCAACGATGGATCCTTCCTGGCGGCAAGATCAGCGTTCCAAATCCATTTCATTTGACATGGTGGTTGCAGCAATCAATTAGGAATCCTCATCTCCACCTCTTCTTATCCACTACGTGGCATTTCGTGAATTTATCTAGAGTCTTGCAATTATTTTTATTTTTTAAAAAAACAACTTTAACTTTTGACCTTAACAACCCTTCAATATTTATCCTTCATTATGGTTGTTCATGCGTACATCTCATTTCATCTTGAGTTTATTCTTCTCTTACCAAGATTACCCCTTTCAATATACACACCATTTTCCATTATCTTTGAATTTTAATAAATGTTAGTTCTTGCCATTTATGTGTTTGTAATAAAATTTACCTTTCTTTTCCTTTTTGAATGACTCGGGTGGGAGAACTTCAATGTTTTATCCTTAATAAGGGTGTACTTTGATTCCATATCTTTTTTGGGTTTCTATTTGTGCTTCATTGGTGGTTATCTTTCATTCTATATTGAGTGTGATGTTGCTCTTGTGCTCAAATTGCTGAAAAGCCCTATCTTTCGGGTATTTTCTTGTAGTTTTATTTGGCATGTGTTTAACCCTAGGCTTCAACGTCCTAGTTGTGATCTATTTTGTGTGTTATTTCCCTCCAAATCCAATAACAATTCAAAGAAGATTGAAGAAAAGAAATGAAGACTGAAGACTAATGATGAAGATGAAGATTTGTCCAAGCTGATCGTGGTTCTTCTTCAAGTTTGTTCGCGGGGACGCTTCACACTTAAGTGTGGGAGGAATGATAACCGGGAAATCAGTGCAAATAAAGGCACAAAAATGTGCTCAACATAGAAACATCCTTTGCAAATTAACACTTTGCTTTTGTACTCCTTTGTCAAAAATCAAATATGAAGCAATGTAAAATGTGTAGTCCAAAAGAGACACACTATAAAATATTCCTAGGAAAAGGAAAGGTCAAAACCCTTTTGTCTCATTCCAAAAATTGAGAGGTCTTTAGACCTTAGCCAATGTATGCAAATTTGAATTTTATAATTCAAGAAAGGAAAAGGAGGTGGTTGCAGTCGTGGGATTTGGGGAGGTGGGAGGTTGAGGTGGTTATACCCTCTCTCTTCCTTTATCTTCTCCTCTCACGGTTCATTTCTCCCTCTCTCATTTTGGCACAACTCTCATCTTTCTTGTTCTTGCTTTCCTCTCTTGTGCTTCATGCTCATTTCTAATGGAGAGTGAGGAAGAGGAAGAGGGTGAGGATGGAAGAATTGTCCAATTTCTTGTGTGCCTTCCTCTTGTGTGTTTGGAGAGCATGGTTCTTGGTGAGAAGAAGGAGAGTTTTCTTGCAGGTTTTGTGGCCAGCAAATGTATTTGCAGCCTCTCTTGGCCGGTTCGTGGTTCTCATGGTGCCGTGGCAGGGTGCTCTTCAATATAAATATGAGCTATTTAATGCCATTTTAGCTATGGATGATGATGAGATGAGGGAGGTTTGTTGGAACCTTGGAAAAAGGGATGTGTTAAGGTGCAAGGTGATTTCTAAAACTAAAAAACACATAGAAAATGAAGGCCTTCGACACTTGTTGGGAAAGATAGACTTTACATATCACCATGACTAGATGGATTTCTAGCATGATTGGGAATCTTATGGAAACTTGGAGGAAGAGTAAATCTAGTTTTAGGAAAGAGTTTAACGATGATAAAGTATGCAAATGGGATTGCTTTTATGCTGAAGTATGAGTTGCTAAAAGAAAATCAGATAGAAGTGTCAACCGGGCGATTTCTTGGCAGAAAAGGATGCACTCTCTTCATACATGCAAAGTCTTGCATCCACTCCAAAGACAAGATCTAAAGCACAAGATCTCCATAGCCTTTGTACTCATATGCCCAATGTATATACAATGACATATCTGAGTGAAAATGAGATGGTCTAAGGAGAAGAATTGGAAAGAGGTACATATGGTACAGTATTCAAAGTGAAAAGTATAGGTGTAGTTGGGTTTGTTCCTAGTAGAATCTATGTTGGAAAGTGTTATAAAGGGAAGAATTATAGAAGGCAAGCAAAGCAACGCAAGGAGATCTTAATGCAGATTAGACACCAAGTACTAGTGCATGTCATTGTAGCCATTGTTGAAGAGCCTCTGTGGACAAATACACCGTACTTTAATGGAGGTAGTCTTAGGGACTTCATGACCCAGCTCCCTTCATCACATGGACGATTCATAAGATTTTTTCACCCATGCACTGGCAAGAGAGGCGTGATGAAGATAGTCAATTAGCAAGTGATCAAATATGATGAATCACTATATTTTGCAAATGTATATTGACTGTCATGCATGCTTCAATTTTGGAATGTGTCGGCTACACAAGCAATGTGGATGCACACAAATTTACATCCAAGAAATATTGTTTTGGATTTTGTTGGTGAAGTGTGCGGTGTGGGAATAATAGACTGGGGCAGGGATCTAGATTTCTTAGAGCAACAAGGGGCATTTACAAAGCCACCTAGAGAGTGTCACGATGATGATGAAACATATGCAAGAAAATTGAATCACTGCAAAGTAGATCATGCAAAAGGAAATGGCTAGCCCCTGAGTTAGAAGATATAGCATTAAAGGGTTCTTATACACCCATGTCAGATGTTTATGCATTGGGATGAGTGCTAAGGGAGATTTGTCAATTCTATGAGGACGCCTAAGACTACTTTGACTTAACAAAAGCTATCACTCCCTCCTTTCAAATGATAAGACACGTCTCAAATTTTCGAAGAAAAAATGATGAATACAAATCTACCAAGCAGGGTTTCCTTTGAAGAGATGAACGAGCTTATTTCTAGGCATCCTAGCATGAATGGGGAGTTGGCCATGTGCCCCTTTGAGGAAATGGAGCCTACTTCCATGTGAATAATTTGTGGTATCATGTAAATCATGATAAAGTACTAGTTAATGACTCCAATTCACACTATTTTGTATCTTGTTTCTAGATAACCTAGGCATTTATCCTTGGATATCTATTGTAAATGTAAAATAAAAAGTAAAGTATATTAAGCAAGAATTAGTGCTTGTACCAAGTAGTGGAACTACAAATCATATGTGTTACATGATACAATTACCTGTTATGCATGTACTCTTGTATAATATAGCTATTTATGATTTTTTTTCCTTGATGTGAGTGCATGTTTCCTACCCCTCAGAAGCTATTGATTAATATAATCTCTTTTTCTATCATGTATCTAGATACAAGGCCGACAACTCGTGGCTTCAAAGACTTGCATGAAGGTTTTTGAGCATAAATCTAGTGGGAAAGTGCTATTGGAATATGTCTGAGTTGTAGTTGATTCCACATATGGTGCAATACGACAAGAGATAATACAAGATGGGCTTATTTGTGGTTCCTTTAAATTTATCAATGAAGATGAAGATGAAAACAGTGGATGTTGCACACTAAACCCAATGCAAGAAGAATGTTGGCATGTAAAAAATGTCAAATTTATCACTATAAGGAGGGATTCAATCGTAGTAGATGAGATTGGGGGTCAAGGTCGGCCCACAAAATGGATATTTAAGGACTTGAATGATAATGTAGAAGTTACACGCTTGAAAGCAAGCAATAAAGCTATGCACAATCTAGTTGATTACCCAAAGCAAGTTATAAATAAGCTCAAGATCATGTTGCATTCAAAGTCTATACTTGAAAGTTGGCTAACCCAATGTGAGAGTACTCATGAGAAGTTAAGGGAGCTCAATCCACCAAGAGATAATAAGTTTGAGTTTATCATGAAAGATCTAGATGGTGGACCCTTCGTTCAAGTATGGTTCCATGAATGTGGATCTCCTTATGAATCAGGAGTAAGTGGCAAGCAATCTGCCTACTCATGCCTTTCCAATTTCATGAGAACCCATGTATTGGAGAATCAAGCACATTAGAGAAGGTATCTAACAAACTGAGGATTGAAGGTTGGAGTGATATCTAGCTCAAAGGATATAGAAGAAAGCAATGAAGATGACATGACGACGATCTTAGTGCTATAGAGGAGATGAATATTTTCAATAGCACTTATGAAGGCAAGTCACTTTTTTCTAAAATTTGAGACCTTGAGTAAACTATTTTTTATATGTAGCACTTGCTAGTTTAGGAAAGAGATGTAATTTGGATTCGTTTAATGATTGCATGTGCAAGCATTTTAGAGCTGATCCCTAATCCCTTTGGATATTAACTTTGTGACTTTTAGCTTGAAATCATGCAGGATCAAATTTTGAGCTTGTTGAGGCAACCTTGCATGAATATAAAGACAAAGGAAGAGTAAGAGTTGTATGTAAGTATGATTAGAAGTGGTTGCACTTGTGTCCTTGAAGACCAAACTTGCAAACACACCTTATAGAGCATGTAAAGTTGAAGTCTCACATCATGGCTATATCCCAAACATCATCCACCAATCAAGTAGTTTCAACAAAAGCTCGAGGAAGACCAAGAAAGATTTTTGAGGTGGATCTGCAATAAAGGTCATTGGGTGTCTTTCTCCAGTCAACCCAACAAAGTGCAACACCAACAAATTTGGAAACACCTTCTACTTGTATAGGTGACTCAAACATGTCTCCTTCATGTGAGTTGAATTTGCTTTGTTGGAGATTATGGCAAAGATTTGTAATTTACAAAGCTTGTGATTTGGATATAAAATCTATGCTACATGACCTTAAAATAGGGAATGTGCAGTATCCAGAGCCATAGACAAAAGTTGCCTTATGTGACTAGTCTATTGAAATCAAGGTAGACGGATGCTATAGGCATGTGAATTGTCTTCACATTTCGTATGGTGGAAAACCCTTTGAAAATTCCACTTTTGAATATTGCAAAAAATTTCCCACTTGTGATTATTTTTGCATGAGAGTGTGTAGAGAGAGGGCTGTTATTGAGAAGAGAGGGGCTAGGAACACATGAGGAGGAAGACGATTAGATTATTTTAGTGGTGGAGAGCTAAAAAATGTGACAATTGAGACCAAGAGAAACTCGAAAGAGGCCAAGAGGGAGCTATGGTGGTTGCGAGAAAGAGTTGTTGTGCTTTGTGTGAGGATCATGTCCTTAGAAGAAGCAAACTTTGAATGCCTAAATAGAAAGGACATGCAGTGTTTTTGTAACAATATAGTTGAGGCCCTCGACAAGGTAAATTCATAGGTAAACTAGTATTGTGGGACTTTTTTAAAGATGTAGCAAGGAATGTAGTGCAAGCCAAGTAGGCACAAAGATTCACTGAGTCTACAAAGACCATGTTTGAGGTCATTGAACATTGGGGTGGGCCATGCTTGCATGACTTTGAGTGCCAACCTTGGAGGGCCATCCATGTCTACTACAAAAAGGCAAGGAAAGAAAGTAATTCACTTCATGCCTGGAGAAAATGAATACATCTTTGAGGCGGTGGGTAAGATATATACGGATGCAAAAATAAAACATGGGGTACCATCAATGGTTCCAAACATCCTCGTTGAAGATGAGACAACCATCAAACATTGCATTAGGTAAGCCTGGATAGCTCTAACATGTTGTGGCTTACATATTTCTTTACTTTCCATCATGTATAGAAGGTATACAAGTGATAAAAATCTAAAGAAGATTTCATTTGTGTAGGTGGAACGCAAAGGATGACACTCTTATTGGGTTTTGTAGAAGTAAGGGAGAACATCATCAATCCTATTGCAATGATACAAGGGGAGCTATGCAAGACTTTTGATAGTAAACCCTCTTCATGAGAGTCTTCCATGACTAGCTTTGGTGGCACAAGCCACATGTAATCGATTTGATAGTGTTTTTGTCAAAAATCAATGGAGTCTTGTGGAACATTTGTGGGATGCAAAGCTAAGGGATACAATAGGCCCAATAATTGGGCATGCTTCAAATGGGGATAGTAGACGACACAAGCTTATTCTTGAAGATTACCTTGGAAAGAACAAGGACCATTTCTTTATTAATTGGTGTGGATGGAAATTAAAAGGGAGAATCGTGGAAGGGCATGTGTATGGTTTACATTATCAAGATTGTATACACTACGGAAAAAGGATTGTTGGTTCACTCAATATCCCTACTTGAGAACTTGAAATTAGTAACATTTGGATTACACTCAATCACGTTACAATGGTCTACAACTCATTTTCCATCAATCAACCCAAGCTACGAGATGGAGATACACAAAGAGATGACCGTCATAATTGGGTAGCTTCCCAGAGGATTGCAAGCAAACAAGTGCAACACTGTATGAGGCAATTATAGATGAGAGAGAGAAGCATACAAGGAACTATGGCATATCTACATATTGTGGTTGATTACATTGATATTTTCTTGTCACCACATCTAAACTTGAAGGAGCGTGTGGTGATGGCAGCCAAGGTTAGTTTATGGTGTATTTGTATATTGTGGCTGATTACATTGATATTTTTCTTATCATTGCATCTAAACTTGAAGGAGCGTGTGGTGATGGGAGCCAAGGTTAGTTTCTTCTTCAAGCTTTGGAGGTTGTGGCTACATCAACATGCCACGTATAACTTGAAGGCAAACTTCATAAGGAGACCTACACAGATATTCAACTTTCATGCCATTTTGTTGTGCTTCTCATAAATATGTTTCGTAAACTTTTTTCTACTCTCAAGTGTCCATTACATCTCATGGATGAGATGCAGCTGAAATTTATTTTAGTAAAATTGGAGGTATGGTGGGACAAGAAAGAATCTTTGACCTTGGAGACTTTTTGCATAGTGTTGGTAGTTTGAATAAGATCGACATGCATGAATGTAGTTTAGATGGGCTAATCTTCTCAAGGGCTCACAAGAAGCAGGAGCATATATGGAAGTGGTTGAATAAACAAGAAAATATTTCAAAGGCAAATCTAGGAAACTATGAATGTGTGGCTTCAGACGACATAGTAGTAGATGCATTGAAAGAGGGCTTGCAGCAAGGACAAATGTTGTGTCGGTCATTAGGATTGAAACCTATCAAGGTAGATAACTTGAAGTGGTGGTCAAAGCCTTGGGAGGATATAGATTCTATGTGGTCAAAGATAGAAGATGAGATGGGGGAGGCTGATGAATATGATGACTTTGGAAAACCAACTAGTGAGATAAAGAACAATTAGAGGATTCAAATGGGGATCATGACATCATTGCTTTTAGTGAGATTCGACATGAAATTGATGGCTCTTAGATGAGGTTCATGGCTCAAGTATTGTTGCAAAAAGTTAAAAGATCAACCCAACCGTGGAAGTTGATGGAAAGTATATCTTCAAGATTACGTTGGTGAGTCAATTGAATGGGAGTTTGACTTTGTCAAAGGATCACAATCATCAAGTAATGTAAAATTCTTTGGGATAGGTTCTAGTTGTTCAATATATTTTGTGTATGATAGACAAGATCAAGGAAGTGGTAAGCATCCAAAGAGAGATGGAAAAGCCACAAACTTGAATTAAATAGATGGGTCTCGTAGCATGCGGTACCTTAGTAGAGTCCAAAAGATGAGGAAAAAAGTAGGAGGTAGATATGTGAATTGCAAACAAGGCTTTGATTTGACAAATCGACCTCAAGGCATAGAAGTTCAGCTTAGTTGGTACAAGAGGGTGAAAGGATCATGTATGTTCACGTATGACTTAACAGACTTGAACATGATTCCCATACAATCAGTTATCCCATTGGAAAATCTAACATACAATTCATCAAATGAAAGATATCAACTAGACGAGAATGATTATAAGTTGCTTAATGACTTTCTCAAGTGTTGAGTAATCACGTGCGTGCTCAAAGTAAGTGATTTCAATTTGAAATAAGCTTTGTGTTTTCTTTCTAAACAAGCTTGTTACGCTTTTTATAGAGTCTTTTTTCCTCCATTCTTTTGTTATTCTCCAACAACATTATGCATGGAGATAAATAGTGATGAAAGCAATGGGAGATTATATACTTATGTTCACTTCTTTTATATAGTACATGTATATAAATCTTCTTATACCATAGAGTCCAAATGTATGGGACATACTTTGGACATGTGGGTCTTGAAGATTTTTGCATATAGCATTATGTCATAATGCTATTGTAAAATGTTCTAGCATCCTTTTTGCAAAGTAGAGAAAGGATTCTTGCACATATTGTAAAGTCTCGAATTTTTTAAGTTAGAATATGAGAATTTAGAATGCTTGTATGACTAGTTAGCATGCGGTGTCAATTTTGGTGTTGGTTTTTATGTTAAAATGTCCTACCATCAAGACCAAGATCTCAGAACGATGAAAGCTTGCATTTATTTTTAGTGATGCAATGAGGCCTTGGGTGCATAGGAACATTTTTTAAGAGAAGAATCGAAGAAAATTCAAAAAAACATGGTTTCAGCAAGGTGAATGCAATTCCATCTATATATGTTATGAAGTTGTATCTATCAAGAGGGGACAGAGGAGGTTACATCCTTTGCAAGGAGATATATTGAATATTATGGGTTTATGTATTATGTAGATAAATCCTTATGTGAATGGAGATTTAAAAGATTTTAAGTTTAATCATTGGTAAGGGATGTATGGGGGAAAAAATGAGCTATTAGCTATCTGAGATGGAGACGGGGATTTGAGATGAATCAAGGCATACTTTGCATGTAAATAGTGAGATTATCCCTTTGGCTTGCTAGTTAAGTTGGATAAGATGAGTATGAGGAGAATTGATAGCTTGATGGTGATAAGGAATCCTTGCATGAGTGTAGCATGATGTTGCCATGCTAAGCACTTCTATGGCTAAACAATGATAAAATATGTAGAAATGCATCCTTTAATTGATAGTGGGGTTTGCTAATAGGCCATCATGATGATGTGATGCATTTCTATCCTCCTTTTTTAATTGTTAGACTAGACCTCCTCCCTTTCATATTTATTAACCTTCTTATTAAACCTTTGAAAAAGTAGATCTTTTTGGGCCCTTTGACATGGGCAAGTGCACTAGAGATGCCCATGTCTTCAACCACATGGAAGAACTACAAGCTATCATGAAAATTCATGTGAATTCTTTATGTTTTAGTTTATCACTTGTTTCTATGAAGGTTGTAATGATTGACGTAATGCCTAAAGTTGGAAAATCCATTGGTTTCTAGAGACCCTTTCATGAAGGGGAGGCCCTCACATAATCACAAAATTCTTTGAAATATGATCCCAAGCCATGGTCTTGGTCTTGAAAGGAAAATCTATGTTTTATGTTATGTAACTAGATCCATGGGTCTAGAAAATCTATGTAATGAGTGTTTCTTATATAGGATGTATTCACCTTTTCAAAGATAGAAACTTCTACTCACATGAGAGTCCCTCCAAATCTCCCTAAAGGTGTATTTGATATCATTTCCTATCTTTAGCTAGTCTAAAATATGTCCCGTGTATATTTTCTTGTATCTACTACTCAAGCTCATGATGTGTATCTTATATTAGCTCTTGCACCCACGATTTAGGCCACGATTATCTATGATTGTTGTGCATGGTTCCCGAAGAGGAGTTTTCCCTCTAGTAGGTGCTCTTGTATAGGGTTGTAAAAGTGTACAAGACCGCACACTCTAGTGTTTGGATATTCAACTCAAATTATCATGAAAAAACTCAACATAAAGTAGTGTGGCATTCAATATGTTTTGTCCTGGCATGGAACACAAGGTTCCTAGCCAACTGTATACTACTCATGTTGTCACAATAAATGACAACTGGACCTTCCACCTGCACATCCAAATCAACCATTAACTTTTGTAGCCATACTACCTCACATGCTGCAACAGCAGCACCTCTATACTCAGCCTATGTACTCGACAAGGCAACTGTAGATTGCTTTTTGCTGCTCCAAGCAATTGCTGCACTACCAAGAGAGAACATGTATCCGCTAGTAGATCTTCTATCAGACATACTACCAACCCAATCTGCATCTGTGTATCCAAACATCTGTACATCTGTACCTACCTCATAGAAAAGTCCATAATGTAATGTGGACTTCGCATATCTCAATATACGTCTGACTGCATCCAAATGTGGCTTTCTAGGTACTTGCATAAACTGACTCACAAGACCAACAGCGTAGCTCAAGTCTGGCCTTGTAATGGTCATGTAGATCAAACTCCCCACTATCCTCCTGAACATAGTAGGGTCTTCTATCTCATCCCCAACATCAGCACTCAACTTTACATTCTGCTCCAACGGGACGGAAAGTGGTTTGCATGCTGTCATACCATACTTGGACAACATATCCAAGCCATACTGTCTTTGGGAGAGCCATATACCATCATCACATCTGATCACCTCAATGCCAAGGAAGTACCTTAGCTCACCTATATCCTTCATCTCAAACTTCTTCTTCAAAAAGTCCTTGACTTCAGCAATCCCACTATCACTATCACCTATAATAATCAAATCATCCACATAGATGACTATGATGACCAAACCTGCATCTCCCTTTCTCACATAAAGTGAGTGATCAGCATCAGAAACATAAAAGCCAATATTGACAAGATACTCTTTGATCTTGTCAGACCATGCTCTAGGTGCTTGCTTGAGCCCATAGAGTGCCTTCTTCAACTTGCACACATACGTGGGATGCTCTAAATCTTCGTAACCTGCTGGCTGATCCATATACACTTCTTCCTGCAAATCACCATGCAAGAAGGCATTATTCACATCCATTTGCTACAACCTCCAACCTTTGCTGCCAAAGCAATCACACATCTGACAGTTGCCATCCTAGCAACTGGACTGAAGGTTTCATCATAATCTATGCCATATATCTGGGCATAGCCTTTTACAACCAGCCTAGCTTTGTACCTACTAATAGAACCATCTGCATTGTGCTTAATCTTGTAAACCCACTTACATCCAATAGCTTTCTTGCCCTTCGACAATGATACTAGATCCCAAGTCTTATTGGCCTCTAATGCAGCCATCTCCTCATCCATTGCTGCATCCCAATGAGCATAACCAATAGCCTCCTCAAAACATGTGGGCTCAACATTCTCAACTAGTTTTACCATATGAGCATAATGGTGAGCTGCATAACCTTCAAAACCAAATCTTTTAATAGGGTATCTCACCCTGCTAGACCTGCGTACCATTGGATCACTCAATGGAGTCTTTGCATTAACGCGTGCTCTCTACACACCTGGAGTCCTCACTGAAGGAATGCCAAGCTCATCATCCAAGCCCTCTGAGCCACTGGAGTCTCCATCAAGAACTGCATCAATGCCTTCTGACACTTTATTCTTTCCTTTGTCTTTACCTGTAGTGCTACTAGATGCACCAAAAGATGTAGAGGTACTCCTTAGTCTCCCAGACCAAGGACCATCAGATGATGTCTCTGGTCCACTAAGAGTCCGTGATTCTTGCTTTTGAGCCTGCACATGACTGTCATGATCATCATCATCATCCAATGCATCACCACTAGATGCATACCAACTGCTCATTTCATCAAAGATGACATCCCTGCTCACTCTGAACTTACATGTGATAAGGTTGTAACGGCGATACCCTTTCTGCTCTAAAGAGTATCCAATAAAGACACACTTTTCAGCCTTTGGATCCAGTTTCTTCCGCAACTCATTTGGCACATGAACATACGCAATGCAGCCAAACACTTTCAAGTGTGAGACATCAAGCTTCTTACCTATAAAACATTCTTCGGGAGTCATCCCATGGACTGCAGCTGTGGGAGTTCTATTCATAATATAAACAGCAGTATGAACAGCCTCAGACCAAAAATGCTTAGGCATATTCTTTTCAGCCATCAAGGCACGTGCAACTTCTGCAATATGCCTGTTTTTCCTTTCTGCAACCCCATTTTGCTATGGGGTATATCTGCATGTGAACTGTCTCTTTATCCCATGAGACCTCAGAAAATCACTGAACTCATTTGAGAGGTACTCTCCCCCTCCATCTGACCTCAAGCACTTTACTTTCAAGCATGTTTCTCTTTCAACTACAGCCTTGAAAGTTCTAAAGTGCTCAAACGCTTCACTCTTTTCCTTCATAAAATATACCCACAGCTTTCTAGAATAATCATCAATGAATGTGACAAAGTATGAACTGCCTCCAAGAGATACATTTTGTGCAGGCCCCCAAATGTTTGTATGCATAATATCAAGGATATTTCTGCTTACATCTCTGCCATGTGAAAAGGGTTGTCTTGCCTGCTTAGCAAACTGACATGCTTCGCATACCTTATGAAATTCTGCAACTCTAAATGTAGGCAAACCTGTAACCAACCCTTTGGACTGCATTAATTTTAGCCTTTGTACATTTGCATGTCCAATGCGTTTGTGCCAAATTTCAATATCTGCAACAACACCTTTTCCTTTAGCATACATAGCAGCATTCATAGTAGGAATTCCAGCATCCAGAGTAAACATACGTCCAACTCTACTTCCCTTTGCAACTAACCTGCACTTGTCATTGAAGTCTTCTACAAAGTATCCCTTTGCATTAAATCTCACTTGTAGCCCTTGCTCTATCATTTGACCTACTGACACCAAGTTCTTTGTAATAGATGGCACATGTAATACATCTGAAAGACTCTTTGTCTTATCATCATGCAAGGACAAGGGAACTTTTCCAATATGTGAAATTGGGTGGCATGAATCATCACCCGTCTGCACATAACCTGCATTTTGCAAATCCTGCATCTCTCCAAACCATTCTGCATGGCTGGTCATATGATTGGATGCACCTGAATTAGTATACCAAACATCATCGTGTGTTCCCTTTCCTGTAACAGCATTCAGCATATGCTACATAACAAACAGACGTTCATTTTTGTCTTCATTCTGTCGTGAAGACGATGCATATTTTCCTTGCTGTAACTTACCACTACGGATATCATCTTTCTTAGCATAACATTGGGCTGCAATATGACCTGTTTTGCCACAGTAGTGACACACAATACCAGAATTGTTAGAGCCTCTGTTTTGCCATCCACCTCTTCCTCTAAAGCTCCCCCTGCCTCTCAAGTTACCACGACCTCCTGAAACCTGCATATCACCAAATTGCTGATTCAATCTGTTTTGTTGGTTCACTACCACGTCCTGTACCACGGCCTCTTGAAGAGAACCTACCACGTCCCTTCCTGAACTGGAGTAGAAAGCTTGGACCTGTTCACCACTTCTTTCAGATGTCTCACTCTGCATGTTGATCTCTTCAGTGATCATAAGGGATACCAACTCATCAAAATCTGGAAATGGCTTTCTGACATATACGGAAGTTACAAAAGACTTCCAAGCCTTTTCATTGTTAAGTCCACCCAAGGTAGACGACACCAAATCATCATCATCGAGCATTGCATCAATCGCTGCCAAGACATCTGCAATGCTTCTTACCTTCAGTGCATACTCATTGATAGACATCTTCCCTTTCTTCAATGTATTCAACTCTTGCTTGAGTTGAATCTTTCGTGCCTTTGTATTTACAGAAAACATACTTTCAAGTATGGTCCAAGCTGCATATGAATTCTCCGCATTTCTAATGTGTCCCAGCATATTATTGTCAATTACTGCAGACAACCAATACATGACGTTTTTATCTTTTACATTCCATTCCTTCCGTCCGTTTGTTTCTTCTGCAGTTGGAGGATCACTCACCTCCGGCTCCTTTTCTTCACCTGAAACAAACTCGTAGAGGCCTTTTCCAATAAGGAAATTCGTAACACGGAACTTCCATGAAGGGTAGTTGTTCTTGTCGATCTTCTCAATGATGGGGCTTCCACTGTTCTCTGCCATTATCACAAAATTAATACCAAAGAGCAAGCAAATCTTCTACAACCTTCGACCTGTAGTGCACAGCAATACACCAAACAGTCTTTTTCACTGTCTGCTCAACAATACATGCAATCTGTGAACAGTTTGCAGATAAACCTTGTGTTTACTCGTTGGTAAACACCTTTGAACTTACAAATCTGAAATCTGTAACTTGCGCACCCACTTTCGATCAATACATTCGAAGTCACAATGTACCCTGAAACTGTTGTCCGCAACCTTGCGGCTCTAAAATGGGGCTTGAAATAGCCTCAAATGCCCAAAGTAACAGCGGAAAAAATCTATACAACGCTCTTCATGCACACCAAATTTCACTGCAATCTGAGATTTTTGCTCGACCCTGCTTCCGGTGCCTCCACAAGCACTATCCAAGAGAAAGAGTGGAAGAATGGAAGAGCTTCTTACCCGTGGCTTGCTTGCTCGAACCTTGCTTCTTCTCCTTCGCTTCAGCCTTCGAAATTAGCTCTCTCAATGGCGCGGCTCTGATACCATGTCAAGAATCGCGTGGTGGGGGGACTTGCTCAAGATGCTGCGCCGAAAACACACAGAATGCACAAGGAGAAGCTTACTCAAGAGACAAGAAGAGAGATGGAGGCTAAAACGTTTTCTTGCTGGTTTCTTCTTCTTCTTCCACACACTTTACAATGTACACAAAGTATAGATAAGATACAACATAAAGGAAAGTGGCCTACTAAGTCAAACAATGCTTAACCGACTACACTAGTCGACTGGCGCTATAACTATGCCAGCTGTAAATAGGTGTAACAACCTGAATATAATAAGTAATGAGTCAGTGGCCATGTGAGAGTCATAATGACCACCGACGTGCTAAGTGTAGACGTGTGGACCCATCTAACCAGGCGTTCCATCATCAATGTCCACATGTGTTGAGCTTGTCATCTCAACAAAGGTTACATGTTCTTGGGCTTACAATCCATCAAAACCTCGACCCCTTCCTCTATCATCACCGAGAATTGGTTTATAGTCCATTAGAACTGGATTTTACCCTCTTCGTCATATGAGGTGCAAGGATTCAAATATGGCTCTTCTTCTAGTGGCTCTTCTCTATAATGTACTGAAGCATTTCCTTATGGAAGCATTATGATTGGTGTAGGGGGTCCAAGTATCCCAATGGAACTAATGTCTACTCTAGATGTGGTTGGTCTCTAGTCATTGGATACTAGGAGAGCTCACTAAGCTCCCCTTCCATGACGAAACTATTTCTTCATTGGATATTGTTATTGCTAGTAGTGTTGAGGATATGGTAGTCTTTGTGGCAATCGACAATGGATAGTTTCATGCCCAAAACTCCCATAGTTAGGCACATGTGCTTAACTATGTGTACATGTGCCATAGCAATCAATACTCACAATCTTGGCATCCAGAGGAAATCTTCTTACTAAAAAATGGACACAATCCTCTACATTACAAAAGATGGTGCTAGACCCTATAAGACTACAGTAACTTCCTCCAGAATAACAAGTCCTAATGTCTTCAAGTTTTTCTATAGTTGGCCTCTCTCCATTTAGTTGTGTAGAGTCTTAAGAAATCCCAATCTAAGTGTACTTTGACTAGATGTGGTATAGTGCAATTGCACCCTAATGTGCCAAGAGCCTTGGCTAGTAGGAGTGCTTAGGGTTTGTGGATGTGGCTATGGTCAAGTAGTTGAATAGCACATGTATCACTCCTCAAGTTATGCTTGTGCCAAGGGCATGGATTTTGATCAAGTCCTCGACCTTTGATTGGGGAAAGTTTGTGCACCCAAGAGATTTCTTGTCTACTATTTTGAACTAATAACTCTTCTCCCTAGCCAAGTGGGGACTATGTCTTCTTGCAAGGTCTTGAGGTGTCACGTGCTTCTAATTGGAAGCTATGTTTCTTCTCAAGCTAATAGCTCATAAGTGTTGGAGTATCTTAAGCAAAGCTTTTGTTTGAGAAGTGATTCTTGCTTGGAGTTTCCTTAGCCAATGGTGGTTTTAGTGCATTTAATAAGTACTTACCTCTCAAAATCCCAAGGTAGTTAATTAGCTTGATGCAAATCAAGGTAGTATTTGATCATGTTCTCAACTAGAGGCACTAGCCCAAGATACTCAATTACATGTAGTAGTAGCCATGTAGCTAGCCCTTGATATAACAAGGTGTGTGATCACCAACTTGAGGTAGGGATCAACTCAAGGCAAGGCTAAGTTGGACTTGAGGTATGTGTGGGACTGTAGCTTGAGGAGTAAGTCTAGTAGTTGAGGTAGATGGGGCTTAGTTGCTACTAGTTGTTGCTTGTAGTGGTGGCATAGTTCTCCCAATTAATTAAGGTGTTGTGCTTTAGGTAATGTAGTTACTAAGCACATGTGGTGTGTGAGAACCAATTGGAAGTAATCCCCATGTGTAAACTTGAGCTGGTGTGGAGGAGACCCAAGTGATGAGTCCAATAGCCTTGATGTAGGGTGGCAAGGTTGTCCAAGGAGTCCACCTTATAGAACATGTAAGATACCACATGAGTTCAAAAGAAAGGGTATTATGTTTAGTAAAAGTTATAGGATTATATTTACAAAGTGGTTTTTAAATTACAATTTGAAAAAGAAAACCTATAAGTTTAGTAAAGTGAAAGGGATCATTTTAAGGCCTTATAGCATGTAAAGAAAGGGATTTTCTTAATATCCTTTGAACGCACATTATATAGATGATTTCTTATAAGCGGACTCCCTAGGCAAGGTTGGCAGTGATACTAAGGCCCTATCTAGTTTTGGTCAAGAAGTTGACCTTAATGGGAATCCATCATATAGCTCAAGGTAGTCTATGGGCATCAAAAATGAGGTAAATGATGAGGATCAACTTGAGGTAATTAGCCTTGAAGTCTTCAAGGTCAATTGGGTGGCCATCCTCTAGTAGCTCAACTACTTGGTTAAGCTAAAAATCTTGAATTTAGTGGGCTCTTCCACTTAAGAGGGTGACCCTTAAGCTCAAATGTACAAGTCATCTTCATTTTTACCCACAAAATCTCCCTCTCTAGTTCTAGGTGAAATTTTCCTTTCTCTTCAAAACCACTTTGAGGGTGGTTTTACCACAAGCATTCGTGGTTCATTGGTAACTGACCCTTTAGGTAGTCCATTTCTCCAAGAAGTTGCAAAATTGCACAATTTTAATGTAGATAAAGAACCTTTTAAACCAATAACTTTTGTACATCACCTACATCTAATGGATAAAAGGAAAATCCTTGATGTTGATGGGATGTTGATGGTGGTGAGATAGCCTTCTAGGATGGATGTATGCTTCAATGCAATGTTGACGCATCCTCCAATCACCTTGCTCTAATACCAATGTTGAGATCCTTCATCATAAAATTCCATAAGTTAACTCAAAAATGGAGGAGAATGCAATCTTCAACAAGAGAGAAGAGAAATAAGAAAAGCATGCACAATATAAGCTTGGGTATAATTACCCCCCATGCATGGGTGAGGACTTCCCCATGCATGTCTTCAAGGTCAATTGGGATCTTGATTTTTTTTACATGAACGATTTAATTTTATTTTAATATTTACTTATTTCTATTATATAAATCTATGTTTAGGATTTTACAAAATAATAGCAAGGCCTTCTAGGCCTTGCATGATAGTTTAACCAAGTAAATAAATACAATATCCTTGCACTGAAAACTACACTTACATCATAAATTATTTCTATGCATTTAAAATGTGTTTCCTCAAAATATTTAGATCCCATAACTCCTAATATTATGGTCACCATAATATAAAATGCATTAGTTCCCTACCATGTGTCTACTAAGCACAATGCCAATAATGTCACACATAGGCCCACATGTAACAACCTAAAAGTCATGATCATGTAGCAAATAGGCAAAGAAAATCCACAAAAATAAATACAAAATCATATTATTTTCATAATAATAACTTTAACTAAAAATGCAATGACAAAGTTTGATAAAATTATTAAGAGTGGAATCTATGATCCAAAATGATTGGGTGTTGAGTCCAATTAGCATGGAAACTTATTTATTAACCTCTATACAAAACAACATCATTACTTCTTTGCAGGAAGAAAGAATAAATATAAATAAGTTTGTGTACTACATGAATACACATTTGCAAGCATTGATAAGCTATCTAAAGTCTATTTTTATATGTGTTAAATGTAACCATAAGAAAGGGTAACTTTTGATTATCTTAGTTGAAAGGAAGATGTAAACCTTTAAAATCATTGCATATAGTACTACAAATGGTAGAGTCATATAATGGGGATGGTCTTGAAAGTCATTACCATTGAAGTGTTGAATGGCTAGTGTAGTGATAAAATAAAGATGGGTTATAAAAAGATTTGTCAATATCAAAAACAAAAAAGTCACCAAGTAAGAGTTTATGTGAGAAGTTCGCTATGGATAACTTGCAAAACCACATAAGGGAGGGGGTATAAGGATATATATTAGGGATGGGCCCCCATTAATTTTCCCCTCCAATCTTAAAAGTAAAAGGGGGTGGGGATAGGGATGCAATTTGGGTGGGTGGGGTGTGGGGGTGGGAAAGGAGGTAGGGGAAAGAGGGGATATGGGGCAATTGCCTAAAAGATTCCCATACTTAAGATAACCCTTTCTTTCAATGTCTACAGCTTATAATGTCTATGAGCTTATATATTGATAACTTCATAGGCATCACCATTTGTTATACAATGTATCACCATCAATCTACCCTTGTCCTTAATGATTCATGCTAAAGAAGGCATAAGATCATGTCTCATTAACATTGTAACTTGTAATTATTATGTTAGAAATGATCTAGTGTTTTAAGCTTAGTCAATGTGAAAATTTGAATACAACACAAAATCTTATATCTAAGAAAGGGGATATGCAATAATTTTTTAAGATAAAACATATAAGGCTAAAAAGGGGAGTAATATGACTATTGCATGAGCCATAGATAGGGGCTTTCTAGGATTCTTCACTCACAATTGACGTGTTTCTTTTACAAAGAGTGAACTCCCCAAGAAGAGTTTCATGTAAGAGATCTAGTTTAGAGCATCCAGGTATTATCAAGAATTGACTCTTCACCTATATCTCAAGATTCCATGACTTCCTCCTTCTTTCTCCCCTCTTTCCTATCTTTCTCTCTTCTCTTCTAGTCTTTCTTCTTCTTCTTCTTTCTCTCTTTCTCTCTTTCTCTCTCTTCAACTCATTCTTCTCTCTCCTCTCAATTTCATTCATTATAGAGTTCTGTGTGCCTCATTATGAAGAGGTTTTGCTTGCAATGTTAGAATATTTGTTGTTATTGAAGAATTTCTCTATTAACCTTGCTTGATCACCTTTTATGTTGCCAAAAAGGTTTTGAGTATTCCTATTAAGCATAAAATTATTTGCTACTAATAACAACATCTCATGGAAGTAAGAAAAGGTCAACAATGCTCTCATTACATCGCACTCTTTAGCCACCCATTTGAAAAAAGTAGCGTAGATCATCTAAGTGTTTTAGCATGGAAGATTGTGTTGATATATACAGGACAAACCAAAGGCAATGATCTAGCCAAAGAATGGAATTATTTTTGCACTTTGCCTTGTGCCTTGCAAGATCACAATAGCACTTTTAACAAAGGGCCTGAGATAATTAGAGACCTCATAGAGAAGCTTAGCATCGTGTTTTCCTATAGTTAATTTGGTAGATCTGGTTAAAATACAAACCCCATATGGTGAAGTGCATCTATTTGTTTCAAATAGGCTCATGGTTAAGAGCCCATTGAGTGTAGTTGTTCTTGTAAGTGAAGAAATCCCTTCTTTATGTGCCAATTCATAGTAGTATTTATGTGTATTAGATTTGTCTTCTTCTCCAAGAAGTAGCACATTTCACAAGGAATTGGGGCCACTAATGTGAATGGAACACAAGACCGAGGTTGGTGCCCACATGCTTGTAGGTATATCTCCAATGTTCGTGGAGGGATGAATGCATCCACATATGTTCCATGATCATAACCCTTGACCCACTTAAGGGTTTCCCAAGTGGTATTCAGAAATCCTATGTGTACTTCATCCCCTATGTGCATGTTGTCTAGTATGCGAAAGTTGGATGGTGTTGGTATTAGGAAGGTTGTAAGAAGGCAAGGTAGTTGTAAGAGTAGGAATGTGTTAGTGATTGAGAGGCCATAAAGCAAGTAGGATACTAATAAAGGAAGATTAGTGGGGCTGGTAAAAGGGGTCTTCTTATATACGAATACAAGAGTAAGGTTTGACAAATCATGGTAGTATGTTGGATGCTTTTATCCAATTGGGTTTACTACTACAAGGTTTAGAAGCCATGTATTGTATGCTGAGACGGAAGGAGCTGGAATCCATATATAGTCTATAAAAAAAACTTTTAGCGATTAGTATATAATTTCAATCACTTGGTTTGGTTTGCATTTCTCAAACATTACATTGACTTCTTATGAAGTATTACAAGGAGACCACCCCTTTTTTAATTAGAGTTCATTTGCCCTTTTTGGGAAGGTAGATCTATGGGTTATCAAGGGAGAAAAACATGCATAGAAGGGGCTCATAAGCAATACATGATAGGCATATGTTATGCAATGCATTCATAGAGATTCATATGCATATGGTTATGCATATGCATCTTTAATGATCAACATTGATTCTAATCCCTTAATTTTAGGAGTTTAATGCAATCAAAGATGAATAAACTTGTAGCATTTGTAAGGCTTGGTCTATTATGAGGGCTAAGGTATTGTTACCCAATAAATACAAAGTTGAGGTGTATCATGGTAAATTTTGTTTCATAAAATATCCCCAACCTTTTAAGATTATGACTTAAGTATATGCCTACTCATTTATGGGAGCAATAGCTATATATGTAGGGTTCATCATACATATATGGCTACTCATTTATGGGAGCCATAGTTGCATATGTAGGGTTCATCGTACATATAGTCCTTGAACTAAGGACTAACAATGAAATCATAGCTTTATAAATTCTCAAATTAAGTTTGCATCCACCATAAACACATAAGATAATGTAGGTTCACAATTGTCCTAGGATGATTATCCATGCAAGTGTGTGTATAAGTCGAATGGTATGGGAGTGAGCCTCCTATAGTATGCTTCTCAATCATCCTCTCATTGAGGGCTTCATGTATCATTATCACTAGTATACCACATGATGGCATCAGTAATAATTCTTGAGTTACCTCACAAATCTATGTGTATTAGAGGCAAAGCGCAAAAAAAAAGAGCTATTGAAAAAGAAATAACACATATCCATCACAATCATCACTCATGGAATGCAAGGTAGTATTGTGATAACCAACATGATTGCCTTTTAGGTTGTATGAGTGGTTTAGAGTTTCCATTTTTTACCATTTACATTGCCATAACCATGAGGCCATAGTTATAAGGTTTCTTGGAAGTGGAGGGAGTGACCATGAAAGGTGCAAACTTCATACAGGGAGGAGATAGAGTCTTGAAAGGGAGAGAGTAGGGGGAGGTTTAGAAATTAGAGGGAATAGAGGGGCCACGCTAGCTAAGGATGATATTTTCATACATCCCTTGAACGCATGTGATATGGATAGGTGCATTCCCCAAGGAAGTATTATTTTCCCACAAACTTGGACTCCTTGCATAACCATTCTTTTGAGAATTAGGAGGGTTGCTTCATGATCAAACCATAACTCCTAGATGTGCATGTAACTTAGGATGTGATGTCCCACTATACCAAGTGTAGCCCATCTAACACTCCATTTTGATGGGGCAATACTTCAAATATATGAGAATAGAATATGCTACAAGTGGAAGTAGAAGCGCTAACCATGTTGATTCCCTAGCTATTATGAGATACATGTTTACTACCATTTCCTTTCCAGGAAGGATTTGATCCTCTACATCACAATACAGCACATCCCCTAACTAGAGATGCTTAACAGTCTACCTATGTGAGTCATATGTATTACTATTATCCCAAAATTATTGATTTTATCCAACAAGTCTACACTCCTTGAACATAGTAGAGATTAGTGTTTCTTTATTTTACAATAAAATTATTCACAAGAAAATTAAAGGAGAACTCACAAATTCCAAGGAATAAAAATACAAGAAGAGTGTATGATACAATCATTCGATATAATCCCCCCCCCCCCCCCAATGCATGGGTGAGCACGTCCCTATGCATGTATTTATGGATTTGTATTAGCTTTTTGCATTTAAATTACAATGAAAATAATCCTTTTTGGGCTTCTTGATTTCTTTGCCATGCTTTTGGCATACTAATTTCTAAATCCCATTTAGTAAATTGATCCTAAGGTTTACAAACCTAATTATCTAGCTATATAGGCCTTGCAAAAATGTTACAACCAAATTAATTAATTGTGCACATCTCCACACAATAATATCATGCTAGAGAACACCCAAAAATACGATAATTATGTATTAGTGAAGTATCTAGAAACAATTAATTCTTGTGTATTAAAATATATTTTATTGTAAATAATTAACTGCATCTAATCATCTACTCAACACAACACAAAACACATTAGTTCCATGCCATCTATCTACCAAGCACAATGTGATTGCTACATGTGATACCTCATATAACAAGTCACTATCATGTGGCAAAATAGATAAATGGAAATCCACAAAAATAATAAATAGAATATCATCTTATTTTCATAGTAATTATCATAACATTAGATATGGGTCAAAAGGAAACAACACTCAATTGATGAAACAAATAAATTGCAATGGTAACCAACCAAATTTGTACATACCCTATGAATATAAGGAAGCCATTTTTCGAAACATTGCCTCAATATCGAGTTAATGACTTCTAAATCCACTAGGATTCTTCAACAAAATGGTTCACATATTTATCTTGACACCTTGCATATTGAGTACTTGTTCATGTAGTAGTCTCTTCATGGTCAAGGATAAATTTATGTATTAATATTTCAATATCTTCATCTAATAATGGGTAATCATCTACAACTGTAGTTACTAGTGGTGTTCCCTTAAAATGTTTTAATAAACTAATATGAAATGAGTTATGAATCTACTAAGGAGAAGGAATGCCCATTTTGAATGAAATTTTTTGAAACAAATGTGACCTTTGAATGCTTTTTCATGTTTTAGTCTCTTTTTTTCCATGCACAATCATAGTAAACCATTTGAAAAGCTACCTAGGTTTGCTCTCGGGTAAGTTACTCATGAATGTATGTGTGCATCACGTGGGTTCAAAATAATGTATTTTTAAAATACAATTTTTTTACATTTTTTACATATAGAATGATGTAATGTAAAGGGGTTATTTATAGATTAAATAGAAAAGGGTTATGTTTTATTTAAAAAAATCATAGATAAGGATATTTATAAATAAGTCTTAAACGCACATGATGTAGAGGATATACATATTGTAACTTCCTTGAGGGTTTGCTAGCCTTTTATAACTATGTAGTAAACTTGGACTAAGATAGATAAATAGTCTTGCTCAAGAAGCTAATCTAGTATAAGAAATTTCAATAGGACTAGCTCAACAACCTTAGATCTTGTAGCAATATAAATAACATGAGGTAAATAATATTTAGGAAATTTTCTATACAATGATACTTAAATTTTTTCTAAAGGCATGAAAGAGATAATCTTTACTTAATAAATATATATAAACTTAATATTCTATTGAAAAATAATATAAAAATTAATGGCATTTAGGTTTTAGTTAAGTATTATTTTCAATTGATTCTTTTTAAAGTACAAGTTATACATACTAATATACATTAATCAATTTAATCTAATAAATATCGTACCAATCTTATTTCATATGTTTTAATTCACTCATTTCTAAGCCTCATAAATATCACTTTTCCTTGTTTCAAGTTACTAATATTTTTAAATTCAATAACATTTATGCTATGTAGGATTAAGGTTTTAAAAACCAACTCTAAATTATACCTAGGTAAGGTTCTAAAATACTCATAAGGCCTTTTTTTTCAAAGCTACTTTTTCCTAGGTCTTATATGAGAAACAACTTTTCTAGATTTAAGAGAATAACTTTCATTCTTTCCTTTCAAATACATAATCATAATGCTATCCAAGTATCTAAACTTCAAAATTTGAAACCTATTTGTAGATTTTTAAAATGTAATTTCTTGATAATATCCCAATGCAAATAATGTGAATAGCTTTTTTCTATTTACTATTATACCAATAAGATGAGAAATTAAAAATATAATCAATATAATATTTATATATTGTTAATCATAGCACATTTAGAAAAAAACTTGGACTTCTCAATTTGTTGGAGAATCCATTGAAGCAACTTTCATTGTTGAGTATGGACGCAATGTCTTGGAGTTTATGTCTTTGCACAAGAATAAATGTTAGACCAAAATCTCTCGCATCCATATATTTTGGCAATAAACTACAAAGGACCACGGGTAAAAGAGCCTTTCCCCTTTGTAGGTTTGATTGAGGAGATTATGAACTTTATTAGGTTTCCCTCCTTTTTAAATAAGAGAAAGAAATAGTGACCTGAATGAAAAAATTAAAGCTTTTAACTAAATCTTTTCATTAAGAAGAGGTTTACTTCTTTATTCATTTCAATCCATTGATGCTAATGTGAAGAAAATGCTAATGATGATTGGATGGCCGTTGACTCTAGTCACCCTATTGGTAGATGGTTTGGAGTAGCTGCTTTGTTAAAGGGAGTGGTAGTCTTACACTGATCAGTGGGCTAGACATACAATCAAGGTGCCAACTAGTTTGATAGGGCCTTGTTTTAAAGTAATAGTTACAAATAGGTCTTAGTTTTTAAAAAGGCTAGCTTTAGCTAGCCTTAAATGTTACTTATTTTCTTTTGGATGCAAATAGATTTATATTGTGCCTTAGGGGATGGAGGTCGTAGGAACTCACACACCCTTGGAAGTCAATCCACTACGCCACAACCCCATTGGCAGCTTCTTTTCTTTTAAAATAGTATTGACTGATGGAGGAAATTTTAGAATGTGTTTTCATCAGCTATTTTGAACATAGTGTCAAACTCCATCTATTCTGGCAATGCAAGATGGTCTTGTAATTGCCACATTAAGCTCTTCATATCCATGCCTTCTAATGATTCTCTCCTTCTACATAGAACAAAACAACTTCTCCTCTCAAAACCACTATCAAGAGTAGTTTTGTTTTTAACATGTGGTTTTATGGAATTAGAGCTCCTTGTAGTCTGCTCACACCTTGATAATGGGTAATAAGGGAATGTCTCATACTAATCATGAAGATGACTTCAAAGATGGATGTATGCTCTTCCTCAATATTGACGCATAGACACCAATCACCTTACTTTGATACCAATATTGTAGTCCTTCAGCAATAAACTTATTCACAAAAACTTGAAGAAGAACTCACAAATTACAAGGGAAACAAATAAAAGAAGGAATACATGACACAATCATTGCATATAATTTCTACCCATGCATGTATTTATGGATTTGTATTTTCTTTTTGTGATTAAAATATGTTGAAAAAGAATCATTTTTGGGTTCTTACTTTTTTTCTTGAACATCATGCTTTTGGCCTAATCATTTATAACTTCTATTTAATAAACCTATATTACAAAAATAATTCTCTATATCTTTAGGCCTTACACAAAGGTTATAACTAAATAAATAAATTGCACATGTGTGCATACAATAATCTCGTACTAGAGAGCATCTTAAACTACTATAATTTTACACTAGTGAATGATCCAAAAATAATTAATTCTTGCACATTAAAATATGCTCTATTCAAAATAATTATTATATATAACTCTGTAAATTAGTTTACCTACCACCACAACACAAAACACATTAGTTCCCTATTATCTATACACAAGGCACAATGCGACCCAGTGCTACATATTGTACCTCACATAATAAGTCATTATCATGCAACAAATAAATGTAGTAAACTTAAGATTATTTTAATCATTTTTGGAGTGCATACTCCTATAAAGAGGAAAGACAAACTTGATAATGTTGATATCAAGTGATGTTAGAATGTGCTTTCATTCCACTACTCATTCGCATTGCCTATAGTGCATATGATATGTAATGGTTAACATGCAAAAATGATTCTTAGATAAAATTACCACATGTTAAAATTTTGGATAAAATAATACAAATTGAAAAAAATATATTTTCCATTGTTTCTCAAGGTGTGCTTTTTTCCTCTTTTGTGATGGTTTGGAAGGGCTCCATAAAAACACTACAAAGCCTCTTTAAAAACTTCACAACAAGGAAATCTATGACACACTATTATGCACATTTTATTTCATATCATGAAAACAAAAAATGAGATAAAAATAAGGGATAATTTAGTCCTTAATATGATCCTTTATTGATGAGGTTATAATATATGAACAATACATATAATGAAGTACTAATTAAGCATATGGACATATGTTTTTGACATATATTTGATAAATTATTTGATATTACAATACAAACAAGTAATTCAGCATGGCACATTCATCAAAATTGAGTTTGGGACTCTAAAGGTCAAACATGGTAGTTAGCAATTCAAATAAAGCAATTTACAGTTTCTTTTAGACACAAAAGAGTAGCTATAAGTTTTTTCAGTTTGATCTAAATATAGAGGTTAACTTCTTTATTTGAAGAGCTTGTCATCTGCTTTGAAAAGCACTAAAAATTTATGAAATCATGATTTTCTAATTGCAATTATTGCCATTTTAGTGACAAGGGGTCAAAAACCTCAAGGAAATATTCAAGAGAAGATTAATGTACTTAGCATGATACTATGTGATCATGAGATGAGACATGCCTCTAGACATAATGAGCTAGTTAATAGAATGGATTAGTTATTACTGATAGGGGCCGAAATAAGGGAGGCAATTGACAAGTTAGCAAAGCCTAATGTTCACATCACCTTCCAAATTACTCAATACATGTCTCAACAAACAAAAAAGAAGGAAAATAAAGACAAAGCACAAGCAAGTACCAATGGTAGAGTTTCTCTTCAACCCATAAATCCCAACTCACATGATGACCACAATGGATAGTATACTTTTTAATAAGGGAAGTTGAAGAAAAAAATCATCTTTTGTCTAAATACAATCATCAATCGCCATCTCCAAAATTGATTTAGAATAATGGATCTCTAAGTTGGAATCATACTTTGACATATTCACATGGGTGATGATCAAAAGATCCACTTTACCTCCTTGCATTTGAAGGGATTTGCCCACACATGGTAGACGCAAATTAAGAGGAAATATCAGAGATGCCCTTTACCTCCTTACATTTGAAGGGATTTTCTCACACATGGTAGAGGCATATTAAGAGGAAATATCAGAGACTCGAGATTTATTCAAAGCACTTATGATTCAAGTTTTTGTCTCTCTAGTTGAAAAATAAAAACTTGCATGAAAATGGTATGGATTGGAGCAAAGAAGACTCACTGTGGGTAAGTATACAAACTAATTTCTTAAGCTAGCCATACATATGCAAAGTGTAAGCAATGATACCAAGCTCCACAAGCATGTTTATGGGCTAGGATCTAGTCTTTTAACTAATGTGATGGCCCAATCCCCCACCACTCATTTTAAAGCACTCGAGTTAGCAAAGAGGTATGCTATGAAGTACCAAAAGGAACCTGCCACTCAACTAGGTTTTGGACAGCAAAGATTTTTGACAAAACAGGGCCAAAATAGGGGTTTGTTTGGAGGATCACACCAAATCGCATCTCTAAATGCATCCCTAAGAAGGCAAAATTCAATAGCATATTGATCGTTGATTATTTGGAGGATGAGCAAGTGGATATTTCTACTTCTTATGACCATGTGGATAATGGAGACCTTGTGAATGGCATGGATCCATCCACTTAATGGCTTTCCTTTTGATCACAATGGATATGTTTTATTAAGCAAATATGACTATGATTCAATATTGGCTTACTTTACATCAAGGATGCTCGAACAAGATTAAGAAGTTGAACGACTTTGAGAATTTATGATACCATCAATGGAAAGAATTACCTTTGGAAATTCTTTATAGAGGTCATCAACAACCATCATTGAAAAATTCCCATACTTTCAACATGGCCTTCTAAATGTAATAGCATTCAAGTTAAGAGGCTTTATTTCGCTACAATCTACTCCCCATCAATTCTCTTTTTTGAGTTACTAATTTAAAAGGATGAGCAACATTACATGGCCTAGGAGTACATGATAAGAGCTTTCTTTCAAGATATCAACCTCTTCATTTGATTTATTCAATCAAAAGTTATGATGATTCTTGTATAATAGGGTCTACAATGACCTACATAGTTAGCTAGCTTTGCATAAGTCTATACTTGAAGATAAATCTATCAAGCTACTATCTTTATATTTTTCCATTGAAGCATAAATATGATACTTCACTCTCACCTCCAAAAACATAACTTTATTTGAAGGATTTTGAAGATTATAGTCTTATCATCATGCTTGCATAGAATACCATGTTCTCATCTTCACTATTTGGAGTACCATGTTCTCTTTTATTTTTTGAGGACAAAGATATTGATGTGAGGATGGGCCATTTAGACAGAGTATTGCACAACTTTGAACTCAATCATACACTTTATTGATCGAGACAAGTGCATGAAGTGGACAGGCGAGAGACAAGGTTATGCAAGCTGTGTAGACTACAAAGTGTAGAATCAAAGGAGCACATGTTCATGACATGCCCAACATATGCACACATACGGGTTGACTTTGAAATCCCTTTACAAGGGCCACTTCACCATTTTTCGACCACTACTCCTATATCAAAGTTAGGGGCTCTCACCACAAGCATGTTACGCTTTCAAGAGAACCCTGCTGCATAAATTGTTCTTTCACCGTAGCTACCCTATCCTACCATGGAAGAGGAGAATCATTGTATACCTGGAAAGGTCCCATGGGTCATAATTTGGCCTTCCATGGATGATAATAAACTACTCTACTCTACTCTACTCTCTTTAAGTCTATCTTACCCCCTCTTTCTCCCTCTACAAACATTTTCTCTCTTCTCAAGTTCATCTCCTTATAATACAAGTGACAATTTACATGTATTATATCCTCACATATAAAAGGTACCATCACTCAAATTATTATTAAATCAACCTTGAAACTTCAAATCCATACATAACTAGCCTAAGCTTCTTTAATATTTAAAAAATCAATGCTCATGATGAAGTCTTATAGGCCATGTAGAAGTGCAATGAAAACAAATTTTCAATACTTACCTAAGTTCAAAGTAACCACATTAAACATGAGTCAACTTTCGAAGAACAATTGAGCTTTTGATCACCACGACACCAAATAACAAAGGCATTTAAGCTTGCCAAGTACAGAACCAAAGTTAGCATATGACAACCTACTTAATTGTTTAAAAATTACTTCACTGACTTATATTTATCCAAGCTAACATTTTATGAAGACTCCCTTTTCCTTTGAAAGTAATGCATTCACATACTACCAAGCTTCCTTTATTACATGTTATTACGGTAATGTATTCTTTCACAAGGTTGTAGAGCACATCCCACGATGTGTCGTTTTAAAACCTCCTAAAGCCATCATTTTATGAGCTTTTCAAACATCTAAAAAAGGACAATGGCCACACCTTTTTCCCGACAAAAAAATTTGCCATGGATTATCACATGTGAGATGCAGTTTTCATCTCAACTACAAAAGCCCTTTTTCTAAGAGTTCCATTAGACAATCTAATGATCCCTTTGAGTGCAGCCAAAAGAAACTTAATTGGCAAACCATTCCCAAACGGAATGATATTATATCCACTACTAGAGCCTAACCACATAGAGGAGCTTCTTAATGAGGCCAAGGTTGACCTTCTTAGCCAAACTTTTGCCCTTGTCACATAGAGAGAACCAAACCAACCCTCAAAATTCAAAATCAAGGCCCACAATTGTGTTCACTTGCTAATAATACACCCTCCTTTCAAGCCACATAATTAGCACCCTTCAATAATCCTATCCAATATCATGCATCCATATACAACTATTTCGAACATTGAGATGAGCTTCGTCACACAAGAAGACAAGGTTATTACGTGAGAATGAATTAGAACATTATAAGATATTCTCTCACACAAATATAATGAAATGTTTCATGCGTTAAAAGAAATAGCTTAATCACTATTATAAAAGAACAATCTTAAAAGCTTCCTTTATGCATGGTTTCTCAATAAGAATACATGAAACTAAGGCAACTTCCATTGTTCAAAATAACAATACTTTACTATTCGATTTAGTTTTATCATGTTCATGACAAGGTTGTCATGAAGCAAAAAGAATCTACATTGAGATTGTTACTATGAGTCAAGAAAAAACCACTGACCACCCTTACTTCCCTTCAATATTTTACTTGATAAACAATTCACTTCACATTCGATGCATCCTCTTTGGCCAATGCCATCCTGTGTAAAATTTCATTAAAAAAGTAAGTAAATAAGCAAACGGATCTCATTACATGCAAGGTTGATTATGAATTTTAGTGCCTTCATGTCTTCTTTGAATTGTGAAAAGAAGCCAAAACTACAAGAGACAAGTAACCATGGGCTTCATATATGGTATAAGAAACAACATATTGTAAGTAAACAATGTTCCATCACAATGAGCATGGAGATCAAGGTCCCAAAAGCTTTACCACTTTCGAAACTCTGCACGTCGAAGATTAAAGGCAATAGGATTGGTTGTCGAATGATATTGTATTGGTCCATCTCCAGATACAGAAGGGATCCAAACAGGATTATAAGCCTACATATATTCAATTGATCAACCTTAACACATACACTTGAAATACTTGATATATTAGAAAAGTTTGATTGAATAATCTATTGTGTACAAGGTCAAGATTGTTCACTAACCCTTGAGCTTTGAAACTTCATTTCCTCACTTGTCAATCTCACATCATCAAACTTCTTTAATGCCACATGTCGCATATGATTATGTATATCAAGCTTCACAATAAAGCAAGGTAATGCAACCAATATCAAAAGCCCTCCAACAATTCCCACAATGGCTAGAGTACTTGCCATCGTTACTCGCTTCTTCCATTGCTCTATATACAAATGGAAAGTGAATGTGAGCACATAAGATAGCAAAACATCAATTAAAGTCAACTTGAGAAAACATGAGGACTTAAGTAGGTTGTCCAATTCTTGTATGATTTTAGCAAGCATGTTCAAATCCATATCATTTAACCTAATTAAGTACATTGAAATTTCAAAGAGATCACAACGTGCACAAATAGCTTGATCATGAAAAAACACATTAAAATTTTCTATAAAGTGGCATGTTACAAACCGGATGAATTTTTAAGATCCCAACTACCATGAAAATTATGTGAGATTAGACAACTATAGAATTGATGTGGAGTATTACAATATCATAGAATGCATTATTACTTAAAAGAAAGGCAAAGTGGCACTATTTAAGTTAAGGTGATGCAATTTAACTTAATGCTAATTAAAGAAACAACGTCCATTAAAACATCCTAATTTTATCTTAAAAAGGGTTCACGACTTTCTTTGGACAAAATGGAAGTAGTTCTATTTTACAATTAAACAAATATAATACTAACATTTTGCAATAATTCTATGGCAAGTGTTCAATAAGTTTGTTACCAATTTGCTATCCTTCCATTGAAATTCTATTACCTTTAGTGTAGAAGAGCCATACTAACCACCCTCCAATTGTGCTGCTTTAATTTGAACATTGAATGACCAAAACATTGATTTTGGACATAAAACATAGTGAAGAGCCATATTAACCACCCTTCAATTGTGCTGCTTTGATTTGAACATTGAATGACCAAAACATTGATTTTGAACATAAAATGTAGTGAAGATGTTGAAAGCATACTTAAACAAATTTCACGACTTGCTCTACATGTTTAAGAAATTCTAACACCTTGGGACCCTTTCACAAGTTTTTGGGTGGGCCAAAAGCTTTATAAGATTCAACCCCCATCCACACCAATAATCAAAGTGCATGTCTCCACAAATCGCTAAATGCTATTAGGTGGCATTATTATAGGGCCTTGCTAACAACTATAGCCTATAACTTTGCCCTCCTAGCAACTAGAACGTATAACTCTTTAGAGGATCGTAAATTTATCAACCCCCTTTAACGTCCACAAAAAACAAACTCTAATGTATTCTACCTTGATTGAAATTCTTTAAAAACCAATTGAAATTCAAGTTTGAAGGTCTTCACACAAAACACCATTAATGTATTCTACCTTGATTGAAATTCTTTAAAAACCAATTGAAATTCAAGTTTGAAGGTCTTCACACAAGGCACCATTAGCTAGTTTAGCTTGAAAATCGAACCACTTTGCAATTTTTAACTTCACCAAAAGAGAAAGTTTGAAATCAATGGCTTAGTTTGCTATGCAAGTGTATAAAAGCATTAAATGAGCGCATCATCTATGCGAAGGCCCTCTTAGTATCAATTATTTTTTATGTTTTTAAATATCTTTCTTTTTTGCATTGGACGAGAAAAAAGATTTTTGTGAGCACTTGATCTCCTTAGAGTGATGTCACACACAATCTTAACTTGCATTCCAAAGTAAGGGTGACTATAAATTTATTAAACAAAAAAGAAAAAACGCATATCGCACCACAAAAACTTGACTTATTTAACATCTAAAAAGTCTAGTAAGTCTCCACGTGACCCCTCTTACCCTGGATCGTTTGCCTTTTTGGACTTTCCTTACTGGTGCTATTTAGAGGTATTGTAATCGATGCAACATCTATTGTTGATTTTTATACATACATAATCTAACTATATATAGCGGCCTTTGATGATCGGAAGCTTTTCTTCGCAGTACCAATAATGATACAAATAACATAACTGGTCCAAGGATATAGGAACTCTCTCCCCATCCCCCCTCCTCTATCTCACTACCGATCGAAGAATCTCTCTCTCTCTCTCTCTCTCTCTCTCTCTGCGTGTCGTGTGTGCGTCTCTCTGTCTGCGTGGGGCAAGGCTCCATGAAATCCAAGCAGGGCCGTCTCCATCCGACCTTCTGCCCTCAAGACTATAGCATCGTCATCAGCCATCGCAATCCGGAAGTCAACCACACCGCAGAGCTCTGGGCATGGCTATGGCGGACAGCCCCACCACCTCCTCGTCCCCGCTTCTACCGCACCAGCATCAAGCGCAGGAAAAACCTCAGCACAATTCGGCGCCCAGGAGCAGGAATCATCTAGCTGAGGATGAAGGGACGGAAGAGGTGAAGGAAGCTCAGCCACAAAACATCGCCATCAAGCAAGTGTCACGCACGGTAGCAGCAGCAGAGGACAGCAACGACATTGACCGACTGTCACATCGCATTGAGGCAAATTGCGTTTTTGAAGTCACAGGCAGCAGAGGACCAGAGGACATAGGCTCAGGGGGAGAACGCGGTGGCAGTGGCAGCATCGCCCACTTCAATTCTGGAGTCTGGTTGCAGTCTCCTATGGCTACTCGGAAAAGGCTCTCTGTCTTCAAGGAAATCTGGCCTTCCAAGAGCTCGGCCGATGATCATAAGGACGACCAAGCTGACATAATCATAGTGTATTCTCAGCAGGACATGCACGAGTGGTGTCAGAGTGTGCTTTCCTCCTCTGGCAAACATTAAAGCAGTTATTCAAGCTAGATAGATTATTGAGAGATTGCCTAAGGGTAACTCCAGCTATCGTAAAATTTGGAAGGTAGCTGTTATGATCGATTTGAGGCTGTATATTAACGTTTACAATTAATTTTCTACCAGTTTCATTTTTCCATATAAAGGAAGCCTGGAGAGGGGCTTTCCGCACATGGTTCGTGTGCTTAAGCATTTATCAGTTTTGTGTTATAGAGTGAAGTGATTAAGTTCTCGTTTTCTTACAATGCCTTTTGCAACTCCCAAGTCTTCATCATTCGAAGACCCATGCGTTTTACGAGTGTTTTTCTGATTGAAAGCCTTCAAAACCTTCAAGCCATCGTGCATAGTTCACTTGAATGGACTGGAGTAAAGGACTTTATTGCGTTGTATCAGAACATGGATAAAAGTATCGCTAATGAAAACATTCGTAAGGCATTCATGGCAGAGGGGATTGTTTAAACTATAACATTATAGCTTCTAAAAGGTAAAGAAAAATATGCCCTATTCTCTAACGATGTTCTTTGTTTGTATCTCCCAAATTTTCAATGACTTTCCTAATTAAAGGCTACAAAGCCACAAAAATATTAAAGATATGCCATCCTACTGCCATGTCCTAGAGTGAATGCTTCACTGCAGAAAATGGAAAAAAGCAAGATACCAAAAACATTTGTACAATATTCATTTCAGAAGAGATCTTGTAAACCACAAACTGCTAGGGCTCGCAGTAACATGGATGATAACGAGTACAATTAGACTGCAGTCAAGCTATGAAAGCATTCTGATTTCTGCTAAACGTGCAGGTGCAGTTCACCTTGAACACAACACATGTTGCATGATACAGTATTCGACTTTTAAGCTAATATGCATATCAGATACTGTACCTTGACTGGCTGAGGTCAAGATGGAATTAGCCAAGATACAAGACATGTTGAGACGACCAACGCGCCCGCACATCCAGTGCGTGTACTGTGGCGGAAACCACTTGACGGCGGAGTGTTAAGACCTTAGGTCAAGACCTTGCGCTAACTGCGGTAGGTTCGGCCACGATATCACACATTGCAGACTACCACGAAGACTTCCATACTCGCAACCCTACGGCCAGCCTTATCTAGCTAACAGGCCGCAGCCATCCTTCGGAAGGGGAGCCCCATTGGCTCTACCCGCGCCTAACGATATGAAACCAGCTGTCCCTAGAATGGACATAAATCCTACAAGCATTCCTAGACCGCCTGGTCCTTATGTGACCCACCCACCGGGAGCGACGCTCCAGTACACTACGTGGAGGAGCCGAATGATGAAGAGACTTACATATACCCTTACGTCTCGCATGATCACCAGCCTGTGAACGGGCAGGAAATTTTATGAGCTGTCCTTGTCCTGTTGCTTGGTTATTCTATGTCCATTGCTAACATGGATTGTCACATTTAAGGTTCTTATGTACCAAATTTGGGGCAAATCTGCCCTCATAATTTAAGCAGTAGGTTGTTCAAATTGCCCCCAAATTTGGGGCTACTTGTTGCTGGAAATGCAGGAGCCGAATGATGAAGAGACTTACATATACCCTTACGTCTCGCATGACCACCAGCCTGTGAACGGGCAGGAAATTTTTTGAGATGTCCTTGTCCTGTTGCCTGGTTATTCCATGTCCATTGCTAACATGGATTGTCACATTTAAGGTTCTTATATACCAAATTTGGGGCAAATCTGCCCTCATAATTTAAGCAGTAGGTTGTTCAAATTGCCCCCAAATTTGGGGCTACTTGTTGCTGGAAATGCCCCTAATCTTGGGTAATTTGCTGTGCTCCATGAGTGCTAAGGATTTTACCACCACAGCAAAGTGGTATTGTCATCACCATCTGTTTGAGGATTGTAAGCTGTGTATAAGCTGTGGAGGACAGCCTTGTGCAAGATCGTAAAAGTGTGCCTTTAGGAAGCACATATGAACATTTGATTATAAAGCAATTCACTGTAACAGTCCATAAATAGATCTTGAAAGAAGAGCCATGTAAGCTCTTGCATTGCAAGGGATCAAGTTCACATATTAAATTGACTTAGAATGCCTGATGCTTCCAGGTTGAAGTTTCTCTATTGCTGGGAGACAACTACAGGGCTCATGGAAATTTCTCCAACTGACAAATTGAGATGAAAATGTTGTCCTCTTCTTAAATTAATATTCTTTAACAAACTGGTGCATGTGGTGCTTTGTCCTAGACCAAAATAGATGACCAGTCATCTTGTGCAAAGGTGGCATTCTCACTTCGATGTCAAACCAAAGGTGCATCCTAATCTTTCTCGAACAGAATATGTCACTGATAACCATTCAACAGATACCATGGGTTTCAGTAGTAAAGCAACTCTAGTATTTCTCCTGAGCCAATATGGTTGAATTCAGGAAAAATACCAGTGAGAGTAAGAATTTTTATTTTCTTCTTCTTAAGGAAGAGCTTGTCCAGGACCAACCAATGAAGGCATTGGTTCAACCTATACACCAAGATGTTATCAAGAAAGACTGACACAAATGACCAAAGATGGTTGAAGGTTGCTGATGGAATATAAAGGAGACTTAAGTAGCATAATGTGATCATAGACCAATGTGGCCTTCATTTGGTTTCTGAGTGAAAGGACATGGATGCTCAAGTTTATGCCTTCAACATCATGACAGCCACTAACCTAGTGATTCCATTAATTAAACGTACAGAACAGAAAGTTCCCGGATCAGAGAATGTGGCTCAAATTATAATGTTGAGGGAGTAAAGACCACACATAGTCATTATGGCACATCCTTTTAGCATGCAAATTTGAAAAGCAGGCTTGGCAAGATTTTGGCGGTTTGGGCATCACCTAAGGTAAAGGCACAATAATAATGTAGAAAGGACCAATAGGATGGAGAACGCAGGTCCAGCTCTTCCTTAACTTGATGTAGCACGATTGCAGGCAGGAGCGGGAGTAATGTTGAGGGAGTAAAGACCACACATAGTCATTATGGCACGTCCTTTTTGCATGCAAATTTGAAAAGCAGGCTTGGCAAGATTTTGGTGGTTTGGGCATCACCTAAGGTAAAGGCACAATAATAATGTAGAAAGGACCAATAGGATGGCGAATGCAAGATGGCGAACGCAGGTCCCAGCTCTCTCATAACTTGATGTAGCACGATTGCAGGCAGGATTGGGAGTAATGTTGAGGGAGTAAAGACCACACATAGTCATTATGGCACGTCCTTTTTGCATGCAAATTTGAAAAGCAGGCTTGGCAAGATTTTGGCGGTTAGGGCATCACCTAAGGTAAAGGCACAATAATAATGTAGAATAGAAGCCGGGCCCGCTAACTGCACTTCACATCGTTGGCATTGTTACAAAGCTTGAGAGGCTTTGCCTCTCTCACTTTGCATTTTTTTGAGCAAAGAGAAGCAACCCTGCTATCAAACAATTGCTTCCTTGTGCTCACAAACATATAAACAAATAGCACGCTTTGTGTGCAGCAAGCACCATGCTTCACTTCTTCAATGTTACTCTATTTGTCGATCATTGTCAATTTAGCTTTGTGTGAAAATGTGTCATTGTGAAGTTGGTTATACCTTAATAGCATCACATTTTCTAGGTGGCATGGATTCGTCTCTTTACTGACAAAACATTAAGGAGTGTGTGCGTCACATCGTGCTTTGCTCATATACTTAGCCTAGATGTATAAATATTTAATAACTTCAATTAGTTTCTTTTTTTATAATATACTTATCTATGTATAAAAATGGTATAAGTAAAGTTGTAAGCATTTTGCATGTGTACATGCACACATGTAAGTGTAGACATGCCCACACAAATACATACACATGCTATGCATTTATATATCGATGTTAGTCTACAAATATGTTTACCAAAGTTAACAAATAAATTTAACTTAAAACAATTGGCTTTTCATTAGGATTTTGGTTCCACCCTTTTCTAAATTGCAGAACCTCCATAAGCAAGACACTTGAACTGTTTTGATAATATGGAAGTCTGAGTCCTCTCGACTGCTTCCAACGCGAGAAGAGCAACCAGTCGGAGGACAGGATAAGTAGGCTTTCCCATCAAGCCATAAAGTTGGAAAGGCATTACATAGCAAACCATCAGTACCACATGAGATGGTGCAAGAAAAGCTAGTTTTTGCCCCATGGTGGTCAAGGCTCTCTTCTAGGTGGTCACATACACTCATGGACCATAGAAATTGACCCCAGAATGTATCCCAAGCTAGTATGATGCTTCTCACAGTAGCTTATAGGAGACAAAAGATGTTGATTTGCACAGAGTAATGCATGACTAATGGACCATGGCCTCCATATGGATGCTCTAGTACCATTCAAGTATAGTCTAGATATACCTGATATGTGGGCCCAGCCACATTGAGCTGAACCATGTATTTTTATTTTCAGCCACTGGTAGACACTAATCATGTGATGAAGAATTATGTGAAAAATGCATAAGAAGGGTAAACATTGTTTGATGTCTAAACTAGCCAATGTGCTTTTGCATCGTTTACATTTGCTGAATTTTCAGCACCTGTAAAACCCGACTGCTTTCTCTTTTCACTAGCAATTCTTTTTCTGCATTCCCCAATGACGTGCCCCTTTTTTCTACAATGATTGCATCTTTTCTTTTGTTACCCTCATCCTTAGGACTTTGAGAGTATGAAGAAGAGGTCGATTTGCCTTTGCCCTTAGAGTGAGTTTGCTACCATGATCTTCCCTTGTTTTTGTGGCTGGCTGCAAGCTTTGATTATTTGTAGTCCTATTGGAGCAATTGACCCATATTTGCTCTTCTTGCAATACCGCTGAAATCAACCCATCAAATGGGCATACATTGGCATTTCCTTTGGCAAGCAAGTGGAGTGTAGTGGCAAAACATTGATATGACTTAGGTAGACCAACCAAGACTATAGAAACAAGAGATGCATTTGGGATAATCTCATCGACGTGCCCAATTACCACTTGGCCAATTGGTGAATTGGCGCCCAAAACCAAGTTGGCTAACCCCAACCCTCTCTAGCATAAAACATGCATTGTATGTCAGAAAGTAAAGTATAATAGAACAAATACCAGGTTTATTGCAGCCCTTGCCTATTCCAAATAGGCCTTGGCAAAGCATTGCTATGGACTTTTATCTTTGAGCTTCCTAGAAGACCTATAGGGAATGATGGGATATGGACAATTATTTGTAGATTCAATAAGCATACCCATTTCATTTTTGTGAGGAAGAAGATAAAGACCGATCATATGGCATGCTTATTTTTACAACACGTGTTTAAGTATCATGGCATACCAAAGTCAATCATCAATGATCGAGACCCTCGGATGACCAATTTATTTTGGAAGGGCCTATTTGAAAATATGGATACCACGCTGAAATTTTCTTTGTCCTTCCATCTGCAACCACATGGTCAGTCATCAAAAGAGGCCAATTCTACAATGCTTGATCTCTTAAGATGCTATGTATCTAAGCACAAGTCACAATGGGAGCAATATTTTCCTTTGGTAGAGTTTGCATACAATGATACAGTGCTTAGTTCCACTGGTAAAGCTTCATTTGAAGTTGCGGAAGATAGCAAGAAAGTGCTCCCTATTTTGCGCACAAAGAATCAGATCTTTGAGAGTGATCGGCATGTAAAAAACATGGATGCAACCTATGCAAAGGTCAAGTATGCTCTTCAAAGGTCTCAAGAGAAGCAAAACAAGGCAATTGATCGCCATAGACGTGCATTGCAATTTGCAAAGGGCAATTATGTGTTGCTACGTACTAAAAAGGCAAAGCTAAAAAATATGAAAGATAGAGAGAGGTTGTATCAAAAACTGAGTACAAGATACTATGGATCCTTTCAAGTGTTAGAGAGGACCAACGATGTTACTTATAGACTAAAATTGCATCCACACTCACAGATGCACAATGCCTTTCATGTGAGCTTGTTGAGACCTTTCATGGTGATATGCCTAAGGATATATCTGCTGAAATTCAGACAAAGGTTGAGGAGCTAGATGAGATTCTGATACCCAAGCAGATTTTGACACACAAAGAGAAAAAGATCAAAGGTAAAGTTTTTAGAAGATATTTGATAAAGTTTCAAAACTATCCACATATTCTTGACCAAGGGAAGCTAGTGATCGCGGCTTATACACTTTCTCATGAAGATTACAACCTCTGATACTTGCTTCATTGTTGGAGAATCCATTTGGGGCTAGAAAATTGGGCCAGCTGCACAATTTCATCAAAATCTCACAATAAATCTCTAAATTTTCCCTCTCTACAAGTCTCTCTTTCTCTAGCCATTTCCCAGCTTTACTCCAAGTTTTATAGCAACCCAACCATTGGAGATGGAGATTTTGAATGCATCTCTATTGTAAACCCTCATTTACAGTAGAACTCGAGGTTTGACAATCATCTTAAGAAGTGCCCAGATTTGAAGGCTTTAAACTTGAATTTTAAAAACTGAAATCAATGTATTTCAAGAGGATTCAAGAGGCCAATCAACCAGGATTGAATTCGGGGCTAATTTATTTCCCAAGGAGTATGGGTAAAAGCCAATCTCCTAGCAATCAAGAGACATTGATTTGAAGGCTTGCTAATCGTTTATGATAGCAAGAGGTACTTAGATTAGTGGAGGAGGTTCAAGAATTTCAATTGTGCTCCATCCATTTGCAACACAAGTTAAAGAAATACCACAAGGGGCACCAAGTTTTGGAGCCAATAAGCTCTCCAATGTCCAAGATTAAGTGGTAACATTTGCATTTTCAGTTTATGTAAATTTTATACTTGTTGTAATTAGTGTTAAATCAGGTTATACCACCCTATCCGAGTAGAAAGGTTGGTTTCATCAACAAACTTGTATCTTGAAAGCACAGAATATGGTTTTTAAGGACTCACTTGCCAAAGTGTCCGCACTTTACAAAGCTAAAGGAAAAGTTGGCAACACAAGTGGCTACAATTAATAAGAACATTGAAGATGAAGTTGAAGTGAAAGTTGAAGTGACAATGAAAATGTTTAAAGGGAACCAAAACAAAGGATTGTAAATGAGCTTACACTAATACAACTCAAAGCACAATCAAGCGAAAGCCCCAAGATGAAGGCAACTAGAAAAGAGATAATTAGGCAATTCATTAAGCTGACAAAGCCATCATAGCACTGAGTTGCTTTAGGATCATGATATGTTTAGTAACTTTTGAGTTGGAATTCTTTTTATGCATCTCTCTCTCTCTCTCTCTCTCTCTCTCTCTCTCTCTCTCTCTCTCTCTCTCTCTCAAATGAAGATAATTGAATGAAAAGGTAATATTTACATCAGGTCAACTAAGAAAAACAGAACAAACCAAATCAAGCTGAAAGACCTTTAAGACCATAACACACAAATATCACACAGAAAGGACGGCCAAAGTGGAACGAACAATATCCAATCAAAGAGCAATAATGTCAAGAAAAACCAGGTCAGCTAAAACCATAGAGAAGATATACCCTAACAAAACACCACGAATACGGACCACAACCGTGGATACCCAAGGCAGAATCAAAAATGAAAACATTCTGAGTACGCAACTTCCATGATGGCCTTGGCATTTGCATTCCTTGCCCTGCATGTACCAATTGTTTTATTTCATTAACATCTTTGAGAGCTTCAAGTGAAGGTTTTGGCATTTCCATCGATGCACCTTGTTGTCCTGAAGGTGTAGAAAATGACTTTTTCTTATCCTTGCTATCCTTCTTTGGAGCATTCAAAATTTGGGTAAACTAAGGATCCTTTGCCAATTCAGCAAAGAGATTTGTTTATTTTCTCATCCAATTCTTGAACTCGTCACCAAATTTCTCTTTACTTTGCTGATCATCAGCCTCATTATGCCTTGAAGGCTCCACATCTTATCCACAACAACATTTTCAGCTTGGTATCCATGGTTTGAGCCTAGCCTATTTTATGCATGTTAGAGACAATTCACATGTATGATTAATGCTTTGAGCACAAAATTTCGTGGCTTTTGACCGTGCGTGTCAAATTTTATGCCCGTGGGTACATGTACAACAGAAATTGCAGCTAACATTTGGGACTTCTCATGTAATGTGATGCATTTGCCCTTGAAACAGCTGTAATCAGTTGTGAAATGCTATAGCACATGGTTTGGTGCTTCTGAAAATTTAATTACAGATCTGAAATCTCTGCTTCTAGGTGGTCATTTATTGCTGGTTGGTACTTGTTTGTACCTTGGTCACTTGTGTGACAGTTTGGGCCTGCATTTGCTGATTTTTTTGTCACATTTGGGCTGAAAATCATGGCTAGCAGCAGTGACAACAGTAATCTCATTCACATAAAGAAGCTTGAAGGAGCACATAACTTTGCAATCTGACAAAAACAGTGCTACAATATCATGTTGCAAAAGAAGCAGGCAAAGCCGATTAAGATCAAAGGGGCAAAGCCTGCAGATATGGAACAGGATGATTGGGATGAGTTAAATGAGCTTGCACGTTCAACCATCGAGCTATCGATTTCTGATGCCTTGTTGTTTAACATTGAAGGTTTGGATTCTGCATATGCTATTTGGACTCAACTGGAAGAACGGTATGCACAGAAGAGTGCTGCAAGCAAAGTGTATTGGCTGAAAAAGCTTATGGATTTGCGTATGAAAGAGGGTACAGCAATGTCTACTCACTTGAGTGAGTTTAACTCCATTTTCAGCCAGCTAGTTGCTTTGAAGTTCTTGATTGATGAAGAATTTAAGGCTACGTTTTTACTTTGCACTCTTCCAAAGAGTTGGGATACATTCAGAACTGCTATGAGCAATTCTAATGCGATTCTTTTGTATGCTGATGTAGAGAGTGCTCTACTCATGGAAGAAATGAATCGGCAAAACAATGCATCCAGTAAGTCTTTCAGTGCTTTGCATACTAGGGGCAAATCACACAGCAGAAAGGTAAATATGATAGCAAGGGACGCAGTAAATCATGTGGCAAAGATGTTGAAAGCCATCATTATGGCAAGAAGGGTCACTTTAAACGTGACTGCTACAAATGAAAGAAAGAGAAAGAAAAGGGCAAGAAGACAGATGATAGCAAGGAAGAGAAGAAAAACAATCAGCCTAAGAAGAGCAGTGTCAAAATTGAAGAGGTAAATGTAGTCACTCATGACAGTGATAATGGAAGTGACATACTCTTTGTCTCTTCACACTTTGGTACACATGCTTTACTTGCAGATACAGATGATGACATGCATACCTGGATTCTCGATTGAGTTGTTTCCTTTCATGTCACCCCTCATCGTGAGTGGTTCTCTGACTATACAGGGGGCCGACATGGTGTTGTCCATCTTAGGGACGACTATGCATGTCACATTGCAGGTATTGGCAATGTGCAGTTGCAGTTTCAATATGGCTCTGTCTTCACACTTCAGCATGTACGGCATGTACCTCAGCTCAAGAAGAGCTTGATTAGCACAAGGCAGCTAGATGGTGATGGTTTTCGTACCACCTTTGGTGATGGAAAATGGAAGATCTGTAAGGGATCTAGGGTTATTGCCAGAGGTTGCAAGAGTGATACTTTGTATCCACTTCATGTATCTAATGTGCGTGACCATGTTGTTACCGTGACCGAGCAACCAAGTGTTTCTTTGTGGCATGGCCGGTTCGGACACATGAGTCAAATAGGAATGAAAGTGCTTTCTCATTTGGGTTACTTGCCTTTTCTTTGTTATGCTGATTTTGAGCATTGTGATCATTGTGTTTATGGTAAACATGCACAGACATCTCACAATAAGTCTCTTTCCCTAAAATCTTCTTCTCTAGAGTTAGTATATTCAAATGTATGTCAAATGCCAGGATTTTCTTTAGGAAAAAATAAATATTTTGTTACCTTTGTCGATGATGCTACACGAAAGATATCGGTTTATCCTATTCGTAGCAAGGATGAAGTGCTTGATAAGTTTAAAAAATTCTTGGCATTGGCTGAAAATCAAACAGATAAGACGCTTAAGTGTCTTCGCTCTAACAATGGTGGAAAATATGTATCCAAGGCCTTTTAGGCATTTTGTGACAACAAAGGGATAAAGAGGGAGCTCACTGCCCCTCATAATCCACCCCAAAATGGAGTTACAGAGCGTATGAATCGGACCATGCAAGATAAGGTCCGTACGATACTGTCTCATGCTACATTAACCCATGGTTTTTGGACAGAGGCTATTATGACAGCCGTACATTTGATTAATCGGTCACCAAACAAGTCTTTGGATGGGGGAGTGGGGGAGAGGGGAGTTCCCCAAGAAGCGTGGTCGAGCAAGCCACCTTCATATGCTCACCTAAAAGTGTTTGGCTGCGAGGCTTTTGTGCACATTCGTAAAGAAAAACGCACCAAACTTGAGCCAAAGTCTTGTAAATGCATTTTTCTAGAATACGGTGACGAGGGTGAAATGGGGTATAGATTACGGGATCCCGAGAAAAGGAAAGTAGTATGCAGCAATGATGTTATCTTCCGAAAAGATCGCATGCACAAACAGCCTGAAAGAACGGAGGAAGTTTGTAGGGTTGTATTCCGGGAAAAAATAACTTTTGAACAGCAAAATGTGTCCGCTGTACAGCAACAAATACCTGTTGTAAATGAACCTGTAAATGTAGAAAATGATGCTAGAAATGATCAGCCAGGTATTGCCCATGATAATGAACCACTACATGTGCAGGAACCATCTTGCTTCAAGAAAGAAATGGACAGACATGACAGTAAGAAATGGTATAAAGCCATGTTGTCAGTGATGGCATCTCTTGAGAAGAATGGCACTTGGGACTTGGTGCAGTTGCCTAAAGGGTATAAAACCCTTCCATGTAAATGGGTTTACAAGATGAAGGTCACTTCTGGTTCCTCGCCAAAGTACAAAGCAAGATTGGTTGTGAAGCGGTTTGACTTTAATGAGATCTTCTCTCTTGTAGTCAAGATGACTACATTGAGAACCATTTTGGGCTTGGTTGCAGCTGAAGTTATGGAGCTCATACAGATGGATGTAAAGACTGTATTCTTACATGGTGATCTGCATGAAGATATATATATGCAGCAGCCTGAAGGATTTATGAAAAAAGGAAAAGAGAAGATGGTATGTAAACTCAAAAGGAGTTTATATAGACTGAAACAAGCACCAAGAGAATGGTATCATAAGTTTGATACATTTATGCAATCTAAAGGTTTTCATAGAAGTCAAGTGAATCACTGCTTGTACACCAAGAAGGCAACAAATGGCAGCCTGATTATCTTGGTTTTGTATGTTGATGACATACTGATTGCTGACAGGGATACTCGTGCCTTGGACTCACTGAAGCAAAGTCTTCATGGCAACTTTGACATGAAGGATCTTGGTGATGCAAATCACATTCTTGGCATGCGAATACTCAAGAGAAATTTATATGGGCTGAAACAAGCACCAAGAGAATGGTATCATAAGTTTGATACATTTATGCAGTCTAAAGATTTTCATAGAAGTCAAGTGGATCACTGCTTGTACACCAAGAAGACAGCAGATGGCAGCTTGATTATCTTGGTTTTGTATATCGATGACATGTTCATTTTGCTGACAGGGATACTCATGTCTTGGACTCACTAAAGTAAAGTCTTCATGGCACCTTTGACATGAAGGATCTTGGTGATGCAAATCACATTCTTGGCATGCAAATACTCAGAGATAGTTCAAAAGGATTACTCTATCTTTCTCAGCAGGAGTATATCTCCAAGGTTTTGCAACGTTTCAATATGGAGGGGGGGAAAACAATTGGGGTTCCATTGTCTCCATAAGTGAAACTCAATGCAGAGGACAGCCCTACATCTGATGATGAGAAGGTTGAAATGACCAAGATACCATATGCTTTAGTTGTTGGCAGTTTGATGTACGCTATGGTTGCTACGCATCCTGACATTGCCTTTGTAGTGGTAGTGATTAACAGATACATGCCAAACCCTGGTAAAAAGCATTGGAAAGCAGTGAAAGGTATTATGAGATACCTCAAAGGCACAAAAGAGTTGTGCATCTGCTTTGGAAATCAGAAGGCATCTGTTGTTGGCTTTACGGATACAGACTATGCTAGTCATGCGGATTGCAGAAAGTCCACTTCTAGGTATGTGTTTACCTTCACAAGAGAAGCAATCTCTTGGATCTCCAAGCTACAAAAGTGTATTGCATTGTCTACTATACTGAGGCAGATTATGTGACTCCCACTGAGACATGCAAGAAGGCTTTATGGCTTTCGTGTCTGGTGGGAAAGATTGGCATTACAGAGTTACATATTCTCCATTGTGATAGTCAGATCCCGTCTTTCATGCAAAGACGAAGTACATACAGGTGAAGTACCACTTCATTAGAGATATACTTGACAGCAAGAGCATTGAGCTTGTCAAAGTGCATACAGATGATAATCCTGCATACCTTCTCACGAAGGGTCTTTCAGCAAAGCAGTTTGTTCATTGCTGGACAGATGATGGAAGTTGGATAGATATATGTATTTCAGCTTTGTACATACCTAGACTTTGTTGATTCTTTTCTCCTCTTAAGGCACATTGCCTTTAGGTGGGAGGTTGTTGGGAATAAAGACCCTCGCGCCTTTTAAAGTGCTCGGGTGTGAACACACCCTTAGTACTTGTACCCACAAATCGTACACTCTCTACTCTGCTCTCTCTCACTCTCTATCTCTCGCTGCTGCTAACGAACACTGACTGTCTCAATCTTCGTGCCTCCTAGTCACTACAATAAAGAATCACTTTTTGACTTCTCGAATCAATGATGTTATGAATAGATTGCAGGGGGCAACCATATCCATCCGTATAGATTTGAAAAGTGAGTATCATCAGATACACATTAGATCCAAGGATGTGCCTAAGACAACTTTTAAAGCATCTCTTAGGCTATATGAGTTTCTAGTCATGTCTTTTGGGCTTACGAATGCTCCTACCACTTTTAATCAGATGATGGATCACATCTTCAGGCCACATAGAGGATTTATGGACACTTTCTTTGATGACATGATTATCTATTCAAAGAACGAGGTAGAGCATAGAAGACACTTGGGCGTTATATTCAATGAGGTACGTGAGCATAGGCTGGTTATCAATGACAAGAAAAGTGAATTCTTTTTGCATGAAATCCACTTTTTGGGACATATTATATCTGTTGATGGTATTCGCATGGACCCTGAAAAGGTTGAGGCAATACGATCATGCCTACCCTTGAGAAATGTGCATGAGATCCGCAGCCTCTTGGGCTTATGTTCTTACTACAAAAAGTACGTATGCGGGTTTGCTGAAAGTGCATCTCCATTGCATGCTTTTGCACAAGAAAAATGTGTCAATTAGATGGATAGTAGTGAAAATTTCAACATTTGAAAAGTTGAAGGAAAAGATTACTTCAGATTATGTGCTTGTGTTGCTTGATCTAAGAAAGTCATTCTAGTTCAGTGTGATGCATGTGGTAATAGCACATGGGTCTGTTCTTATGCAGGATGGCCGAGTTGTGGCTTATGAGAGCCGAATTTTCTAGTGCAAAAAAAAAAAAAAAAAGTAGGTCTATCAGAAAGAGCTATTAGCTATAATTCATGCACTGTCTACGTGGAAACATTATTTGTTGGGAACTGATTTTACAATGCAAATAGACCATCAGACTTTGAGGTACTTTCTAATGCAGGCAATGTTGTCAAAGAAGCATATGAGATGGGCAAATTTTCTCTTTATGTTTCATTTTCAAATTGTACATATTGATCGTAAAAAGAATATTATAGCTGATGCACTGTCACGTAGCCCACAAATTTCAGCCATTAGCATAGTTTATCACACTGAGTTGGATGCCATGAAAGAACAATATATTGTTGATTCAAACTTTGCTAATGTTTATGATCAACTTTGCAATTGCCAAAGGCATGAGCACTTTATGCTAAGAGATGGATTTTTTATGATGCATGGACGACTATGTGTCACAAAGCAATTATGTCCCCCGAGTTATCACTGAAAGTCGTGCTCCTTTGTATGCAAGACATAGAGCTATTGATGCCACAATCAAGGCAGTGGAGCATTTCTTTTATTGGATAGCTTTGAGGCATGATATAGAACAATTTGTCAAGACATCCATCGTATATCGAAAGGTAAAGCATAATAGGCAAAAGATGTCGGGTTTATTGCAACCCTTCCCTATTCCAAATAGACCTTAGCAGAGCATTGCAACGGACTTTACTTTTGAGCTTCCTAAGACACCTACAAGGGATGATGGGATATGGACTATCATTTGTGGGTTTAGCAAACAAGCCCATTTCATTCCGGTGAGGAAGAAAATAAAAACTAATCACATGGCACGATTGTTCTTGCGACACATTTAAGTATCGTGGTATACCAGAGTCCATCATTAGTGATCGAGACCCTCAAATGACCAGTTTATTTTGGAAGGGATTGTTTGTGAATATGGATATCACGTTGAAATTCTCATCATCCTTCCATCCGCATATAGATGGTCAGTCTGAGAAAGTGAATTCCACAGTGTTATATCTTTTGAGGTGCTATGTTTAGACCACAAGACACAGTGGAAGTAGTATTTGCCCTTGGTTAAGTTTGCTTACAACAACACAATGTATAGTTCCATGGCAAACCTCCATTTGAGGTGGTTGAAGGTGGTAAGAAGATACCACCTATCTTGCAAACTAAGGATAAGATCTTTGAGGCTGACCATTATATGGAAAACTTGGATGCAACCTATGCAAAGATAAAGTATGCACTTCAGAAATCATAGGAAAAGAAAAAGAGGACAGCTGATCGTCACAAAGACGTGCTTTGAAATTTACAAAGGGCGATTATATATTGCTGTGTTTTGAAAAGACAAGGCAAAAAAAGATAAAAGGAAGAGAAAGACTGTATCTGAAGTTGAGTATGAGATACTATGGGCCCTTCCAAGTGCTAGAGAAGATCAATGATGTGACATAATGATTGAAATTACCTCCACATTGGCAAATACACAATGCCTTTCATGTCAGTTTACTGAGGCCTTTTCATGGTGATGTTGCAAGAGGATATGTGTGCTGAAATTCAGCCTGAGGTTGAAGAGCTGGATGAGATTTTGATACCAGAGTAGATTTTGGTACATAAGGAAAGAAATGTCAAAGGTAAAGTTTCCAAGAGATACTTGGTGAAATTTCAAAATTATTCACAAATGGATGTCAAATGGATAGAATAGGATAACTTGACAAACCATCCTCAATTGTTGCAGCTTTACCTAGATGCTTTTCAATTAGAGCCGACTTAAGTTCGGGCTCAATTAGGTTCAACAGAGCAGGGGTTGGGAGTATTGCCTAATGCTCAAGGGGGAGATAGCACTTCCACTCCGCCAATTGTGGACAACTCTCGTATGTAGTGGATCTCGGATGTAGCCAGCATACATTCAAGGTAGTGTGCTGACATTATGTTTGCTATGAGGTCACTGTGTAAACGCCCCGAACAATGTAGTATACTTAGCAATTCCCTCTTCTGTCACTGCTGTTTTATAGGACAGCAAGCCTGTAAATTCATTATAGCATCTCCTTCTCGAGCTCTTTCTTCCATTTTAGCAACAAGAAGCAAGCCCTATCCATGTACTGCTGATAAACAATGGAGAAAGGCTGATTTCCTCTTTTTCTTTTCTCATACTGTAAAGAAATCAGTTCTTATCATTGCATAATAGATAATGCATGTGTGTTTGTAGGCTAATTCAAGGCTCCTAAAATTTAGGGACCTTCTAAAATTTAGGGACCCCCCAATATGGGTGTCATATGAAAGCTTTTTCCGTGTACATTGCAAAAACGGTATTAGAATCTTTATGTGACTTTCCTATGCAAAGAAATGTGCATTTCAAGCTTTCAGTCCACACATGCACATTGTACAAGCTTTTCATGATCATGCCATCTTGTTGATTGTAAATGTCTATTCTAGCGGATCTAGCCCACAGTTCAAGGCATCAATCCTTTCAGTGTGCGAGTCTAACCCTGATATGCGTGAGTTTTGGTCACAGACGCCCAATCGGGCCATATAGGTGGAAGTGTGAACTATCTTTTCTCTAACCCACCATGCGGGTCCACCATAACCTGTGACCACTCATCAGTGGCCAGCTCCAATGAACTTTTCTTTATACCTAATTAGTGCAAAGGAAACAAATTTAATAAATCATTATATAGACAAATTGATGAAAAAGTATATAAATTCTATTTCTATAGAGTTGTGACACACTGCTTAGTGTACTAGTCACTATAAGATGTATGCAAATAAATATGAGTTTCACCCGAGCACTAGAATTATCCTCTTGCATCAACTTATGATCAGTTTGGCATGAATTTTCCCTCAATTTTGAGACAAAAATTCTAATAAGTTTTAGCTCTATTTTTAACCAATTTGAGAACAATTTATGGTTACTTTTGGAATCATTTTTTGCATTGATTGCTGGTCAAATTTTACAATGAGTTTGTGATCAATTTGGGGTCACATTTGCAACAGTTTGTGATCAGTTCTCCAATCAACAAGTGATGCTCATTTTTCAAAAGTTTAATAGCCGGTTCCATAGACAGCGACATGTTAGTAAATGCCATTGATAGTTTCAGCCATGCTTTATGCTGAATTAATGCTTTTCTATGGTTAATAGTCAAAAGAATTGAGAAACATGAGTTATAGATACATCCAATGAGTTTTTAGTGACAATTTTGGACTGATTCTTTATTTTATGTTATGTATATGCTGGCTGGAAATTTTTATATAGGTTTGGGGCATGTAGCATGGTTGAACAACAGTGCACAATTTGTAATTGTGATGCCTTATGGAAATTCCAATGCAGCATGCTTTTCCTTTGGCACAATGCAATGCAATCAAGGACGATTGCAAGGATTTCAAGGGGAATGTCTATCATGAGGACATGAAATTTCAAGATGCTTTAATCTTGCTAATAAGTGTCAGTGGTGACAGTAGAGACTAGCATTAATTAATTAATTGATATCAATCTAACAGTCAACAGAGATTGGAGACTACTCCAAGTTGCAAATGGCCTAGCCAATTTAATTATGGATGAGCACATTTAATTTTGGGCAAGATTAGAAGGGCTAAAATTAATTTTCAAGATTATTTACTTTTGAAAATTAATCAAATGGGTGGATAATGCTGGAAAATGGGTTTAGATGGATGCAACTTGGCCAAAATGCCCATGTAAACTGAAAAAACATTTTTTGGGACTAGGTCTCAACCATTCAGTTAGTTTACAGCTTGGGAGAGGCAGAGAGAGAGCTGCTGGTCCATTTTCTGATCAAAGAACAATAATTTGCTGCAAAAGACAACCATCTAGGGCCTCAACAGGCAAGGGACAACAAGGAGTTATCTTCTAGAACTTGGCAATAGCATTGCTGATCAAGTGACTGCATTTTGGAGGCACCTAGCAGTAGCTGACTACATTAAATGCTAGCTGGAGCAAGCAACTGGCAAAATTTTTGGAGGCACCTAGCAGTAGTTGACTACATTAAATGCTAGCTGGAGCAAGCAACTGGCAAAATTTAGGGTTTCTCACAAAGAAAATCACGTTTTTCTCTCATCTTGGCTTTCTCTCACCTTCTCCAACCCATTCTCAAGAATCTCAGCATTTCTCAACCATTTTGAACAAACCTCAACCAAATTTGATGGACAACAGAGAGATCTCTACTGTAAACCCTAAATTTATGCAAAAATTAGAGTTTGACAGCCACCTCAAGAGCTATGCCAATTGGTGAAGGCATCGTACACTGAATTCAGCACCTGAAATCTATGTAATTGGTCAAGGAATTCAAATGCCAACCCATTCATGGTAATTTGGGGCAACATTTGGCTAGTTGGTGGTTCCATTTGTGCAAGGCCTGGGTGAAAAATCAAGGGGCAATTGACTCGAATTGATTACTGATTGTTGCTACAACAAAGAGGCTTTTTCAAACAACAAGGAGATTGTGAATCTCAACTTGTACTCATTCCATTAGTAATCAAGTCAAAGAAATACCGAAAGGGGCGCCAATTTTGGAACCAACAAGGCGTCTAGTGTCCGAGATTATTAAGATAATTTGTGCATTTCAAGTTATACCATTTGCTAATTGCTATGGTTAAGCGCTTGATCAAGGATTACCGTCCTTTCCAAGCAGGAAGATTGGTTTCATCTGCCCTTCCAAAAAAGTCACTTTCCATTATGCCCTACTTTTATGGAGTCCCTAAATAGCATTAGTCTTGGTCACCAACCAATGATGGTCTAATCAAGAGGCGATAAATCTAGTTAGCTAAGGCACCCTCTAGATGCGGCTGATCCGTAAGTCTCCAATTCTATCAAGGATGATCTAAATCAAGGGTCGGAAAGGGCTATCAATCTTGCAATTGCACTGAGATCATGTTCCACAAATTAGGATTCCTACAAGGGATATGGAAAACTTGTTTGGATGTCTGAAAAGACATCAGCACGCTATAAGCTAACAAAGTCACATCTTTAGAGACCAAGCCCAAACATACCATCCGATTGAACTTCGGAGTAATCATCTTGTTTTCCTTCCAAACAGAGCAACCAAGACACAACCAACAACTCAATCTGCAAGGAATTAGCAGGTAATCTATCTTCCACAATGCCAATTCACTTTCTGAAGGAGAACCTTCCATAAGCATATAAAATGGGTCAAGACAATAAAAAAAGGAACAAACAACGGGAAATCAATGTTGACTATGTGCCAACATGAACCTCTCTCTCTCTCTCTCTCTCTCTCTCTCTCTCTCTCTCTCTCTCTCTCCGTGTTTATTTAATATCTTGATTAAAGCAAACTTTTGTTCTAACTTTAATTTCAACCCTTGCCCTTGGATATACCCAAGGTTTTCTTGAAGTTTTCATTTTTTATACTTCATCGTAATTTTTTTAATTTCCCACCCAATTATAAAGTATTATAAAAGCAAAAGGTTTTCTTGTATGGATATACACATTAGCATTCATAATAGCACACATTAATACATGTGTGACATACATTCACATGGACACATATTACATACATTATGCATTATAATCTATGTGATATATCTTCATTTGCAACATAGACACACTGCATATGACATATCTTCATGTCATATAGATACATGTGTATAGAGAAACATTACACTATGCACATATGCATGTATATGTGTATATATGTTTATTATTTGTGTGCCTTGATTGATATGCTCAATGGTACATATGTACATACATACATACATAAACATGCATACGCGCGCGCGTGTGTGTGTGTGTGCACATGTCCAAAAGAGACAAGAGTGTGTGTATGTGTGTGTGCATGCATGCATGTGTGTACTTGCATGTGTATGTGTATTCATAAACACTTTCGAATTTTCATTCTAATGACTATTGTTTAGAAACTGTGATTCCATTCCCTATACTTCCATGTATAGTTTTTCACATACCAGAATGAGCATGGGATCGCAATGTGAATGACAATACAATTCTTGCCTCTTCTAAGAGTGGAATCGAAACGTTACTTTTGCAATCCCAAGAGCATCCCCATGATCCCAAGTCATTTATAATAATGGTTAACGTAGCTTCATTAGATCCTCCCTAGTACAAGACAAGGTCGTTATGAGTTAAATAGAAATGTTTGTTAGAATTCCTAATTATATATCCTACCTTCTTGGTGTGCACACACAAATTTATAATGCAATGCTCAAAAGTTTTGTCATTAACAAGATTGACTTACGACTTTAAAATGAAGAAGATTAACATATTTGTTAGCGTTGCCCTAAAACAATGCTTAGTTTGGATAGTGTAAGACTGTGTAACCCAAGTGTGGATATCATGTACTTTTAGAATTAGTACTCTATTAACTAAGTGGTCTTATGTTGACAACATAGTCACATTGTGTTTTTTAAGAAGTGAAAAATGAATAGTGGGAAAAAAGGGCATGCCATTGTGGTAGGAAGGATTGACTATTGACCACAACACAGGTAGAGGACTAAGAAATGTTGCATGGCAAGTAAAAGGAGCATCTAATCTAAGCAAGGCAAGGTAGAAGAGTATGACAAAAAGCTTGAAAGGGAAGGAGAACTCTCTCTCTCTCTCTCTCTCTCTCTCTCTCTCTCTCTCTCTCTCTCTCTCTCTCTCCATCCAATCATCACCAAGGAGATTTTGCTAAGCAAACTCCTATATTATGTGATACTTAAATGTTTGAAACCCGAATAGGAATTGGTTGTCCTTAAAATAACATGGAGAAACTATGTCCTTTTCCAAAATCACATTTGATCCTCCCCAGAGTTATTTTTTCCTTCTAAAGATGAGAAAGGGACAGCTCTAGAAGATGAAAAGGTGTTATTATTCTTTTACTACTTGTTCTAATACATATTATTCTATAACTTCATGTCTTCATGAGTTTGTCACATCCCAATGTATCCCTCAATCTTATTCATTAATTTTTGACATGGTTATTATGCTCTATCACCCCTTTTGCAGTTCGTCTCCCACTTTGATGTCATTTATCTTTTTTGTTTCCCTATAACTATGCATGTACTTATGCTAAAATAGACAATCCACAAAATGAAAACCTTGAATCCACCTGCAGCACACTAATCAAAACAACACATACCAAACCAAAGCCAAAAGACCAACATGTAATAATTAAATAAATTAAACATAACTAGTAACAACAAGTGCAAGCTAAATTGAAACAAATTTTCCACCAAAGCCCACTCTAAAACAATATTAGCAATAACAACAAATACAATTCAACTTTCAAGCATCACAAAGTAGAATGCACACAACAACAAAGCCAAAGCAATAAGCACTCCAATATCTATCCACAACAAATCAAACCAAAAAACAACCTATAAGAAAAACTTGAAATAAGAAAATCAAAAACTTTGTAGGGGCAACATTGACGTGCATTCATGCACTTGTCATTGCTATTCTTGCGACCGAAACACATTTACAAAAGTAAATGTTATTTGCACCTTGTCTCTTTAACTTGGTAAAGCCACAAATGGTCTACAATGCACAAGATGGGTTTGTTTGGGTTTCTGAGCAAAGCTTAGAATACGTGAAAGTTGGAAGGTTTGTTGGTATGATTATTATGGATATTGCAACAACTTGGTTCTCTTATAAGACTGACAACAGTAGTATTTATGCTTTGTATGGGTAGTTTGGCTTAAACGAGAACCAACAATCAACTGATCTTGAAATTACACGATAACTATCATCAAGTAAGACAATTAAGTTTTTTTTATTTGCAAATAAGGTGTGGCTAATTATATTACTTCAGGAAAGGACCTAAATACAAGGAAGTGCTCATGCTCCACAGACTAGGTGGAGCTGATGCAGAGTCATAGATACATCAAGTATACAAGCCTCTCAAGGCGGTCTAGGGGGGATGGGAGGCAAGAAGCCATGGAGCCCCGTGTATTGCCATGTAGGGCTGCCTACCTGCATCACGAAAAACAGGTCCTAGTCGCCCCAAGTATGCATGAAATGACAACGGATCTCCTGACGAACCCTAGACTCGCCCTGCACCTAGTCCCATCGACCGCGGAAGGAGTGGATGATGGAGGTCCAGAGCTCTGCTAAGGTCGCCTGTACTGACAGTCTCTCTCCGCCAAAAACCTCCTGACACCGCGCCTTCCAGATATGCCATCTGTAAGACTCCTTGTGATCTCCCATAACTCAGAGCGATTTGCTATGGGCTCTAGTACCTTGCAGATGGGTAGAGCCTCCAAACCAACAACTGCGCAAGACCCTGCCTCAATGATGAATATCGTGTCCTGCATCCTTGCCTGCCAGCATAAATCTCCCCATGAGATACATCCAAGGTTGGGTGCTATACGGCAAAGGATGCGGCATGCTCCTCTCCACACGAGTTGCACCACCTCACACGACCAAAGGCAGTGCTTTGGGGTTTCCAAAGGCTGTTGTGTGCAGCGCTTACAACCTCCCTTCTACATCTGGGCTAGCCAACTTCCCACTGTCAAGCCTCCATGTGGCACCAGCCATAAGAAATATGATACCCTCCTCGGCCTCCAACTATCCCATAGGCGGCGCTAGAAGGTCCGTCGGAAAGCCTCCATGATGTTGTGCTCCATCCAATGCCTGCTACATGACGGCGCCCAATCCATGTCCTGCATCAGTACGTGTCTACCAATCCTGGTTGTGTACTCCAGGAACCTTGGTGGCTTCTTGGCAACCACAGTGGCCGGCCATAGCCACTCTCTCAGATCCCACTCCAGCTCATCAAGTGGCTTGCTCTCCCAAATCCAAAGGAGCCACACCTTGAGCTCCTTCCAAAAGACATAAGGGTCCAGCCGCCATATCTTCCCCTGAAGGCCAATCACCCGAATCCTCCTCCATGAAAGGACAGCTATCCCCTCATCCTGCTGCCCTCTGTCAAGGGTAAGACCCCTCCCCCTCCTGCACAGCGAAGAAGGTCCCATGTGGAGCGCCACCCACTCTACCTGTCACCTGTAGAGGGATACCTGCTGGTGAAAACCTAGCGACCAATACCTCCCTGGGCTCTACCGGCTCTCGTATCGGGGAAGCAAGCCACTCCTAAGGTATTGTTGTGTCTATCTCCCTTCTCCTCAACTCAACTCCTCTCTGGCATCCCGATACTCGCTGCAGCACCTCCTTGTCCACCATCCTGTACACCTCCCGCCAAGTCTTGATGGTATGAGCCGGGCCGGCCTCCCAACCTACCCACTGGATGTGGGGACTCTCACCAATCTATTCCCCATCCCGATCTCTGACCTAGGGGTTCCAAATCATTGGGGATCTATCTCCTCTTGGCAATCTGGGGAGCTCTAGATTAGGGCCTTACGGAAGCCCTGCCACACACGGAGCAAGCTACGTAGGAAGGGGAGATCTCGGGGGGGGAAGGTGATCTCGGTTATCGTGAAGATCCATCTCAGGGATGGCCTCCACTCACCGCCAAGCCTCGATCTACAATCCTGAAGACCCTTCTGCAATAGGACCTTCCAAGTCTGCCCTCTTGGTGTGAGGCTGCGGACTACTAGCTTGCCCAGGAGGGCCATACTCTGATACTCTGGGTCTATGATCCCAAGCCCTCCCTCTCACCGATGTCGGATGATGGTCACCCACGCCACCTTAGCCCGGGAACCCCTAGAACCGTCTGACCTGGACCAAAGGCAATTCCACACTAGGCGGCGAAGCTAAACTACGCAAGATGAGGAGAAACACCAACACGAGGCGACATATCAAACCGTCGCTAGGAGGACCTGGTTAACCACCAGGGCTTGACCTACTAGGGAGAGGCAAGCCATACTCCAATAGGTTAGCTTCCTTTGAATAGAGTCAAGGACTAGAAGAAACTGCTGGGCGGGAGTGATATCGAGTCCCACAAGGAACCCTAGGTAACGGACAATTTGCCCTCTGCTCACCCATCTAAATCCCAGGTGGACGCCCCACTCCGTGCTAGAGTCCGGATCTATAAGGAATACAACTGACTTCCGCCAGTTGATTTTTGCTCCCACTACAATACAGAACACCTCAAGAGCCAGTCTCACTCTCTCCAGCATCAACTCATCATCCTCTATGTAAAGTGTTGTATCATCTACATACTCTGAGTCTAACAACTCCGTCTCCTCTCTCATTGGAAGTCCGAGGTCGCGTAACCTGCTCACATGTGACCTGAGAAAGTGAGACATTGCCTCTGCAAAGAGTAAGAACAAGTACGAGGCCAAGGGGCAACCTTGCCGAACCGATCTCTCCAGTCGAAACTCCTCCCCTCACCTACCACCTATGAGAACCTTGCTGTTAGCCGATCTGCAAAGTGCAGAGGCCCCTCGGATCCATGCACGGGGGAAGCCCAACCTCACCATGGTGCCCTCTAGGAAATCCCAGTCCACCCTGTCATTTTCTTTCTCGAAGTCCAAGACTAGTATGGCCAATTCTTGCCCACTGTGCTAAGCCCACTCAATCGCCTCAAAGAAGGTGAATACATTGCCTAGGATGCTCCTATCCTGGACAAAGCCTATCCGTGTGCCATGAATGATGTCTAGAAGCATAGGGCGGAGTCACCTACCAATCATCTTTGCCAATGCCTTATAGGCAACTAACAATAAGGTGATCGATCTCCACTAGGAAAGCTCCAACCAGGAAAAAGGCCATCCTCTCCCGAGCATTTCTGCCCGTCCTATGTATGGAAAGCCTCCTCTAATCCTTCTCTGTGAAGGGGGCTAGAAGGGAGCGTCCCATCTCCTCTGTGAAACGAGGGACGGGATGTGACCCCAGACCTACTGTCTACATCGTTGTCCTCTAGTTGAGGCTATCTCCTGTGCTGGAAAAGGCATCTATAGTAGTCGGTGGCAATCTCCATCACCTTGTCTGGCTAGAACGAGTCCTCCCATACTGATCCCGAAGGTTGCGTATCTGCTCTCGTGAGGTGTGGGGCTAGTACACCAGGAAAAACTCCCTGCACATTGTGTCCCCCTTCCGTGCCCAGAAGGCTGCTGAAGTGTGGAATGAGAACTCCGAGAACCTGTTCTCTAAGCCGACAATGGCTGCTTGTGCGTGCACCTCCTATGCGTGGAGGGTAGGATCCCCTGTTGCCTCCTGTAATAATCTCTATGTGGCTGTAAGGTCCCGCCGGAGTGCTCTCCTCCTCCCACCTATGCTACCATGCCTATAAAGCTGCCTCCTGACAGATACTGCTCAACTTGACTAGGACCTCTGCAACCTTCTTTGCGATCCTGTCCCTCCTGCCCCACTCCCTGGTCCAAATCTGCTCAATCTTTCTCTTCATCTCCTCCCTACTATAGATCGCGTCAGGGATCCAACAAGATCGTGTGTCTAGGGTCTCTAAAGCCTCCATGTTGTTGAAGTCTCCTCCAACAATCCAAGAGTCCACCTTTGGGAGTCCTGCTGCGATTTCCACCTAGAACCTGCTGCATGCCCTAACCTCAGTAGGGGCATGGCATAGACATTGAGGACTTTAAGGCACAAGTCCCCAATATCCAATCTGATCCATAGAGCCCTCCCTGCCACTATCATCCCATGGTCTCGTACACAGGCGGTGAGACTCGGGCCAATAGAGGCACGTACACCTCCACTCTTGCCATGGGCACCGATAATGTGCTCCCAATAAGTGTGGGAACTGCCCGAGAGTACCTTTCCTACCCGCTGGGCGTGGGCAGGAGTGAGCTTGTGCTCCTGTAGGAGTAAAATGTCGATCCCGTCTAGCAAGGGCAGGCTGCAGCTCCTGCCGAACAATCAACTTCCTGGAACCTCGTGCCCCACTATAGTTGAGGCTATTCACATTCCAAGATACAAGGTATAAACTCATAAGGAGACCTGTGACTGACCGAACGCGCATCTGTTCGGTGTGAAAGTTGCTGACGAAGAAGAGAAACTACGAGGCATGCATATACGCTTCGCTGCCGGCCTGGACAATGAACTCCATTCCCCCATGGTAGCCCTCGGGCAAACCATGGGGGTGATGGATGCGCCTAGTGGAACCACCAGGGAATCCATTAACCAGGCTGAGAGGCGAGACTCCATACACTAGTAGAAACGGGCTGCTTGTGCTAGGGACCACTCTATCACATCCATCAGCACTCTCCACTACGAAGGGGCTCGAAAGATAATGCTCAGATGAGGGACCTCGGCCCAAGCCCACCAGTTTATGTCCATCATGCAACCTGGCCACTGCTAGGAGAAAAGTGCCAGTCCACCTTTTCTCATCCATTGGGAGATGTGGTCTGCCACCTGGCTCTTCACCTCCTCTATTTGAGTCATCGTCTAGTCTCCAGTGTGAGAGATCTGAAGGAAGAAAGCATAGTTTGGCCCATCCGATGGTGCTAGCAAATGGACTTTGCCACTCCTGGACTTGTGTACCACGAAGATTCCCACCTCCAAGGGTAGTGGGAACTCTCCCTGCTCCGGAACACTCAGGTAGGACCATAGCCCACTGCAAAAAAACTCCCGTGGTAGCAGCTGTATCTATCTCAAAAAAGTGTAACAAGCGGTATGGACGGATGAACTGGTGGTTGTGTGGGGAGAGCAAGGGGAGCTAGACTATCGGTGGGTGGAGGATGTCGATGTATAGGGCTCCTCGCCTCCTGTTAGGGGGGGAGGTCACCTATGCTATGTGGGGGTCAGAGGGGATGGTCGGTGGGGAGGGGAAGGATCGAGGGATGGTGGGGTGATCAGAGGCACCCGGCTGGTGTGAAGAGGGGGTGGTAGCTCTGGAGGAGGGGGGATGTGTGGACTAGGGTCAGGGGGGGAACCAAAGGGGGGGATGGGCCCTCAAACGAGGCGGCCTGTGACGCCTCCATCGGTGGTGGGTCTATAGCCCTGTGGTCCTGTCGGGTAGGGAGAGAAGGGGGAGCCCACATGGTGCTCTGTCGAGGGGGCAACGCTCATCCTCCTGTTCCCTACTGCCGTGGCTATGTCTGAGGGGTTACGTATGACTCCCCCTGCCGTCTCCCTCTCTGTCGTCTCAGTACCCATGTAAAGCCGTCCGATCAACCTGTGGGCCTGTCGGCGACACTGCCTTAGCTCCAAAGCGCGTGCACTCTACTGCCTGGTAACCAAAGTCATGGCAACACAAGCACTGCCCTAGCTGCCTAGTCACGATGACTTGTTGACTAAAGGAGTGTCCGCCTACCTCAATCTCTAGAAACTGTGGTATGTTCTTTGTCTCTTTCACTGCCACCCGTACCTTTGGGACTCCTACGGCTGTCACTGAGTCCGCGAAAGAGACGAGAAGGACAGTGCCGAAGAGCTGTCCAAAGCCTTCCACCAACTCGCAATACTCTATCACCAGTCCGAGAAAGAGAAGGGCGATCGCGTGTCAAAAAAACATGTTGTGGAGCGCGAATGCCTCCACTGTGAAGCCACTGTACCAAGGGACCATGTAGATGATCCCCTTCATGGAAGCATAACTGGCCAATAACTCATGGGTTGTGTCTGTCGAGATGAGCCGTACCATGAAGATCCCTTGGCCCATTAGAACCGCCTCCACAATCTACGTTGTGCCAATGCGCAACGTGGAGTAAAGCCACTCCCAAAGTTGGGCCCTGGATGGGGAGTGTCCTACTACGTGACCAACGTCTGACCAAGGGTTTCCATTGCGTGTCCCTGCTGAGAACCTAGCTGGCACGCATGGAAGGGGGGGGGGGGGGGGGGGAAAGAAGCTTTCTGTTTTCAAGAGTAGGTAAGGTGTTGGTCTCCACTGGTGGCCTGGTCTCGCGGGTGGACGCAAGGGGTTTTTTTGGCTGTCAACAAGGGGGAGGAACGGTGGAGCATGTGAGAGGTTGGCGAGAACAAGGGGGGACAGCCTGTCACAATGATGGGGCACGCATCGCAAGGGGGGGCCCAAGCGGAAAGGCGTGGAGAGAGAGGTGCAAAGGCAGGCAGACGGGGGGGGCGCAATTGGGAGACGGCGGAAGGCAGGGAGGCGCAGTGGCGGACAGAGGAGGGGAGGGCGATGGTTGCCAAAAGGGGGGAGGCATGAGGTGACCAAGTGGTGGGAGGGCAACGCAGTGGTCGCCAGGGAGGGGGGGTGCACTGACGAACAGAGGGTAGGGAGGCACTATAGCAGCAAGAGAAGCGGGGGAGGCGTGATGGTGGGGTGGCGGCACGTAGCGCATCAGTCGGGAGCGTTTTTTTAGTAAGACAATTAAGTTATTCATCCCAATAATAGTAAACCAAGCCTATGCCATCACCATGCTCCCACAATGGAAAACGAGCTTGTATGAGTGCATCACGAGAGTGTTTGGGCAAGCAAAACCATTGGTGCAATAAAACTCAAGCCATCAGAGAAGTCCAATGTAGCTAAGCAAAGTATGACTAAGGAACTTACTTCTAACATAAGAGAAAAGATTCAAATACGCCAAAGAAGAATTCAATATAGCCAAGCAAGGTATGACAAAGAAATTTATTTCTAGCATTAGAGAGGAGGATCTACAAGCCTCCATTTTGTCTTGTTCATATTGGCAAGCTATCCAAAGGAACTAGAGGTGACTAAGTTTGAAGAAGTGAGAACTAGTCTATAGAACTATAGAAAGATCCCAAAGGAGGTCTTGAGTGCAGAGATATCTTCTTCATGTCACAATGTAGGCATTTTGTCGGACTACATGGTATAGAAGTAAATGGAGAGGGGGGGCACAAAGAGAGAGAGAGAGAGAGAGAAACAAGAACACAAACGATGATGAAGGAAACAAACTCTGGTTTGAAAACACAAAGCAAGCTGTCATACAACCATCCCCTCCACAATTGGACTAGCCACATCAATGAGGGCGCCGGACCACAAGGCATGAGGGAAAGGATGTTAGCAGTCTAGTCAGCTCATGTGTGAGTTTGTGTCATGCCTAACATTACCAAGGTATTTAGGCATTTTATTTTGCTCATTATGATGAGTATTTAGGCATTTATTGTTGGCTGACCAGTATTAAATGCGGGCCGACCTACTGCCATTTATAGCACTATTTTGGCCTATATATGCAGGGCTCCCTCCTCAATCATTCTTTCATCAAGAGGATGCAAGCAATGATGAGGAGATGATGACGAAGAAGGCAGCAATGATAATGATGATGATCATCATCATATGATGTAGGAGGCTCAACAGCAGCAGCAGTTATATAGGTCAAGAGAACTAGTTCACTACTGCCCAGGTTAGGCCAACCTGCCCATGATGGGCATAATGTCATCACACCTATAATAATGACCAACCTGCATGTGAAAATGTGCCACCCAACTGCCACATGGAATACACCTAAAACTGATCACAAATGCTGAGAGAAAACAGGCTGAGAATACAATGACAGCACCTAATAAACACATTAAAATGACACATTGTCAAAGCGCCAATGTCTCTGTCATACTCTGACAAAGCTTGCAACCAGGAGATGAAAGCAGGAAACACTCCAAAAGCCAACATTTTGGCCCTGACTGGTGGGTGCTTTTTCCATTAGTGTAGCAGATCCGCAACTTTTCAGCTTGGTAGTTATTTTCCCTGCTTTTGCCTATTTATAGGCTGTGCCCACACTTTCTAGTTCAGAATCTATTTCAGTGGTTATTCTTTCCTCCATCATCACATTCACCTTCTTGCTGCACCCATTCCTCTAATCTTTATTTCCATTATGGTATTAAAGTGCAGACATTTCCCCACTATCGACACTTCACAAATGGCCGATGATTGCTATCCATAGGACTATTGCAGTCCAGACCTATGTTTCTTGCAACAAAAAGCTTCACAGCTAGTCATGTTTGCTGGTGCAATGACACTCACCACTTCCTAACTATCCAGCACGTCCTAATTGCCTGGTGACAGCAAATAGCTGCAGTTTTGCTTATTTTGTCCCTACTCATGGCAGCAATTTCCAGTTGATCAAGGTATCTGTGTAGCTATTGTGGTCAGAAGGGCCACATCTGCAAATGTTGCTATCAAAGTATGGATGATGCAGCCAATGAGCCTCAAGACAGGGTCCCCATCATGGAGATGGAGCTCATGGTAGACCAACTCATGATTGTAATCGTGGAGAAGATTATTCATTATCTTGCTTCATTAGAGAGACCACTGGATCATGCCTTTCTTCACCTCATTAAGCCTGAATAATGAAAGAGATGCTATAACTTTGAAATTGAAGCCTAAACCTACGACTCAAGGATTCAATGATATCTCATTTAAAATATGCAATATCATTACCAACATGGAAGTTTGAGTATACCTTCCATTCTGACAGCTCTCCCATGCTCAAATAAAGAACATGTGCCCCTGTTTAAGATGCATTTGTCCACTCGTCTTAAATGCAAGCACATGGCCACATATCTTCTTGGAAATTTTTGATAGTTCTTAACAATTGTAGAATGAGCATTCCTACTCCATTTTGAAAACTCAAGGCCTCAAATTGAAGGCTAAGATCGTTTACAACAAGATGGGATGGAGAAAAATGACTTTTTCTGTTGTGACAGGCCAAAAGAAGCCACCTTTTCTTGTTAGTTTGACTCATGTTCACCCTTTTACAAGGCAATTCTCTTGACAAAACTCTCCTTCTCTTTCTAAAGACAAGAATCAAAGTCCAATAAAGAAGCAATGGGCATGGAGAAATGCTGAGAAGTTACAAACATGATTTCTTCTCATTGGTCTATTGAAGATTGTCAATTTTTCTTTCTAATTGCTCATCAAAACAAACAGTCTGTTGGGTTTTGGGATCTTACATGAGATGAGTCATGCATTTTGGTGGATAGACACCCACATCAACATCAAATATGAAGTGGACGTCAAAGTTAAAACTCTCATCAGATGGCACCTTCATATATTCAAGGCCCATTTGGTGGCCAAGGGATATGATCAAGGGGAGGGCAATGACTAAATAAAGATCTCCTTAAGCCCACATGATCATACCATCAGACTGGTCCTAGCTTGCATCCAATTGTCAAAGGGCCCATTTTTCAGATGAACACTAGGAGTTCCTTTCTTCCTTGACCTAGTAAATTATTGCCAAAGTATTGCAAGGCCAACTAGTGAACCTTACTCAATGTTACTATGTAGTCAGCTGCAAGCCTTTACAAAAAGAACAAAGCGCAATTTTTACGAGCCAATGTTGAAGATGGGCATGGGACTCCTTTTGCGGGAACATGTCAAGATGGGGAGTTTTACCGGGTGAGAGTTAGGTTGATCCTTTCTCAGGTCTTGGGTTACTTGGGCCCCAAAACGGGGTGCTTGGTGCCTATCCTCCCCAGCTTAATGCTGGTCTCCCCAACGCTGTCAACCAAAGGGAGTGGAAATAAGCAGCATAGTCTGACGAAACCAGAGGCTTAAGGCTTTGGCCTTGTCAGAGCATTTGCATAACCTAGTCGTGCGTACCCAACTCACAAAACAAAACAAAACAAAACAAATAGATCACAATTTTACTTTTTACCATCTCACAGCAGTTCTTAGATTGAGACTGGACAATGTACTAGACTTACATTTTCTAATCTTCTACATTTGTTTTTATGAAATTAAAATCACTTCAAAAGAAGACAGATTGCAGGACAGAAGTTCATGATAGTCAACTTACATTATACTGCAGAGTCCTTAAAGCCACATTGGAGTCATTTACTGTTGCCCGGAACCTTATCCCCTCCCCAGATATCACAACAAAATCTTCTTGTATCAGAGATGATGCCACCCACTGCTCACTACTACCTTGAAAAGTTGACAGATGATCTGTAGCATTTCTGGGCAATGTTATAGATACTGCACCTGAATCGACTCTCAAAAGAATCTCCACTTCTAGCTCTTGCATATCTTCTGTTTGAAGTTAGATAAACATGACAGAATCATGTCGGCACGATAGACATTCTTGAGCTTCAATGCATTGGCCAATTACAAGGATTACCTCTTGTGTCATATTCATCTGGATCACCTACAGTTATGAGCCTGGAATCTGATGGGACCAACGATCCATTCTCGTAAAATCCATGGCTTAAAAAGCCAGAAGAGTCAAGCAAGGCTTTAAAAGGAGCATAAATAAATGGAGGGTCATTAACTGCCAAAATTGTCGCAACAATGCTTCCATTTACTGATGCACCATACTCATCCACAACAGAGATGACAATTGAATCATTGCCATTGAAATTAGTGTCTCTGCAAACACCACAAAAACCATATTCCTTGATTGTCAGAATGCACCAACTGGGCTCCCACCTTGTAACAAGGTGTCTATCATACAACATTTCAAATATTGTAAAGTAAGCCTTTTTGAGAATACAAATAATGAAATCTCCTGAGCACTCAAGAAACAAAAGCTTTTTACTAAGGTTCAAGCATTGGATTTTGGGAACAAACTGTTCTATACATTGAAACTAAATAGTTGATAAAATGAACACAGACACTCTTTCATTGGTTGAACATTTGTAAAAAGCAAAGAATTTCACAAATGGAACATTTAGAAAACAAAAGTGTTTTGATTTGTTCACTGCTATGATACAAAGTGTGACAAAGGACATACACGCTGCAATCTCTTTTCTGCACACATGACAAAGTACTAAACATGATGAAAGAAATTCACAATGCTGGTATTGTTACTAAGGGGAAGGTTATGTCAAATAGTAGCTCACAAGTATGTGTCTTGTATGCAAATACATGCTACTGTTCTAAACATTTTTTTGTTTTAGCAAACGAGTCTTTAAATATAAGGAAATTCACCTCTCATTTATATTGATGTTTTGGAGACATGACAATTTCTTTTAAGTTCTCTAAGCAAACTACATGTCATCCCTTTTCCCAGTGTATTGGCCCAATCATAGCAAGTGACTTACATACAGGTAGTCTAAAACTTGGTAATATGGTCCGAATCCTTGATATTGTCTTCCTCTTGTGAATGCAAGTGGACTAACAAAGCGCCCAAAATATAAGCTCCTTGAATAGCTAAAAGATACATATGGGATATACAAAGAGGATGAGAACAAAGGAACATGAACAAGATGTTAGCCGGATTGTTAACTCATGTGCAAGTCTGTGCATGCCTCTCAGGGCTGGCACATTATCATTATTTTAAGCATTCTTCTAGTCAATTATATGTCGCATTTGTGGCATTTGTGCGGGCATTGCACGTGAAGATGTCTTTTGAGGCCAAGACAGAGTTTTAGGCGATCATGGACAATAAGGCACCTGTCCGACTAGCTCTTCCATTAGATCAAAAGCTTGATGGCAAGAACTACCACATTTGGCGGGTCATGATACTTGCCATATTGGAGTCCTACGATTTGGCGGAGCTTGTTATGGAGGCTATCCATCGTCCTTCTTCACGAGACGAGTCTAGACTCTCTTCCAGTGATAAGGTGGAGTTGGCAAAGGCTCAAGCACATTGGGATAAACTCAAAGCTCGCATTCGCTCGTTGTTATTTCTCTCATGTACTACAGCTATTATCTCTCATATAGAGCATTTGACACTGGCCCGAGAGACATGGCTGGAGTTGCATCAAATGTATGATCGGATGACCCGTCATGAAGCGAGTCTCTTTGGAAGTCTAGATGAGGATGATGAGTGTCAACAAGTCATCATCCATGCAAGAGCATATCAATACGCTCAGGCGGCTGCAGATGCAAGTTCAAAACGCAAGAAAGGTGATCGCTTCTGAAGACATGGCGATAACTCTCCTTTCACAATTACCGCCCTGCTTCAGTGGTTTTCATTCCACCTTGATTACTTCACGGCGGTCTGAGACTCTTCAGCGATAAGAGTTGGTTCCTATAGTCTTGGACCAAGACAAGTAACTAAAAGGAACCAATGCTTCGAAATCAGAGGCCTTGATTGGTCGATCCTCTCAAAAGAAGGAGAAGGACCAAAAGAAGAAGGAGGACAAATCTACGAAGAACAAAGATAAGAAATCTACTTGTCACATTTGTGGCAAAACAAGCAACTAAAAGAATGATTGCCCCAACAAGGAGAAGAAGGAGAAGGAGAAGAAGAAGGAATCTTCAAAGGATTCTGGAGCGGTGGCTGCTCCCTCATCAACTGCTTTCCTCCATTTGGAGGTGGTTGAGGATTCGCCCCTCCCAACTTCTAATGTTGCATTGATGGCCCCATACACTAGGGAGTGGATTGTTGACAGTGTTGCCTCCCGGCACATGACTTCTTCAACAAGTGTTGGTCACTGCGGCCTTCGCATGGCCGAATTCTCATTGGTGACAGTTCATCTATTCCCATTCAAGGACGGGGCAATATGCATCTTATTCCAAATGGACGTGGTGGTGCCCATACATCCGAGGTACTTTATGTGCTAGCTTTGGGATATTATCTTCTCTCAGTGCACAAGATTTGTGCCCTCGGCCTTTTGGTCAAATTCGATGTGGATTCTTTTCAAATTCTTGATCAAGGATCCGAGATAGGTTCATTCTTCAAGTTATGAGGAGAATGGAGTGTACAAGTTGCGGTCTTCTTCTGCCTTGACTTCTCTTCTTCTTACCTCTCAAACTCAGTCCGAGCTTTGGCATGCTCAGTTTGGCCACCTCAATTATGATTACCTTCGGAAGACATCTAAGGGCCAATTTGTTCAAGGTTTGCCGGATATTGCGGTGAGCCAACAGCCTTGTGTATCCTGTATCCGTGGGAAGCAAACTCATGATGTTGTTTCCAGCAAGGCTTCAACGCAGTCTTTGGCACCCTTGAAGCTTGTTTCTACCCATTTTTGTGGACCGATAAGGACAGAGTCCCTTAGAGGGAGCTTGTATTTCATGCTAATTGTGGATGATTACAACAGGATGACATGAGTCTATTTCTTAAAGCTAAAGTCGGAGGCTTTCTCCAACTTTATGGATTGGATGCTCTTTGAGGAGAACCGATCGAGGCAAAAGCTCAAGACCTTACGATCAGATAAGGGTGGAGAATTTGTTTCTAATGAGTTTGCTCGTTTTTGTGCAAATCGTGGTATTCACCACAAGTTTGCCAATACAAACACCCCTCAAGAGAATGGCATCTTGGAGCGGAAAAATCGCAATGTAATTGAGATGCTCCATACCATGCTGGAGCATCATTAGACACCTCTGTTCTATGGGCTGAGGCTCTAGCTACTACAATTCACATCCTTAATCGTTCGCCTACCTTTGCTGCTGTTGGTATGGCTCCATATGAGGCGTACTTTGGATCCAAGCCAGATGTTTCTTATTTCAAGGTTTTTGGGTAATGCCTATATTTACATCCCAAAGACACAACATGACAAATTTGAAGCAGCTTCAAAAAGACAAGTGTTTGTGGGCTATAGCTCGCAATCTCAAGGCTACCAATTGTATGATCTTGTTAAGCGAGATGTCCACACAAGATGTGACATTCGGTTTGTGGAGGTTCCAACCCTAGAGGGGGGTGTGGATCAACCTATTCTTGGAGATTTCGATGATAGCTAGGCCTCAGCAACTATTCCTCTGGAGCCTATGACTCTTGAGGACTCTTCTTCGGATGAGGAGCTTAGTTTCCAACCACCAGATTCACCGATTGCTCCTCCACCGTCAGTGGACCTTCCAAAAACTTCAGCAGATGGCGAGCGACAAGGCAAGATCCTGCCTCCTCCTCGTTGGGCCCGTGACACGCTTCCAAATTCGAGGATCGAGGGGATCCCTGAGGAATGGCAACTGCAAGATGGACCGCAGAGGTCACAGAGACACCATGCACATTCTAGAGAGCTTGTTTACTCTAACTATTATTTGATGTCTCCTGTTATGCAAGGTAGATAGTCTTCCTGTGTAAGGAGGCTTTATAGTCTGATCATTGGCGGAAAGCAATGGAAGCCGAGTTGGAGGCTATTGAGTGGAATAGCACTTGGTACCTTGTGCCTCGTCCCTCTCATAAAAAGATGATTGGTGTCAAATGGGTCTTCAAGACCAAGTACCATAGTGATGGCTCTTTGGACAAGCACAAGGCCCGCCTTGTTACTAAAGGTTTTGCTCAGCGCCCAAGTATTGATTTTCATGATACTTTTTCCCCCACTGCTCATATGGCGACGATCCATGCTGTTTTTGCCTTGGCTGGTCATAGGAGATGGCTCGTCTTTCAATTGGATATGAAGTCATCTTGCTTGAACAGTGATTTGAAGGAGGAGATCTATGTAGAGTAGCCTCTTGGCTTTGATTCCTCATATGGGAAGGTTTACAGGTTGAAGAAGGCCTTGTATGGTCTGAAGCAAGCTTTGCATGCTGGGAACGAGAAGATTGACTCATTTCTCTAGGCAAAGTAGGGATATCGATGCTCTAGGGCCGATCTGCAGCTTTATGTGCACGCTTCCAAGGGTGGTCATGTGTTGTTTATTTTGTATATTAATGACTTAATTGTTACAGGTGACCATGCCCAAAAGGTCGCAGAGATGAAGCAACCTTACATCAGAAGTTCAAGATTACAAATTTAGGACTTCTCCATTTCTTTTTGGGCTACGAGATTTTATTAGACTCAAAGGGGGGTTTTCATCTCTCGACAGAGATATGTACAAGAGCTCTTGGTGACTTTTGAGATGGAGGATTGTCATTCCATTTCTACTCCTTTGGATCCAAACAAAAAGGCCACTTCACATTCAAATTTTCCTTTGGCGGATGCTACCTGCTACTGTCAACTGATCGGATCGTTGATTTGGCTCCTCAATACACGAGTTAATCTATGTTTTGTTGTAGGTCTCTTGGCTGGGTTCATGAGGCCGCCTCAACAAGTGCATTGGCAAGCTACTCAGAGGATACTACAGTATTTGAAGGGGACCTTCGACCTAGGGATTTACTATCTAGCAAGTACAAGTGCTTCCGATCTTGTCCTTGCAGGTTGGAGTGATTCTATTGGGCTGGCGATGTGGACCATAGACCATCTACTACAAGCTATTGTTTTACCTTGGATACAGGTCTTATCTCTTGGAGTAGTAAGAAGCAACCCACGGTAGCCCTATCTTCGACTAAGGTGGAGTATTGGGCCGCGTCTTCTACCACATGTGAGACTGGTGGCTTCGGCGATTGTTGGAGGATCTTGGCTGCCCCCAGACTCATCCTACTATTCTGTGGTGTGACAATGAAAGTTGCATTGCCTTGGCACGGAATCCCGTATTCCATGTCTGGAAAAAGCACATAGAGATCTAGTACCACTTCATCAAGGAGAAACTTTTGGATAAGACCATAGATGTGGAGTATTATAAGACCGAGGACAATCTTCCGGATCTGTTTACAAAGGAGCTTCCCCAAGCTCTACTTTGCCGACATTCTAGATCCCTCAACCTTATGCCTGATCCAAGATCTGAGAGGGGATGTTAGAGATTGCCATCCCCTAGACAAGCATTTTTCTTGATTAGACTATGTACATATGCAGTTTTCCTACCAGGCAGCCATTTCAGAGAGTTTCAGTGTGCAAAGCAAGTTTATTTATTTGTCAGTGCCACATTAGAAGCAGCCATGTAGGATGCAGTCGGACTGCCACATGGCAGTCCAATCGGAGTGTTGTACAGTCGGACAGATTTGCACCACAGTCGGCTCATAAATGCAACCGACCTGATTTTTCTTGTCATTTTCAATAGGCTACAAATAGCTTGACACCAACACACTCATTCTTGCAGTTGCAAATTTTCAAGCGAAGATCAGGCAGATTGCAACAGACTTCGAGGTGCCCACCAAGGAGACATTGTCGAGGTCGAGATATGCAAACATACAAATTGCGCCCATGTACATATCTACATTCCTTTGTATTCAGCACACTTTATATAGCAGATCTTCTTGTTCTCCTCTCTCTCTCTCTCTCTCTCTCTCTCTCTCTCTCTCTCTCTCTCTCTCCGTGTTCACCCTACTCTCTCAGTCTTGGTCCCACGCTTCCGCACTGTTACACTCTGACAAGGGTGATACTAACTTGATTTAACATTAATTACAACAAGTATAAAATTTACGTAAACTGAAAATGCAAATGCTACCACTTAATCTTGTACATTGGACAACCTGTTGGACCCAAAACTTGGCACTTGCACCCCTTGCCGTATTTCTTTAACTTGTATTGCAAATGAATGGAGTACAACTGCGATTCTTTAATCTCCTCCGCTAATCCAAGTGCCTCTTGCTGCTGTCATAAATGACCAACAAGCCTTCAAATCAATTTGTCCCTTGATTTGCTACGGGATTAACCTTCACCCATGCTCCCTAGGAAATAAATTAGCCCCAAATTCAAGTCGGTTGGCTAGACCCTTGAATCCTCCCGAAATACACTAAGTTCAGTTCTGAAAACTCAAATGTTGGGCTAGCTAGACTCTTGAATCCTCTCGAAATACACTGAGTTTAAAGCCTTCAAATCTGAGCACACTTCCAAATGTGACTATCAAACCCTAATTTCTGCTGTAAATTAGGATTTACGACACAAATTCACCAAAATCTCCAACTCCAATGGCTAGATTGCTATAAAACTTAGAGCAAAACTAGGAAATGACTAGAGCTAGAAAGAGAAAGCTATAGAGAGACAAAATCCAAAGATTTGTCACGAGAATTTGGTGAAATCAAGCCGCTAATCCGATTTTCCAGCCCCAAAATGGATTCACCAACAACAAAGAGAATATTAGAGGTTGTAATCTTCAAGAGAAAGTGCATCACCGCGATCAGCAACTTTTCCTAGTCAGGAATATGCAAGCACCTTTACCAAAGTGGTCTCCAATGGCTGAAAATTTGTCCAAAAGGCAAGCAACAGCAGTTGAACCTCTTCCTAACAGCTCCGAAATGCAAAAACCAGATTTCTTTTTCCCTTTAGCCCCAATTCAGCTTACCCAAACTTGCATGCGCAAGTTTTGACAAGTGGCAATCTTCTAATCCCATTTTCTAGCATTTTTCATCTTATTAAATCAATTTTCATATATTAATTCTAAAAATTAATTTAATACTTATTTTAGTATCCAAAACAATAACTCCACAAGCCAATAATTAAATTAACCAACCCAATTTGTATTCCAAGTATCCCTAAGAAATTATTAATCCTTAGATTGGCATTAATTAATTAATTAATGCCTAATCTCTAATGTCACTACTGACATTAGTAGCCAATAAATTGATTTAGGCCAAAATTTAATACCAGGTAACACTTAATCCCTATTAGACATAACTTATTAAAACTTTTGCCTTTGACATCAACTAATATTTCGAGGTCTTAGGTACCACACTATGAAATAATTAATGTGCATCTCACATATGTAAGTCACATTAGCGCATTTGATTAACTTTTAATCAAATGCTATGCAAAGCAATAAATTTCACGTCCTCATGACAATTTAACTCCTAAGATGGCAATAATTTATCAATTAATGCCTAGTTTCTAGTATCACCACTAACACTTACTTCTCAAATAAATGCCCTAGGTCCAAATTGACACCAAGTAGCACCTAGTACCTATCAAGTACAACTAATTACAACTTTTTCTTTTTGTACCCATTGACTCCTCAAGGTCCTTGACCTATCATTTTGTGAAATAACTAACTTGCACATCACACATGCACCTCACATTTGCATATTTGATTAACTTCATCAAATACTAAGCAAAGCATCAAAATGTCACGTCCTTATGCAGACCTCCCCCTTGAAATCCTTACAATCATCTTCAATTGCATTGTTAAGTGTCCAAATGTAAAATATACTAGACTCGAATTTCTATAGGACATCATAGTAAAAAGACATCGACCATTATTGCTTAACCATGCTACTATAAAACACTTGTTGAAAATTTCCAATCAACATATAAAACATAATAAGAATCCAAATTTGTTGCCAAAAGCCCATAAGATGCATCCATTACTAACATATCTCCATTGTTCTAGCCAAACATTCATAATAAAGCATAAACCATGGCTAAACTATCAATGGCATTCATAAATACATTGTTGTTCATAAAACATGTTGAATACCATTGAAAACTAATGACCATCAACTACAAACCAGCAAATGATAATGACTCTTTGATTATCATAAACAGATGATGATGATCATGTACTAATGCAAATATATACTTTCAGAGCTGCAGATGAAAAACCATACCATATACATATCAATTGTAGTGACTAGTACACTGAACAATGATTCCATGGCAAACATACTATCAACAAACAATAGCTTGGATGCATACACTCAAGATTCACTATACACCAAAGCTATCTATCATTGGAAGATCCACTATGCATACTAATTGCAATGACTAATACACTGAATAGTGATTCTACAATAGATATACTATCAACAACCAATACCTTGGATGCATGCCAAATACATCCAAGATCTACTATACATAGAGCTCTCCATCATTAGAAGAGTGGAAGTGCTACCTCCCCCTTGAGCATTAGGCAATGCTTTGGACCCTTGCTCTACTGAACCTGACTAAGCCTAATCCAAAGTCGACTCTAACTAAAGGTATCGAGCTACAATAGCAACAACTGAGAGTGGTCTGTCAAGTCACTCTCTTCCATCCATGTATCCATTGGTGAATAATTCTAAAACTTCAACGTGTATCTCCCAAAAACTTTATATTTGATCTCTCACTTTATGTGCCAATATCTGCTTGGGTCCCAACATCTCATCCAATTCCTCATCTCTAGCTAAATTTCAATAAATACATCTTCTAGCATATCACCATAAAAAAGTCTCAACAAGCTCACATGAGAGGTATTATATATTCGCCAATGTTGAGGCACTTTAAGACTATAAACAATATCACTAATATTCTTCAACACCTAGAGAGAACCATAATAATGCATACTCAACACATCTATAGTGATCAAGTGCCCTCTTTTTCTTTTCCTTTGATCTCTCAAGTGCATACTTAACGTTCTTACAAGCTACATCCATGTTCTCCACATAATGATCAGCCTCAAATATCTTATCCTTTCACAACTTCAAAGTGCAAAATACTTGGCATCCTCCACAACTTCAAATGGAGCCTTATAAGTGGAGCTATACACCATATTATTATATGTAAACTCTACCAAAGGCAAGTACTACTCCCTCTATGACTTACACTCTGATTTATAGCACTTCAAGAGATCTAAAGTTGTGAAGGTTGCCTCTTCGAACTAACCATCTATTTGTGGATGGAAGGATGAAGCAAATTTCAACATAGTATCCATGTTCTCTAACAATCTCTTCTAAAACAAACTCGTCATCCATGGATCTCAATCACTATTTATTGACTCTAGCATGCCATAATACTTAAACACGTGTTGCAAAAATAATTGTGCCATATGATTAGCCTTTATCTTCTTCCTCACTAAAATGAAATGGGCCTGCTTACTAACCTGTAAATGATAATCTATATCCCACCATTCCCTAGATCAAAGATAAAGTCCATAGCAACGCTTTGCCAAGGTCTATCTAATATATACAAGGGCTACAATAAGTGGCATCTTTTGCTTATCATACTTGGCCTTTTGACAAACAATGCATGTGCATACAAACTAATCTAGATCATGTCTCGAAGCTAGCCAATAGAAGAAATGCTCCACTACTTTCACTATATCATCAATGCCTTTGTGCCTTGCATCAAGAGGATGCATGACTCTCAATCATTACACTTGGCCTCAATTATCTTGTAACAGAGTCACCCATGCATCATCACAAAACCATCTCTAAGCCCATAATACTCATCCCTACTACTGCCCACACCCCTACCTTGGCAGATATCTCAATTCGTGGTGCTGTCCAACTGATTGTGACACCTTCTAGAGGTCGTCTTCACATCGCCATCAACTTCTAACACTCCAAATTGCTATGTTTTTAGTCCACACGACCTAGCGACCTATTTTTCATCATCTCCGTTGCTGTGTTTGCTAGTTTCACCCCTAGGAGTGGTACAACACATCATCTTTATCGCTATTGTGTGTTTCCAACTCCTACTACCACCCCAGCATCCAAGCAACAATTCCTAACCATCATCAACTTTATGGAGGCTACATTTACAGTAGTTTCACACCATCTACAATAGGTTACAACCATGACCCTCTTTATCATCCCAACATTGGATACTTTTCTGTTTTCTTCATATCAATCTCTCTCTTCCCTTCTCTCTCCATGTTCGTGTTTTGCTTCTATTGTGGACTCTCACAAATTGACTATCACCATGACATTCAACTTAATCTCACACGTGTACAACTAAAGCATCCCAGCTCAATTATCTCAAGAGCATTAAGTTAAAAATTCACGTTCTCATAACAAATAATATCCATCACCTCTATCATCTTGATAGGTTTTTGGGTAGCCGACGTGCACCCATTACAAATACCTTAGTTGCTTTGGGATGAAACTTTTCAATCATGAAAACAAGGTAGAGACATGACGTACACTTCATCTTGGGAACAATCCTTTTTGGCCTCGCAAAAGGGTATTGGGCCACTAATATTCGTGTTTTCTTATAGATATAACTATGGTGCATTAGTTGCTAATTTAGTCTCCTTAAAACAAACCCAAACAACAATTAATGCTAAATTACCAAAATAAATGAATTTATTTTTTACAATAGGACGAATGCACTCCCAATCCTCTATAAATAGAAGTCTTTTGTTTGTGCATCCCATCTCTCATTCACCATTGTCAACCAGCTTACCATCATCCCTCTCCATGCCTTGCTATCTACACCCCTCTCCAATAGATACCTATGTTCAAGAAACTACTCCAAGTGTTATACTTTCTATTTGTAGCTTTTATGCTTGCTAACGACTTGAGAGCTTAGATAGTTTAGAGCAATAACATGAGCTAACTACATGAGAGCTATTTGAGTTGTAGACATAGCAAGCCTTTGTTGAGATATCGAGCTCCACTCGTGATATGCCAGGGTGACCGTTGTGCATTTATGTCACCGACGTGTCAGTTACAGATGCGGTTGATACACCGCCCATGAATAATAGCTACATGACAGCTATCCTTATCTACTCTAGTTCATGGCTCAGTTAGTATGCCACCTTAGTTAGTTGAGTTTGTTTTGAGACCCATACATAGAGTTCTTCTATTTCCTTGTATGAGAGTTCTTTTTTACTTACACAACTAAGAAGTGGAAAACTGTTTTCAGCCTCCACCCTTGTGTGTATTCCCCATTATGCAAGCAAAAAAGCTACAAGTGAGACTCATTCCTTCTCTCCCACAATCCTGACATGGTATTAGAGCCTTGTTCGTGGTAAGGAGCTCAAGAAAGCAAGCCAAGCTCGCGGTGTTCTGGTAAGAGGAGCAGTGTTGCTTTCATTTTCTGTTTTGGGAGCAGATCTCTGCAAGTAGCACAACCGGAAATTGCAAGAGTGCATTGTCTCAGGTTGAGACGCCCTTCGCGGTGACCCTGTTTTTTTTATTTCAGGCCATTTCGGGGCCTGTTTTGGAGGCGGAAGTTTTCTACACGCACTCAGGAAAAGGCCCAGTTTTATGCTGTGCAACCACTGTTCTACAGGTCGGTGAAAAGTTACTGTAGAAATTGCATCGTATGTCTGTGTGCAGAGACATTGGGAGTTACAGAATCATCCTTGTTGCATATTGATGCAAAATCATCACCAGAAAGTGACTGTGTGGTCAAATACCACTTTCGTCAGTTTTGCAGATTTGCCCTTGTGAGGCTGAAGCTGTGTTCTTTACAGTGACAAAATTTTTTGCAGTGTTCTGTAATGGCGTCTGATTCTCTTTCACAGATTGTCACTGAAAAGCTTGACAAGAACAACTTTCAAGCATGGAAGTTTAGAATGACGAATTTCCTTATGAGAAAAGGATATTGGGAATTTGTTGCAGGAAATGAAGAAGAATCAGTTCTTCCTGATGTTCCCAATCAATAGCAAATGCAAGCATTTAAAGCATGGCATGAGAGAGCCAAGAAAGTTATGTACTGGCTGTCTATCAACATTTCAGACTCTATGATTGTGCATATTCAAGATGCAAGTACGCCAAAGGAGGCATGGGATACTTTGTCAAAAATGTATAGCACAAATACACAAGCCAGGAAAATGCAGCTCAAGCAAGAGTTGCACAATGTGCAAAGAGAAAATATGAGCATCAATAACTACCACATGAAGGTGAAGAAGATTGCAGATGCACTTGCTTCCATTGGGTCGCCAGTGGAAGATGATGATTTAGTTTCTGTGACCTTGAATGGTCTAGGAAAGGATTATGCACAGTTCCGAACATCCATTTCCGTCCGTGAAAGATTTCCTGATTTTGAGGAGTTAATTGCTCTTCTAATTTCTGAGGAGCAGAGAAATGATGGTGCATCTTCTTCAGGAGGAACTTCAAAAGAAGTTGTCTTCTACTCAAATGCTGGAAAAGGTAGAGGCAGAGGTAGAGGTGGCCGAGATCTGGAGGCCGTGGTAGAAATCAGAATATGCAGCAAACTCAAGAAAACCAGTCCTATGGAGGAGGACGTGGTAACTCTAGAGACAGGGGAAGCCAAAGAGGTCGTGGTGGATGGCAAAGAGACCATAATGCAAACAGCAATGTTGAATGCTACTACTGTGGTAAAATGGGTCATATGGCTAAAGACTGCTATAAAAAGCAGTATGACATCATGAATGGAAAATTGCAACAAGGAAATTATGCATCTTCTAGTAGACAGGGTGATGACAGAAATGAGCATTTGTTTATGGTGCAGCACATGAACAATTCTGTGACAAGTACAAAAGAAAGCAACGATGTGTGGTATGTTGACTCAGGTGCATCAAACCACATGACAGGTCATGCAGAATGGATGGAGGATGCAAGGAAAATGGAAAAACCAGGATTTGTGGAGACTGGTGATGATACTGCATATCCTATTGTGCAGATTGGAAAAATTCATTTGTCTATGCAGGATGGGAAAAAAAAATACCTGCTCGATGTATTTCATGTCCCGAATATCACCAAGAATCTGGTTTCTGTTGATCAAATGATTGAGCAGGGCTTGCAGGTCAGATTTAATCCTCATGGATGCTTTGTTGAGGATATGAAAAATAAAGGTCGCTTGATAGCAAAAGGAAAGAAGAAGGGCAGAATGTTTACGTTGGATGCAGACATGTCTGAATTGAGTGCAGCAATGTTTGCACATGGCACCGGTATAGTTGCAGATATTGATATCGGCATAAATGCATTGGTCGTGTTAATATACAGCGACTTAAATCAATACAGGCCCAAAATATTGTTGTAGGATTGCCTAAATTCAAGGTTACAGAAATGCATAAGGTATGTGAAGCCTGCCAATTTGGAAAACAGGCAAGGAAACCGTTTCCTAGACATGTTCAAGAGAGTGAAAAGCCATTGAAATTAATCCACTCTGATGTGTGAACTACTAAAGCTACATCTCTTGGAGGCTGTCATTATTTTGTCACTTTTATTGATGACTATAGCAGAAAAGTTTGGGTATATTTTATGAAAAAGAAAAGTGAAGTTTTTGGGCATTTCAAAACTCTTAAAGCTATGGTTGAAAAAGAAACAGGCCTGCAAATAAAATGCCTAAGGTCAGATGAAAGGAGAGAGTACCTCTTAAATGAGTTTGCAAGGTTCTTGCAGGAGCATGGCATAAAGCAGCAATATTCATGTAGTCATACCCCACAACAAAATGGAATTGCAAAAAGGAAAAACAGGCATATTGGAGAGGTATCTCGTGCCATGCTCAACGAAAAAGACTTGCCAGATTTTTACTAGGCTGAAGCAGTTGCTACAGCAGTCTACATAATGAACAGGACTCCCACTGCAGCAATACATGGAATGACTCCAGAGGAGAGGTATACTGGTAGAAAACCGGATATTTCTCATTTGAAAATTTTTTGTTGCATTGCCTATGTTCATGTGCCAGATGAGTTGAGATCCAAGTTGAATCCAAAAGCTGAGAAGTGCATCTTTATTGGTTCCTCTCTGCAGGCAAAAAGGGTATAGATGTTATAATCCTTCTACTCGTAAGTTTACAGTGAGCAGAGATGTTTTTTATGAGATGAGTAGCCGGTATAAACCAGTAAACATGATTGATGATGTAGATGCACAAAATGGTAATGCTGCACAGAATTCACAGCAACAGTCACAAAATATTAGTGGACCTGGAGTGTCCTCTAGCAGTGGTTCATATTCTTCGCCATGGACAGGCAGATTGAGATCAAGAGAATCTCCTCAAAACAATGCAGATAGTGGTATACAGGTTTCACGAAAAGAAAAAGAGAAGGTAGATCAGCCCATGTTTGATGTGAATGCAGGTCACTCTTATGTGGATGGTGAATCCAGTGGTTCAGAAGAGAGCATTGATGATGAGTTGGGTATTCCTTCTATTGTTACACCTAGAGTAAGGAAGACCAGGGATGTTTTGAGAGCACCTGGGAGTGAACCTACTTTGCGCAGGTCTACCACAGCTAGGTATCCTGTGGATAGGCTGAAATATGATGGATTTACAGCCATTCACTATGCATATATGGTCAAAGTGATACAGAAACCAGAACCCACTTCTTTTTAGCAAGCCATGGGAAAAGAAAAATGGGAGAAAGCCATGGATGAAGAAATGGATGCCTTAGAAGCAAATGCTACATGGAAGTTGGTATCTTTGCCTAAAGGTAAAAATGCAATTGGTTGTAAATGGGTTTATAAGGTGAAGCACAATGCAGATGGTTCTGTGAACAGATACAATGCAAGATTAGTAGTCAAGGGGTATGCACAAACATATGGCATTGACTATGAAAAAACATTCAGTCCGGTTGCAAGGATGGCAACCGCAAGAGCAATCATTGCTATAGCTGCATCAAAGGGATGGTCTTTACATCAGATGGATGTAAAAAATGCCTTCTTACATGGTGATTTGCAAGAAGAGATCTATATGGAGCAACCACCAGGTTATGTGCATGTTGTTCATCCTGAGTTTGTTTGCAGGTTGAAGAAAGCCTTGTATGGCTTGAAGCAAGCACCTAGAGCATAGTCTGACAAGATAGGACAGTATCTTGTCACTATTGGCTTTCAGATTTCCAAGACAAATTTCTCACTTTATGTGAGAAAAACAAAGAAATGTATTATGCTACTTATCATTTATGTTGATGATTTGATTATAACAGGTGACAGTGATGAAGATATCTTTCATGTGAAAATGCTATTGAAGCAAAAGTTTGAGATGAAGGATTTGGGAGAGCTGCATTATTTCTTGGGCATTAAGGTGATTAGATCACCAAGTGGGATATAGCTCTTGCAGAGGCAGTATGGATTGGATATGCTGTCCAAATATGGGATGACAGGCTGTAAGCCTATTTCAATTCCTTTGGAGCAGAATTTGAAGCTGAGCGCAGATGCAGGTGAGCTTCTGGAAGACCCTACTATGTACAGACGCATAGTAGGAAGTTTGATTTATAAGACTATTACTAGGCCAGATTTGAGCTATGCTGTTGGATTGATAAGTCAGTTTATGCAGGCTCCAAGGAAATCGCATTTGGATACGGCTAGACGCATACTCAGGTATATAAAGTTCACATTGCAGTATGAACTATTTTATGAGACTGGGATTCAGATACAGTTGCATGGATACACTGATGCTGATTGGGCTGGTAGTATTTCTGATAGACGATCTACCAGTGGATATGTGTTCTCTTTTGGGAGTGCTGCAGTCACTTGGAGCAGCAAGAAACAGCCTACAGTTGCCTTGTCGAGCACAGAGGCTGAGTACAGGGGCGCAGCAATGGCTGCATGTGAGATAGCTTGGTTGCATAAGCTACTTTATGATATGCATCAACCTACAGATAGACCAATTATCATTTATTGTGACAACATGAGTAGTATACACTTGGCAAATAACCCAGTCTATCATGCTAGAACAAAGCACATTAAGATGCATTATCACTTTGTGCGGGAGAGGGTTTTACTAGGTCTTATTGATCTAGTTTATGTCAGCACAGAGGATCAGGTAGCTGACATATTCACAAAGACATTGGATGCAGAGAAGCTGCGCAAGTTCAGAGACCTGCTTGGTGTGTAGGAATTGGGATTGAGCTTGAGGGGGAGTGTTGAGATATCCAGCTCCACTCGTGATATGCCAGGGTGACCGTTGTGCATTTATGTCACCGACGTGTCAGTTACAGATGCGGTTGGTACACCGCCCATGAATAATAGCTACATGACAGCTATCCTTATCTACTCTAGTTCGTGGCTCAGTTAGTATGCCACCTTAGTTAGTTGAGTTTGTTTTAAGACCCATATATAGGGTTCTTCTATTACCTTGTATGAGAGTTCTTTTTGGCTTACACAACTAAGAAGGGGAAAACTGTTTTCAGCCTCCACCCTTGTGTGTATTCCCCATTGTGCAAGCAAGAAAGCTACAAGTGAGACTCCTTCCTTCTCTCCCACAATCCTGACAGCCTTAAGACAATAAGAGCCTACATTCAGTGCACCATTATTGAACTCTCATAGAGTCTAATATATATTACAATCACTTAGTATAATTTAGCATAATAAGCAACCCTAGTACTTTGTAAGTATTATTTTAATAGGGTACAAGAACTCCCAAATTTGAATTCCGAAGTACTATCTTCGTGAATTCAATTCCTAGTAATTATGCTTTGGTAGATTAATTTTGCAAAATTAAATTAGTATCATTTGTGAGTCATTTAAATGGTATCAAACTATCTACCATGTTTTGGCAAACTTCTCTTAGATATTCTTTTAGTCATAGTTTTGTTTGGCTTATAAATATTTAATGCTCATCAAAGATAGCAAATATAATTGAGAACATGTAAAATCATTCAAGTAATCATGTAAAATGGAGTGATCTAAATCAAGTCATGAGTTTGTTCTCATTTGAATCTATAAGTGAAGCAAATTGGAAAGTGTTTAGTTGGGAACCACTAGGAAAACATTAAAGTCTATATTTGTATCTATTGTGCACAGCAGAAAAACCTGCAAAAGATGATAGCAACCTATTAGGCAATTTCTTGACATGAAATGAGGACCTGTTGTGCAATCACTTGAGGCCAAACTAGAGCAAGAGAATATTAGAAAAGCAGCCACAAATGATAATGGCACTCTATTGTGCATTCCCTTTGTAACCAAATTGGAGCAAGAAACACTAGAAAAGAAGCAAATAAGTTGACACTAACAATGTAGTGAATTGTAACTGACAATGCTCCGAGAAGGAGGAGAAAAGCAAGAGAGGGGAAAAGTCGATAATGGCTATCAAGGAAACTGGAGCTGATAATGCTCCAAGTAAAATTAGGGAAGCAGCAAAAGTTTATTATGGCATCCAAGTTGGAGCTCACCACCCAACAACAACAAAATAAAAACAACTTAATCAGTCAAAGTTGAGCCAGTTTGATGTTCCAAATCCATATGAAAAGCTGGTTTTATAACTAAATTGCTTGAAAAATCCACCCTTATTGTTTAAGAGCATGACAGAATTTCCACCCGAATTTTAGAATTCCAATGGGGTACAAATACACTTAAACGCCATATTTTTGTTAGCACAGGTCCGAGGAGTCGAATGGCATGGCGTCTCATTGTATAGCAGAGTGGTGAAAAGGAGAGGAAAAGGAGAATTATTACCCGAGGTAAAGAAGCGCTTGGAGAGCGGAGTTGACAACAGCAAGGGGTCCAGTGAAGGTAAGGTAGGAGGAGCCTGTGGAGGGGGAAGCTGCTTCAGTATGCCATCGCAAGGGGGCGTCGGCGGCCAGCAGGTACAAGGCCCCATTCTGTGCTCGGACGCTCACGCTCAGCTCGGAAGTGTCGTTCCAATACTCCACTGACACCCCAATCCCATCCCTGTCCCTCGCTCGCACATACAAAGCACACACATTCAGATTGCGGGCCGTGACCAATATTAAATAACATGGTTTTTGCAAATTTAAAAAGCCCTTCAAATTTTCACGACGAAAGGTTTAGCACTCCCCACTTTCCTGGATTTTTTTATTATAAAAAATGGCACATAAGTGTAACTCGAGTCAATTTTCCCTCCAATTTTTCAAGCTAAAGGTCTTTGTATCGACTGCCAAAAAAATTTCATGAAGTGCTTGGGAAAATATTATTGAAAAACATACATAAATGTTATCAGCTTTTTTCTTAATACAACAAATCTTGCATTTTCAAACTACATTTTTTAGAAACATACACGATTTTCTTTACAAGCTAGAGTCTTTCTAGATATTTCTCAAAATAACACATACACGCACGATCTCAATTGTGATGGGGAGCTCAGTAGTCTTAGTTTTATTTATTTATTTGATTTTTTTTTACTTTTTTCTTTTAATTCTTCACCTTGATAATAATTTCATGTCGAGTCTGAGGTGAGGTTATTGGCCTTGCAAACCTCCTCAAATTGCTCTCTAAGAAACTACAGGGGTGATCCCCTACTCTATATTTCTCTATTTGCTTAGCAATTAAGGGAATTTTTGCTTGACCCTTGGAACTATGTGTGACATCTAGTCTTGAGAACTATGAACTAGCCATGTGGGTTCTAGTGTGGAGGGCATAAGCATTGCTGAGTATCCTTCTCTGCACTAAATGAGTGATGATGATTGAGTCACTTGAAGATCCTGCAAGCCCAACATGCAGCACTAATGTGCTCTATCTCTTGTGCGTGCTTTCCTTGTTGCATTAGGCGGCTCATGAGGTCCATGAGTATATCAATCATTTCCTTGCTCTACCCAATCAAAGTTTCATATTGTTGTTCTATACCCAAAATGGCAATTTGGTAATGTCATTTTTTACCATAGCTCATTCATTGTTCTAGGTCATGGTCGTACACTCTTTGTTCTCTTTTGCAAATCCTACCATATCTCCACACATTTGACATACATTAACACATGCAAACAAGTTTGATATGATAGCTCAGGTGCCTTAAAATATTCGCTTAAATTGGAGACCAAATGAGCTAAATTAAGGCTAGTGTGAATGAGCCATGATAATTTTCCCACTACCGAACAATAGGTGTGCTCGTCTCAAAGAGTGGTGCATTCTAGTCTTTGGCTAGCTTCATTGTAGTGTCTCATGGAGTGGCCACTAGCCATGCATCATCAGGATATATATGGATCCACTTACTAAAGAGGATACTTTTGCTATGACACAAAGGTACCCTCCGAATGTTGGACAACCTCCATGCCCAAGATGTATGAGAAAAGACGAAGGTTGATCATCTCAAACGAAATATATATTTTCAAAAATTTAGATTCTTTTTTTAACAAGCTAAAATCCTTATGGGCTGAAATTTAATAAGAAATCCCCAAAGTCAATCAACTTTATCATAAGCTTAGACACCACTTTCCCAAATAGTCCTTGAGGTTTGGGCAAGTGAAGGAGAGGGGGGTGTGTGTGCATGCCCGCATACCCACCACAGGCACATATTTGTCCCCCAACCATAAACACCTACAACGAGAGAGAGAGAGAGAGAGAGAGAGAGAGAGAGAGAGAGAGAGAGAGAGAGAGAGAGAGCTACGCATTGTTGAAACTAGGAAATTTTGAGTGACAAAAAGGAGGGAGGGAGGAATTTCAAATTAGGTTTGATGCGCAAAGAAATCATATGTTAATTATTGTCTCTTGATGCATGCATTGTTTATATTTCTCATAACACTAGGCGCATAGAGATTGCACTCTATAGGTTAAGTATCCAAGTCATCAAAAGAATCATCATCCTCTTGTAATTCTAAAGAATCCATTAATAAAGACAAAAGTACGATAATTAGGTCATAGCATTGCTAAAATATGATATCTGGAGATATATTTCACCATCTAACTAAATACATTCTCATTTTTTGGTTCCTTAACTAGCTTTTCTCTCCAAATATATATACTTTATCATTCGACAAACTTTATGCTTGGCATTTAAGTATCATAGATAGAGGACGCTTAAGGGTGAATGGTTGTGCCTTGATCAAGGTACACACATGATAGTGAAGTTGTGGATATGTGATAGTGTAGCTATGGATGTTATTGTCATTTGTGAAGGTCATGAGCCCCAAGTGTTGTAGATGGAGGATGATTGGCCTTTGAATATAAGATGTCAAGAAATTGATATGTTAATGGAGCATCCACCTCCTAACTTCTATTTTAAATTAGATGGTAGAAAGATTCAAACATTAGAGTTTCCCCTTGATTGATGCATTCATCTCACTGTCAAAGCATTAGATTACTTGTTAGTATCAACATTCTTTTGCTTGAGCTCCTCCATGAACAAGTTTCTCTCACAATCCATCTATTGGTGTGGAATTGCCTATGGTAGTACAAAATGTACCTAGCTCTCTCAAGCAATGTAACAAGTAAGGACATAGCTTCTATGAAATCCTAGAACTTGATCTCTTGAGCATTCAATTGATCAAGAATAGTGTTGAGCTCATTTGGATGACTAGACATGGGAGTGCCATCTTTTCTCTATAAATCGATGAGCTTCTTAATTTATAGATCCAACTCACACCACTCTTTTTCTCATAGAGATCCCATAGCTCTTAAAGGAGGAGCACAATGTCCAAAAAGTATCACCACTTGTATCCTTGGCTATGAACTAGACTTTATTTGACAATGTGAGCATAATAGCGGGCTTGGAAAGCTCATCTAGTTGCAGTCAAAGCTCTACATCCATAGTGTCAAGTTTCATGCCATTAAGATATATGGGCTTTATCTATTCTTTTGCACTAAGCCATTGGAAACTTCTCCTTCTAATAAGCAAAGTTTGTCTCTTTAAGAATCTATAATGATGCTTTAGAAAATTAACAATAATTTAGTAGAAGCTAATAATCCCAAAGAAATGAAGTACTTTATCACTTTTTGCAATATATTGCATAGAACAAACTATACCATAGTCATAAAATAACAGTTATAAAAGATCATGGGCTAAACTTTGGCATATACATTTTGGTCATCTCAAATTTGCTAGTTTGCTACAGTTGTAGAAATCTGTCAAGTTGTCTTCATTACCCTTAAGGCACTTATAAAGCATAATTCTGAGGGTTGTGTATTGGATAAGATGCAATGTGTTTCATTTCCAAAAGATGGTTTAGTGAGAGCTATTTGCAAAATGCAGGTTATACAAGTGATGCTTATGGTCCAATAATGCAAACATCACCTTCTGAAAATCACCTACACTTTTGTGACTTTTGTTGACAATTACTCTAGTCATGCATAGGTGTATATTTTGAAAGCTAAGTTGGATGTGTTCTTATGTACAAACAATTTATATAAATATATGGCAAATAATTTGTTGACAATTACTCTAGTCATGCATGGGTGTATATTTTGTAAGCTAAGTTGGAGGTGTTCTTATGTACAAACACTTTATATAAATATATGACAAACAATTTGTTGGGATCTAAAGTGGGCGCTCTCTATTTTGATTGGGGAGGAATATAGTATTTTATGCATTTCTAGCTGAATATGGGGTAAAATAGCAATGTGTAGTGCTATACATACATCCAAAAAACAGTGTCAATGACAAAAAGAATAGATCTATCATAGAGATGGCATGATGTATGTCAAGCTTTGCCACGAGTTTTGACTTGTGGCTACAGTGTACACATTTTATATTCTAAACAAGTATCTTGCACATCTGATGCACTAAATAGTTATCCCACCAAAACATTGCACTTTGTTACTTTAGATAAGATTTAACATAGAAAAAAGCCCATTTTTGCTTCACATTTATGTTTCGGATTGAATGATTTATGCATTACTATACGTGTAACATGTGAAAAAATTAGTTGAAAAAGCTCTAAATTGTGACTTTGTTGGTCACGTTCCTAAATGCAAGTGTTGCAAGTTATATCATCCACAAACTAAGCTTATATTGGTTAGTCATGATGTTGTCCTTGTGGAAGATGCTTGAGGCCTTTACTTCCACATACCAATGGCATAGGTGTATACTTAGAATCCATGTATGTGACACTTAGTTGCTTATATCCAATGGTGGATAGTCAAATACAACACCAAATGAGACAATATTTTAGCTTGTGTAGGTTTTGAACGAGTCTATAAATCAACCTATTTTTGATGCAGATGTGAATGATGTGCTTAGTGATGAAAGACTAGAGCTTAAGGAGTGTGGGAGGATGCACAAATAGTTGATGTAAATGTTAAATAACACTAAGTTGGATATGCCTTTGTCAAATCATGCTCGTTCTTGGTCTCATAGTGCTTCTTATGCATATCAAACTATGGTTGGCTTCTATGCAATCTAAACATGACGCTTGTCTAAGTTGAAACATAAGATAGATGGTAGCATTGCACTATAAGACTAGACCTATGGCAAAGGGTTCTACTTAGGAAGACCATTGCTCACAACAAATTGCAATATTTGTGCATTAACAACTCGTGATGGTTACATGTTTTAGTCTCATGGTTTTATTTAGAAAAGGAAATAAAGAAAAGTGTGTTGAATGAAGAAAGCATTGTGTGATGTAAAGCAAGCACCATGGACTTGGTATGAGGAGATACATGCAGATGTGATTACGCATGGTTGCTCATTAGTCATAGCGAGGCACATCTTGTTAATTTGAATTTACTTTTAATGTGTCAAACTTAGGCATTTCTTTTGACACATTGACCTTAACTTAAATTTACGTTGTATCAAACAAAGTATGTCAATACATTATTGTGGATATTTGGTCTTAAGGATTGCAAGCCTATGCGACATGATATTCAATTTGTAGTCTTATAAATGAGCAAGCTTATCCATAGTCCATGCACCAAGAATTGGCACATAATGAAGCATATCTTTTGCAATTTGAGTTATACTCAACACATTGGATTGTTTTAACCCAAGGAGGGATCATTCCTTTAAGTTTATATGCTTTTCTTGGTCTTGATTGATGAAAGAAGCATCATAATGTGGCTACTTTGAGTTTTGAAGTTGTGCACAAGGCATCTTTCACACCTATGGTTGAGTGTATTGCACTGCAACATCTTTTGGCTAAATTGGGTGTTGGATAGCCATTTGTCACTAGCACCGTTACCGATACTTAGATCACATAAAGACTTGCATGGAACCTAATGTTTCATGTTTGCAATAAGAACATTGATGTGCATTATCGTTATATTACAAAGAGTCTCTTTGCATGAGATATCATCTTGGCCTATGTGCTAACATAGGTCAACCTTACCAATCTCTTCACATAAGCTTTGCCTAATGAGGATTTTGAAAAGTAGAGAATGACCATGTTAAAGCAATTGTGGATTGATAATAGCACACCGAGCTTGCCATTGCCCTATACATGAGTGCCAACTCTTGTTGGCACTATATTTTGTAGTGATGTGTGTGAACATGCTTAGAGCCATTAAGGCACTTTTCTCTCACTATGAAGCTTTTTTTTCCCCTTGGCTTTGTATTTTATGCCTTTTCGTCCTAGGGAAAACTTAGTCTTGTAAATCTTCTACATCAATACTTCTAAGTACACTTTGTGTTGTGTGATCTCAAGCTTTCTTTCCAAAGCTGTGTGTGTACATTCTTGTAGCCTCAGTTCCAACACATGTTGCACTCTCAACCAACTTCCTAAGTTAATGCAAAGGATCATGCTCCATTCTATGCTTAAAATCATTATGATAGCTCAATAAGTACTCACTTAATGTTTGAATGAAAACCCAAAAAACATGGATTCTCTCACTTACTACTATCACTATCAAGTTTCCCTATAGATAGTTATAGGAATACTTGATTTATAGCAACCACAATCCTATCTTCATATCCTAAATTAACAACCTCCTTAGTTCTTGAAGTGTATCTTGCTTGTGGCACATTTTTAAAATAACTTTGTGATCTCTCTTTCAAAGTCCTTTCTCAACCTTTCTCATCCTTGAAGTCAAGCTTGGTTGCGGCACATTTTTAAAGTAAGTATAAGTTTGTGATCTCTCTTCCAAAATTAAAAGCAAATTATAGTTGTATGCACAGTAATATGAAGGTGAAACTAGACATGCTTTTGACTAGAACCTTTCCTATTGATCAATGGACTTTTGAAACCTCTTCCAAAGTTAAAAGCAAGTTATAGTTATATGCATAGTAATACGAAGGTGAAACTAGACATGCTTTTGACTAGAACATTTCTTATCAATGGACTTTGAAACATCTAAATATTGACATTATGAAGGTCTCTTAAATCCTCAATCAAGGACTTTGCTCAATAAAGAATTAGTAATGCATTCAAGCATAGATATTGATGGAAAATCAAACTAAAAGCTAGATCTAGACCCAAAACCCTCCAACTAGTTATATTGATTAGACAATGAAAGGCTATAGTTGAAGGGAAGGGGTATTTACAATTCTCATATCAACACTCTTGTAGAAGCAATAGACAAAGCCATCACTTCTCATTCATGACGCATTTGATTATATTAGAATGGTGCAATATAATCATTGCATGGCTAGTATTAGAACTAGAGATGATGCATGCTAGATATTGCTTATACATAAATAAGTAATTTCTCTATATAACAAGTTTAGAATATTTTGAATTTTTTGTGTTGGTATGTTGGACAAGTCCTTTAGAGGAGCTTGTCCACTGCTTTTGGCTTTTGTTGGCCTTGAATTGAATCAAACTTTCATTTGGAGAGGGGATCTTACTCGTTGACCCATGCTTTTTCAAAAGCTTAATAATGGTTAGTCTTACAATGAAAAGGATAGAATGACCATCACGTGGTTCTCAAGAAATACTAGGCTTACACAACTTAAAGAGTAGAGGAGACCTTCTTATCACGGTTGAAGTGAACTTGGAACTATTAAAATAGAGAATAATAGATTTTTTAGTCTTTTTAACTAGAGGACAACTTCATTTAAATTTGATGAAATTTATGTATTGTGCCTTGGCTTTGAATTATTTAGCTAGTCATCAAGGCTAATAAATACTAGATACCAAAACTTACATGGCAATGTGAGGCAACCATTAGTATTTTTGGGTCTTCCTTCTATGGGGTTTGTCAAGCTTTCCCTTGAAACTTCCTTATTGTTTAGTTTTATTTGTGGTTAGGCTAAATTTTTTATTCTAATTCATGTGCTTGGTCATATTAGCTTGTATAAACCTTGGTCTTTAACTTCTTACAGGTCTCTCAAGCATTGTGAGGTTGGTAAGATATTGAAATCTTGTTGATTGCATGTAGAAAGGTTGTTCTAGGAATGCTTTTTATCTTCCTTATGTATTACTAGAAGATTATGGAGGTGTTGTAGTGTGCTTTTTATTTTATGTATACACTTGTACAAACAATTGTTCTATTATAGGTTTGGATCTACATGACTGCCCACATGTTGACCTTGCAAATGTATTAGGTGAAAAATGAGCAATTTACTTCATATTTTGTTTGTTTGTGGCATACAATGTTTCTCAAGGTTATCCATGCTTCTTTTGCGCACACAATGTTTCTCATTATTGTCCCATTTCTATTTGCCCATTTTGTTGCATCCAAAATAACATGTAGCAATGAGTCCATAAGGACTTTTCCATTTTTGCTATTTGGTTGACATATGTTAATGCAACAATTAACAAATCCCCATGTTTGGATGGAGCTTCCTTTTATCAAGTGAAGATACTAGTTGTGCAAATTGTTTTGGATGCAAACTCGTTGACAAAGCTAGTTTCCGTTGTGCTAGTATATTGCAATATCTCCACTCACTTTAGACTTGTAATATGAAAAAACAACAATGCAATTTTGCAGCATTTTGCTACCATTGGTCTTAGACCTTCAACATGTCGATACATCCTCCTTGCTTTTCCTTACTATCTTTGTATCATTGAGAGTCACACAAAAGAATTTGCAATAGTAAAATGATAAACTCCTAAGGCCCTCTCCCTTTAATTGATAAACCCATGCAGTCTACTAGTATACATGCTACATCAATTAAGTCAATTCTCCAATGCGCTTAGGATCCTCAATAAATTCTTACCAATATTCTTATTTAAATATCACATTTTCTTTCAAACAACATTCTCTTTGAGCTTTACCATAGTCATTCATATAAGAGAAACTTATCATGTGTCTCTATGACCAATCACATGTCTATAGTGATTCTTTCACATTGCCAAATGTATGCTATTTGCTTTTATCATGGAAACATGATGGTCTTTTGTTACTTTTTTGTTGTAAATTTTACTAATTAATAATATTTGAGCAATAAGCATAGTCCCAAAATGGGTGTCAACAATATGACACTCCCTTTTGTTTAAATGTATTGCGTTTACCTTTTATAGCTATGCTTCAATAAACCAATCATTAGCTTGTAAATCTCAAATAAATACAACATATTATTTAATCTTTCCTATTTTTGTTGGCCTATCCTCTACCTTAAATAATGCATTGGTGGTACGTATTCATCATACTTGACATGATGATAGAAGAAAATTCATAGCGAAAAATCATCGTGTTGTTATTTTAGTACACGCATGTGCACATTGTGGATAGTAACATGCTAGTATACAACCCCATATGGTCTAGGGGTTACCTACAACAAAAATTTTTTAATCATAAATTTGAAGCTAATATAGAGGCTTGGGGGAATGTTGAGATTCCATGCCTTACTGTTGTTAAACTTGTGATCTCTCAGTTAGTTATAGTTAGTGGATGTTGTTTTTGTCTTCTTTGTAAGAGCTCTTAGGATGTAATAGAAAAACTATTCATGGATTGGGTATGGGAGAGGCATGCTCATCAAAGCTAGCAGTCCAAAAATTTGGAAGCAAATTGCAATGAGCAAAATTGAGCGTGGTCTTGGATCACTAGATTATTTGATAAGGCCTTATAGTTGAATGGAAGAGTGTGAGTCTTCCCAATGTTGGGCTTCTTTACTAAGATGTTGGCTTACTTTTTCTCTTTAAAGCCTTGATATGGTAAAGTTATGCTCAAGCCTTGAAACTATAACAATTATATGATAAAACACCACTCATCTCATTGTTAATCCATGGGAGAAAGTTTTAAGAGAAATAGAATGAACTAATGCAGAGATAAAATACAATTCAATTGTAAGCCTCTAAACTTGGTTTAAACCAATACCACTTTTCAATAATGAGCCTAGTATTAATTTGAATCATACATTTACCTTTATACATGAAGAAAAGAGGATCATGGCTAGAAGCAAGAGTGAATATAAGAAATTTCCTTTGACTAAATGTTGCACTTCAAATAAAAGGTTTCCTTGACCTAGGAGATGATTGATTGGTTGCCTTAGGTTTTTTCTAGCCTATATACATTGGATGTGCCATTAGATTCAATTGTAACCTCTCAACTTGGTTTACACCAGCACCATTTTTCAATAACAAGTCTATCATTGACTCGAATCCTATGTTTACCATTAGACATGAAGAAAAGAGGATTGTGGGGTTGAAAGCATGTGTAGATATCCGAAACCTCATTTGACTAAATGTGTTGCACTTCAAAGAAAATGTTTCCTTGACTTAGGAGATGAAAGATTGGTTGTCTCGTGTTTTTTCAAGCATATATACATAAAATGTGCCATGACAAGATTTAAGGATAGTGATATTAGAACTAGAGGAATTCCAATTGACAAGACCAAGAGGTTTAAGGTTAATAGACACATCCATTAGTTTGCTAAAGTTAAGGACTAAAGATTCATAGCTAAAACAAGACATAGAAGGTTAACTTTGGAGTCTTGGAAAGTTAATCCATCCACAAGGATCAACCATTTGGTATGGAGAATTGTTATGATAAAAATGCTTACTAGAGATAGGCTATTGAAGTGGATGCATGTTTCTAGTCACTCCCCCATTTGTATAACTTTAGGACGAGTGGTGTGTAGCCCATTTAACTGATGCCTTTGAAGTCAATACCTAAGGGAGATACATTATGCTAATGCAATAACCGACTACTATAGTGGATAATAACTCTACTGTTAGTCCATTATGGACTAATGTGGCACAAGAGGGGCATTTATGCGTCTTAAGTTTGCCATGTGTCTCAAAGGAATGCATGCAAGTTCTTCTTGGTAAGCGGCCAAGAACTGAGTCGATGCCCTCTGAGCAACATACGACTCCATTGGATTTCAAGAATGCTCTTAGGAATGGTGAGGTTAACATGACAAAGATTGATAAGACGTTGAAGAATGAATAGGTGAAATATAATGAAGCATACAGAGCTAAAGCTTAGCAGGGAGCTCGAGTGCACAAATTGGTCACGATCTCTATTGATCAAGTCAAGCAGAGATACACTGTTTTGTTATCTACTGGTGTGCATATGTATTTTCTTGGTAAACCCCCATTGCTGGAGGAATTCTCCAGATGCTTTGAGCTTACATATCAAGGGATTCTTTCATGTCATACTTGGATCCAAGGCAAAGAGGGATTGGGTGTTGGCATCTTTTGTCGGTTTCCGTGGTATTCTAGTGTATGTCTTGCCTTGGACATCCTCCTTTTCCCTGGATGGAGTGTTGCAGCATGAATGTCCTATGTGGGTTGAGTTTGTTGATATGCCTCCTTGGCTCGTGGAGGAGACATCTATTATTGCAGCAACGATGGGCAAGGTCTTGTACACTCCTACTCTAGCAACCCCCTAGAGGATTAGCTGCTTAATTAGCCTTTATTATTATTTTGGTGTAGTGTTCAGTTTTTGACGGCTAGCCATTTGGCTCTTTTCGTTGAAAAGAGACCCCAACAATCATGGGGGGATGCTTAAGCCGTCTTGCCATGCTTGCATACTATGGGATTGTAGGAATGATCCTCCTGAATACCCCCACTTGTAGGATGCTAATGGTATGGAAACTGTGCTTGGTGTTAGATTCTCTGCCTTCCTTGATTCTTGCTACTTGTGCAAATCTAGCGGTCATTTTTCTCGGGCTTGCCCTCTTAAGAATCCAATCAAAGAAGTTAATGCTTCTCCTGAGAATACAGTGAATGCTCTTGTGGAGGTGATTGGAAAATGACTTTGTGTGGCACTGATAGATCCCATGGCAATGGCACCATGAATTTGGTGGAACAAGAGAGCCGGCCGCACTTTGAAAATGCTTGTGAATTAATGGATATTGCCTTGGTCTCCAACCGGAAGATGAATCGCAGTTTACTTGGGATAATAAACATATTGGTTCCACTTGGAGTGGTAGCAGGTTGGATAGAGTGTATGCTACATTTGGTGCATGGTGGATAGGGGGTGGTGTGAAGTATAGACTATTGGATGAAGTGATGTCATTTGATCATGTACCAGTTCTTATTTCCTTTAGGCTTATTTTGTTGTCAGAAAACAATGAGGGGCCTTCACCCTTCTGGTTCAATGTATCCTTTCTAAATGATGAAGGTTTTGTTAAGAAGGTTGAGGATGCTTGGAGTAGAGTAGCTAAAGGCTCTCATGTGTTTGCTTGGCAAAAAGCTCTTGATGTAGTTACTTGGGTCGTGAAGGATCGTGGCAAGCTTAAAGCAACATTAAGGAATAAAGCTTTGGAGGGGACTACCAGAGCTAGAAACTTGGTTCTAGCTGCCCTTACAAGTGAGCCAGGTGATGCATGCATGCAGACTTGTCTAAGAGACATTGATATGTTTTTAAGCTTACATGAAGAAGAAGGAATACGAGAAACTAAGATTCAGCTAAGGAGTAAGTGGAAGGTCTGTGGAGATGGACCTAACAAGCTTTTTTCCTCTCAGTTGAAAGTTAAGCAGAAAAAAGAAACTATAGCTGAAGTGCAATTGTTGGGATTGCCCCTCCCACTCCTTTGAACTATAATCAATGTATTTGCTCTTTTTTGGAAGATTCGGCTTCTATTATTCTTGATTAGGACCTTTTCTTGGATCGACCTTTCATAGTGGATGAGGTGAAAAATGCAGTCTTCAACATGAAAGTTGGGAAAGCTCCTAAGAAGGATAGGTTGCCTGCAGATCTGTTTCAGAAAATTTGGAGCTCCTATAGCAATGACTTGGTGAAGTTAATGAACCTTATGAGGGATACTGGGGAAATGCATGTAGATTTCAATAGTGGGATAATTAAACCTTTTCCTAAAGCCCATGATCGCACTAAGGTGATCAATTGGAGACCACTCACTCTCTTGAGCTTCACTTATAAAGCTATGGCGAAGACCTTGGCTTTAAGGGTCAAACACTTATTTGCTAAGCTTATTTAGGATATGCAGTATGGATTTGTATTTGGCATGAAGATTCATGATGCAGTATTGAACTTGATTTTTTCAATGGATTATGCACTTAGCCTGCAGATTGACTTTGTCCTAAATAATATGGATTGGGACAAGGCATATGACAGGGTTAGTTGGTCATTTGTGTTGCATATAGTCTTAGCAATGAAATTTGGCTTTGTCTTTTGCAAAATGGTAGCATCTCTGTTTAGCAATGCCATAGTAGTACTTCACATTAATGGTACTCTTACACCAGGTTTTTAGCTTGAGAGGTCCATCAGACAGGGTTGTCCTTTGGCCCCTTTGCTCTTCACCCTCATCACGAATCTGCTACTCAGGAAAATTGATAAGGCTATGGTCTATTCGAGCTTTGTCACTACCGAATGGGTCAACTAATGCAGTTCAGTTTTTTGCTAATGATAATGCATGAATTGTGGTGGTTGATCAGCATTTTGTCAATAACTTGATGAGTGTTTACACTGAATTTTTTGAGCTTTCTACCTCTAAAATCAAATTTTCTAAGTCAGAGCTCTTTTGGTTATCTTGGAGTGATCCAAAGACTTGGGTGATGCAATTGGGTTTTAAAGTAGTCAAACGAGGTGAAATTATCAAGTATTTAGGTGCCCCCATAGGGGTAGGCATATCTCTAACCCAAAGATTCAATTGGTGTCTAAAGAAATTCCAAGACAAGGTTAAAAAGTGGGCGGAAAGCTCTTTCTCATTTGTTGGCATAATTACATTGATTAAGACTTTCCTCTCATCCTCAGTGGTATATATTGACTCACGGATGCCTTTCAACAACTCTACTTGGGACAAAATTGAGAAGTTGATGCGGGACCTTTTATGGTGCATAAATGGGGAGATATCTAAGTCTCAAATCAGTTGGGATTTGATCGCAAAAGATAAGAAGAATAGGGGAGGGCTCGATTGGAATATTTGTTTGCTAAATCCCTTAGCCTATCTTTGGTGCTTCTCAAGAGGATGGATGCTTGTCAAACTTGGTCAATTTTACTAAAGTTCTAGATTGAGAGGGCTAAGATTCGAAGTGGTGTATGGTTGAATCTTTCTTGTCAAGACATTATTTCTTGTCCTCACCTCAAGATATCAATTCCGCAATCTGATACTACTCAAGCTTTGGTTGCTAAATGGTAGAAGCTAATCACTGCCTCTTCATGGTCTTCCAAGGGTCCTATGTATGGTGATTCTTCACTTTCTAGAAGTGTGTAGCTACCTTCTTTTGCGTATGACCCAAAGTGTGCCCCAATACTCATAAATAGCAGATTGGCAAAATCATTGCACGATAAAGGAGTTAGAATACAGGATAATCTATGGGACAATGTTGAATGCTCTTGGATGCAAGTGAACTCGATTCAGATCAAATATGGGTTGAACAATAAGGAGTTTAACTTCTTATGCTCTATTTTGATTCATCTAAAGCCATCATGACCGACCTTGCTGTCGAAAAAGGATGATTCAATATTGAAGGATATTGTTAGCCCTGTGGCAAGCCTTGAAGAAGTGTTTTGCAAAAATGGATGTGTCGATCATTAGCCTACAATCCTGAAGGCAATGGAAAGAGTGAGAAAGGACATCAACCTATTCTCAAAGCTCTAGCAAAGTCTTGTAGAGGGAAGATCAAAGAATGGCCTAAAATGCTACCTTTTGCATTATGGGCTGACCAGACTACTCACAGTACAGTGACTGGCTATATGCCAGCTGAACTTACGCATGGACAACAACCAATTATGCCAATTGAAGAATCTATTCTCACATGGAGTCTTCTACATTGGGAGGAGGGCATCAGTAGAGAAGAGTTGCTGACTTTGCACATATGGCAGCTAGAAAGAAGGCCTGAAGGTGACTCACTTCAAATCTCTGTTGGATGTATAAGCGCCCTCCACTAGCATCTTCCTCTCTGTGCAATAGTGCAAGCGGAAGAAAGAGTATTCTGTGGCTAGCACTATCACTTGGAAGAAGCGACTTAAAAGACTCTATAAGGCTATACCATCCCATAGATTGAATGTATTTCGTGGCTCTTGTTGCTTAAGAAGCTCCCTCCCAAGTGTCGTTTGGCTGACAAACTCCAAATATCCCCTCGATGTCCTTTGTGCAAGAGAGCAATGGAGATTGATAAGCATCTCTTTTGGGACTATGTGCAAGTGAGGCCTGTTTGGAGAAAAGTGAAGGAGTGGCTTAAACATTCCAATCTGAATGACATGTTTTGCTTTTCAGTTGCCTTATTTGGTGATCAAGGCTCACTGGATGATGATATTGGGAGATTGATTAATCTCTTATCTGCCACACTTTGAAGTTTATTTAGTCGTGGAGGAATGTATGTGTTTTCAGATCTTGCAGTTTCAAGAGTCTTGATGGTGCTTTAGGTACACTAAAGGATGAGATTTGCTGGTTTTGAAGTAACTCAAGGATTCTTATCGGTTGTTTAAGCTGTTTTGTAAAAAACTCTGTGATTTGGCTTAGGCCAAGGGGCATATCTTTTATGCTGTAATTTTATTTACTTCTTTTGATGAATGTTAATATTTGCACGCATTTTAAAAAAACTTTAGGACATCTCACACCTATCCCAACCTTATAGATGTAGAGGAGTCCATAAGAATGTGTATAAATGATTGCAAAAATCTCTCCATAATAAGATTTCCTAGAAGCATTCCCTCCTTCAAGGGAGATGTATATCAAGTTTGACAAAGACCTAATAGACTATTTTGATAAGCTAAAGTGAAACATAAAGTATAAGTATCGAGAATGGTTACAAACTATATAAGCTAAAGCAAAACTAGGTTTAAAAAATTATCCTATCTCAAATAATAACCTAGTTATCATTAACCACGTGGCCTTTGTTAAATAGCAAGAATCTTATTATAAGCTATATTTGAGAACGTACCAATTGAAGTTAGTTGGCGTGTCCTCGAGATCTTTTATGAAACCAAATGGGATTAGGATATTAGGGGGGTTTGGAATGACTTTGATTGAGACATCACCATAAGCAAAATTTTTATTCCAATCTTGCATTAAATATGTGAAGGTATCATCACCAGTGTACCCTTGAATTGGAATATATATTATTCGTTGCTCATCGATTATGCATTTTCCATGTAGAGGATCCTGAAAAAAAACAAATGTCCTCTCTCTTATTCAAGTTTATTGTGCACATTGCATTCATAGTCCAATGGTTAAGTATGACATTATTTTAAGTGATTACTTGTTTGGGAGGTGTGAAAGGAATCCTGTTGTAGGTTTCTACTACATAAAGATATAATGCATAATGATGATGCTTAAATATATGTTGCTAGAATACATTTTTTAAAGGATTGCTATTTTAATCGTATATACGACAAACTTCCCTTAAGAAGTAACCCAAAAATGATTATACAACCAAAGCAAAGAGGGTGCTACAACTCTCAACCTTCAAATTTACATCTCACTCTCTTAAGTAAATCATTCAACTATTATCCAACCAAAACGAAAGGATGCTAGAGTTATCAAACTTTTCTTTCACATCTCTCTTATGTTTACTAAGGAATGTAATAATACACTATTGCATTCTTAGAGCAATCTCAAGGTTCTCCCTTTTACATAATCGATTAATCTACCTAAACCTCTATAAAGATTATCCTTTTCACACAATAGAGATTGTCTTTATAGCCTTTTCCTTTATTGAAAGCATTATCAATCCAACAGTGAATTTCGAGTATCCATAAAGAGGTCATACATTTCCAAGTTAGATATTCACATGGTTTCCAACTAGCACTTGCATTGATGATGGTCATCATAAGTACATGTATAATGCAAGAGTCACTAAAAACATCTCATGGATTATAGAGTATCAAAGTAATACCATGAGTAATAGTGTGTATGCCATGGCAAAGCTTTGCTATGTTGAGTGGTCTCCCTGCAACTTACTACAAAGAACCTCATGTGAGTACCTACTATAAAATAAAGACCATCTCTTAAACCCATGTGGATTATTTTACATATCTTCATGGGCAATGTATACATGGCTAGCTTTCTTGTTCTTGATATACATATCTTCATGGGTAGTGCATACATGGCTAGCTTTCCTATTCTTGATATACATTTCTTGATTGATTTATGTGAAGGAGCCATCTTTCATCCTTGAATGTACATGTAGGGTGGTAATAGTTCTTAAAAGCCCTTGCTTGGCACTTTGAGAGTTGCTACTATAGATAATGCATGCTTAAGTTATGCATTTTGTAGCCATTTGTTGCACTATATGTGCGAAGAAATAATATTTATGCTTAATACCTTGTTGTCAAAGCTCATAGAACACTTAATATATGTGACCTCACACATGGCCATGCATTTGATTTTTAAATTATATCTCCTTCTTCCAATCATAACAATATATACTTTCTTATCTTCATAATTGGGAAGGATCATACCTATATTGTTGATTTTCCTCTCTATTTGTGGTAGAACCATTGCCATCTTTGATTTATTCTTTCTTAATGTAGAGACCTAACCAATATAATGGTCTCACTAAAAATACATGGTCATAAAGTATCCTTTATTTCCCTATGTTTACTGCAAAGCGAAGGAAGTGGAAAATGAGGCATCAAGAGGAAAAGTGCAAGATGGAAAAAAGGAAAGGTGCCCTACAAAATAGTGGACCTGGAGAAAATCTAAAAGCATGGGAACAACCACCAGGAGTCTAAGACACAACCTTAGAAGCCACAAGAAGCCAAAGCAAAAAGACGCACCTTTAAAATATAAAGGCATAGCCAAAACCTCTATAAAAGAGCGCCAGGCTCTCTCCTGTGCAAATTGTAACCATAAATGGGTAGGAGGACCAAGCTAGGAAGAGAAGAGGACAAATAGGAAAAAGGGCCTAGGCCATGACCAGCCATGTACAAAAGGGGATAAGGGGATGACCGCCCAAAAGGGATTTTATAGAGTCTTGTATATAAAGTTCAAAAAGTGAATGGGAGCTCATTCTTTGGTGTGTGGCAAAGTGGACTCTTCTTCTTCTCTTCTTCTCTTCTCTTGCTTGTGTGTGAGTGCTTGAGGGAGGTAGTGTGAGTGAGTGAGTGTGTGAGGGTGAGGGATCTTGGAGGAGAAGCCATTCTTCTTCTCCTCTCTTCTCTTCTTCTCTTCTCCTCTCATCTCGTACGTGGCTATGGAGGATGGAGCTTCAAGGGAGAGGCTTGAGGATGCTTGAGCTTGCATCACGAATGGTGGAGTTATTGGAGTGCTTGAGAGAGGGAGCAACTCAATCGGACATCAAGGTAAGCTCAGTATACTTGTAGAGAGGGATAATGCATTGGTTATGTGAGGGGTAGCCATTAGTGCTTGCTTGAAACGCCTGAAAAATAAGCGGTCCGTGGGTCTTGGCGGTTGAGCTTGAGCTCCACCTCTACATTTTGATTCCGTTGCCAGGACCGACGGATTCAAGCTTGAGCACTTGTGTGCTTCAAATCAAGCATCGAAGTAAGGGTTTCATCCTCGAACTGGAGCTTCAGATAGATAGGAAGTGTTGAGTCTTTAATCTGTGCTACAAGTAAGTATTTTTGGTTTTTGATGGTTAGTTGGGTAGGAGAAATTAGCTCAATACTTTTCTTTCGATTCTTGTTGCATTTAGAGTAGGTTAAGGTTAGGAGATTGGTTGGAAAAGTGTAGAGTTTGCTGTTGTAAAAGAGGCCAAACAGGACATAGATCTGGGAAAAACAAGGAGGAGTGTTGAAGGGGGTTAAGGTCGACAAGCGAGGGGGTAGGAGTGGCCAGAACCTTGTGAGACAAGGGTTTAATAGCCAGGAGACCAAGGGGGAGCTCATTTGAAACCCTGGTTGTTTGAGAGAGAGAGAGAGAGAGAGAGAGAGAGAGAGAGAGAGAGAGAGAGAGAGAGAGAGAGAGAGAGAGAGTTATATTAACGTCTTCTAAAGACCAAAACTGGCCTATGAGACAAACTGTGATACAACTGATGAGGTTCAGCTATCCAAAATAAAAGTGCTGAATGAAAAGCTAAAAAACTAAAAACTGAAAATACGGTGTTGTGAGTGTGATAAGTGTCGTGTATGTGTATGTGCGTATGTAGCTCTGGTACTCCAGATAATGGCTACAAAAGGGGGACAAATGTCGGCTGTGATAGGGGAACAACTGTCGGCTGTGATAAAGTGGTGCGATGTGTATATGTAAAGATGCAGGGAGATATACTATCCTGGGATGTAGTAGCAGTCGTCGAAGTCGCTAATAGCAGGTAATCCCTCCTGGATGCAGGATGTGGTACATCGGCGGTGGAGAAAGAGCAAACTGGAGATCTGAGATCCAATGTGTCGAGTGTCGTCGGATCTCAGTCTGTTGTCGATGTAGATCAAGAATCCTCCGGATCTCCTGTCAGTGTGGCTGTGGGGTCCGAAACCCACGGATCCTCGTGCGGCGTCGGGTACGCTGGTCCTCAGCCTGCTGTAGTGTGAGCTCGGAGGTCTGGCTGGAGGCTAGTACAGTAGCTCTCACTCTGTCTGTCTGAAAGAACTGTGTAATAGTCGTCTGGGTGGGCCCCTCTCTGACTGGGACCCGCTGTGTACTCTGCTCTCTGATGTGCCATGCCTCTCCCAGAAAACGGCCAAATGATCTCTGATCCATATCAGTCATACATCCCTGAAGTGAGCTGCTCAATGTGTATCTAGATCTCAACTCTGAGTATGCCGGGCATCTGAGAACAAAATGCTCCTCACTCTCCACCTCTGATCTGCAAAGGGGGCATATCCTCTCCTCCCGTGGGATGCCACTGGCTCTGCCACTCTCAATCATAAGTTGATGTGATGATACCCTGAGCTGTCCAATAAGAACTCTCAATCGATGTGGCATATAGATTTGCATATATCTCGGAATCTCTATGAATCCCTGCTCTGATATGCTCAAGAACTATGTATAATAATGTGCCATCTTCGATGGCAGTGGCTGTGCAGGGGTGACCCATGTCCTCTGTATATAAATATGCCATATCTCCTGTCTGATGACTCTATTCCTCTTAGAGAGAGAGAGGGTGTAAGTGGGAGCCTGAATATCATATAGAAGAGGTGGGAGTCTATCAATGTCCAGCCCATGTCTGTCAAACCAAGCTCTAGTCTGTGCATACCATGATGTGGTATCCCCCGCTCGAGCCATCTCCTGAGATGCCATATATGCTCTGTATGCAATGCGATCTCTGTCCATATCTTGAAATCTGTGTAGGAAGCAGACTGTCTGAAATAATGCCTCGACTAGCATGGGCGGTGTGGCAAGCTCTGCTCGCACAATGTCATGTGGGACTGAGGCCTTGCTGCGAATCAATCTAGATATCATGATCACCTGAGGTCTCTCCATCAATGTCCATACATAATCGGCAAGGCCTGGCCCCCATATAGCTGCTCCATACATCAGTGCTGGAGTGACTAGAGTATCAAAGAGCCACCCCTTGGTGCGGGGCTCCTGGAAATGTGCCTGATGACACTGTCGCTCCATAAGAGCCAATGCTGAGTATCCTCTAGTGAGGCGGTCACGAGCTACCTGTGTCATCGAGAAAATCCCTGAAGCTGCTGTAAAGGTGACTCCCAAATATACATATGATCCAGTGACCTCAATACTCCCTCCTGCTGCCATGAAAATACTCTGTCTGCGTATCTGAGCTTATGTATGGAATATAAGAACCTTGGTTTTACCAAGGTTCACTGTCATGCCTCTCTGTATGCAAAAATCATCCAATGCTAATAAATGCTACTGTAATCCCTGAGCTGAATCTGAGACCAACACAATGTCATCTGCATATAGTAAGATATGAACTGTGGCTCCACTGAGATCTATACCTCCACCGGCTCGCTGTTGAATAAACTCTGCTATCTCATCAATGTATAGCCCAAATAGAGTCGGTGAGAGTGGGCATCCTTGTTTCACACCAATGGTGCTCACAAGGGGATCTGATATACCTCCCCGACATCTGACTCTGCCAGTAACCCGCTCATATAGTGCATAAATACCCAACATCATGTCATCATCCACCCCAGATCAAGTAGGCGTCTGAAAAGCCTCTCTCTCGGAACCGTGTCAAAGGCTTTGCGGAAATCCACAAAGCAACAATACAATCTCTGTTTCTTCACTCGTGTCTGGTTGATCAGACAACGGAGAGTGAAGATGTGGTCTATGGTAGAAAATGCCCGTCTGAACCCTGCCTGTCCGGGTGTGCGTATGCACTCTCTCTCTGCCAGCGTGCTGAGCTCCTCCTCCATTACCGTGCCATAAAGTTTGGCCAAAACTGGCCCAATCATGATAGTCCTATATGTGTTAGGATCCATAGGATCCCCTGACTTGTGGATAGGTACAATGGTGTGCTCTGTCCACGAGTCAGGGAACCCCTCAGACAATGCACGGTTGAAGAGGTGAGCAATGAGTGGAGCCAATGTGTCTCTGCCATATATAATATGCTCTGCCTGAAGATCAAACTGGTCTCGAGCGCGGCCATGCTGTAACCGTGAGATAGCATGTTTCACCATACTAGTGGTGAAAAAGGATGAAATACCCGATCTCGGTGTACATGGTGTGGGTATCAGCGGCTGTGCGGGTACATGATATAAACTCTGTGCGTATCCATGCCATACTGCAGGGTCATGTATCGGTGTGAGTGAGCGTGGTTCTCTGATCTGCCTCCATGCCTCTGCACAATCTCTGCTCATAAGAAGGTGGTATATATCCCAATATCTCTCCTCCTCCCATTCCTGCTTTTTACGGCAGGTCAAGCGGTGCATGCGTCTCTGCGCCTATCTGTGTGTGATCTCTCCTCTGGCCTCCAAATCGCGTAGCTATCGACGTAGATCTTTGCACTCATCATCATACCACCTGTTCTGTGGTATGGTACCGGTCCGAGGGGGTGCGTGTATGTGTGATGTGGAAAACTGAGTGTAGCAGAATCATGCAGAATGCGTGTGATATCAGTGGTCAGTGTATCAAGGGGTGCATATGGATCAAGTGTCGTGATGTGCTCCTCCAGATGCTGTGAGTAAACATGTGAGAGCTCATGAGTGAAGTGTATGGTAGTATGCATGTGGGGTATGATATCTGCGGGTGGTGATGGTAATGAGGTGAGGAGTGAGAAATTGAGAAAGGTGTGATCGGCACCGAGTGGAAGTCTCCCAAGGCCGAAGGACTCAATAGTATGCATCCCATCGATCGTTCCGAGCAGATAATCTACAGTACTCTCGCCCCCCCCATGTGGGAAGCATGTAAGACCTCCTGAATATGGCCATCGTGCCATCCCGTTATAAATAACGAGATGATGTCTACTACCAAGCTCAAGTAAATGCCCTCCATACCCTGTGGCGTCTGGCCCAGTATCTGCTGACTCCCGACTGATCCCCAACTCCTCAGGGTCTAATGCTCTCATGATCTCTGGCTGCTCCATATCAAAACTCTCACACTGTCGGCTCTGTGCGTGCTCGTTGAAGTCCCCCATAAGGAAGACCTCACCCAAAGTAGAATACAGAATAATGTCTTCTCAGAGCTGTGAATAAGGGGAGGGGGAATCTCTGGCCTGAATATCACCCTGCATAGTAGCATATCTGGACCCTCGTGGTGAAAAGTAGCATATTGCCATATAGATCCATCTCTCATCTGATATCTGCACTCTGATCCATATGTAACTGGCCTCCTCATCTCGTCTCACTAACTGGATATGTCTCTGTATCCCCTGACGGAATAGAACTGCCACCCCTCCTGAGCCCCTAGATGTACTCTGCCTAGTAGTAGCCCGGTATGCAGATACCCACTCAAATTCTGTAATGCGTGGAAGCCCTCTCTCTGGGCTCTCATGTGTCTCTGTTAGGCATATAACATCATGGTCGGGTAAAATCTCCTCAAGTCTGTCCGGTCGTGACCATAGGGAGCCGTTGCAGTTCGAAACTGCCACACGTATCGGGATCTCCTGTACAGTCCTCTGCCCCGTCTCATAGGCCACGCCCCCCTATTTGGTGGGGCGTCCATCTATAAAAATCCGGCCATCTCGATAGAAGGCCTTACGGCCTTCTCTACATGCTTGGAGTATCTGTGGCATGCATGCTCGTCTGTGTGCAATCTGCATCTGAGTCAGGTCCTCATCTATGAAGATGGGAGCCCCAGTCATCCCTCGGAGCGAAATCCGCTTCCGAAAGAAAGCGGCTCTGTCCTCCGGTGTGCTCATATGTAATATCAGAGCTCTGACCTTGGTAGTATCTCGTCCTGCACGCCATGCCTGAGTAAAGGGCATGCTCGTGTACCCTAGTCGGGTGCATAGCCCGCGTGCGTCCTCCTCCGGAGAGGCCCCTTCGGGGAGCCCGGTAATACGCACGTTCAATCTATACGCGTTCCTGAGCCTCTCCTCCTCTAAGGTCTCCTGAACCCAGACTACCTCCTCCTTTTTATTTTCTTCCTGGACCTCCTTCTTAATGTTCTTCTTCACTATCTCAATCCACCCCTCCTTATTCCCTTCTAATTCTTCCTTCATGTTTGCTTTGATTTTTTCCTCCCATCCCTCTCTTGAAGCCTCAACTTCGGTTTTAATGCATACCTGGAGGTCCTCTCGGCATTCCTTCGTGATAGCCTCTCGGAGGTCCGCTTTGAAATCCGCGTCCTCTCTTGCCTCCCGTAGATGTGACACTTCCGTTTGTAGCTTGCCCAGGTCGGTTTTGAGATCCCTCTTCTCTTCCGTGAGTGTCTTCACCATCTCCTCCAGTCGTCGGATCCTCTCATGGAGCCGGTGGGTTTCTTGGTTCAAGGCATTATCTGCATCCTTCTTGAAATCTTTCTTCGCCTCCTTGATAGCCTGGTTGATTAGAAGCTCCACGTTATGGAGCTCGAGCGGCATGTCGCCTGCCTCCTGCGCTGCCTGACACCTTCGTCAGACCAGTGTAGGGTCTCTTCTGCCCTGTTTGAGCCTTGCTCTCGTCTATTTGTGAACAACCGTTTGATCTGTTTGAGACCTCTCGTCAGACCAGGGAAGGGTCTTTTCTTCCCTTCTCAAGCCCGGGCCTCCGCTATCTGTAAACAGCCTGCTCGAACTGTCTTGTGAACTGCTGTGCAGCATTCCATCCTGCAGAGCCCTCCCTGGCTGCGATCTCAGCATATATATATATATATATAGAGAGAGAGAGAGAGAGAGAGAGAGAGAGAGAGAGAGAGAGAGAGAGAGAGAGAGAGAGAGAGAGAGAGAGAGAGAGAGAGAGAGAGAGAGAGAGAGAGAGAGAGGCCTTGCGGTGATGATTGTTCCCAGTACCATCAAAGTCCGAGTGCTCTTGCGTGGATTGCTATGGAGATTTCCTTTCACTGCGTCTGAGCATGGCCTCCTTCTCTGTATCCTGTCAGTGACCCGTGGTTCGTTCTCCTTCTGTCCTGTATAATCTGTTTGCCATAGCAGTGTAGCTGGTTTTAGGAGTCGCTATCAGACGGGCTTCTGGTTGTAGGGCTTCACGGGTAGCTTGGTTGCCCGCTGATGGTTAGTGGCGGTTTGGTGAGAGTGATGAAGACAGTAAAGTATCAGTTATGGAGATTTCCTTTCACTGCGTCTGAGCATGGCCTCCTCTGTATCCTGTTAGCGACCCGTGGTTCGGAAAGAGAGAGAGAGAGAGAGAGAGAGAGAGAGAGAGAGAGAGAGAGAGAGAGAGAGAGTGTGTGTGTGTGTGTGTGTGTGTATGAGTTCCATTGCATGAATCTGCTTCGATCGCATCGTCGACAAGTTTGTTTCCCACTACAGGTATACCCACACCTTCTCCTTCATGCATAGGTAGGATTCAGAGGTGCTCAGCTAGTGTGAAGGCCACAATAGCTCGACGCGACAAATTTTTTGTCGACTTGGAAAAAATGCATTGCGTTTGGCCCATCCAAATCATGCCGAGCCGAGTCCCAGAATCGGTTCTTGGCCCACTCGACTCAGACACATGGAAACTCGGCCCTCGGCCCATTCGACTCGGACGCTCACCACTCGGCCTGTCCGAATCAGTCACTCGGCCCAACAACTTGCACTCAGCCCGACCATCCGAATAAGCCACTCAGCCTCTACAATGCGATCTATTGGGCCGAGTTTGATTTTTCCAAATTTTTTTAAAAATTGGACCAAACCACTTAGACACTGGTCATACGAACATCCAAAGACCATACATATGCTTGAGACGCCTTTCTGGCACAAGGAACAAAGGGATCAACGAAATGCAAACATAGAGGTGACATAGTGGATCATCTAGCGGTCCAGCCTGGCAGCAACATCGAGTGGAGTCTTAGAGCACTAATGAATCATGACTAAGTGGAGGGAATAGCAGAGAACCTTATAAACTAGTGGGGATGGACAAAAATTGAGTGTACCAGCCTATCAGGCTAAACCCACGCCGAGAGTACTAGAGTCCTCTAGGCACTTGTTTGCTCACTCACTTTGATTTCCAGCCCTCAAAGCACACCTGGAAAGAGATAAAAGCCTGATTTCGCACAACGCACAGAAAAGAACACGCACATGCACACACGCACAGTGAGGGTAAGTTGAGGACTGGTTGTAATTAATAAGGAACTCACCCAGACTTGAGAACTTAAAGGAACCCACCAGTAAGAGAAGACCCAAAGACATAGAAGGGTGATTGAATCCCCAAAGGTATGCCCAAGCGAAGACCATAGCCAAAAAGCCAGATGCAGCAAGGACAAGAACTATCATGGAAGTGGATCTACCTGGCCTTATCGACTTAATCGACAACTTGGCAGAGCAGGAAGCTTTGGACAGGAAGAGGGCAACTCAGACTGTAGAAGCAACGAAGAGCGAGACTTAGGCAATTTTTCCGAGGCTGTCCAATAGTTAGTACACAAGTACAATGTTCAAACTCGGCTAGAATACTGCGGTAGACCTATAGAGGACGCCATAGTAGACCTCGAGGAAGAGAGGAAGCTGACTTGTAGGGCTTTGCAAGGCCTAGCTGCATACAACTAGGACCAACAAACTAGGAACTTGTGCCAGAGTTTGGAAATGCGAGAGATCCAGAGAGTGCTAACCCTAGGAGACAGAAATCGATCGGATAGTGAGAGAGTACTAGAGGGAGACCTCACACTAATCGAGCTTCTAGCGAAGCGGCTGCTAGATAACATGGCAGCACAACAAAGTGCTGCAGTATTAGCAACATCACTGCTAGCAAGGTTAGGGGCTAACCAAGGCTCTAAGAGGCAATTGAAAATCCCTGTGATGGGGAAGGAGTTGGACAAATACCAAGCAAACAACGATCCGTATAGCTTTGTGGAACAGTTCGAGCAAGTCTGCGAGGCCAATGGCCTTATCGAACCTGGTCAACACCCCCAAGCTTTCGGACTGGTGCTTAGGTGACAAGGGCCGGATGTGATACACGAGTTTGGATGTTGCAAAACGTGCCAATTTCAATGGCTCGAAAAATCTATTCATCAAGAGATTTTCTGAACCTTCGTACTTCGACAATCTACTAGTGAGACTCATGAATATCAAGCAAAAAGAGAAAGAGGATATTCGAGATTTTGTGACCCATGTGAGGAGCCTCTTCAAGAGAATCCCCATGGGTGAGAGACCAATTGAGCGAGCCGTATCCATGGTATTCATTAATGGAATACAAAGTGAAGAGCTCTACAAAGTTTTGGCCAACAACTTGAGCTTACAGCAAGACATGTTGGCAAGGGTCTTTGAAGAAGCTATTAGAGTGGATGACCAGCTCAAGGAAAGAGGCGCTAGAGGCTTGAATTGAGAAGAGCCCGAGTTTCAAGAAGGCCTCAATGTCGAGTGAGAAAGCAGACCCAAGCGTGCAGGACAAAGGGAAGGGCACTGATTCGAGACAAGAGCTAGCAAAGATTAGGATGGACATAGCCAAACTGCAGGAGAAGATGAGGCGGCCAACGTGCCCACATTGGCTAGATTGAGATTGCTAGGTTCAACATCACATTGGCTAAGGAGATGAAGGTGAAAGCATTCAAAGTGTTGAAAAATTCGCCAGTGAACGTCACGGGAATCCAATTCTCTGTTGACTTTATAGTCATGAAGGGAGTGGACTACGACATCTTGCTAGGCCGAACCTAGATGCGCAATGCGAGAGTCGTGGAGGACTGGGGAAACGATCTTATCTTCTTGGGAAATTGAATGGAGGCCGTAAGAGTGGAGATGGACACGTAGAAGATGACCTCTGTCGACCTGGATGCCATCTCCACCATGCTAAAGGGCAACGGACATACTAGGGGATCCTATGGGGCCCTTACCAAGTATATCTCGTGTCATGAGGACAAGCAAAACTAGATACATGTTCTTGCTACCATCAACCTACCGTTCTCAAACACTGAGGAGTACAAACAAGCCATCAAGGCAACTGGCAAGCTCAAAGACACTCCTTCAGTGCCAATCTGCATGATGACTGGAAGCCTACATGGAAGACCCAACCCTGTTGCATTTCAAGTCTCGAACAATAGATGAGATCTCCTAGAGGTCCTAGGGCTCTTGACCGACAAGTTGATTGGCAATCTAGCAATGAATCTTAAGCCACTTCGAGATCTCTTAAACGAGCCTGAATAGTGATGGTCCAAAGTGCACGATTTAAACTTGAGATACAATTGGGCCTTAATCCTCGACCATCAAAAAGAGATATGTCAGAACCTAGAAAATGATGAGCAATCGGACAAAGACAGCTCTCACGACGAATATGAGGACTGTTGTTCCTTCAGTGATGAGAGTGACATGGAAATCGATACTCTAGAATATGACACTAGGGGACATGATTGAGTAGATACGAGTAGACCCTAGACCACGCAAGCAGAGTGCCCTTAGAGTAGCAAAAGGAGTCCGACACAAGGACTATGATCGAACTTGGTTGGAACACACATGTGCAATCGACTATAAGCAGGAAAGCCTAGCCCTGCCAAGTGATGCACCACTGTTGCGAATGGACTCACCTTCTGAGCTATGACCGCTAGGAGAGAGTCCTCTTCTAGCGAAGACGGCGATTTGATTCTGAATTGAAATTAAACTTAGATAATGATCCTAAAATGCCTCGACCTCCCAAGACTAGATGCACCAAGGGGGACCTACCAGTCCACCTAAGACGCAGACAGTTGAGGGAGGAATGATGGAAGCTATATGAAGAAACACGGATAGAAGAACATCGAAAATCTCAAGACTTGTCGAAACAATTCACGATGTTCAAAAAGGGAGATAGGGTGGTGATCTTGTTGGGAGCCAAACGACAGGGGCAAGCAAGCGAACCAATCGAGGGACCCACCAAGGTCAAAGAGGTCAATTTAGCCAGGGAAGGGGAGACCCCACAACCTGTCTTCATAGCTGATGACTTGGCAGAGCAAGATGAAGAAAGTCTCGTTACTCTCTTGTGGGAGTATAGAGATCTCTTTGCTTGGTCCCTAGAAGAGCTCAAAGGGATAGACTAAAGTGTGGTAACCCACAACATACCCATGACACCTGACGCAACGCCGGTCAAGCAACGACCATATCCCATGAATCCAAAGCACACCCATGTTGTCAAGGAAGAAATCGACAAGCTAATGAGAGCACGATTTATCTACGAAATTCAACACATGGACTGGGTTTCCCCCATAGTCATTGTATTAAAGAAGAATGGAAAGATTAGAGTGTGTGTCAATTACAAGAAGGTAAATGCAGCTACAAAGAGAGATAACTACCCACTACTATACACCGAGCATATGCTCGAGAGAGTGGCTGGCAAAGAGGCTTACAATTTCTTGCATGGCTTCTCAGGATACAATCAGGTGCAAGTACATCCTAACGATATCCATAAAATTGCATTCGCCATGGAATGGGGCATCTTTGCCTACATAGTCATGCCTTTTGGGTTGACTAACGCGCCAGTCACCTTCCAACGACTGATGTGTATAACATTCAAAGACATGCTGAGGAAGGAGTTAGAGGTCTTCATAGATGACTTGTGTGTTCACTCTACTTGGCGAGAACACTTAGACAGACTTCGAGAGGTCTTTGAATGATGTCGACTATACCGTCTCTCTTTGAACCCCTTGAAGTGCTAGTTTTGGATAAAGCATGGATGTATCCTAGGACACATGGTGTCAAAGAATGGCATTGCCACATATTTCTCAAAGGTCAAGGTCATTGTTGATCTCCACCCCCAACTAATTTCAAGGATGTTTAATGATTCTTGGGACACACAGGGTATTATTGACGATTTGTGTTGAACTATGTATTAATTGCTAGACTTTTATACAAGCTGTTAATCATATTCGAATGGATTGAGGAATGCCAACGCGTGTATAAGGAGCTAAAAAACAAGCTCCAGATTGGACACTCACATTTCATGTGTACATCAATGCCTTGAAATTCACCATAAGAGTTGTGATTTGCCAACCTAGTGAACACAACCTAGATTACCGAGCGAGCTTTGCTAGCGACAACGTACTGACACCGAAATAAATTACTCAATAACGGAGAGAGAGGGCTTGGCCATCGTGTTTGCCGTAAATAAATTTTGAGATTATCTTTTGGCTACGCCTTTTACTTTCTTTGTTGACCATCAGGCCTTGCTGTTTCTCGTTAACAAACCATGCGCTACAGGACACATCGCTAGATGGCTTCTTTTACTTTTGGAATTTTACTTCTCCGTGGTAGTGCGCAAAGGGAAGCAGCATTACATGACTGACCATCTATCTCGTATCCCCACAAGAGAAGCGGTTGAACAAGGCATTGTGAATGAACTACCAGACACGCATCTGTTCCGCTTATCCAACGAAAAAGATTTGTTTAGAGCTGACATGATGCCATATTGGATAGACGATATAGTTCAAGTGCTAGGGCCAAGCTCAAGTGCCTAGGTGCCAGAATTTGTGCCACTTGCAGTGCAAGAAGGCAAGGGCAAGGCCCTAATCACCCCCATTCCCACTATCCTGACGCCCGCCACCACTGTCGCCATCTCCACTCCAAGTTCTACGACCTAGGTGGATGCCAGCAACTTAATGTCTTGGGTCCAGTACTTTGTGAATAAAGAAATGGGCCAAGGAGCAGGAGAAGGAACCCCCTTGGTAGAAACCAAAAGACTGACCACAACATACACCGAATTGAGGCAAGACACGAAGAGGCAAAAGGTGGCAGGCTCCACAACCTCCATCCTCGCAACAACAGAGAGGCCACCCTAAGAATACGACGAGTACGTTAGGGAGCTTCTCTCTCAATTAGAGAAAGCCAAAGAGAAGAGGAGAATTGTGGCGGTAGAGCTAGAAGTCGAAAAAGAGGCCATGGCCACATCCCAGTTGGAGAAAACACGGCAAATAGCCATGGCCCAAAGGGAAGTCAATGAGTTGAAAGAGCAGCTACAAGCTAAGGAAGAGATAGAACCAGGATGGCAGGAGTACTTGAACAAAGAAACCAAGGCTATACAAAGCCTATGATAGCACAATGAGGAGATTGAAGGGCTCTACGAAGATCTGCAAGCTGAAATGGAGAAAATCACTAAAGTCACAGAAGAGTTGAGGGAGGAGAGAGCTCGCAGGTATGAAAGAGAGGTGGAAAAACTAACCCAAGAGGTTGCAGTAGCACAAGAAGAGCAGAAAAAGCTAAGGACAGAGATGGAAGACCAAGAACACAAACTGACAGTGCTAACTCAGAGGTAGGGAAAGCCTCAAAGATATGAACAGGAGGGTAGAAGAATGGGCTGATCAGAACGAAAAAAGAGTTAAAGTCTTGGCATGATGTCTCGCTCAAGTAGAAGAAGAAAAAATACTTGCTGAAAGCAGAGCAGAGGCCGCCCAAGTGAGCTTTCGGACCTAGCAACACGCCTTCTTGGATACCCTATTGGACGTCACCCAAACAGAAGAGGGAGAGTCCTTAGAGGCAATGAAAAGAAAACTGGGAATGACTTGTAGAGCACTGAAAGCAGCACTGCAGATGCCGCCACAACCTAGCGGAGTTGGCCCAAGCCTAGAAGAGCAATGCCATTAATTCCTATTGGCAAGCATGACCTCGCAGGAAGTGGACGCCTTTGGGTTCATCGAAGAAGAGCAGCATGAGCTAAGTTAGGAGAGGGAGGTGGATGTGAAATTTGGAATGGGATCTCACAAAGAAGAGCTTGTCCCATCGCCTCCTTCCCTGTGGCTTGAAGAGCAGCGACACGCAGGCACCTCCGCATAAAGAAAGGCGGCACCGAGGAAAAGAAGGAAAAAAATGGTGGACACAAGGAGAAAATGAAATGCCAAGGGAGTGAGGGCGCCCTAGGCACCTATCCCACCATGCGAGGATGATGCCCCAACGAGCTTCCATGCTGACCTTGTAATTTGGGAGGGGCAAGAAATGTCCAGGAGCCCCTTCGACTTTAACTTCCAGTTCCCCACCACCTTGCGTAGGGTTTTTCCCATCAAGGTGGTGGAGGAAGTGATTAACATCGAAAGCAGGCTCGGACAGAAATGGCTGGAGGAAAGAGAGCACAATCCCACCTTATGGGCCACTAAAGATACTGAATTTTGGTAGAATAAGGTTTTTGAAGTGCCAAGGTCGGTAGCCGGCTATGAATGTCAACCTAAATGGAGAAGAAGGGTCTGCGACTCCAACCTGGACACTTGGATGGCCTTTTGCAACACTCAACCCTTCGAGCGGAATGATCCAACCTTTATGCCTTACCCTCGAAGGGTGGGAGTGGATTTTGACTCCAATGTCCACGGTCGCTACGACTTTCCTATAATCTATAATCCTTACTATATTACATATGAAGAGGCCCTCGTCTTCACATAAGAGAACTTGTATGATGCTCTAATCCAATTCACTAATGAATTCTCTTTATGCCCTAGCCCCGCCTTTATTACTAATTGTAATTACCTTAGACTGCTTAGGATACTCCTTAGGCAAGACTCCACCCCGCAGGTGCGCGGCCTTCTAGTACTCCATTTTGATCCTAACACTATAGGTAGTTGTGCAATGGCTCGACTAATGATACGAGTTGCTCTATTTCCTTCATTTTGCTTAGCCCTTCTAGAGGACATGAATGACAGCCGCTTCACCTGCTGCAATTTTGCATTCCTCTCCACCACTACCCTTAAGGTATGCCTAAATCTCAAGGGGTATTTTCAAAGCTGCCAGTTTCTTAACAAATCTATTAAGCCCCCTTCTCCACCTCACTCCGATGATGACGATTAACATCTGTCACGACTATGTAACTAAAAAAAAAAATCACACGTAGATACTGCAAGCTATATGTCGATCACAATCACTGCACCTAGGGTTCTCAAGTTAGATGCTTTCGGTGGCCTTGGTTGATCGGCTCCGTGTCTAACCCCCTAGCCCTTTGGATTTTCCACGATAAATGCTTAGGGCACATCAAGGGCAGGACATACCTAGGCAAGTAATTCTTACCTATGGTTGGACTTGTCACCCTAAGCCCCATGCACCACACCTTCCCCATGCACAAACTGGGTCCTCAAGTGTGGGGCACCACTGAGGGCTTGCCCAAGGTTAGACCTCTCTCCCAATTCTACAAGTACGGGCACCACACACTCCACGATAAGGCAAAAACACACCTTCTTTTCTTGCTAGGTACAAAGAAAGGCCTCAACCACCACCAACTTCAAAGGCCCCATCATCCATGCAATGTACTCCCTATCTTATGCAACATGCCACCATGCAAGCACAACAAAGCAAGGGGCGGACGCGACAACCCCAGTCGAAAAGTGAATGAAGAAGCTAATTTGGAACAATGTAAGAGATAGCATGCGCGGAGGCTCAGTAGAGGGATCTGTCCAACAGTGGAAAATAAGGCATTAAGAGAAAAAGCACAAGGCGAAAAAAAGGAAAGGCGCCCTACAAAAGAGTGGACTCGGAGGAAATCTAAAAGCATGGGAACAACCACCAGGAGTCTATGACGCAACCTTGGAAGCTACAAGAAGCCAAAAGCAAAATGGCGCACCTTTAAAATATAAAGGCGTAGCCAAAACCTCTGTAAAAGAGTGCTACGCTCCCTCCTATGCAAATTGTAACCATGAATGGGCAAGAGGACCAAGCTAGGAAAAGAAGATGACGAATGGGAAAAAGGGCCTAGCCCATGACCGACCATGTACAAAAGGGGATAAGGGGATGACCGCCCAGAAGGGATTTTCGAGTTTTGTATATAAAGTTCAAAAAGTGTATGGGACCTCATTCTTTGGTGTATGGCAAAGTGGATTCTTCTTCTTCTCTTCTCTTGCCTGCTTGTGAGTGCTTGAGGGAGGGAGTATGAGTGAGTGAGGGAGTGAGTGTGTGATGGCGAGGGATCTTGGAGGAGAAGCCCTTCTCCGTCTCCTCTCCTCTCTTCTTATCTTCTCTTCTCTCGTCTCGCGTGTGGCTATGGAAGATGGAGCTTCAAGGAAAAGCCTTGAGGATGCTTGAGCTTGTATCACGAATCGTGGAGCTATCAGAGTGCTTGAGAGAGGAAGCAACTTAATCGGGCATCAAGGTAAGCTCACTACACTCGTAGAGAGGGATAGTGCGTTGGCTATGTGAGAGGTAACCATTAGTGCTTGCTTGAAATGCTTGAACAATAAGCGGTCAGTGGGTCTTGGCGGTGAAGCTTGAGCTCGCCTCTACACCCTCTACAAATGGCAAAACCATATGCAATCTTTGGATCTTATCTTTGAGCCAAGTGAGTTATCGAGGTGAGATGTCTTAAAGAGAGGCCGATTAGAGTAGCTATAGTTTTTGGACATATATAGTAGAATATAACTTCACTTAATACATAAGTGAGAAGCACACCTTAAGATGGGTGCTCTCTTCTTATATACTACAAGGTCACAATGAGATGAGCATGTTCTATAATATTGTTAGATCATAAGACATCCTTGGGATCCTATATTGCGAGTGAGAGGATATTTCCACACAACATAAAGCATTTAAAACTTTGCAACCAATTGAAGGGTCATTGGGTTCAACCCCCTCACCACTCCACCTACCATCAATTAGTTACACAATTAAAACACTCCACATACTTTAGAGCTCCCTTTACAAAAAAAAGACCTTTCAGACATGGTTTCAAGTGAATCTTGATACCTGTAGTATATCTTGTATCCTTTTGAATGAAACATCACTATTGAGTGGAAGTTTCTCAATGGCATGCAAATGTTATTGGTATACATCTAAAAGGGGCTTCGTTGACTTGTGTTGCCTAAATTATGAAGTTATCAAAGCATACTCTATACTTTTTGTTCCCAAAGTTACTATGCTACATTCTATCATGATACAACTATCAACAAAGAAAATAAAATTAACCCATCTTAACAATTATTTGACCATAACTTATTTAGCTTCATACTGCTCAACCTAGAGTAAGGCTTGATTGTGTTAAAGAGTTGTCTCATAGAGATATCTTTTCGTGAGCATATGTCTGATTGTGTAAAAAAATGACATATTTTACCTAGGCATCTAAGGAATTAAGTACCAACAAGTGTTTATAAGCTCTAATATTGCATGTTCCAATAAATAATATGACTACAAAGTACATTTACATATCATCATAATTGTTAAGGATCAATCTTGACTAGATTGCATAATATCACATATTTGAGCTTTCAAAAGTTCCATTAAACAATTTTGTAGCAAATACAAACATTGTTGTCCCTATATGCATTATATGTTTAATGAATTTTGATATTCATTCAAAGAAATCAAAGTATTACCTTAGTAACATTCATAAGTTGCCTTGGTATTTTTCCACCACTATCATTGGACAACACATTAATGGATGCAATATGCCCTTGCATTACATCTGTGTGATCACTATTTGCCTTTGGAAAATAACGATCTATATAGACCATATCACATCTTATTATTATTAAGTATTAAAATTTCATTTAAAGCCAAAGCAACTTCTCAATATTTTAAATTTTGACTTAGTGAGATGGCATTGTAGTAACACACCTGAATGAGCAAAGTCATTGAATTGACACGTTGGAATTCCCGTTCCATCATACAAAATATCTACGATGTACCATCCAACAACATAAGGGCGATATCCCATGACATAAGAGCCATTCAAATTATCAATTGTGTCCTCAATGTCATATCCTCCAGCACTTGTGGTTATTGAGAGTTGCAAATAATCACTTTTACCAGTGACTCCATTGCCAAAACGATCATTTACAATGATATGTATATAATTCCACATTTGAACTCGAGTTTCATTATTGTATCCAAGTTTATAACAACTACAACTTGTCACTTCCACAGAGCCTTTTTACATAAAAGCCAACAAATGGACATCAAAGTTAGCACAAAATTGAAAATGACATATCAAATTTAACACTATGTTTAAGTATCTTAAAATGCTAATAAAGCCTCATTGTGTTTAATCATTATTTCCTAATGAAAACAAAGTTTATCTTTTTTATTAAAAATATAGTAATGATCACATGTAGGAGAGACATGAACTTATTTATAGATTTAAAAAAAAACAATAGATCTAGTTGTTAGAAAAAGAAAATTGACATTCAAATTGAGTTCTATGAGGCTACACTTAAATTAATATTTTTGATCATCTTCCAAACAAAAAAGTATTGGAAATGCAATGCAAAGCACTATAAAAAGGCAACTTGTGACTAAATTGTACTAAAAGCATACTTCCTCTTTTATATAAGAGAATGATATATTTCTGAAAATTCCAAATGATTGCAATGATAGTATGAGTATACAAAGATGAGAGCAGTAGAAACAATGACACTTATACATGAGAGAGAGAGAGAGAGAGAGAGAGAGAGAGAGAGAGAGAGAGAGAGAGAGAGAGAGAGAGAGAGAGAGAGAGAGAGAGAGAGAGAGAGAGAGAGAGAGAGAGAGAGAGAGAGAGAGAGAGAGAGAGAGAGAGAGAGAGAGAGAGAGAGAGAGAGAGAGAGAGAGAGAGAGAGAGATGAAATGATATAATGTTTGCAAAAAGTCCAAAATTATTTGTATGATGGTACAAGTGTCTGAAAAAACTAATATGAAAATGTAATTAAACAGTATAAGAAGACTAAGAACTATAGGTAAGGAGAACTCTAGCTGACAAATAAGGAGCTCTACCTGATACAATCTCATGGTGATGTAGAGGGCCTAGCTCTAGCCTGGGTAATAATCTCTTGTATCTACCTATGGAAGTGTCATTGATACATGTCTCAGGGTCCAGGACGTTTGAATTGGCAAGTTGGATGGTTTGATCAATCAATACTCCCCATGTATGTGCAGATGATTGAGGTTGTGGCTATGTTGAAACCTCTTGGGTCTCTCTCATAAAGAAATATGCAAGTTGCCTCTAAGTGGGGCCTTAGTGTGTTGGAGCTATTGTACTTGTGAGAAGTGAGTCCCGAAGTTGTCATATCTCAAAGAGGAAGAGACTAAGGGACCGCTGGTTAGTAAAATCCATGATTCTAAATAGTGGCCCAAACCTATCTTTGAATAAACACGAGAACTGAGCTTGGATTTTATAGTATACTCAACATCGACATATATATGCTCCTCTATCTTTGGTTCTAACTGACATATCTGGCAAATGCACTCTTCTTGTGGTATGGATCTTTATATTCTAGCCTCCATATCTAACTAGAGGTGCACATGTGACCAATAGCACTTCTAATCCCATGTGAGAGATGGGTGTCCATGTATCTCAGGTAAATAATCAATCCATCATTTGTAATATGGTGAAGATGCTCTATGTAGAAACCCATCTTTGTTCCTAGCTCATGTATTGGTGCCAACCATATCGCTTTGATGTCTAGCTCGGTGAGATTTGTTGGCAGTCACATGTGTCTTGCGTGGTCATCTTTTGCCTATAAGCCTCAATCTGAGTTAGACGAGGACATTAGGAGCTCTAACATTGTATTTGTTTGTCATTTTATGTGTTTTAGATACTTTAGATGGAGGACACATTAGTCATTTCTTTTTGTATACTTTTGGCTATTTTTTAGGGGCTTGACCACATTTAGGGTTTTCTCTCTTTTTCACTTATATATAGGCAGCATGTCCACCCACTTTCATTATCCATCCAACCCTCCTCATTCTCTCATCCCCTTGCTACTATTTGGCACCCACACTGATGCATAGAGCTACGTGTTGGGGTTGACTGTTACAGCCTTGTACTTTTAGCCATTGCAATCACATTGTTCCTTCTCTCTCTTGTGTTCTCTTTGTCTCCTTCTCTTCATGTTCACTTTCCTCTTTCTATTGTGCACTAACAAGATCCATCTTGATAACCATGTCAATCTTTAAGTAGCTCAAGGTAAGTGATGGTATGTCAAGGGAGTACTATAAGGGGGGTAACCTGTCCATGCTAAAGATAAGTGATGGTATGTCAAGGGAGTACTATAAGGGGGCTAACCTGTCGATGCTAAAGACAATCTCTTAGTACCTCAAGGTAAGCAATAGTATGTTAAGGGACTATTGGAAGGAGGGGTAGCATGTCCATGCTAAAGTCATGTAACTCACACTAAGATGACATCCATGCATACCAACACGAAGCGTCACCCTCCTTCGCAAGCTATCGAGAGAACTCAAAGAGGCAGCCATGCATATCTATGTTTGGGGTAGATCCCATAAGCTATGCATAAATGTGACTGGTCGGGTAAGGGTCTCTATTACAATTAGTGTGGTATTCATCTTGTATCTACCTATGTAAGTGTCGTTGATACATGTGTTAGGGTCCATGATGTTTGAATTGGCAAGTTGAATGGCTCAATCAATCAATACTCAAAGGTAAGCAATAGTATGTTAAGTACTAGAAGAAGGGGTAGTATGTTCATGCTAAAGCCATGTAACTCAAACTAAGATGACATTTGTGCATACCAACATGAAGTGTCACCCTGCCTAACAAGCTATTGAGAGGACTCAAAGAGCCAACCATGCACATCAAAGGCCTCTATTACAATATTGGTGTTCGATAGCTCAACTCTAATGATCTCATGTGGTACTCAGACCTTACATCTAATCATCCTAGAAATATGGATACAAGTGACCTCTCCATTGACCTCCATCCATCATATGTGCAACCTAATTGGGTGTCATGATCAAAACTTGGGCTCCTTATCTATACTCCATAAAGTAACGTGGACATGACCAATGTATCAAAGAGCCACATCTTGGTGTAAGGTTCTTGAAATTTCACCTATGAACACATCCTCTCTAGGTCACCTAGTGCTGCATATCCTCTAGTTAGTCTAATATTTGTTGCCTCCCTCAAAGAAAGTGGGACTTGTAAATAGCACTCCCAAGTATGTACATGAATCCACACACTCCAACTCCTCCTGTCCATATGTGAGTTTAGGTGTTGATCTTCTAACCCATTGTGGCGTAGCGTTAAATACCATATCTTGGTTTTACCAAGGTTCATTGAGAGCCACTATCTAGTGCATAGGAGTGTAGTGTATCCAAATATCTCTATAGTTCCTATGGGGAATAAGCAATCAATGCAATATCATCCGCATATAAGAGGAGAGGTATCGAAGTGCTAGCAAGTGGAGCTCCTCTATCTCCTCCATGGGATATATAGCCAACAATCCCATCAATGTATAGGCCAAAGAGTGTCAGAGAGAGAAGGCATCCTTGCTTCACCCTAATGGTGGAGTAAGCAAGAGTTGAAAGGCCCTCATGTATTTGCACTTTGCCACAACAACCCTCTCATGTAGTGCCAGAATCCCAACTAAGCTCCTTAGGCACTCCCATGGAATGTAGTCTGTGTATCAATTGTTTTCTCGACACTATATCAAAGGCTTTGTGAAAATCCACAAAGTAGCAATAGATCTACTAGCTAAGAGCCTTGCTCTCCTCAATGATCACTCTGAGTACAAGGATGTGGAGAAGACTCTCCTAAAGCTAGTTTGTCTTTGTACTTTGAGCCCCCACATCTCCACCCATTTGCTCAGCTCTTTGAGCCCCCACATCTCCACCCATTTGCTCAGCTCTTGTTCAAGAATGGAGGCATATAGGTTGTCTTTGTACTTTGTCTTTGTGCTTTGAGCCCCCACATCTCCACCCATTTTCTCAGCTCTTGTTCAAGAATGGAGGCATATAGGTTAGCCAATATGTATCCAACTATGATAGTCTGATAGCTATTGGCAGAGTGAGATCTCTTGACTTGAGGATACACACAATGGTGTTTTTACTCCAACTCTATAGGAGGCCTTTGCACATGGCTCTGTTAAACATATAAGGTATGAACTCTACTATCAAATCTCTAGCATGAATCAAGTGGTTGACTATTAATCCATCATGCCTTAGTTTTGGTGGGTCTATCAATAACCTTAGGGACCTTGCTCTCTATTAGGTGGTGGTCTCTAAGCAAGGCTATGATAGATTGAGGAGAGGAGACCGGCTTGTTATTGTGTAGAGACTAGTTGCATACTACTCCCATATGTATGTAGAGACTAGTTGCATATTGCTCCCATATATTGGGGGATGTGATGGGTACAGGTGGACAATGCTCTTTGAAAAGCCAAGAGGCCTCTCTAGAATCCTAACTTAAGAATTGTTGGTATGAGTCTCTCTTCGATTGGGCTAGGAATGCTGACTTCTTCTACCATATGAGGCATCTAATGATTAATTGTGCATGCTTATGGACAATGGATCCCAACACTACCTCTCTTTGTAGGTGAGCTCTAGTCTCGCAGCACTCATCACTACTAGCTATTTTGAGGTATCACCCCAATGGAGGCTCTCTGTGTAGGCCTGGTGTGCAAAAGTTGCCCTGCTACTATGTGTAGAGCCTTACCAAACTACCGGGTGAGTTCCTGTAGTGGAATGTTGACGTTTGCATCTTGTAATAGTCTGATGAGCTCCACCTCATACATATCCTCTCTCTCTATGAAGAAGTACCTCAAGTGTCCATGGGCTATTGGCTGGGTCTCCACATTACTAAACTAGAGATCCATAGTGAAAGATAAATAAGCATGATCTACTACTACTCCAAGGAGACGTGGTGAGATTGAGAGATCCAAAATATAGGGTATATGCATTGATGAAGCAAATACAATCTATCATGCTAGTGCCATGCTGGTGGGGTAACATGTGAAGGAGCTTGATAAGGGGTATCTAGCTAGGCCATTATGGATGGTTAGTCCATGTGCCTTGCCCATCTCCACAAGATATTTCCCGTACTCTGTGACTTCTCCTATATCTTGAGAGATCCTCTCCATCTGCAACTTTGCCACATCCTATTCCTGTAATATCTCCTTGGATGTATCAAAGAAAGACACTTGATGGGAGGCCATCTCCCTCCCTCAAAAACTCCCAAATGTCCTCATCCAAAGCTACACAAGGTGATTGTCCCTTGGGTGGAGTGTAGTGAGATGTCATAGGAGGAAAATAACACATGGTGATGTAAAGGGTGTACTTCTTACCTTGTATTCCCACCCATATATATCTAGCCGGCTTGTCTCTACAAACCACTTGGATCATCTGTTAGAGTTCCTCTCTAAATAGCACTACCACTCCTCTCCCCTACTACTATATTCTATCTATGTCTCCTTCCTATATGCTAACTCCTAGCTACAACTTGTCACTTATGGGAGTGTAGTATGTGTGGTCCTGGAGATGTCTTTGAGTAGAAAACTGTCTCTCTCCATTTGAATGTTTGCTCCCATATCTAGTCGTAGAGCTCCATTACAATTCCACGCTACTACTATGAGTTTGGTCCCATAGGTCTCCCCCCACCATTTGGTGCATCTTTCCATGATCATCACTCTTCCTCCTCTTTGTAAAGCTTGCCTTCCTCCCTAACTGTTTCATTGTTCACATGCACTCCTTCATGTGGGCTAGTTGGGTCGGTGTGAGCTTTCATTTTGTTAATGGCATTTGTGATTAATAGCTTTGTCTACATCTATTCCATTTTGATAGTAGAAATTGTTTATGGTTTGGACTAGAAGAAAGCACTTGGGTCAAGGCGCTTCAAGATAGAGAACAACCATGGTAGTGTCAAATTTTTATAGAGGAGAGAGATTATATGGTGCAAGACAAGCTATAGGATGGGGGAGGAAGTTGCGGAAGTAGAGAGAGAGAGAGAGAGAGAGAGAGAGAGAGAGAGAGAGAGAGAGAGAGAGAGAGAGAGAGAGAGAGAGAGATCCCATGGCATGTGTATCTTTTGCGCTACTTGTGATGGGACATTCGTTCATCTTTTCATTTCTTGTCCAATTGCCACATAGGTTTGGGACTTACATTAAAGTGTGGATCTCGCTAAGAAGTCATTTCTAGAGTATGAACCTCACTAATAGATCATAGATTTTCCATACAATTTGTGTGTGTGTGTGTGAGTGAGACCCAAAAACAATAGAAGCTAATCTTATTTTAAGGCTTAGTATAAATTACTTTTTTTGCTTACGATAGTGGGATTTTAAAAGGGCATACCCCTCAAGTTGTGCTTCAACCAATACAAACTTGTGGTGATAAAGCCCAATATTGTGGTAGTTAACACTTTTATCATGATTTTCCAGGGAAACAATAGATGACGATAGTTAGTAACCTTGATTGTGATGTCACTAATTATCATCATGGGCAACTAGAGGGATGTATTGCATCCACAAGCTCATCATAACCAAGCATGATACTTAATCCAATGAGGTTGATCTATCTACAAATGTTGCTTTGTTGATGATGAGAGTGAAGTGCAAAGGCCAGAATGTGAGACTAGAAGGATGATTGGGTGGACATCACCATCAAAACACATCGAGAAGATGATGTGGTATTCATCTTTGTATGTTTTAATCTCTAGTATTGATGTGTGCCATTTTGTTTGTGTGTGACTAGTGTATCTTTGGCTAATGTGTACTTTGGCTAGTGCAGAGTGTTTGTGCTGTTGCCACAGATAGCTTGTATCTCTTCTAAAGAGTACCTTCTCTCTTTGTCACATATACTTGTCTTTTTCCCACTAAGCCATGTATGCTTTGAAATTTTAGGTCTAAAGTAATCGAGGCGATTTCATTGAACCAAATTGTCTCTCAATACAAGCTTTTGAGCATAAGTTTCCACAAGACAATGAGAAGATGTGCATGTGATTACGTTGATACCAAGAATGGCATAATTGTGATGTAGTATTGTTTGTTGAAGCATGTTCTCAGATGAGGATAGTGCGGCCTTAATCTTATGCATTAATTAAAGAGAAATGTGCCACCTCTCCACCATACTATTTATGCGAGTGTAGATATTATTTATGCAAGTGTAGATGAGCACATCACTCAAAGAATGTGCTCTATGATCTCAAGTTTAGGATTTAGCCATGGTTTTTTAGGGTCAAAAGACATGACTGTGCAATAGCACTCCTATGTGTGCTTCTTGAACTAGAGAGAAAAGATTAAAGATAACCATGCAAAATTAGTTTCAAACGAAAGCTAACACATGATCTCTTCAACAATAATCCAAACATTGTTCACTAAGAATATTTTTCACAACAAATACAGCAAACCTTTAACTCAAAACTCTGTAGGGATCTTTGAATCAGATTCTTTATACTAGCCATTCTGATTAACTACGAATTTTGTAATTTTAAACTTTATTCTTCAAACTCGGAGGGTTTTCTTTCATGCACACTGAATCCAAACCAAATATATATCTTTATACTTAATCCTATCTCTGTATTCGATGTAAGAGCGTGCGGGTACCTGGCAGTATTGTGACTTGGATAGGCTGGCCTTGATTCAGGGGTACGTTGGTCCACAGCACATGAAGGTCGTACATGCCCGCTTCTGAGATGCTGTATCTCACCTCGAACTCGCCTGGGCTTCCTTCCACCATGCTGACGTTGGTGGAAACACCAGATGACGATGACAATGACGATGTGGAGTCCAGCTCCTCCTTCCATGACAGCTTGAAACTGTTGGGGCTTTCTGTCCCTTGCTTCACCATCACAGCCGACACCGAGCTTTCGGGCGAGCTGCTGGCTCGTCCGTTGTTGTTGAAGAGCTTCACCGTGAAGCCCGCCTCTTCTCCTGCAGTTGCAGTGCTTAGCCCTGACCCAGACAGTATGGTTGCATTTGCATCTACAGTTCCTGCAGACAATGACATCACCTTTTGTTGGAAGTCTCACCCCAAAACTCTTTAGAACAAAAGTAGAGCATATTTCCTATTTGCATCGTAGTCAACCAAGGAATGTTGCATATTGTTGCCGGGAAATGTAGAAGTATAACAAGGGAAACAAGATAGACTAATGATGTCATAAATACGGTGACATATACATGCCCATCAATTGCTGGAATAAAAAGGCCTCCTCTAGTAAGGTGTTTATACCCCAGGGCTGAATGTCACTGGTAGAGTAGTAAATGTCGCATAGATAGACTTGGGAGACAGAGATCTAGTAGCACCTACCTACCTTAGGGTCAGGTTGATTGCAAAAAGAGAGTAGGCCCTCAATGCTATCATTGACAAAGGCTTTGAGTTCAATATGTATTTGTGACACTGCAGAAGATTGGTTTGGGTACACCATGAATGCGTGCACCACCTACCCATGAATATATAAAACGTTCAAGCTCTTTCAGCAATCAATGACTTATTCGCATGCTTGTGCTCATTCAGATATATACTTACATGTTTCACATCCACGTTCATGGGTTTGCTTGCACACGCAGCACAGTGTTCATGAAAGCAAAGATTTGCTAAACTATTTGCATGAAGCCAAGCATCAGATGTAGTAGAAAAAGCAACTACAAGTATGGTAGATGTAATGTCCAACTATCCCTGGTATTTGTAAAATTTGCCAGAACCTATGCATTTACCATAGATAATATATTTACTGAAACCAGAACCCATGCATTTATAAATAACATAGCCAATGCATTTACCGAAACCATAACCAATGTATTTGTCCCATTTAACTGTTTGATGCAAGGCCAATAATTGATTGACATGGCTTGTACCCCTTTAACCTGCTCTTCGCTCACCGGGCCTGTTTTTGGGCAGCAAAGCTTACATCTGTTCACTTATGAAGGTTCACCAGGGCCTCTTTTCCTCCCCCTTGCTTGCCTATTGGATTGGCATAGATTAGGTGCATAATTGTCACATGATGTGGACATGGGGAGTGCATGAAAATATCAATGTGCAGTCAACTTGCTGTGCTCGGTTTATATATCCATGCTTGCAGCCTTAACGGGCAAGACGGTATAGTTTGAGGAATAACTTATCAACATGATCAAGCACTGCATCAGCTGTCATGTTCTGGATGTGGGAAGCAGTGGCAGTCTGGGCCCAGCTGGGCTGTTAAATTGCTTTTTCTCAGCAATTGCTCTTTTCTTACCTGCAAGGAATTACTCAACTACGTAGTATTAGTATCATCTGAGCATACCATCCATGTTGTAACATGCTTCCAACATGCCAAAGGTGATAAAGTTTTGGAGATGGGGTGAACACCAAAAGACAAAGAACGCAAGCTGAGAGGAACATAAAAGGGATGCCCTGCTTGCTTAATGCTGAAAATATGACAAAATACAAGAGTTTAGCTACTGAACCCAAGATTGAGAGACTCAAGACTGAGGAGCATGACTAGCTTTAGTTAACGAAACTCTCTTACAAGTTACAATGTAGGCCAACTCATTAAATGAGTGTCCAGAGCCATTTTCAAGGTCCAAGGCTTTGGCCATTTTTGTATTAGTGGTCTTGAACCTTTTTGGAAAGGTTCATGCTCATTCAAAAGTTCTTTTGATTCTGTCTTGCAGTTTGATGCTTGGGGAAGATTGCTTCCATCAAGGGATGCTTTTTGTACTTAGCAGCACTAATATCCTTCCTAGGCATTGATTTCTGGTTCACGGAGGGCTGATCTTGTGGATGCCCCATTCACAGTGAGATGGTGAGGTTGCAGCCTGGTAAAACTGCAAATCCCAAGGGGAAAGCACTGCAGCAATAGTTTTCTCTTGCCTGTTTATCACTTAAAAATAATGAGTTACTATTTTTTATTAATAGCATCTAACCAACCGGGTAACCATAAGCTCTGACCAGCTTTTAATGCTGGGCTGTCTATCAAGGATAGAAGCATGCTAACCATACGAGACTTTTCTGTGAACAGATTAGATAGCATTATGGAATGTCAAGGGTTTCTTGTCTAGGAGCAAATAGTATAAAATGTGGAAGACCATTTTTCCTGAAAACTGGGATATATTTTGTGTGGTGGAGCACAAGCAACACTCAATGGCTGGTTCCATTTATGTATATAAGAATTGTATAGTGTTTTTTAGAGGTCGTGCTCCTCATAGATCTGGGGTCATGGTGGCTGTTTCCTCTTTCTTGCAGTTGTCTTTGATTCACTAGCATGCTCAAGGTAGGTTCATGATTATAAAGATCATGTATAAGGGCGAGGCTTTGTAGTTAGTACGGACGTATGCACCCAACACAGCTTAGGATTGTTGACAGTTTTGGGAGGACTTGCAATGTCTCTCTATGGCCCATTAGGGGATTGGGACGGAAGACTTTAATACTTGTGAGTATGCTGAGTAGGCAACTTAGTCTCATTTAGCGATGGATGGTCTTGAATGCTAGACATGGGATGCTCTTGGTAGCTTCCTCATCAAAACAAGCTATGTGGCCCTTGCTCCATCTTACCGAGCCTAGTTTTACCTTTTGTTCTCTTTAGCATTTTGATACTTGGGCTAGATTATACAAGATGTATGTTTATTAGAGTGATTGCTTCCTTTTGACAATGCTTAATATGTGGGTGGAGAAATGGCATATCCTTTCAAATCATTATCCCTTGGTCCCAGACATGATTCATCACCTAATGGATGCCTTCAAGGCATTGCTTGCTTGTTTGCCCTTGTGATTCAATTAGTCTTTCTTGTTGCATGATCAATTCTTAGGGTACATGTAGCAATTGATTGCTTTGTTTTTGCCAAATAGATCCTATCTAAGGGTATGGATGCATGGTCAAATTTTTGCGATAATGCGTGTACTTTGTCTAGATCATATGGGATTCAACAAGCATCTTCATTTAGAGCTGAATTACAGCATTTGCAATTTTTGTTGAAGCATTCTTTCACTTTGCAATAGGCGAGGGACACATTTGATGAATTGGCCACTTATTTAGAATGGTGGAAATGGAGAGTCTAGGCTCTGCATGATGAGCAACATGCAAAATATAAATTGTTGGCCCTCTTAGATGCTTTGTATGATATCAATTATCAAACTCATCAGTTTTTTGCTCACCTTCACCAAAAATATGTGCATGAGGATATTGCACCCTTGTTGGATACGTGAGGTGTTTAATTCCTTCCCCACAAACTTTGAAGCAATGGAAATCCACTTTTGTTATGGCATCCTTGTATTAAATATTCTCTAAGATCATTGCCAATAAATTGTAGAAAGTATTCCTATAATTGATTCACTTGTGGCATTATGGTTTCATTAAAGGCTGGGATATCATGCATAATATTCCATGTGATGGACCAGTGCATGGAAATACATCCTTTTCGGGACACATTGGGGACAGGTCCCGCATTTTGAGATGGGATACTTCTATTCTGGGCTTGCATCCCTTGCGTCCCCTGCGACTATGCTTTGGCTGCCTGTGCCATGGTGAATCTCCCAGCAGATGTAGTGAAAGTAATCCCTAAGTAGATGTATGAGTTCACAACCTCCACTTATCCGGCTCCTAGAGTGAAGATCGATCTCCTCCTCACCAAGATTGATGTTTGGAAGATGTGTGGAGATGTTGTTGTAGACCTTCCTGCAATTAGAGAACAAAACAATATCGTCAACATAATGCATAACGGAGACAAGTATACCTACTATCTCCACCCCATCACCACCTCCTCATGTAACATGATCTTCTATCTCATCAATGTAGAGACCAAAGAGTGTGGGGGAGAGAGGACATCCCTACTTCACTCCAATGGTGCTAGAGACCATGTTTGAAAGTCCTCCTGGGCATCTCACTCGGCCTATCACCCTCTCACACAATACATATATACCCCAAATCATGTCTGATGGGATCCCCAGTGTCTGTAGCCTCTGTAATAGTCTATCTTGTGGAATTGTATCAAAGGCTTTTTGGAGATCCACAAAGAAGCAATGAAGCTTCTTCTTTCTCATTTTTGTTTGCTCAATCATGCTCCTCAAGGTGAAGATGTGCTAGAGTGTAGAGAACCCCTATTGAAAACCAACTTGTCCTATTGCTTGCAATCTCTCTCTCTCTACATATACACTAAGTTTTGCCTTTAGTACAGCTCCAATATAACTTTGCCAATTTGTGGCCCACCACAATGGTTCTGTAGTTACTTGGATCTAGGGGGTCTCTAGATTTGTGGATGGGCACGATGGTATGCATGGTTCACTCATCTAGGAAGCCCTCTACTAGAGCCCTATTGAACATAAAGGCAAGGAGAGAAGCCAAAATGTCCACTATAGTGCTCACCTTGTATGCTTGTGTGATCTATTGATCATCCATGCTGTAGATGCTCGATTGCTCTCCTTACCATATCATGTGTGAAGGTGGATGTGGTAGGGTGAGGCTCTGGTGGGTGGGGAATTGGTGGCTGGTGTGGTACATCATATAGTTCCTCTGCATAGGAGTGTCATGTCTCCGGGTTACTGATGGGTGTGGGGCGGGGTGGCTCCCACAATCTACACCATGCCGTGGCTATCTCTACTCATGAATAAATGGTATAGATCCCAATATTGTGCCTCATATGCTCGCTGTTTACAACGAGTCAAGGTCTTCATCTGCCTGTGGGCTTCTCTCTCTATAATGGTCCCTAATCCTTTTTGAATCTAGAGATGCCTGTATAGTTCTTTGCACTCATCATCTTATTGTGTACCATCTATTTTGATAGTGCCCAATCGGGTTGATTTGCTAGTGTGTGTGGAGTGTGGAAAGCTTTGGAGAGTAGCTGAGTGGAGGATGGAGGCGAGCTAGGAGGTGAGTGCTGCTAGGGGTATATATGCTGGCTATATATGTCCACTAGCTCATGTCTGAAATAGAAAGTGGTGGGTGAGGGCAATTGTCACAAGGACATGAAATTTTTGGATGCTTTGCTTATGCTAAGACATTTGATTAATTTCATAATCAAATCTGCAATGCTGAGATACATATGTGATGCACATAGCAGATACTTCATAATTAAATGGCTAGAAATTGCTGGAAAATGGAAAAGGGGGCTGCCACTTGGCAAAAATTCCCATGCAATGGGGGAGAAGGGTGTTTGGGGGCTCCCATACATATCCTTGTACTCTGGGCAGTCCCCTATTTCTGGCCAATTTCTTTGATGGGATCTATGTATACAATTTTCTCTAAAGTCATGGATAATTGTCTCCACAAGCACCCCCCTACACTTGTGCACCCTAATTAGTATGGATTTATCAAGGGCCAGAATATCTTGCACAATGTGCTGAATGTTCAGCTGGCCATTGACTATGCCAAGCACTCCAAGCAGGGAGTCGTGTTGGTTCAATTGGATCTCGAAAAGGCTTTTGATTATTTGGATTGCTCTTTTTTTTGGTAGAGCTTAACATAATTATGGGTTTTGGTCCATATTTGTGCTGTCTAATACGTACAGTCAGCACGGATGCCTCTTCACAGGTCATACTGAATTGTGGAGTCACCGAGCCATTCACTCTTGCATGCTCTGTTAGACAGGATTGCCCTTTGAGCCCCTTGTTCTTTGCCCTGGCAGAAGGTTAATTTGGTACTTTGCCTTAGGATAATTTGTTCTCAGATGTTCTATTGATAGAGATTTCTCTTCTTTTGAGAAAAAGAAAAAACTTGATGGCCCTGCTGGTTGGTATAAAGCATGCCTGTGATGTGAGGCTATGCTTAATAAAATGGCATTGATTTTAAGGAGCCATTTGCACGGACCTCACATCTGACAGCCATTACATGTGTCATTATTACTGCAGCTTTATGATATGCACATGCACGAGTACGCTCTTGATATTGCAGGCATGAGCATAGTTGTTGTTTGCAAAAAGCCTTACATGGCTTGAAACAAGCACCTCATGCATAGAGACTGATTTGCATTGGTTATACAACCAACCCAACAAAGAGCACTTTATACTGTGCAAGGGCAGATGATTTACTGATTTTTTAAACCTAGATGTGGATGTATACTGATTACTGGACCAGGCAAGCTAAAAATTGCAGCCTTTGAAGCTCAATTACAGTAGGCTTCTGCTTTTGACATCACAAAACTTACCATTTCAGCATTCAATTCACTCTGGTCAAAAGGGGAAGGGGGGTTAATAGTGCGAGTCCAAGTACCTTGGACTCATAAAGGGTGGCTCTTTCATGTAACCTGAGCTGTTTTTTCTCTTACATCTAATTCTTGGGCTAATCTCCATGACTTTGAGGTTTAGCAGACATCTCTCCTATTAGTTGTAATTGTAGCAGAATGCCTCAGATGTGCACTGACCAGACTTTTTCAGTCACAGCTTAGACTATTGTCAAAAGCTGCTTTAAGTGGTGCTAGAACAATCTTGGAGAAGCCAGAGCAAGTGATATAAATCCACTGGGGAGGGTCTCACAGAAAGGGCGCTTGTTGTAGGGAAAGCATGATGCTGGCAGGCTCTCCAAGTAATTGCCCTGGTTACACATGATCATATATTGTTACTTTATGTGTGATGGTTTTTGTAGTCATCCATGCTACCAGCATTGCCTTTCTATTCTTTTTAAAAACTTAAATAATGTCACTTTCTGTAATTCAAGAGAAAATTAATGTTACCTTCAAATACCTCAAATACATATGGACAATATGCAATGTTCGTTTGAGATGCATCTCTTACATACAGATTGAATTTTCCTGGACTCCCTGTTGTGAATGAGAGCACTTGAATATAAGTTATAGTAGGATGAGAAGCTATAGATAAATCTGGAATAGGAAAGGGGATGTTTGAATTCTGTTGAAAGACAAGTGCTTGCAGGTTGGCCCCTGAACTGACTGCATTTGAAAATCTGTCACGGGGATAAATATAGAGTCTTGCTACACCATATACTTGAAATATCTTAGCACCATATTTCCATTCAGCGAAAGTCTTTGATGTTGCAACCAGGCCTACAATCCAGATTCATGTTGTTGTTAGGATCTTTTGGACCAAAATACAAAAGAGACAAACATAATTCTTTTCAAGGAAGTTAAATGAAAGTTAAAGGGGGCATTTAATCCACACATGATGTAACTGCTTTTATGAAAGGAGTTCATTCATTGCTGATCACATTAATCAACAAGAACCTCATGTAAATATTTTAGGTCCTAATCACTTGGACTGCCTATTTTTTTCTTTGATAAACGACTTGCCAGACAGGTATATCATTGTATGAAGTGCTACCTACTGAGTGACAGCTAGCTCTAGGAGGTCCTACATTGTCTTTTATCAAGAGAGTTTTGTATCCCATTTAGGGTTCTATTTAAGGATTTTTAGGGAAAACAAGTGAAAATATTTTGATTTCACAGAGTGATGCTCATGATGCATTATCTATCGCATTCTGTACAACATTAATATTGTGTCATGTGCCCCCCTGCACTGAGTTTGATGTGGTGAAAGCAAAGCTAGGAGCAGTACCATTGGTGAGACATAGGTTCTATTCTAGACTTGCAGCAACAACCAAAAGAAGTGTTAAACTGATTCTTAAAGATAGTCACATTCTAGAGTAATATAGACTGCTCTTTTTCTTGTTTGCAGAGAGTTGAATAGGGTCATCGAGATGGATACTGATAGTCTCTGCAACCAAAGGAAAAGGATCACACCTTGATACGAATGACAATTTAAATGAAGACTGGTTTCTCCACCTCATACCCTAGGGCTTTCTCATGTGTCAAATGATGGATGCTTGTCTGTCCCATAGGCTGGGATGGACAATGGCAGACCTGGACCTCATCTCATCAACCATGACAGTGAAGGGTAGAGTTAGAGCAGCAGCCACAAGGAGCATATGTGCTATCTATGCCATCAAGTGGTAGGGATGGAGCACTATATATGCAGATGTATTATGAAATCTGAGGAAGATGGACAGCAGACCTAGACCTCATCCCATCAACCATGACAGTGAAGGGTAGAGTTAGAGAAGCAGCCACAAGGACCATATATGCTAGCTGTGCCATCAAGGGGCAGGGATGGAGCATTATATATGCAGATGTATTATGAGATCTGAGGAAGATTCCACTATTTTCTTTGTTCATTCTTAGCTACAAAGACATAGGGAGTCCTTGCTGAGGCATGGGTCATTAACGCACATAATAGGACCCATACACATAGAGCTCCAATGATTTTTTCTACAGTAGCACCACACAGACCAACAGTAAGCTAGCCCTCAGATGGTAGATCCACGTGCTTGTTTTGGACATGTGACAGCCAAAGCACTGGACCATACATGTCTCACTGTCGGTGGCAAAGGACCTACATATGTAATTTGTTGTAGGCTGAATAGGTCCCATAATATGTTCTGTGGATGTCCTCATACTGAGTTGTTCATCTCTGCTATAATTGAGAAGATTCATCCCAACTCCATATCTGGAGGACCACATGGAGACCTTTTGTATCACATGCTGAAATTCTCATTTTCTACAAGGTGCCTAGAAAAGGCTACGGCTAATTGGAGGTATCTGTGGAGGAAACCTGTCTAGCTGCTGGAGCTGTGTGCGAGAGAGAAGGATGGATATAATGTATTTTCCCATGGAAAAAATGACATATAAGAGAAACATCTGGTGCTATGATTTCAATGTTGTGCTGGAGTGTTCAAAGTGTACCTGCAGAGACGGACATTGGAAATGGTGAACCACTGAGTTCAATGTTGTGGTGGAGTGTTCAAAACGTACCTGATGAGACGGACATCAGAAATGGTGAACCACTGATATCCACTGCTTCTGCATCCATCACATGTAGGGACAAGTTTCCAGAAGTAGTTGCAACAAATGTTGCTATTTCATATTCTGGCATCAGTTCTATCTGATTGATCCTGTGAGTTGCAGCACTCTTTGTTTTGTCAACAGAAATGTAAAGCATAAGTGGTTTATCAAGCGTCACATTGTTATTATAAGCATCTGCAAACTCTACTTTTAGGTTGGCTTCATCTCCTGCTTGGAATGCATTTAGTCCATTTATCCAAGTTCCTCTACAATTCATGGTTGAAATTGCATCTGTGAAGTTTTGCAGAAAAGTTATATGTTTGAATAGAATAAAATTAGAGGAGCCAACGTGCTAAGTTATATCATATATCTGGTGCTAAATAATTTATAAGAAAATTATGGACAAACAAGTTGACATGAACTTTCATAAATTACTGAAGAAAGCTGCACATTTTCACTGACATCAACTTTATGTGCAAAGTGAAATCTGCAAGTTGCAACCAACAGGAAATTTGATCTGTAGCCATGGTTTTACATCTTTCTGAGATACCAAAGAACAATTTTAAAAACTTGAAAAGCTTCTGAGCCTTTTAAACAAGATCAACATACTTTGGGATCAAAACTTTTCTGAATCACAAATGAATGCCAGGTATGTAGTCTATAACAAGGTCCCCATTTCATACTTGAGCATGAGTCCAACCAATGATCATTTGGATCAGTTAAAAAGGCTTATGCAATCTGTGCAGACCCTTGGTCATGATTTCTGCAAACTCTTTTTGAGAAAGAGTGTTATGCTGTAAGCTAGGCTAGTAGAATTAGATGGATAAAGATATCATGCCATGTAACACAATATTACAAAAATCTCATAGAAAAGAACCACTATTTACATTCATCTTGACATGTATAAAGGCATGCTATAGCCTCAAAACATGTTGGACAATTGGTTTACAGATTTTAAAGGCATGCAGAGCCTTAAAACTGATTAAAAAACTGCAAACCAATTGATTAAAAAAAAAAAACTACTTCCCTAACCAAGCACCATCTTATGGTCGAGCAAAGAGAATGCCAACTTCAAAGGAGGCAGCCTCTTCTCTTCGATCACTATTTGAGATCAAAGTCAGGCCACACTCTTGTATAGAGGAGTTAAATATCCTAGGGGAGGTTCTCTTTACAGGTGGCTGTGTGAGTGGGAGACTGGTTTGCATTCTAGGGGCTACTGCAGGAGATTTAGTTGCTGACACTACAAGATCTTAGGGGAGCCAAGCTATGACAGAGGGAGTTCTCAAACTTAGGTTGGTCTTTTCTCTAAAGCAGACACTACCTTCTTTGGCTACACTACTCTAGACTACTGGCAGGCTTACTGGATCCAAGGACATTGTCACAAATGGGAGCGGATTGCTAGTATTATAGCCTAGTATATTTGCTTTGCAAGGTGAAATCATGCTATGACCTTCATGATGTATGCACAACGGAGACTCTTCAGGATTTGGATAGAGATCATCTGCACTCTCCATGGAAGATGGGAGAGGATGTAGGGGTGGATATGAGAGGATGACGAAGAGGAGAGAGGCCTTCCTATGGACTTGGGACTTTGACACCTCCTTTCATATGGTCCCTCAGAAGCTTTGGCAATATAGCCCACCAGATTGGTTGTTCACACAACCATTGTATTTGTGATGTATCGAGACACTCTTTATAGAGTTCCTTGTACTTTGTATCTTTATCTCAGGGGGATTTATCTAAGGTGTTATCAAGAGAAATTTCTTTTTTGGGGGAGAAAAAGAAGAAAAAGAATCACAATTTTTAGTTGTGTTGTAAGTATGAGTTCAGAACATATACAAATATAAATAATTGTGGCTCTTGCGCTGCCTCAAGTCCAAAAGCGGGAAGACATCAAAGTGATACTGCTTTAACTAAGGTGCTATTTGAACAAATTGATGAACATCCTCTATGCAGCATACAGATACAGCAAAAATTGTCCTGATTGTGCAGATAAAAATAATGTGATATTGTTTGGCCCTAGAATGCACAAAAACTGCAGTATCACTGAAGTGAATAGGGCAAAAAAAACTGTCTATGTTTTGACACAACTCCTTCTAGGTTCACCAAGAGTCGTAATAACTCCTGAATCTCTTGCAACGCATGGACAACCATTGGGATCATGTTAGGATTAGTAAAACAAATGGGTGGGTGTAGAGGGAGCTCACGCTCAATTGCCAAGACCCACGGACCGCTTATTGTTTCAAGTGTTTCAAGCAAGCTTTAATGGCTATCTCTCACCTAGCCGACATGCCATCGATCCTACGAGTGTAGTGAGCTTATTTTGATGCTGAAATGAGTTGCCTTCTCTCTCGCACACGCCGATAGCTCCACGATCCTAAATGCTAGCTCAAGCATCCTCAAGCCTCCTCCATCTCCAAGCTCCATCCACCATAGCCACGCGCGTGAGAAAAGAGGAGAAGAGAAGAGAAGAAGAGAAGAGGAGATGGTGAAGAGCCCCAGCTTAGCTTTAGAGGCCGCCTGCATGTCTTTGCTCTTTTTCCATCTTTTTTCCGCTTTTTCTTTCATTTCTCCGCCATCTTTCTCCACCATCTCGACTTGGGGTTAACAGTGGGTTACATTGGTGTGGTGCTCAGCAATTGACCTTGTTTCAAGTCTTGTCTTGCTCGTGAGCTTGGGTACATCTATGACCAAAGGATACTTGTTGTGAGGCTGCCACTCGAGACGTGTCCAATGGAGGTACCCTCACACGATCTCTATTGAATGGTTGAACCGAAGTTAATGGCTGTGGAAATTTTGCAATGCTGCAGATATGAGAGTCATTTGATGCTTGGGTGCCTAGGTTAGACTGGGCTTTTAGGGAGCCGTTAAACCACAGAAAATTACACCTACTGCATGTTGGTGTAGAGTTTGCATAGACCAACATGGTGGAAGGTCACACATATTGAATGGCTAGACTTCTCTTTCAACATAAGGTATCCCTACAGTTAGGGATCAACTATGGAGCATGCCAATCAAGCACGAACTTTGCATCTTCCACATGACTTGCATCAAGATTACTCTCAGAAATCCTCCATGAGAAAAATGAAAATCGGTTTTGAGGCTGATCCTACTTTGACTAAAACCTTTTTTTCCAATGCCTCAAGAACCCCATTGTCCAAACAATCAGCCAACATTGCAAAGGCATTCTGCCCATGACGCTCAGACTTGGATGAAGAGGGCTTATCCTCATTTTTAGAAGTTGAGTGTGGATATCAGTGATCCCAAGGAGTAATCACCTTGCCCCTCTTATCAAATGCAAGCCATGCAAGCATCAGCATGTTATCGCAAATGTCTAGGGAGCTTAGAACTAGAAGTAGCCATAGTAGATATGATTGGCATGTGAATATTTATCCTTTCGATGCACACACGTACGGAAGGAGTCCTTGGGGCCTGCTGATGGACCATTGGCTGCTCAACTTCAACCTTTCCTTTTATATTCTGAACATCAATCCACCCTGATTTGTCTCAGCAACCAAAGATAGCACAGCCTGCTTGCCCTAAGTCAAATCTCTTTGGACAGGTTGTTCATCAATGGTCAGTACATCAACCATCATACAAATGTCTATATAATGGTCAATCATTACATCCATTTTGTTTGGTCACTCAACTATGAAGTAGCCAAGCTTGCCACGGGAGGAACAATGACCAGCAAAGGTGTCCCATTTAAGTCTAAAATACAATGGATGCATACTAGTGTAATTCAAATGCAACCAATTGGGCCTTTTCCATGCAATATCCCACAACATGCACATGTGATTTCTATTTGTTGCCCTCATACTTGAAGGTACCAAAACAAGACCAATAGCTACCATTGCATCCTTTAATGGATGCCAATAAACCACTCAGCATTTTTCAACCTCAACCCATACTAGACTTTCCTGTTTAAGTAAACATTGAAAATCAGCGATGGATCTCCATGGCACTACATAAGTTGTCTATCAAAGAAAAGAGGCACCTTGCCCAAAAGATCATCCTAGTTGTTCACGGATTTCGGCATGATCGCATACAAGCCCCAAGGACCCCCAAAGATCTCTTCCACACAATCCCCTTGCAAAATGGAGGTCAGCCACAAGTGAATCTACGAAAGCACCAGAATCCTAGTAGTGAAAAAGAGAATGACTCCAGGCTCATAAAAGATAGTGGAGGAGAGAAACACTTTCATCATGTCCACATGGGTATCCAAAATATCCTCCTTATCATACTCTGGAAGATTATGATCATTATTTTTGACATATTCACCAAGCAAGGTATTGGAAAATTCCAGCAGATGTTCCCAATCTAAATCTTGGGAATCATCAGACTGAGTAGCAACCTGCACACAGGAGCACATAGGAGGTTTTGAAGGGATAAGACCCTTAGAACCTGCCATGGGTCCATCTACAACATGCTTGCTGTGTTTTAACAGCTGGCTACACTTCAATGCATGGTACCATTTCCCCTTTTGCTTCAAAATCTAGTCCCAGGGCTGCCATTGCTTGATCTATGAAAGACACATCAAGCTTGTTGAGAGGGTGTGCAGCAGCTGAAGGAGTGAGTAGGTGAGTGAGAGTGACAGAAAGAGGGAGAGAGTCTAATTCGATTTTTGGGTGTACCAACAAATGTGCTGGTACACAGAATAAAATGTATTTATATTTAGGGCACGTAAGGGTGCATTCACATGTACAACTAAATAATATACGGAGGTGAATAAAGGGCCTTTATCCCAACAACCTCCCACTTAAAGGTCTGAAGTGAACCTCTAACCAACTCCCACTAGTTGTATGCAATGCTCATGCTGAGCCTTGCTTAGACTTTTAGTAAGAACATCTGCAAGGTTGTCCCGTGTTTTGATCTTGGTCAATGTGATTAGACCATATTCCAGAATCTGTCTAATAAAGTGATATTGCACATCTATATGCTTTGTGCGTGAATGATACGTGGCATTCTTAGCTAGATACACAGCACTCTGGCTATCACATCCCAACACTGGAGTACTCATAGACATGCCGAGATCCTCTGCAAGTTTGCTCAACCATATAGCTTCCTTAGAAGCTTCAGTAGCTGATATGTATTCAGCTTCACTAGTATTTAGTGCTACGATGTTCTGCAACCTGGAGCAACAAGAAACTGCCCCACCAACAATTGTAAAGACATACCCAGTAGTGGACCTCCGAGTGTCCAAGTCACTTGCCATATCTACATCACAATAACCCTGCAAACTAAGTGCACCTTGCCCATAGCAAATACACTTTCTTTGTGTACCCTTTAGGTATCAAAGAATACACTTGACAGTTTCCCAATGTGGTTTGCCAAGATTTGACATAAACCTATTGACAACTCCCACTGCATGAGCAATGTCTGGACGAGTAGCAACCATTGCATACATAAGAAAGCCACAAGCTGATGCATAAGAAACTCCCTTCATAACATTGGCTTTCACGTCATATTTTGGGCTGTTGGCTTTACTAAGCTTAAGGTATGGAGGTAAGGGTACCCCTTCAGCCATGTTAAATCTGTCTAGTACCTTTTCAATGTACTTTTCTTGAGATAAAAACAACAATTTCTGCATTCTATCCCTACAAATCCTCATGCCCAATATATGCTCTGCATTCCCCAAATCTTTCATGGAGAAAGCTGATTTCAGTTGATCTTTGAGAGCATCCAAGCTAGTCTTTCTTTTCCCAGCTAGTAACATATCATCCACATACAAAACAAGTATGATGGGGCTGCCATCTGTATCCTTTTTCATGTACAAACAATGATCTGCATGGCTGTGTGTAAACCCATGAGAGAGCATAAAAGTGTCAAACTTTTTGTACTACTGCCATGGTGATTGCTTCAGCCCATACAAGCTGTGTTTTAGTTTACACACCAAGTGCTCTTTTCTAAGAACTTCAAAGCTCTCTGACTGTTTCATGTAGATTTCCTCATCAATGTCACCATGCAAAAAAGCTGTTTTCACATCCATTTGGTACAGCTCTAAGTCCAATAAGCAGTGATAGCAAAAAGGACACGTAGAGTGGTCATCTTCACAACAGGTGAGAAGACATCTTGGAAGTCAATCCCTTCCTTTTGTGCATATGCTTTGGCAATCAGTCTTGCCTTGTACTTGGGTTTTCCATCAACTGTCTTTACTTTGTAAACCCATTTGTTTTTGGGAAATGATACAAGATCCGAAGTATCATTAGCATACAGAGATTTAATCTCTTCCTGCATAGCTAGCTCCCACTTACTACTGAATTTGCATAACTTGGCCTCTTCATATATAAGAGGCTCACCCTTATTTGTAAGCATCACATAATGTAAGGAGGGGTCATACCTATGTGGCTGCCTTCTTAAGCGTGTAGATGTGTATACCCAATGATCTACATTTTTAGCAATTGGGTCTACATCTGGAGGTATGTTATTTTAAGCATTTATTGGTGAAGTTGAAGAGTCAGGTGGCGGATCACATCTCCCAGTGGATGGGAGATGAAGGATTAGCACTGTTTGCACAGCAGTGGTATGGTTGCATGATGGACATTAACTGGTGGGTTGGTGCTGAGATCCCACACTTAAGCATTATCTTTCGAGCCCCTCCATAGTGGAGAGCTTCGAGGGATGTGATCGAGTGGCCCTTGGCACAGGCAGCCCATTTCTACCAGTGTACAGAGTTGCGACTCTTAGCATGGCTGATAGATGCATTGATACCAGAGGCAACGTCATTACCCCGTGGGATCGTCGTTATCCCCGTTTCATCCCCAAGCCAGCAAATATGCCGTCTACCTCCAAATCTGGTCCTCAGAACTGTTTTGCCGTGTTGGCGGATTTCTTGGATGAGGGAGTCCTGGACATTCTCGTAGAAAAAGTCAAATTGAGGCAAGCTGTGCCTCATACCTGATTTTGTTTTGAATACAGATGAAAATAGCCACGTGGAATGTGCGAGGAATGTTGAGATATCGAACTCCACTCGTGATATGCCAGGGTGACCGTTGTGCATTTATGTCACCGACTTGTCAGTTGTAGATGCGGTTGGTACACCGCCCATGAATAATAGCTAGATGACAGCTATCCTTATCTACTCTAGTTCGTGGCTCAGTTAGTATGCCACCTTAGTTCGTTGTCTTTGGTTTGAGACCCATATATAGGGTTCTTCTATTTCTTTGTATGAGAGTTCTTTTGGCTTACACAACTAAGAAGAGGAAAACTGTTTTCAGCCTCCACCTTTGTGTGTATTCCCCCATTGTGCAAGCAAGAAAGCTACAAGTGAGACTCCTTCCTTCTCTCCCACAATCTTGATATGGTATCAGAGCCTTGTTCGTGGTAAGGAGCTCAAGAAAGCAAGCCAAGCTCACGGTGTTCTGGTAAGAGGAGCAGTGTTGCTTTCATTTTCTGTTTTGGGAGCAGATCTCTGTAGGTAGCACAGCCAGAAATTGCAAGAGTGCATTGTCTCAGGTTGAGACGCCCTTCGCGGTGAAGCCATTTCGGGGCCCGTTTTGGAGGCGGAAGTTTTCTGCACGCACTCAGGAAAAGGCCCAGTTTTATGCTGTGCGACCACTGTTCTACAGGTCGGTGAAAAGTTACCACAAAAATTGCATCGTATGCTTGTGTGCAGAGACATTGGGAGTTACAGAATCATCCTTGGTTCCTGTTTATGCAAAATCGTCACTAGGAAGTGACTGTGTAGTCAAATATCACTTTCGCTAGTTTTGCAGATTTGCCCTTGTGAGGGTGAAGCTGTGTTTTTTGCAGTGACAGACTTTTTTGCAGTGTTCTGTAATGGCGTCTGATTCTCTTTCATAGATTGTCACTGAAAAGCTTGACAAGAACAACTTCCAAGCATGGAAGTTTAGAATGACGAATTTCCTTATGGGAAAAGGATATTGGAAATTTGTTGCAGGAAATGAAGAAGAACCAGTTCTTCCTGATGTTCCCAATCAACAGCAAATGCAGGCATTCAAAGCATGGCATGAGAGAGCCAGGAAAGTTATGTACTGGCTGTCTATCAGTATTTCAGACTCTATGATTGTGCATATTCAGGATGCAAGTACGCCAAAGGAGGCATGGGATACTTTGTCAAAAATGTATAGCACAAATACGCAAGCCAGGAAAATGCAGCTCAAGCAAGAGTTGCGTAATGTGCAAAGAGAAAATATGAGCATCAATGACTACCACATGAAGGTGAAGAAGATTGCAGATGCACTTGCTTCCATTGGGTCGCCAGTGGAAGATGATGATTTAGTTTCTGTGACCTTGAATGGTCTAGGAAAGGATTATGCACAGTTCCGAACATCCATTTCCGTCCGTGAAAGATTTCCTGATTTTGAGGAGTTGATTGCTCTTCTAATTTCTGAGGAGCAGAGAAATGGTGGTGCATCTTCTTCAGGAGGAACTTCAAAAGAAGCTGTCTTCTACTTAAATGCTGGAAGAGGTAGAGGCAGAGGTAGAGGAGACCGATTTAGAGGCCGCGGTAGAAATCAGAATATGCAGCAAACTCAAGAAAACCAGTCCTATGGAGGAGGACGTGGTAACTCTAGAGGCAGGGGGAGCCAAAGAGGTCGTGGTGGATGACAAAGAGGCCAAAATGCAAACAGTAATGTTGAATGCTACTACTGTGGTAAAATGGGTCATATGGCTAAAGACTGCTATAAAAAACAGAATGACATCATGAATGGAAAACTGCAATAAGGGAATTATGCATCTTCTAGTAGACAGGGTGATGACAGAAATGAGCATTTGTTTATGGTGCAGCACATGAATAATTCTGTGACAAGTGCAGAAGAAAGCAACGATGTATGGTATGTTGACTCAGGTGCATCAAACCACATGACAGGTCATGCAGAATGGATGGAGGATGCAAGGAAAATGGAAAAACCAGGATTTGTGGAGACTGGTGATGATACTGCACATCCTATTGTGCAGATTGGAAAAATTCATTTGTCTATGCAAGATGGGAAAAAGAAATACCTGTCCGATGTATTTCATGTCCCGAATATCACCAAGAATCTGGTTTCTGTTGGTCAGATGGTTGAGCAGGGCTTGCAGGTCAGATTTAATCCTCATGGATACTTTGTTGAGGATATGAAAAATAAAGGTCGCTTGATAGCAAAAGGAAAGAAGAAGGGCAGAATGTTTACATTGGATGTAGACATGCCTGAATTGAGTGCAGCAATGTTTGCACATGGGACCGGTGTAGTTGCAGATATTGATATCTGGCATGAACGCATTGGTCATGTTAATATACAGTGACTTAAATCAATGCAGGCCCAAAATATTGTTGCAGGATTGCCTAAATTCAAGGTTGCAGAAATGCATAAGGTATGTGAAGCCTGTCAGTTTGGAAAACAGGCAAGGAAACCATTTCCTAGACATGTTCAAGAGAGTAAGAAGCCATTGGAATTAATCCACTCTGATGTGTAGACTACTAAAGCTGCATCTCTTGGAGGCTGTCATTATTTTGTTACTTTTATTGATGACTATAGCAGAAAAGTTTGGGTGTATTTTATGAAAAAGAAAAGTGAAGTGTTTGGGCATTTCAAAACTCTTAAAGCTATAGTTGAAAAAGAAACAGACCTGCAAATAAAATACCTAAGGTCAGATAGAGGGGGAGAGTATCTCTCAAATGAGTTTGCAAGGTTCCTGCAGGAGCATGGCATAAAGCAGCAATATTCATGCAGTCATACCCCACAACAAAATGGAATTGCAGAAAGGAAAAACATGCATATTGGAGAGGTATCTCGTGCCATGCTCAACGAAAAAGACTTGCCAAATTTTTACTGGGCTGAAGCAGTTGCTAGAGCAGTCTACATAATGAACAGGACTCCCACTGCAGTAATACATGGGATGACTCCAGAGGAAAGGTATACGGGTAGGAAACCAGATATTTCTCATTTGAAAATTTTTGGCTGCATTGCCTATGTTCATGTGCCAGATGAGTTGAGATCCAAGTTGGATCCAAAACTTGAGAAGTGCATCTTTATTGGTTATTCTCTGCAGCAAAAAGGGTATAGATGCTATAACCCTTCTACTCGTAAGTTTACAGTGAGCAGAGATGTTGTTTTTAATGAGATGAGTAGCTGGTATAAACCAGTAAATGTGATTGATCATGTAGATGCACAAAATGGTAATGTTGCACATAATTCTCGGTAGCAGTCACAAGATATTAGTGGACCTGGAGCGTCCTCTAGCAGTGGTTCACATTCTTCGCCATGGACAGGCAGATTGAGATCAGGAGAATCTTCTCAAAGCAATGCAGATAGTGGTATGCAGGTATCACGAAAAGGAAAAGAGAAGGTAGATCAGCCCATGTTTGATGTGAATGCAGGTCACTCTTATGTGGATGGTGAATCCAGTGGCTCAGAACAGAGCATTGATGATGAGTTGGGTATTCCTTCTATTGTTACACCTGGAGTAAGGAAGACCAGGGATGTTTTGAGAGCATTTGGAAGTGAGCCTACTTTGCGTAGGTCTACCAGAGCTAGGTATCCTGTGGATAGGCTTAAATATGATGGATTTACAGCCATTCACTATGCATATATGGTCAAAGTGATACAGGAACCAGAACCCATTTCTTTTGAGCAAGCCATGGGAAAATAAAAATGGGAGAAAGCCATGGATGAAGAAATGGATGCCTTGGAAGCAAATGCTACATGGGAGTTAGTACCTTTGCCTAAAGATAAGAATGCAATTGGCTGTAAGTGGGTTTATAAGGTGAAGCACAATGCAGATGGTTCTGTGAACAGATACAAGGCAAGATTAGTAGTCAAGGGGTATGCACAAACGTATGGCATTGACTATGAAGAAACATTCAGTCCTGTTGCAAGGATGGCAACCGTAAGAGTAATCATTGCTATGGCTGCATCAAAGGGATGGTCTTTACATCAGATGGATGTAAAGAATGCCTTCTTGTATGGTGATTTGCAAGAAGAGGTCTATATGGAGCAGCCACCAGATTATGTGCATGCTGTTCATCCTGAGTTTGTTTGCAGGTTGAAGAAAGCCTTGTATGGCTTAAAGCAAGCACCTAGAGCATGGTCTGACAAGATAGGACAGTATCTTGTCACTATTGGCTTTTAGATTTCCAAGGCAGATTTCTCACTTTATGTGAGAAAAACAGAGAAATGTATTATGCTACTTGTCATTTATGTTGATGATTTGATTATGACAGGTGACAGTGATGAATATATCCTTCGTGTGAAAATGCTATTGAAGCAGAAGTTTGAGATGAAGGATTTGGGAGAGCTGCGTTATTTCTTGGGCATTGAGGTGATTAGATCACCAAGTGGGATACAGCTCTTGCAGAGGCAGTATGGATTGGACATGCTGTCCAAATATGGGATGACAGGCTGTAAGCCTATTTCAGTTCCTTTGGAGCAGAATGTGAAGCTGAGCACAGATGCAGGTGAGCTTCTGGAAGACCCTACTATGTACAGATGCATAGTAGGAAGCTTGATTTATATGACTATTACCAGGCCAGATTTGAGCTATGCTGTTGGATTGGTAAGTCAGTTTATGCAGGCTCTAAGGAAACCGCATTTGGATGCGGCTAGACGCATACTCAGGTATGTGAAGTCCACATTGCAGTACGGACTATTTTATGAGACTGGGGTTCAGATACAGTTGCATGGATACACTGATGCTGATTGGGCTGGTAGCATTTCTGATGGACGATCTACCAGTGGATATGTGTTCTCTTTTGGAAGTGCTGCAGTCACTTGGAGCAGCAAGAAACAGCCTACAATTGCCTTGTCGAGCACAGAGGCTGAGTACAGGGGTGCAGCAATGGCTGCATGTGAGGTAGCTTGGTTGCATAAGCTACTTTATGATATGCATCAGCCTACAGATGGGCCAGTTGTCATTTATTGTGACAACATGAGTAGTATACACTTGGCAAATAACCCAGTCTATCATGCTAGAACAAAGCACATTGAGGTGCATTATCACTATGTGCGGGAGAGGGTTTTACTAGGTCTTATTGATCTAGTTTATGTCAGCACAGAGGATCAGGTAGCTAACATATTTACGAAGGCATTGGGTGCAGAGAAGCTGCGCAAGTTCAGAGACCTGCTTGGTGTGCAGGAATTCGGATTGAGCTCGAGGGGGAGTGTTGAGATATCGAGCTCCACTCGTGATATGCCAGGGTGACCGTTGTGCATTTATGTCACCGACTTGTCAGTTGTAGATGCGGTTGGTACACCGCCCATGAATAATAGCTAGATGACAGCTATCCTTATCTACTCTAGTTCGTGGGTCAGTTAGTATGCCACCTTAGTTAGTTGTCTTTGGTTTGAGACCCATATATAGGGTTCTTCTATTTCTTTGTATGAGAGTTCTTTTGGCTTACACAACTAAGAAGAGGAAAACTGTTTTCAGCCTCCACCTTTGTGTGTATTCCCCCATTGTGCAAGCAAGAAAGCTACAAGTGAGACTCCTTCCTTCTCTCCCACAATCTTGACAAGGAATTTGTTCTCGCCACAAGTAACATGCCATGTGGACTGTATTGCATGAGAATCACTGGGATGTCTCATGTGCTCATCACTGGGATTGCAATCCACAACTTTTCCACCTTTAGCCCAAACTACTCAGGCCCGTTCGGGTTTTTATGACCTGGTCCGCAATCAGGTTCCGCAGGACATGCAAGCTACTATGGAGTCAGATATTTGTAAGACGGAAGTTATGGACGTTTTGTTACACTTGCTCAAGGATAGAAGTCCGGGCTGGGATGGTCTCACCAATGAGTTCTTTGAGGCTTTTGCTACCCAACTGGCGAAACCATTGAAGGCTTTGTTTCAACAGGTGTGGGAAACGGGGATCATGCCTTCCTCATGGAAAGAAGGACTTATTGAACTGCTTCCAAAGGTTCCTTCGCCGTCTACGTTGAAACATTGGCACCCAATTTCTTTGATGGGTTCTATGTATAAAATCTTTTCCAAAGTAATGGCGAATCGGCTCCATAAGCTTCTCCCTGCCATTGTGCACCCTCTCCAATATGGTTTCATTAAGGGCCGAAACATTCTGCACAATGTATTAAATGCGCAACTGGCGATTGATTATGCAAGGCATTCTAATTAGGAGGCCGTACTGATTCAATTGGACTTGGAAAAGGCTTTTGACTATCCGGACTGGTCTTTTGTTGCTGAACTTATGTCTGCTATGGGCTTTGGTGCTCGGATGTCTCGTCAGATCTACACCATCAGTGCTGCGGCGCCTTCGCGAGTCATGCTGAATGGAGGCATTACTGAGCCATTTGTCCTTGCCCGCTCTGTCAGACAGGGCTGCCCTTTGAGCCCTCTCTTCTTTGCCCTTGCGACTCATCCAGTTCTTTCGATGTTATCTCATGTGGCAGCTTCTACTCAGTTGGCTGGATTGTCGCTTCCTTCTGGACAGCACTTCATTAGTCAATCCTTGGTTGATGACAGCTTTATGATTTTGCATGGGGACAAGGATAACCTTCGCAAAGCATTGGATGTTTGGGCTCTCTTTGGTTAGGCGTCCGGCCTTCGCATCAATGCGTTGAAATCAGCCATTCTTAGCTGCACGGAGTCGGATTTGCAGTCATTGAACTGGCAGGGTATGGTTGTTCCTCGTGGCTCCATTGTCAGGCAACTTGGGTACCCTTTGGGTGTTGCTGTTCCCCAAAGCAGCTTCTGCAGTGGATTTCTCACAAACTGGGGGCTAAGTTTCTGTATTGGAAGTCTCAGGCCTGGCCCTTCCATGTTATCCTCAAAGTAGCCCAGACAATTATGTTGCCAATGCTCACATACTTCTTGCCATTGCTGCCCTGGACTACTACGACTCTGAATGCTCTTACTCAGTCTATTCGTTTCATGCTATGGAAGAAGGATTCCTTGCATGCAGGTATTTCCTGGATTTCTTGGTCACATGCGTGCAACCCCCAAACGCATGGGTGGAGGGGCTATTTTAGATGCCCAAACTCACATGCTGGCACTCCGTTGGTCTCTTTTCCACGCCATGTGCTCGGATCATCATCCGTGGGTTGTTATAGCCTGTTATTTCCTTGAGGATCATGGGCTTCTGCATGGCAATACCCAAATCCGGAGTTCTTGGTGGCATGTTCTTAATGCTGATTCGCGGTTCTCCAGTTCTTCTTCATCGCTGCTTACCCATTTGGTATGTTCCTGGAAACTGGTCCTCCGGAAGGCTCAGTGGCATCCAGCGGAGGATCGCTTAGCTACTAATTCTTTTCAATTGGAATTACTGGCAGTCTCGCGGTTACTTTCATGGGAAGGTAAATACGAGCTTCGACCACAATTCAACCGGATGGCACGTTTGGGCTTAACTTCAGTCGCGGATGCCACCCTTGCTAGTCGCAATGTGCTAATATCGTCTCGTACAGCTAGGAGGCTTTTCAGGATCCCTCGTGGATATAGGCATTTATGAAAACAGCTTTTGATGGTGCTCCAGAGCAGACAACCCTTTCCTGCCCTTGCTTCGGATCATCCCTAGCAGGATTGGGACTTTGAAGGCCGGCTGAATTTAGGCAAAGCTTCCGCTAACTAGGTCTATCATCTTCTGATTAAAGATCATCAATGGCTGGTTACTAAAGCGAATACTCTATGGGGATTGCGTAAATCCCGGTCATGGTGGAGGGCAACTGTGATAAAGGGCTGGTTGAACAAGACACCCTTCAAATATAAGGTTTTTCTTTGGAGGGTGATGATTGGTGGTCTTCCGCTTGCTTCAGCTCTTTCCAAGTGATGAATCTCCAACGGCAACTGTTTCTTTTGCACCACGAGTGTGGAATCCGCCCGTCACCGATTTATTTCTTGCCCCATCGCTAAGACAATCTGGTCATTCTTGTCAGCCGTTTGGCGAGCGGTGGTTGGTTTCTCGCTACGCCCCTTTGATTGGGTTTTTGTGTAGCCCAAATACCCCACTCCGACATAGCCACATATGAAGCTCGTGTATCACTTTCTTCGATATTGGGGCTGCTGGCATAACTGGACCATTTGGAATGCTTTTCTTTTTGATTCCGCCTATAATGTTCAGCAGCATATTGCTAGGCTTAAGGGTCTCTTGTATTGGCAGCTAGATCTTCTCTAGCATTCTGACATGCTCTCTAGGGAGGACTTACGTCCCTGGCACATGGCAATTTCCTCTGCGTCTTTGCCATGACTGTGTAACTCTTAGTACTGGAACCTTTTCACATGATGGCTTAGTGTCATCATGTATCTTGTAATCAAGTAAACTTGTACCTTTTTCGTAATTAATACAATTACCTTTTAAGAAAAAAAAAAGAGTACAATTCCATTTTTGGGTGTACCAACAAACAAATGTGTTGGTACACAAAGAATAAAATGTATTTATATTTAGGACACGTAAGGGTGCATTCACATGTACAACTAAATAATACATGTGTACTATACACGTAGGTGAATAAAGGGCCTTTATCCCAACAAAGCTCAGACATGATATCTGAAAGTTGGAAAGATGGCCCAATGCTCCATAGTTCAGTTGTTTGCATGTCTGATACGTTGCACCATGGGCCTATGAGACCATAACTAATACAATTGGTATCATCATCTCTCATTAGAGAAGAAGAGATAGAGATAAATGTGTAGGTTTGCATGGTGGATTGGGGTGAGAGGTATGAGAAGTATGGAAAATTGAAAAACCTGAAAAACTAGGTTTAAAAAGATTAAAAGAGTGTAGAGTATCTCCTCCTTAGAGGATTTGGATAGAGATCATTCACACTCGGTGGAAGATGGGGAAGAATATAGGAAGGCTCTAAGAGGATGAAGAGGAGAGAAGCTTTCTTACGGACGTAGAACTCAGATACTTTTCCCCATATGGCTCCTTAGATGGTTTTGCATCATAGCTCACTAGATTGGTTGTTCAGACAACCATTGTATTTGTAATGTACTTGGAGACTCTCTTGAGAGTTTCTAGTATTTTGTATTTTACCTCAATGGGATTTTCTTTGAGCTATTATTAATAGATTTTCTGGTCTTGGGAAAAGAAAAAGAAAGAAGTATTCTTTGTATTAATGACATTTTGGATTGTCCAAGAGGCTTAAAAAATTTCAGCTATATTGATTTCAAGAGTGACTATCACCAAATTAGGGTAATACCACAAGATGTGTATGAAATTGCTTTTCGCACTTTATTTGATCTTTATGAATTCTTGTGGTTTCTTTTGGATTGACCAATGCACTAACCACCTTCAATCATCTTCGATGATAGTCGTGTGTAGAAAAAAGAGAGGAAAATCGTTAGAACTTGGAGATTGTTCTACAAACTATGCCAACAAAATGAACTCTTGATAAATGGTAAAACGAGCGAAATTTTAATGCATAAAATAAGTTATCTTAGACATTTCATCTCTTCTGGAGCGATTCAACAAGTGAATCCTAAAAAGATCAAGGTAATTCAAAAATGGCTTGATCTTTGTGATCTATATATGGTGTGATCTTTTCTTGGCTTATGCTCTTACTATCATCCATAGTTACTATGAGTTTTAGAAACGAGGAAATTGAAACACGTTTTAGAGTTGTGGAATGGAGTTTTGTTCTTGGTACAAAATGAGAAAACATGAACTTGAAAAATATGAATATAAATATCAATAATATATAAATACATAAATGTAAATGTAGATAAAAATATAAATGTGTGTGTACTTGTTTACTTAAAGGTACACTATATAAGCCTACTTCAGCCTCTATATAATTAGATGCTTACATTGCCAAACATATATGTTATACTTATTATTTAGTAGCTACTGGTTGCTAGCAATAGCATAATCTTCATAGTTACACAATCTTTGTGTGATTCTATGTATCCTCTCACTATAGATGGATTTTAATGAAGAGAAACAAGAATGCAAACACAGGGTTATTTGTACTTTGTACTTTACACTGTACATTTGAAGAGGCAAATTTTATTCTCAATGTATGTTGAGAAGAAAGGTTTTTCCAAAACTTGAACCAGCTCCAAGATGAAGTAAACTGGTCATTTTGCTGATAGTGCAACAAGTTGTTGAGATAGCTAAATTTGACACAAGTCATTACATAGTCTTTTGGATTCTTCATGTTTGGACAATAATCTACTCAACTTGCTAGTACACTCAGTAAAACCGTTGCACACAATGCAACATTAATGTTTTGTATCAAATCACCTTTTCAAATTTTTAGCCAGCACTCTCCTAAATGTAATTCAAGCTGCTATTTTCTCAGCTCATTTTGTTTTAACTAACGCTAGGTCTTGGAACTGAAGATAATACCTGGAACCACCTCTAAAGGAAAAGGGGAACCTTGAATACTTTGCTTGTTGTTTTCAACATGTATATAACTTTCTCCAGTTGAGACAGCAAGGAAATTTATAATCAAGGAACTTGTGTTGCTATCAGGGACAACTCTTACATCGATTGTCTGTTGTTGGCCAATCTTGGATTCAGCATAAATTTGAAACGTACTATTATAGTTATCCTCGTTTGTAATAGTGATGTTGTTATTGTAGGTATCCTTCAACTGCACATAGAGAGATGCTTTTGAACCAGCTGTAAGCTTGCTTGTATTGCCAACCCAGAGGCCTATACAGTTCTTGGCAGAGATATTACCTGGTGATAAAAAGGTCTTATAATAAATTTCCTTTAAAATACAACATTAACTTATACATTGGTGTAACATCTTTATCTCAAGAGCCTATGAAAATTGATTTTTGTCTTACATGATTTGTGCATGCTTTTATAATGATAAGAAGCATGCAGAATTGCCAAAAGTATAGTAGCCATGATAATTGGGATATTAGTTTTCATTTCAATTGAATCGTAAAATTCTGTAATGGGGCATCCTGTTAAGGGATATCATAGCAAAGCCCTGTTGGATATTTTCCAATATGGAAATCCTCTTGTTCATTTAGCGGATATGGTTTTTCACTCTCTCTTTCAACCTGCCTGCTCAACTCTCCCTTCAAACCTATAATATCCTCATCATGCATTGGTTTAATCGACACCTCCCTTCAATTTCCAGAATTCCATTTTGGGCCATCTATGTTTGCTTCTTGCTTCTAGCTTCCCCTTTAAACTTTGTTTCATGTCATAGCCTCTCCTATCCTGCCCAGCATGCATAGCATCGCCTCTCTTACCTGTGATAAGCACCAGCCTGGATATAAGCTTTCCTTCCAATTGTGGATCTTATTTTTCTCAATACCCATGTTCTATCCCCCACCTTTCTACACAAGCCCAGAGTCATGAGGCAAACAGGATATACCTCTTTTATATCTTATTATTCCCGCAACACTGGGTTAAGTGCGCATCTTAATCAGGGCAGTGGAGACAGACTGGAGATCGCCCAGGGAGACCAATGCTCAGAAAGCATATAAAATCCTAGCCAAAATGATCAGCCTCAGACTATCTCTCTTGATGCTGAACCTCATTCACCCTACAGACTGGTTTTGTTTGGGAGTGCAGCATCCTTGACAATATTTTCAACTTCTGGGAGTCCATAGCTCTTGCATGATCTAGGGGACAAGATCTGATTGTTTTGCTTCTCGATTTTGAGAAGGCCTATGATAGAGTTGATTGGGAGTTTCTAGGGGGCACCATGTTGAGGATGTGTTTCCTTGAGCAATGGATCAGAGGTGTATCAGCTCTATATTCATCAGCTCACAGCTAGGTCCTCATTGGTGGGACCAGAGGTGCCAGATTCAGTATCCAGAGGTCAGTGAGACAGGGATGCCCCCTTGCACCTCTTCTTTTCTTATTTGTTGCAGAGGCTATGAGCTCCTTCTTGAGGGACAGGAATATGGGTATTTGAGGCATCAGACTTCCCACTCCAGAGGTTGAGGAGTTGCTCGATGTAGAGTTTGCAGATGACACATTTGGCTACTTGAATGGGGATGAGGAGAATTTTAGGGCCTTTGTAGTTGTGATGGAGGTCTTCTGTAGAGCTTCAGGAGCTCTTATTAATTGGTACAGATCCTATGGATTTTGAGTTTGTGATATTCAGCAGATAGATTGGAAACTACGTGAGCATTTCACTTGGGTCCCTCGTGGCACTTCTATGAGATACCTGGGCTGCCATGTAGGCATTGATATTTCTTCAGAACAGTAGCTGGCACCCTTATTACTTACCATAAGACCACCATTGGAGCACAGCAAGACTATCACTAGTAGGCAGGGTGGTAGTTGCAAATCAGGTTCTGTTACCCACCATGTGGTACATAACTTCTTGTTGGGCCTTCTCTAGCTCATGCATTGGCCAAGTGAAGTGACTCATTAAGAATTTTATTCGATTAGGTGGGGACAGTAGTCCTGTGCCGGCTAAGGTAGCTTGGGATGTTATTAGCTAGTATAGGTCGGGGGTGGTTTAGGGGTTATTGACCCAGATAGTTAGAGTAGAGCACTGATGGTAAAGCTCATTGTGAGGGGCCTTCTTCCGGGCAAGGAACCATGGAAGAAGCTACTATTATGGAGATTAAAGACTATTTCTCTTGCTCATGGAGAACCGTGGTCGCCCAGCACACATAGGCTATTTCAACATATCCAAGCTACAAGGCTTGGGAATAGTTTTGAGGTCAAATTTGCTACATCCACTATATGGGCATGGCAATCACTATTTACACAACTTCATCAAATTGACCTAGCAATTGTGGAAGAGAAGTTGAGGCAGCCACTTCTTTTTAATCAACTACTCAAGACATAGAGGCCACACCATTGGAGAGAGGACCCTCCTATCTAGGGGAAAGTTCTTTTGTACAGGTAGCTTCTACATTGGGGGAGTGGTTTGCCTTTTTGGAGCTATCAGTCCATATACAGAGACAGAGACTTTGAGGTATCAAGGGGGCTAGAGTCATACTATAGAACAACAAGGAGGTGGTACCCCTTGAATGGAGGAATGACATAGTGACAGATGAGACATGGATAGGGCTCTTTACAGGAGGAGAGATCATTCTTGCAGTGATAGCTATCAGTGAAGATAGTGTGTTTACTTTTTCAACAGAGATGGATAGCAGACTTAGGTGAGAGAATCTGGATCAGTTAGAGTTCATAGGATGCTCTTGACAAAGGATTAGAGTTGTGGATCATTGTGATGGGACTAGATACCTAGACCCAGACCCTCAGATTTGTATGGAAGATGTATGGAGACATTGGGCATATAGGAGGCTGCTATAGAAACTTCAGTGGGATCATGGAGAGTGGGTATGGATAGATCCATTTGTAGAGATGCCTAAAGATGTGCCCTTCTTTGGCTATATCACTAGGTTGGGGGGGAGAATACAGACGGGCAAGATCAGAGTGGTGCAAGTTGCAGTTGAGCATTGGACTATCCGAGGTATATCATAGTCTTTCCTTGCAGACTTCTGGGGGAGATTGGAGAGAGCTTTAGACCAAGAAAGATTTCACTGTTTCTTTGGTTACTAGTACACATGAGTTTAGTAGTTGGTACATGCCTCGGCTATGATAGAGGCCCTATTCCTTGCATTAGATGTGGGGAATATGAGGAGACTCAAAGGCATTACATATGGGATTGCCCACGGGCTCAACGTGTTTCATGGCACTACAGATTCTATGATTGCTACATGGGGGATGGTTGCATGGCTCATTGACAAGGGCTTAGCTTGTGTGTATGAGGATGTACATGGGTGTTAGGCTTATCTCATATTGGCGCAGCTTGTGAGCAGGATTTTCATGCCAGATTTCTTATAGATAGTATGGACTCAAGGGCTTGTCATAGATGGAAGCTCATAGCTAGCATTATTGCTTGGTACATATGGACAGCCAGATGTAGCCAGGCTATTGATTTTTTGGACATATCTACCGCTGAGACTGTTTCTAGGATCTGGATAGAGATTGTGCATACTCTTTCTTGGGAGATGGGAGAGAATATAGGGCAGTTCAGAGACAATGAGGAAGAGGAGAGATGCTTTTCTCAGGACATGGGATTCTGGCATTTTTTTCCCTCTTCCAGACCCACATGGTCTGGCATTATAGACCTCCTGACTAGCTATTCTCTCAAGCTTTGTAATAGACTTCCCCTTGTTACATAATTCTTGATATGGAAGTCCCTTACAGGACTGCTTTATACTTGGTTTTTGGCCTTGGGACACTTTGTTTTGAGACGTGTTAATAGAATTTTACCTTTCTCTGAAAAAAAACCTTGCGTATCTTAAACTTTCTAGTATATGCAGTAGCACATTAAGTTGTTAAAAACACGTAAAGCTTGAAGTTGCGTATTTTCCCCTCCTCTGATTTCAAAGAGTAAGATCACATGAGCATAGTGTTTTAATAATAGTTCACTCAAATAAAAATGGACTGTGGAGGTCAGAGATTGGTCGTAGAGTGGTTATAGTGTTGTGTGATCAGTTTGATCAGAAAGGCGTGTGTTTTCATGCAGTATCTGAGCACTGATGGTAGCCTTCATGTCCTTTGTGCCCTCAAGCTATCCTTGTGAATTACTTGTATGTGAAGTTTGAGATTTTGCAGACTCATTCATCGGTTAGCTTCAGAGGATTTGCACTTGATGCACTTATTTGCACATTCACTGGTTTCCACTATGAAGTTCCAGAAGCATTGATGAGAAGAGATTTGCACAAACTGGATGCAAGTCTTTGAACACAGATATGTTCTGCTAATTGTTGTGTATGTGATTTATGAAGCCGATGGTGTCAGGACAAGTTTGAAGTGACAACATAAAGATACCATTATCCAGATCAAAGGTTCATTCTTAATTACAGATAGAAATTGAACATGCTTTATCTTTGAAATCTCAAAATGTCCTAAGCTTCTGCAATTTCTTAAGTTATACCTGCATTGACAATAAAGGTGAAAGGAGAGCCCTGTAACTCATTACTTGCTCTGTCAGTAACATGCAAAAGGAACTTTCCAGATTGTGTAGGAAGGATTGTAAAAAAGTCCTGCCTAGTAATTCCTTCAAGATTCATTTGGTCAAGTACTGTTCCGTTTAATGAAGTGGTATAGTAAAACATGATAATGCTCTTATTCGGACTGATTTTGTTATTGTAAGCATCCATTCTTTTCAGTTTAAAAGTAGTGTTTCTTCCAGCTTGCAGAATGCTATTTCCATCTGACCAGTTGCCTTCACAATTTGTGGCAGAAATATCCCCTAGGATTCAATCATGTAGATGTGAAAGAGTTTCTCAATTATGCAGTCCATCAATGTTATACAGAAAGTGAATTAAAGAAGTTCAATATTTCAATATGCTTTCTACTATTAAGTGTCGAACAATTGTGTGACACATGGGTCTTGAAAGTTTTGCATACTTGGATGCTGTATGTCACATGTGATGCTTGAATATGAAACAGTTTTATAACTTTAATAACCTATCTAAACAGCTTGACAGAGCATTCTAACAGGAAGATTTGTAACATTCATTTTATCTTTCATTATCTTTTATGTAAGTGCTGCTGTACTGAACTGAAATGTTCTACAACAGTCTGGTGCTCACTTTTCATCATCCACACCCTCCATAAACCATTGCTGATTGAGAAAGGAGATCTATCATCCTTAGAATGGCCATACAACCTGGCCAAGAAGTGGAGTGACTGCAATGAACTTGTCCTAGGAAGGGCAAGAGGCACATACATTGCACAATAGCCCGGAAAGGTATCATTACCCAGGCATATGGACTCATAGCATCATGGTTATGAGTCCAATCACCTGGGGACTGCTGAATTGCTGAGACATTCCCTCACATTTCCCGTTAAACAAATGTCTGGATGCATCCAATGAAACAAGCAAAAGGAAACTATACAGAAGTCACATGAGCATAGAATGAAAGCAGGGCAACTACACCCCTGGCTAAGAGTGTTGGAAAGTGAGTCAATGGTCCATGACAACACAACATTCCTCAGAGCAGTATGCCCACTTTACTAATGCCCCAGAAAAGGTGCCAGTGAAGTGGCAGACCCGTGAGAAGAATTAGTGAGAGGGAGTGTGGAGCACTGTGGCAAGAATGATGATAAGAGAGGGTAGTGTGTGGAAGAGAGTGTACTAAGACTGATAGTGTGAGAATGAAGAAAGAACACTCAAAAGACAGAAGAACCACACACACAAAATGATTTCAACATCACACACATGCTTTTGCATTGCCTCCTTTTTATAGGAGGAGAGGCAGTACGAAAATCTATATACATGTCTGTCTCGGAAAAGGTAATATCTGTGAAAAGAAAAAATCTTTAAGGCATCTCTTCTCAACAACATTCAGAGAAATCTGATGTGGCAGAGTACAAAATATCCACAGCAACGTTTATGTGAAGAAATACAAAAAGAAAAGCTTGCAGGGAAACTAAAGTAACCAAAGAAAAGTCAGACCACATAAAGTGACTTGAGTAAATCCATAGAGAAGTAACTAATTTACAAAAGTACTAACAGATCCTGTTTCTATGCTATATACAAGAGTGATGTGTGGTAAGCTCCAATCTGCATACATTGTTCTTCAAAGTTTTATCTGAAAACCTGCATTTTGATAGACTAAGCATGCAAGCTACATGCTCCGTTCTCTCCTCTTCAGATCATGGATGCAAGTATGCCTTTCTTAGGTGTCGCAGGTCTTGAAGAACCTCAAAATCTAGATGCCTCTTTGAACAGAGGGGATCTGAAGGATGCTCTGGCAGCTCTAAATAAATTCCCTTGTTTGATGGTTATAGAGTGAAATTCACAATGCCTTGTGGGATGATTTGCAAGATGTTCTATCATGATGAGTAATCGTGCTTGAAAACATGGAAAACTACTTGAAATGTAGAAAACTGGCATCATTAGATCGAGTTCCGAAAGTCAATTAAGTGGAGGATCGAATAATTATTGTCAAAATATTGCTTCAAACAATTAAAAGCATTTTATGTTAAGATCCACATCCAAGTTAATATGGAGTTGTTCCAAGACGGCAAATAAATGACAACAAAGCAAATGCTATCATTGTCATTGAGTATGCTAAATACACATTAGAATATTTTTATCATGCAAATTGATGTGGCCAAAGTATTTGGTACTATGTGGTGAAATTTCATCTCTCAAAACCCAGCCATGCCATTTACTATTCATATTCGGAAGCAAGTGCTCTATGTATAATTGGCAAGGGGCTTTCAGCACCATGGAGATCTGCCAAATCTGGTTCAATGTTGTCCAGTTTGTGTCTTATTATAAGCTCTGTCCACTCATTCACTGCTAGTATATAGATAACACTCACTGCTAGTATATAGATAGCATTCACAAATTCACAAGTTTTGCACGGATGGTGAGACAAGGTAGTAGGAGCCATGATCTTTTCCACGATAGATGCATTCTACGCAGACAATTGGGCTTATGACAAAGCTTAGTTGGCATTGTTCCTAGTACCAATTTTTCAAATTGCTGATCTTAGGAAGTCCATCGCATGCATTTGAGAGGGTAGGACATTGTAGGATGGTCTGTCTAGAAGAGGCTTTAAGGGCCTTCACAATATCAGCACTTTCTTCATAGAGGAGACCTCGAGGAGGAGAGAGGGTCTCTTGGAGAGAAACAGGGCAGCTAGAGCCTCACTTGCAAAACTCCAAAGAGAGGAGAAGAGATGCCCAAGGTGTCAATAAATGGCGGAGAGGATGCATGCTACCAACACAGTATTAGATGCCATGAAGGAAGCCAAATTGAAATAAAGGTACAATGCCAAAGCTTCCTATTTGACCTAGATAGGAGACACTCTTATACCCTTCCACAAGACCTAGATGCTCCAAATAGGAAGTCCTGAGACTTTGGAGAGAGTGTGGATCTATTGTAAGGCCCCAAGGAGTTGGATAGGTGACAAAATAGTCTTAGGATCCATGACTGAACTCCAAGCTTTGAGAGAGACCATGGCATGATATGGAGAAGTATCATGAGAGTAGTCAATGTGAGTGCGAGTAGATATGTTGTGGCTCCTTTCATAAGGAAGATGTCACAAGAGTAGTCATTGTGAGCAGCAGATATCTTGTGGCCCCTTTCACAGAGAAGCGGCTTGTGAAAGCTTTGGCAGCCTTGCCTTATAGAAAGCCGAGGAGACCATGGAGTGAACAAGGTCTTCTTTTAGAGCTACTGGGATGTTCTCAATGAAGCTTTCTCATGACATTCCAAGAGATGATGGCATCACGAGATACCCAACAAAGAATCTTTGAGGGGATTGATTCACTCAGTCCAAAAGGCAACAAAGACAGATTGGAGGTGACCCTTGAGGACTCTCCTCCAGCTTCTTGAGCCTTTGGGAAATCCCAATTATAGCATCTCTGCATCTCCTTTGCTATGCTGCTTATTGAACAAGCAATTGGGCTCTTAGCAACTCCTAGTCAATTGCCTACTATTGGACTTTTGTGTGCCATAAGCCACAAGAAGGAAGATTTGTTAACCCTCAAACGAACGAAGGTGGAAAATCTGGAAAAGCTAAAGCAGAAGACAAAGACAAAGGACAGGCAAAGAGAAACAAAAGACAAAGACGCACAAAAGAGCGCAAGCGCATCATGGTTTAATTCAAGGAGCGCTGGGCTCTCACCCGTGCAATTTGTAAATGTAGACGGGCGGTGGAAAGGAAGCTAGGAAGATAGAAGGACAATGAGAAAAAGGGCCTAGAACACGGCCGGCCATGTAAAAAAGGGGATAAGGGGATGACCGCCCAAAAGGAATTTAGGGTTTTGTATATAAAGTTGAAAAGTGAATGAGAAGCTCATTCTTGTGTGTGGCCAAAAGTGGCTCTCCTCTTCTTCTTCTTCTTCTTGTTCTTGCTTGCTTGAGCTTATGCTTGAGAGAGGGAGTGTAAGAGTGTGAGGGAGTGAGAGTGTGAGGGTGAGGGACCGGGGAGGAGAAGCTCTCCATCTTCTCCTCTCTTCTTCTCTTCTCTTCTCTTGTCTTGTCTTGCTCGCGGCAATGGAGCTTGGAGCGTGGAGCTTGAGGATGGAGCTTGCTTGAGGCTTGCACTTGGATCGTGGAGCTATCGGAGTGCACGGGAGAGGAGGTAACTCGAACGGCATGGAGGTAAGCTCACTACACCCCTAGATATGGATTGCGCGTCGGCTATGTGAGAGGTAGCCATTAGTGCTCGGCTTGGAACGCTTGAACAATAAGCGATCCGTGGGTCTTGGTGGTTGAGCGAAAGCTCCTACATTTTGGTTCCATTGCCGGGACCAACGGATTCAAGCCTTGAGCGCTTGCGCGCATCGAATCGAGCATTGAAGTAGGGTTTTCCCCGAACCCGTGCTTGAGGTAGATAGGTAGGAAGTGAGGGAGTTTGAAGAGGTATTCGATCTCCTTAACAAGTAGGTTTTTGATTTGTTGTTGAATATTAGAGTAGGACCATTCATCTCCATCTCTGGTTTTGATTCTTATTGCATTAGGTTAAGGTTAGGATAGGAAAAAAGAAGGAAAACAGTAGGGTTTTTTGTTGCTATATAACAGGCTAAAACAGGGAAATAGGGGCACAGATTCGGATTTATGGCTGGAAGAGCATGAGCGACTAACCTCTAAGGTCATAGTAGGCTGGGATGGGGCAATAAGAGGCCCAGGGAACCAGGACAGGCCACATTTGACATCCGGCCCTCTGAGAAGAGAGTAAGCTTGAGAGCCAAGGAGAGAGAGAGAGAGAGAGAGAGAGAGAGAGAGAGAGAGAGAGTGCAGATTCGAGAGAGAGCGAGATCATGAGAGAGAGAGAACGGGAGCGATGTCGGACCCTGGCACCCCCGTGACCTAACCGGGCCTGCCGCCGAATCCTGCCGTTGACCACGCTGCCGTCGTCTGTTGCACGCCGTCGAATCCTGCCGTTGACCACGCCGCCGTCTTCTGTTGCACGCCAGGTCGCCTGGATCTGCCCCATCGTGACCTGCACCCCGTTTCGTCGCCCGTCTGCTGCGCGTTGTTGGCGCGTGGCTCTGGTCGCGACTGAGCCCACCAGGCAGTCCCGTTGCCTCTGCGCGCCTGCTGCACAATAGGTCGAGGCCTGGACTTGCGCCGTCGCGACCTGCACCTTGCTTTCTCGTCCGTCTCCTGCGTGCTGTTGGCGCCTGGCTCTGGTCGTGACTGAGCCCGTCAGGCAGTCCCCTCGCCTCTGCTCGCCTGCTGTACAACTGGTTGATTCGTCAGGCGGCGCCACTTCTCCTGAAATACGAGCTAAGGCAGCCGAGAGCGAGAGAGAGAGGATCGCCTAGACCTGCGCGCCGCCTGGAGACCCATCTGACGACTGCCGCCTGACGACTTCTTCAGAGAAAAGATAGCAGTATGGTTGGCCTGGATATGGATTTTCTTGACCGGACGGTGGCAGCCCTTGGCCCTGATTCCGATGCAGAGGAGCCGGAAGATATGGTGCCATGCACGGAGGAGTTGCCGCCGAGTTCTGAACTGCCGCCTGCCGGCAAACGCTCCAAGCATACGCCTGATGAGCCAATGAGTCCTCTGGAACGCTTCTATGCGCAAGTGGCCTGTGATCCTGTGGATTCGCAGGAAATTGACTGGGAGCATTTGCTGGACTTCGCCAATACTCTGCTCGGCGATTATGTCCAGCATAATACCGAATCTTTTTCTGTTGCGGGAACGGATGATGTGCTGGACGCCACGGTGGACCCCAAATCAATCTTGCGATCCTTCTCGGTGTTTTATGATCGTGCAGTTATACTTTTCTTCACTGGCAGGATCCCAGTGCTTTCGCATATTCGCCAGTGGTTGCACCATCTATTGCAAGGGGAGTCTGTTGAGGAGATCTTCCTTGGACCTCGCGGCTTTTATGAGGTCCTGCTGAAATCGGAAACGCATCGCGCTGAGCTCCTGTCCAAGTTGCCGCTATTCTTTGATCGCCGCCTGGTCCATGTTGTGCCATGGCGCCCCATGGCCGACTTCCAGCGTCTGCTTCAACGCGAATGCCCGGTGTGGGTGGAGGTGGAAAATTGTCCGGCGGTCTATTGGCCCATGTTGAAGGATGCGATGGCAGTTGTGGGAACAGTGCTGGTTCCCCCAAGCCTCAGGGCGATGAACCGCAACCGTTTATGCATGCTATGGGACACGGCCAGGAAAAGGCCTGCGTGGCTTCGCCTCAATTGTTTGGGCATGCATCCTTTGTATTTTCGCTTAAAATGGGGCAACTTTGCGGGCCACTGCTTTTCATGTGGTAAATTGGGGCATTTCATGGCCGAATGCCCTGAAAAGCAATCGTCTTCGGAGGATGTGCAGGTTGTGCTGCCCAAGGACGACATGGTGCTTGATGCCACGCCCCAGGAAGCCCTTCAGTCTCCTCATGTCATGGATAAAGGCAAACAACAGGTCCTGAGTGTGGATTCCCGTCGCACTGATTGGATTGAGGCACGTCCCAAAAAAGGGAAAAAGTTGGATGCAGGCCTGGCGGATCCTGGGCCTACCGCGCCCCAGGATTCCGTGCGCACGTATACGCGCCAGAAAGAAATGGCCACTTCACAGCAGGCTGCACGTCCTACGGCCCCGTCTGCCCCCCGTAATCAGTCTCCAAGGAGAGCCTATACCGATGGCCCCAAAGGCCCACCTGCCAAGCTGGCATTCGATGCCAAAGGAAATGTTATTACACCCTGGGATCGGCGTTATCCCCGTCCCTCTCCCAAGGCAGTGGATTTCCCTTCTACCTCCAAAGCAGGTCACCAGAATTCTTTTGCAATATTGGCTGATTTTCTGGATGAGGGTGTCCTGGATGCTCTCGCGGAAAAGGTGAAATTGAGGCAGCAGGCGCCTCGTTCCTGACTTCCTTCTTTGAGGATACATGAAGATAGCCACGTGGAATGTGCGAGGCATTTGCTCTCGCCATAAGCAACATGCCATGTGGACCGTCTTGCATGAGAACCAGTGGGATGTATTGTGTGCAGTTGAGCACAAAAGTCACGGTGAAGCAGGAAAAGTGATGGATTGTCATGGATTCCGTCTGTTTTATGCAGGGACCCATGCTACGCACTATTCGGGCGTGCTGATGATTGTCCATGAGAAATATCAGCCTGTCCTTGTTAAAAATGATGTGCAGGGCCGCTTTCTGGTGATCGAAGTCTTATTTGAAGGAGAGATTTTATGGCTGTTGGGCCTCTATGCTCCGAATGATCCCGCATCCCGACAGGATCTTTGGTCCACTTTGCAGGGCTCCATGTCACTCGGCCGAAGGGGGTTTTTGATGGGAGATTTCAATATGTGTGTTGACTCTTCTCAATCCACTTCAGGGCATTCGGTAATGGATACGCCGGAAAGCCGGGTGTGGAGTTCCTTTGCTTTGCACGTACTCAAGCAAGATCTTTGGTCGTGGCTTCACCCTTCTTTTTCAGGATTTACTTTTCATTCCGCACAATATGCAACTACCTGGTCGCGACTGGACAGAATGTATATCATGCAGGGGGATGATTTTCTTCCCGAGATGCTGGAAATGAAGGTCTTGTGGCAATATGCGTTGTCGGACCATTTCCCCCTCCAGCTTGAGATGCGGGCACACTCTATTGCACCTTTTGTGCAATTCCTGGATAGGCTCTCTTTACGTTTCAACTCCTCTTATTTGAAGCATTCAATTTTCCAGGGCTATATGGAGCAGCTGATTGAGAGGTTCTTATTGGACTTCGCCTCTGAGGGCTTGCCTTCATTTGCACGGCTGCTCTCTAATGTGCAGCGGGTTGCTCGCCAGTATGGGATCCATCATGCCTTGCTTTGCCGCCGACGTCGACATGCAGCAGAAGACTTACTGGCTTTGGTCCGTTCCTTGCTCCTGGATTCCCCTGATGATGATTTTCTGCTGTCTCTGGAGAGGCGATTGGCCTATCTTATTTAAGTGTTTCAGTTGAAATCTTATCAACAGGCCAAGCTGCACAACTTGACGGACACATTGCAAGATAGCGCCTGCCAGTCTCATAAGTTCTTTCGCGCCTTGCATGCGTCTCCGGCTCGCTAAAATATGACCAGACTCCAGGATTCGGAAGGTCGCTTGGTCACGGATCCGCAGACCATTGTCACCATGTGCAGAAACTATTTTATGGAACTTCTTGGTTCCTCTTCCTCGCCTTCTAGCCAGGTTACGCATGCCCGCTCGGTCTTCTATCATCTGGTCCGCCAGCAGGTTCCAGTTGATATGCAAGCCGCTTTGGAGACGGATATTTGCGAGGAAGAGGTTATGGACGTTTTGTTGCACCTGCCGAATGATAAAAGTCTTGGCTGGGATGGTCTCACTAATGAATTCTTTCAGACCTCGGCCACGCAGTTGGTGAAGCCATTGGTGGCCATGTTTCAGCAGGTGTGGGAAACGGGGGTCATGCCCTCCTCATGGAAAGAAGGCCTTATCAAACTAATTCCAAAGGTCCCTTCGCCGTCAAAGTTGCAACACTGGAGACCAATCTCTTTGATGGGCTCCATGTATAAAATCTACTCCAAAGTGCTGGCGAATCGGCTTCACAAGCACCTTCCAACTATTGTGCATCCTCTCCAATATGGTTTCATTAAGGGCCGCAACATTCTGCATAATATCTTAAATGTGCAAATGGCTATTGACTATGCGCGGCACTCCGGTCAGGAAGTGGTATTGATCCAATTGGACTTGGAAAAGGCGTTTGATTATGTGGACTGGTCTTTCATTGCAGACCTCATGTCGGCTATGGGCTTTGGTACCCGAATGTCCCGATTGATCTACACCATTAGTGCTGAGGCTTCCTCCAGAGTTATGCTTAATGGTGGAGTTACATAGCCATTTGTCCTTGCACGCTCGGTCAGACAGGGTTGTCCTTTGAGCCCTCTCTTCTTTGCCCTGGCAACTCACCCGGTCCTTTCAATGTTATCCTCCATGGCAGCCTCTGCTCAGCTGGCCGGGCTGTCTCTTCCGTTGGGTCAGCACTTCGTTAGCCAATCCTTGGCTGATGACACCTTTATGATTTTGCAGGCAGACAGGGACAACATTCGAAGGGCATTAGATGTTTGGACACTCTTTGGTCAGGCCTCTGGGCTTCGCATCAATGCCCTTAAGTCAGCCATTCTCAGTTGTACGGAGCCTGATTTACAGTCCTTAGGCTGGCAAGGCCAGGTGGTTTCCCGTGGCTCCATTGTCAGGCATCTTGGATACCCATTGGGGGTGGATGTATGGCCAAAAGACCTGCTGGAGTGGATTTCACAAAAACTGGCGGCGAAGTTTATGTATTGGAAGTCGCAAGCGTGGCCATTCCATGTCCGCCTCAAAGTGGCCCAGACAATCATGCTTCCAATGCTAACGTATTTCCTGCCTTTGTTGCCATGGACGCCTACTACTTTGAAGGCCCTCACTCATCCCATCCGTTTCATGCTGTGGAAGAAGGATTCACTGCAGGCCGGCATTTCCTGGATTTCATGGTCACACGCATGTACCCCTAAGCGCATGGGTGGAGGAGCTATTTTGGATGCACACACTCATATGTTAGCTCTCCGTTGGTCCCTTTTTCGTGCCATGTGTGTGGATCATCACCCATGGACCATCATAGCCCGTTATTTTCTTGAGGACAGCGGGCTCCGCCATGGCAACACACGGCTTCGGGCCTCCTGGTGGCATGTCCTTAATGCTGACTCTCGTGTTTCCAGTCCCTCTTCCTCTTTGTTACTGCACTTGGTCGGCTCTTGGAAAGTGGTGCTCCAAAAGGCCCGTTGGCACCCAGTAGGGGACCGCTTGCAAACTAACTCCTTTCAGCTGGAATTGTTGGCAGTATCCAGACTCCTTTCATGGGAAGATAAACATCAACTCAGACCAAGATTTAATCGCATGGCCCGTTTAGGTGTGACGTCGGTTGCGGATGCTACCCTTGCCACTCGCAATGTCCTCGTATCGCTTCGGACTGCTCGCCGACTATTCAAGATTCCGCGTGGATACCGTGATTTATGGGAGCAGCTTTCGTCGGAGCTTCATGGTCGGCAACCCTTTCCTGCCTTGACTGCGGATCGCCCTTGGCAGGACTGGGATCTTGCAGGCCGCCTGAGTCTGGAAAAGGCCTCTACTAATCAGGTGTATCATCTTCTTGTTCAAGATCACCAATGGCTGGGAGAGAAAGCTAATACTGTTTGGGGACTGCGGAAATCGCTGTCATGGTGGCAGAAAACGCTGATGGAGGGCTGGCTAAATAAGACACCTTTCAAATGCAAGGTTTTTCTTTGGTGGGTGATGATTGGTGGTCTTCCTCTGGCCTCGGCCCTTGCCAAGCGTCGCATCTCGAATGGCAATTGTTTCTTCTGTACCACACTGGCGGAATCGGCCCGACATCGTTTTCTCTCTTGCCCGCTCGCCAAGAATATGTGGTCACTCTTGTTGCACATTTGGCGCGCGGTGGTGGGGTCCTCGCTAACTCCTTTCGACTGGGTTTTTGTGCGCCCGAAGTATCCCGCACCGCCACAGTTGCATGAGAAGATCTTATTTCACTTTTTAAGATATTGGGGATGCTGGCACATTTGGACCATGCGCAATGCTTTTCTCTTTGATTCGGCCTCTAATGTACCCCGAAATATTGCCAGGCTTAAAGGGCTCTTGCATTGGCAGCTAGATATCATCCGACACTCCGACTTGCTCCCTCGGGAGGATTTGCATTCGTGGCATATGGCAATTGCCTCTGGGTCGTTGCCATGATTGGTGTAACCTTTTCAGTGCATTACTACGCAGCTTCCCCACACGTTGGCCTAGGGCCCTCGTGTATCTTGTAATCAGAAAAAAGAGAGAGAGAGAGAAAGAGAAAACCTCTTCACATGATGGCTTTGTGTCATCATGTATCTTGTAATCCAGTAATCTTGTATTTTTTTCGTAATTAATACAATTACCTTTTACAAAAAAAAAAAAAGAGAGAGAGAGAGAGTCGATGGCGCCCTGTTGCCTGCTTGCCCCGTCGCGCCGTCTGACTGCCCGACGCCTGACTGCCCGTCGCGCTCTGTCACCTGACTGCCCATCGCGCCCCGTCGTCGTCTGACTGCCGTCGTGTCCTGTCGTCTGCGAGCCTGTCGCCTGAGCGGCCCGTTCTCTGCGTGCCTAGTCGCCTGCCTGCCCCGACGCCTGCGCGCCCCCTCGTCCACGAGCCAGGGTGCCCCGTCGCCACGCCGCCCAGTCCTGTCTTTGCCCTCGCCCTCGCCCTCGCCCGTCAGTCGTCTGTCCTGGGCGTGGGGACCCCTGCCGTCGCCCTTCAGTCACACAGCCCTGCGCATCGCCCTGTTTCATCCCGCTGAATCGTCTGCAGCCGCCCCGTCAACTTCACCTGTGCTGCTGTTCGAGGCTCCGCCTGCGTGTGCTCCTCCTTTCGTGCAGAGGCGCCTAGCTCCTGTAAAACCCTAAACCTGACCATCGTCAGAGAGGCAGCGTCCGGGATAGCGTGCCCCCTGCTCTGTACACAGAGAGAGAGAGAGAGAGAGAGAGAGAGAGAGAGAGAGAGAGAGAGAGAGAGAGAGAGAGAGAGAGGGAGAGAGAGAGAGCGGTCTTGATCTGCACTGTCGGTCAGTCCTTCTTCGAGATCAGCTCGTCATACACGATGGCTGGTTTGGATCTGGATTTCATAGACCAAACGGTGGCAGCACTTGGCCCGGACTCTCATCCTGAGGAACCGGAGGATATGGTTCCGTGCACTGAAGAATTGCCCCCGGGTCCTGACATCCAGCCTGCGGGTAAATGTACCAAGCATACCCCGGAAGAGATAGGTGTTACTCCGGATCGTTCCTATGCGTAGGTTGCTTCGGATTCTGTGGACTCTCAGGAGGTGGACTGGGAGCATCTGTTGGAATTTGCCAACACTCTGCTTGGTGAATATGTTCAACATAATCAGGAAGCCTTCTCTGACTCTGCTCCAGACGATGTTCTGGAAGCTACCGTCGACCCAAAAACTGTCCTACGCTCCTTTTCGGTATTTTATGACCACGCGGTGATACTCTTCTTCACTGGTCGAAATCCGCTGCTTTCCCGTATTCGCCAATGGTTGCAGAGTCTGCTACAAGGGGAATGTGTTGAAGAGATTTTTCTTGGATCCCGGGGTTTTTTTGAGGTCCTCTTGAAAATAGAGACGCACCGTGCTGCTCTCCTGTCTAAACTGCCTTTGTTTTTTGATCGTCGGTTGGTTCATGTGGTTCCATGGCGCCCGATGGCAGATTTCCAGCGCCTCCTGCAACGTGAATGCCCTGTGTGGGTAGAAGTGGAAAATTGTCCAGCTGTTTATTGGCCGCTATTGAAGGATGCTATGGCCGCTGTGGGCACGGTTCTGGTCCCTCCCAGTCTCAAGGCTGTGAATCGCAACCGCTTGTGCATGTTATGGGATACTGCAAGGAAACGGCCTGCTTGGTTACGCCTCAATTGCTCTGGCATGCATCCGTTACACTTTCGTTTGAAATGGGGTAATTTTGCAGGCCATTGCTTTTCCTGTGGACAGTTGGGGCACTTTATGGCTGAATGCCCCGAGCAACAACACGTTTCAGATGCGGCTCATGTTGCTCCGCCCATGGAAGATATGGTGTGTGATGCTCCGTCGCTGGATACTATCCACCCGCCCCAAGTTCTGGCCAAAGGTAAACAACAGGTTTCGGGTTTGGATTCCCGTGCCACTGATTGGGTTGAAGTACGTGCCAAAAAAGGCAACAAGATTGGTGCTGGCATGGAGAGTACTGTGCCTACTACCTCACAAGATTCCATGCGAACATATATGCGCAGGAAGGAAATGATGTCTTCCGAGCGCTCTGCTCCTGCTATGGTTTCTTCAGCTCCCCGTCATCAGCCCGCCAGGAAAATGTATTCGGATCGTCTAAAGGGTCCACCTGCACAGCTGGCTTTTGATACCAGAGGCAACGTCATTACTCCATGGGACCGTCGTTACCCACGTTCCAACCCCAAGCAAGCAGATATGCCGTCTACTTCCAAATCTGGTCCTCAGAACTCTTTTGCGGTGTTGGCGGATTTCTTGGATGAGGGAGTCCTGGACATTCTCGCCGACAAAGTCAAATCGAGGCAAGCTGTGCCTCGTACCTGATTGTGTTTTGTATACACATGAAAATAGCCACGTGGAATGTGCGAGGAATTTGTTCTCGCCACAAGCAACATGCCATGTGGACTGCATTGTATGAGAATCAGTGGGATGTCCTGTGCGCTGTTGAGCACAAGAGTCACGGTGACGCCGGTAAAGTTGTGACCTTCTCGGTTCCGCTTCTCCACCTTCAGCCCAAATTACTCAGGCCCGTTCGGTTTTTTATGACCTGGTCCGCAATCAGCTTCCGCAGGACATGCAAGTTACTCTGGAGTCAGATATTGGTGAAGCAGAGGTTATGGATGTCTTGTTACACTTGCCCAAAGATAAAAGTCCGGGTTGGGATGGTCTCACCAATGAGTTCTTTGAAGCTTTCGCTACCCAACTGGCGAAACCATTGCAGGCTTTGTTTCAGCAGGTGTGGGAAATGGGGATCATGCCTCCCTCATGGAAACAAGGACTTATTAAACTGCTTCTAAAAGTTCCTTCGCCATCTAAGTTGACACAGTGGCGCCCCATTTCTTTGATGGGTTCAATGTACAAAATCTTTTCCAAAGTAATGGCGAATCGGCTCCATAAGCATCTCCCTGCCCTTGTGCACCCTCTCCAGTATGGTTTCATTAAGGGCCGAAATATTCTACACAATGTTTTGAATGCCCAATTGGCCATTGATTATGCCCGGCATTCTAATCAGGAGGTGGTACTGATTCAACTGGACCTGGAAAAGGCTTTTGACTATCTGGACTGGTCTTTCGTTGCTGACCTTATGTCTGCTATGGGCTTTGGTGCTCGGATGTCTTGTCTGATTTCTGGACAGGATCATCAGAAATTTTGGGTCTTTTGTGTATTTTGTGGACAGTTGCATTCGAACTGCTGGTACAGTCATAGAAAGACTGTTTTGACAGAAATTTTGGCAAAATTTTTGGGGATTTTGAGATAACAGTGTTGCAGTGCACTGTTTGCACCTTGGGAAGCGTGCATTAAAAGACAGTTTTCTGACAGAGTACGCCCTTGCACATTAATTGCAGAAACGTGTTTGCTGTAATTTCTGGAAATTTGCAGGTTTCCAGTTCATACTGCTTTGACATTGCTCATTTTGTCTTTGGAAATTTGTCATCATGGCAAATTAGGGAGGTGATGTCTTTACGTATGTATCCAAGGAAGACAGATTGGACGGAAACAACTATTCGCTTTGGTCATTCATGATGAAGAATGTATTAGTGGCCAAGAATTTATGGGATTATGTCAGTGGAGAGGAAACTCGACCGGGAGTTGTAGCTCCCGTTACTCCTCCTCCCCATGGCGCACGTGGACAACGGGGACCTTGGCCCGCTCCACCTCAGCCACTTCCTCCAAGAACTGCAGCTCAAAAAGTTTGGGATACACGTGATGCAAAGGCCTTGTCGTTGATTGCTCTGGCAGTTCAGCGGTCCATCATACCTCATATCCGTTCGGCATCTTCTTCACGAGATGCATGGTTGACTTTAGAGCATATGTTTGCAGGAAAGAATGAGACTCGGATCTCTTTCTTGAAGAAAGAGTTGGAAACTCTGAAGATGCATGAAGGTGATTCTATGCAGGATCACTTAAATGAGATTCAGGACTTGAGGGAGCAGCCCATGAATGTAGATGAGTATTTTTCGGATGCACAATTGATATCCACCACCTTGAATTCCTTACCTCCTTCATACTTGTCTTTTCATACTGCATTGAACCTCACCATGAGGATTGCTGAGCACCCACTCACTTTTATTCAGCTGGTTAGTTTGCTTCTAGAGGAGGAGCAAACACGGAAAAATAGTGGTGTGGATGCTATAGTCTCTGAGCAGGCTTTTGTGGCAAGACAGAAAGGCAAAAACAGCAAGGTGAAAAATGCTCCACAGAGTTCTGGCACTTCGGGCACATCGCAGAATCAGACACAAGGAGGGACGCAAGCAAAAAAAGGAAAATGTCACTATTGTAAGAAGCCCGACCACTATATCACTGAGTGCAGGAAACGCATTGCCAAAGAGAAGGAGTCAAGAATGTCTGTTTCTACTACTCCTTCCACTGCTAGTGAGTCCGCGTCCTTTGTTGTGGACAGGGACTATTGTTTTTACACTTGCAGTTATGACATCTCTTGGGCCGATAGAGCACTTAGCTCTACAGAGGATGCTGACACTTGGTTCTTTGATAGTGGTGCTTCTAGACATATTACATCTCGCAGAGATTTGTTTGCTTCAGTTAGTGCACCTCCCGTTGGGAAATCGGTACAGTGTGCCAATAATGCATCATACCCTGTTTGTGGTATTGGGGAGATTCAGCTCACAGCCATTGATGGCTCTATTCTCCGCCTGCAGGATGCTTTGTTTGTGCTTGGAATCAAGAAGAATTTGCTTTCTATTTCTTCTTTGGCACGTTGTGGTTTGCAGGCCACCTTTGATGATGACTGTTGCATGGTTAGAGAAAAAGAATGCATGACTTTGGTCTTGACAGGATCTTTGTGTCATGGTTTATATGAGTTGGATGCTCTTTCAGTAGATCAGTCAGCATACTTGACATCCACTCTTACTCCTGCTATGATACAGGCGGAGTTATGGCATGCTCGTTTGGGGCATGTAAACTTTGGCAGCTTGATGCTTTTGCAGCGTACTCAGTGTCAGATGGGAGAGGATCGAGGTGCAGCTGAAGTGCAGTAGACAGTGTGAGAGTGAGAGACAGAGTTGAGCACGATACCCAATGCAATAGTACTGAATAGAGTGTTAACTGAAAGTACAAATGATAACCCTTATACCTTAGGGTTATAAGGGGCTGTTCACACCCGAACACAGTAAGTGCCCGTAAGTGTGCACCACAAGCACATACAAAATAGTACACATAATCTGGGGGAAAAAACCTCTCCTACCGAGAGTAAAAAGTGCCCGAGTGTCCTAGTGATCACCCGCACACTCCCATATGAGCGTAGGCGTAAGTAAGGCGTGTGAGATACCCAACAAACCCGCGTGTGACGGGTGGACTGACGGTGGTCTGACGGAAGTCGTATGGGCTAACAGACGACTTAGGCGGCGCCTGGGCTGACGAGGACTGCACTGTTGGACAGCGCGCTGGCATACGTCAGCGCCTGCAGCTGACGTGACGAGACAGATGTCAAACGTGACTGACGAGACTAACGTTGACGTGGACCTGGTGCTGCTCGCGAGCTGCTGACGGACAGGGTACTGGTGGAGGCTGGCGACGACTTGTACTGTGTTGAGGCAGCTCTGTGGAACAGCGCCTCACTGCTGACAGAACTGACGACAGGTTGTACCTGTGCTGAGGTGACGTCTGACGCTGGAGCAGGACTGGCGTGTGCTGCAGAAGCTGAGTTCAGAGCTCAGCTCTGATACCAAATGTCAGATGGGAGAGGATCGAGGTGCAGCTGAAGTGCAGTAGACAGTGTGAGAGTGAGAGACAGAGTTGAGCACGATACCCAATGCAATAGTACTGAATAGAGTGTTAACTGAAAGTACAAATGATAACCCTTATACCTTAGGGTTATAAGGGGCTGTTCACACCCGAACACAGTAAGTGCCCGTAAGTGTGCACCACAAGCACATACAAAATAGTACACATAATCTGGGGGAAAAAACCTCTCCTACCGAGAGTAAAAAGTGCCCCAGTGTCCTAGTGATCACCCGCACACTCCCATATGAGCGTAGGCGTAAGTAAGGCGTGTGAGATACCCAACACTCAGATGCTGGATGGCTTACCTCCCTTGGAGAGACCTCCTGAGCACTTATGCGAGGGATGCATTTTGGGGAAAATGCATCGATTCTCATTTCCTCGTGATGTTGCTTTCAGAGCAACAACCAGATTGCAGTTGGTGCATTCAGATGTTTGTGGGCCTATGCAAACCATGTCATTGGGCGGTTGTTATTATTTTGTGACATTCATTGATGACTTTATACGTTTTTGCTGGGTCTATTGTTTGAAAAAGAAGTCAGAAGTGTATGATGCATTTTTGGCTTTCAGTGTACTTGTTGAAAATTAGTCTGGATGCAAAATTAAGACTCTCCGTTCGGACCGAGGGGGGGAATACATGTCCTCTATGCTGAATTCTTTTTTGTAGCAGAAGGGCATAGTCCATCAGTATACTACAACTTATACTCCACAGCAGAATGGGGTAGCAGAGAGGAAGAATCGGTCACTCATGGAGATGGCAGATGTATGCTGAAGGCAAAGAGCTTGCCTCATAGCTTTTGGATGGAAGCAGTCATGTGTGCTTGCCATATTTTGAACAGATGCCCTACCAAAGCCTTGAAGACCATCACACCATTTGAGGCTTGGAACAGCCGTAAACCTTCTGTTGGTCACTTTCGTACCTTTGGGTGTCTTGCCTATGCCCATATTCCACAGGTACTTAGAAAAAAATTGGACAACAAGGCTGTTAAGTGCATTTTTATGGGATATAGCAATGAGAGCAAAGGCTATAGACTCTATGCTCCCGTTACAAAGAAGGTTTTTGTCAGCAGGGATGTTGTTTTTGATGAAAAATCAGAATTATCCTTGGCTGGTTTGGATACATATCAGGCTGCCCGTGATGTTTTTGAAGGGCTGCTGTCCATTACTTTTGGTGATTCAGCTGGAGGTTCAGAAAATGAACCTAATGTTCAGCCAGCTGCTCCTATGGAAAGTGCAGAAATTCAGCCATTGGCTGATCGGAATATTCAGCATCATGCTGAAACTGAAATTCAGCAAGAACTTGCACACAGTCAGGATGCTAGACAATTACCTAGATGGTATTTGCAGACTATGCAAGATAGTCCTTTGGATGCACCCATGGCTGGTCGTACTAGAAGGCAAACTCGTTTGCATGATTCAGCACATACCATGGAGTTTATTATGGCAGCAAGTACTTTTGATAATGAAGAGCCTGAATGTTATGAGGATGCACAACACAGTGTGCATTGGATGGCAGCTATGCAAGCTGAATCAGATTCTATTACTAAGAATCAAACTTGGGATTTGGTGTCCTTGCCATTTGGGAAGAAAGCCATTGGAACGAAATGGGTCTACAAATTGAAAAGAAAAGCAGATGGATCCATTGACAAATACAAGGCACGGCTGGTAGGTAAAGGCTACGCATAGAAAAAGGGCATTGATTATGAGGAGACATTTGCTCCTACTTCCCGTATGACGACCATCAGGTCTATGATTGCTTTGGCTGCACATTATGGTTGGACAGTGCATCAGCTAGATATCAAGACTGCATTTTTACATGGGGAACTTCAGGAGGAAGTTTATGTACAGCAGCCCATTGGTTTTGCAGTTGAAGGCTCAGAACATTTGGTATGCAAGCTCAAAAAGGCACTATATGGTTTGAAACAAGCTCCTAGAACTTGGTATGAAAAAATAGATGCTTTCTTGCTTGGTCAGGGGTTTCTAAACAGCTCATCTGAGTCTACCCTTCACGTATGTAAAGAAGGGGGATCTATGCTGATTTTATGTCTTTATGTTGATGACCTTTTGCTTACTGGAACACATGTTGATCAGATTTCAGCATTCAAACAAAATTTGCAGCAAATTTTTGACATGTCTGACTTGGGAGTTTTGCATTACTACTTGGGCATCCAGTTCATACATAATGCTCGAGGTATTGGGCTATCACAGTCAAGGTATATTGGGCAGCTTCTTGAGAAGTTTGGCTTACAGGATTGCAAGCCAGTTTGTACTCCCATGGAACCTGGATTGAAACTGTCATTACATGATGACAGTGATTTGTTTGATATACATACATATGCTCCTGCAGTTGGATGTCTTATCTATCTATGCAATACTAGGCCGGACATACAGTTTGCAGTTTCAGCTTTGAGCAGGTATATGCATCAGCCACGTATGTCACATTGGCAAGCTGTCAAGCGTGTTTTTCGCTACTTGCAGGGTACTCATTCTCTTGGGTTGCTTTATGCCAAGGGGGGACCACTGCAGTTACATGCTTACAGTGATTCTGATTGGGCTGGTGATTATGATACACGTCACTCTACTAGTGGAAATTGTTTCTTTCTTGGCTCTTCTTGCATTTCTTGGCTTAGCAAGAAACAATCCACTGTTGCCACATCGTCATGTGAAGCTGAATACAAGGTAGCTTTCACTACCACAGTTGAATGCGTATGGCTTAAACGCTTGCTAGCTGATTTGGATGTATCTGTTACTGAGCCTACTCCTTTGTTCACTGACAGTCAGAGTGCCATTGCAGTGGCACAGAACCCAGTGTTTCATGCTCGCACGAAACACATTGAGATTCACTATCACTTTGTCAGAGAGAGGCTACATGCAGGTGATATCAGCCTTATCTATTGTCCTACCATCAGTAATGTGGCAAACATCTTCACCAAAGCTCTTCCTTGTGACAAATTTGAAGCATTTCGAGATGCTTTAAATTTGACATCCTTTGGTGGCGGATGATCCTTGTACTCTTGATCACTCTTCACTCTAGGGGGGTTTGTTGGGTATTTGACTCACGCTTTACTTACGCCTACGCTCATATGGGAGTGTCGGTGATCAGTAGGACACTGGGGCACTTTTTACTCTCGGTAGGAGAGGTTTTTTCCCCCAGACTTATGGTCTTATTGTCGTATGTACTTATGTGCTTATGTTACACACATTTGGGCACTTAGTGTGTGTCGGGTGTGAATACCCCCTACAACCCTAAGGTTTAAGGGTTGTACTTTGTACTTTCTGGTTACACTCATTTAGTCTATTCTCTTGGGTGTTGTGCTTCAACTCTGTCTCTCACTCTCACACTGTCTACTGAATCCCAGCTGTACCCTGATCCTCTGATCTCACACTTTCCAAGCGTAGAATTTCGAATGGCAATTGTTTCTTTTGTACCACTACTGTGGAATCGGCTCGACATCGATTTCTTTCTTGCCTGCTCTCCAAGAATATCTGGTCACTCTTGTCACAAGTCTGGCGTGCAGTGGTGGGGTCCTCACTAACTCCTTTCGATTGGGTTTTTGTGCGCCCAAAGTACCCCACACCGCCACAGTTACATATGAAGATCTTATTCCACTTTTTCAGATATTGGGGATGTTGGCACATTTGGACCACGCGGAATGCCTTTCTCTTTGATTCGGCCTCTAATGTACCGAGACACATTGCCCAGCTTAAAGGTCTCTTGCATTGGCAGATAGATCTCATTTGGCACTTGGACTTGCTCCCTTGGGAGGACTTGCTTCCCTGGCATATGGCAATTGCCTCTGGGTCTTTGCCATGATTTGTGTAACCTTTTTCGTGGATTAGTTCTGGGATTTCCCACACATTGGCCTAGGGCCTCGTGTATTTTGTAATCATGAAATCATGTAAACTTGTACCTTTTTTTCTTAATTAATACAATTACCTTTTACAAAAAAAAAAAAAAGAGAGAGACCTGCGGGGAGATCGTCAGCGTGCTGGTCAATTCGAGCGCCACACCACTTTCAGATACGACAGGCGTTTCCCTCTGTGGCTTTGTATCTAATTAGGCGGCATGGCACGATTCGGTGAAGTAGACGTCAGCCTAGAGGCGTCGCGTGCAACTCCCGGGCCGTCGGCCGCGCAGTCGGACCAATTCGTCCGAGTCCCAGAATAGGATTGCCCTATCTTTGGAGTCGGACCGTCCGACTCCGAAAATCGGACCTCTTCAAAAACCGTCCGACTCCGAAAATCGGACCACCTTTCCGATCCGATTCCCAGAATCAGACAAGTCCCAGAATCGGACTATTCCAAAAATCGGACCACCTCCATCCGACTACTAGAATCGGACCACCTTGTCCGATCCGATTTCTACAATCGGACCACTCAAAATCGGACGTCCGATTCCAGAAATCGGACGAACCAAAATCGGACCATTGGGCCGATCGGACCAACCAAAATTGGACGTTTGACTTTGATAATCGGACTCCTGAAAATCGGATGTCTGAGAATCGGACAGAAAACTGTCAAAATCGGACAAGTGTCTAGAACATAAATTTTGATGCATCTAAACTCTGAAATTGACCCCAAAGGCTACGTAGAGCTAAAGGCACGTCACAGGTCCATCACTGGGCTGAAACTTAGAGCAAGTAGTTCAAAATTTGGCTATAAACGGTCCTCCAAATTATGCATGGCATTTACCATAATGGCCCTGCGGGCCGGGGGGGACTGCCCCCCCCGGACCCTCACAGAGGGGGCTCGGCTCCCTCCGCACCTCCCCCAAGTAGGTTGGAGGGAAAACGCGAGCCGTGGCAGGTCCTCCAAATTAGACCCTAGTGTAGTAATGGCTCTATACGAGCATGGATCCTCACTTGTAAAAGAGCAACCAAAAGCCCATACCCCAACAGAGAGAAACAGAGACCCTAGAACATCAATGGGCCAAACTAGCCATCAAGGGAAAAAAGGCCACACCATGAGAACACAAAGACATTGTGTTCAGACCGTGTCTAGTCGGAGCAAAATGCAACATCAAGCTACAACAGCAAGAATGACTAGATATGACAGTCCTGACAATAGATGCTCCTTGAATAGCACTGCACTGATGATCCAAGACATCAGTGGAGAATCCATATCTGGTCGTGCAGTTGGAAACTCAAGGGCATTTGTCAGAAGGCTTAAATTTACAAGTCAAGACCCGGAAGACGAAGACAGAGTACCATCTGCTTATCTTAGGGTCAAACTCACCCCTAAAAGAGAGCATACTATTGATGCTCTGATTGATGAAGGAGCAGATTTCAATATCTTGACCTATGAATCATGGACCCTACTAGGCCAACCAGAGCTCACACCAACTAGTGTAACTCTTAGCCCTTATGGGGGACACCCACAAGTGCTCATAGGGAAGTGCAGAATCCTTGCGACAATTGAAACTGAAAGCTTGCCTATCCTATTTCATGTTCCTCCAAATAGTGCTAGTTGTGGGAAGGAAAACCTCCTAGGAAGACCCTTCAAAAGGGTGACCAAGTGTGAGGCTGACTACGTAGCACAGAGGATACACCTGACGCTACCGGGTGTGAGGCTAGTCACAACCTTTAGCAAGGGTGACCTCTTCGAGTCTCGAGGAAAAGGCAAGGAAGGTGCTGACATAACAGTCAAGCCTACTAACGAGAGCAAGGACTTGTTGGAAAAACTGATATAAGCACAGGTCAAACAACGAGAACCATTGAGTGAAGCCATGCCTGAAACAAGAAGGTCAAGAGACAATGCCAAGGACGGGCTTTAGACTTACAAATATCGTAGAAGACCTTAAAAGAAACCCAAGCCTTATAGATGAAGGCATCGATGGAGGGTCAGCACAACGCCGCGATGGATATCCAAAGCGTTGCTACGTGCTTAAGGGTATTACGTAGGTAACCGATGGATTTGGATACCAAAACCCCCTGCTAAACCATCTCTATCAGCTAAAGGCCAGATTGTACCAAAAGCAACAAGGCACAGGAGGAAACCTAAGAGAAACTCCAGGTCTCGAGGCAAGAAACAAAACATGAGCATTCGAAAGAAAGAGCCAAGGCCTAGCATGCTTAATAAGCATAGGTCATATGTAACCATTGCGCGTGCACAAAGACCATTAGTGCTAAAGGAGCTTTTGACTTCCCAAGAGGATAATGAGCACTAGAGGCACAACACTGCTCGTGAGAAGGATGATTGCTCAACAAAGCAAATAGCACAATCGTCTAATAGCCTCGAGCAAATCATTCAGCTAGTGCCAAGTCCACCTAAGAGTCCTAGATCTCCTGCACCCTCTTTTTCCAAACGGACACAGGAAGCACTATAGCAGTCGTCAAAGGGGACTGTTCAATCCCAATCTCTATCTCCATCTAAGCTTCCAAATGTCCAAGAGGTGGGACATGACACCATCCGTAGCTCGCGGCCCAAGGATATGCCTAAGCAACCTAATGTGACTAGATCAACTCATGCTCGATCTACACAGATGAATGCTCAAAGGGCAACAAAAGACACGACCACTTTCGATCGCCCTAGGGACTTGACACTGCAATCCACCAAGGGTAGCCAGCCCACGGGACTAGCCGCCACTACTTCCAATCAGGGATCACAGCAGTCACAGCCCTTGGCCGTGACAATGCCCCTTGTGGAATGTGTCCTTAGTAGTTTACCTGTGGAGGAGGTGTCACAGCCAACTTCCTTGACAACTCCAGCAAAGTGCCTAAAGCCTAGACTGGAGGAGTTAAACACAAGGGAATTGGCTGAAGAGCTAGACTCTTCGAAAAGGGAGGCAGTTGTGCCCTCACAACCCGGCGAGGCTATTTAGCAGGCCACAGCTATGTCCCATAAGGACACGCTAGAGAAAGAGAATGCTGAGGCCCCAAGCATATCAACGGTTGACCTGGTCCAGGGTCCTGAGTCGTTGAGAGATACACTTACACTGACTAGGAAAAAGAGGAGAAAACAACGAAAACAATAGCAATTGCAGGGGAGTGTGGACCCCAAGAACATTGAGACGAAAAGCACTGGAGAGCTCAGGAATAAAGCATCGAGTCCATCCACCAATAATCCCATTGATGCCTCTCCTAATAGCGGTGAGACCTCAGACGTATCTGTGTGCTCTAAAAAATCAAAGCAGTGGTTACTATCAATGGCTGCTTGCAACACTCAATCCACCGACAATAGAACTCGCATTGACCAATCAAGAGTGGATACAACGCTGTCACAACAGGGTGACAAATTTATACCAGCCACATCCAAGGAGAACCATGACGCAATAACGAAGCCTCAGGAGAAACATGGAAACCCCGAGAGCATAAGAAATCCTAGTGTTGGCCAAACCTGCTCATCTAGGCCTGAGCCCCCAGCCATGCTAAAGCCCAGGCAAACTCCTGGAACCTTGCATGAGATAGCAACCGAGCAAGCCCTCGTTGAACATAGAAGTGTCACAAAATGCTTAATCGAGTTGGATGCTAAGCTCAAAGTGTTCGCACGTGTCTATGTCCTGGCAGACATGGGCGCATTCCCTAAAGAGCAGCTTGAAGAATATTTACCATTTCCCTTATCCTGGGAAGAGCAAGAATATCTTGACAAGCACTATAACAGGCTCCTGTATGAACGCATGCGACTCATCTCTGACGAGGAAGCCGACGAACTACACATAACTGTCACATTTAATGATGTGCTCTGCCAACTAAATCTCTTAGAGATAGAGCAACTAAAGTGACTACCAGAGGGTCGGAGTCAATTTGAACAACGTTGGTGTGAAAACCGCGTTGCAATGGCCGAACTAGGAGCCTAGATCATGACAGTCTCAGAGAAGCGATTGGCCAAATGGCGGTCTTAAAGAGACCCAACCTATGTGGCACCAACTTCCTTTCGAGTGTTGACTGCCATTCGGGGTACGGACTTGGCTGAAACTAGTCAAGAGAACTCTTTGTCTGATAAGGTTCTCACTGAGGAGGAGTTACATGTTACCAGTAGACTCGGACAAGGTTCCATGCTACTCGATATTGCAAAATATCTATCAGTATTGAGTAAGCTGCCACGAGTACTAGATGCGTGTGCCACACTCCAATACAATCCAGAGTTCTACAATTGGCTTTTATCCTCGTGAAGTGACATGGATTCATAGATATGTATATAAATAAACAATGACTTTTGTGACCCTGTATAGACACTATCAACACACACAAGCAATAATAGTCAAGCGCAGGGAGAAGAGTTGGGTTCAACAGGCTAAGCTCCTCAGGTTCTCCTCTCACCACACATTTACAAGTTGTGTGACCATTCCCACCTCCAGGCGGAGAGCATGCAACCCTCATTACCACCATAGGAAGCCCTGACCAACATCTCTAAGGGTGTGGACAGGGTACCGTCCCTTCCCATACACCTTTCTCCCTTTCCGGTCTATCCTTCCGAGGATGAGCCCTGCCCCACTCCATGACCACCAGTCCGCGTAACTTAGCATGAGCCAAGATCTGCTAATGGCTGGAGGCTAAATGAACATCATCATGGGGGCCATCCCTCTACAACAAACACTGCATGCCTCACTCCTTCCCTTCTCGTCATATGCGCTTGATAACCCACACTATAATTACTTCCATGCGAATGGTTTTATCCTGTATCAAGGCCTAATCCTTCGGCTGGCTCCGTCCCTAGTCCTCTAGCCCCCTAGCATCACCCACAATAGTTCAGGGCACATCAAGGGCAGAACATATCTAGGGAGATTGTCTCGCCTATGGTTAGACCTGTCACCCTGACCCATTCACACGATTTCCTCTTGCACTCTATCTTAATACTATTGCAATCAATTGTGGTAAGCACTGCACGAATGGCCATGAAATGTACATTGTTCTCATCACACAGGTCCAATAGCTACCAGCTACCGATAGTGCAGTGTCCCTGTGTTCAATTATGTTACGTCGTGCAGTCACAATGCAAAGGATGCCGCATACACCTTCACGTGTACTTCTTCTCAACAGGGACAACTTTGCTTCATCCACTCATTGTTACGAGAAACCAGCCCGTGATCTTCTAACTACGTAATATCTAAGTATGCACGAGCACTCACATCATATCTGCACCGAAACATATACACAGTTTGGGTCCTCAAGTGCAGGACAATACTCTCAGCTTGCTTAGAGTTTGACCTGTCTCCCAAACTAATTAAACTATGTCTTGTGCACGATAGAGAAGACTATCACTACCCCTAGGGAGAGACCACCTATGAGAGGTTTTCAATTGCAGGTATTGAAGACTCCAACAAAGGTGTCGTTCGCTCTTCATCAACACTTAACTCTGAATTCCTATCCTTATCACCCTGCAAGCCCGCCAAGAATCATCATGTGCAGAATCCCCAACAAACCGCCACTTGTACTCCATCAGTGCAACCCCCCCAAACGAACAGCCTGCCACCAACTCCAATAGCCCTACCACCAGCCACCTAAACCACCACCGTGTCCCCAACGACCTTCCTTCCCACCACTACCAACACTCTGTAAACCACCACCGTGTCCCCAACGACCTTCCTTCCCACCACTACCAACACTCTGTCATGACAACCACAGACGTCCTTGCCACCCACGTCTTCGGTGCATGCTAAAGCCTGCTACCTACGACGGTGAGTGCCATGGGACTGGCACTCGTCTAGGAGGGGGTAATGTTAACTCTCAAACGAACGAAGGTGGAAAATCCGGAAAAGCTAAAGCACAAGACAAAGACAAAGGCCAAGGCAAAGAGAAACGGAAGACAAAAGACGCACAAGGAGAAAAGTCCTAAATAAGGGAGAAAGACGCGCAAGGAAAAGCGCAAGTCAATACTTTAGTGAAAGAGCGCAAGCGCATCATGGTTTAATTCAAGGAGCGTCGGGTTCTTATCTGTGCAATTTGTAGGGAAGCTAGGAAGATAGAAGGACAATGGAAAAAAGGGCCTAGGCCACGGCCTGCCATGTAAAAAAGGGGATAAGGGGATGACCGCCCAAAATGGATTTAGGATTTTGTATATAAAGTTGAAAAGTGAATGAGAAGCTCATTCTTGTGTGTGGCCAAAAGTGGCTCTCCTCTTCTTCTTCTTCTTCTTGTTCTTGCTTGCTTGAGCTTATGCTTGAGAGAGGGAGTGTGAGAGTGTGAGGGTGAGGGACCGGGGAGGAGAAGCTCTCCATCTTCTCCTCTCTTCTTCTCTTCTCTTCTCTTTTCTTGTCTTGCTCGTGGCAATGGAGCTTGGAGCGTGGAGCTTGAGGATGGAGCTTGCTTGAGGCTTGCACTTCGATCGTGGAGCTACTGGAGTGCGCGGGAGAGGAGGTAACTCGAACAGCATGGAGGTAAGCTCACTACACCCCTAGATATGGATTGCGCGTCGGCTATGTAAGAGGTAGCCATTAGTGCTCGGCTTGGAACGCTTGAACAATAAGCGGTCCGTGGGTCTTGGTGGTTGAGGGAAAGCTCCTACAAGATCTTTTTGGGCCTAAAGGTGTCCTCTAATATCTTGCAAAAGTGTATCAAAATGGCCAAGAGTCTGGAGATGCTGTGTCTAAGAGTGTTTGTTGGGAACATCTTGATCCTACTATCTATATCCTCCTTGCCAACTTGGTAATACATAGGAATGTTTGAGCTCTATTATTAAAGGGATCTCTCTAAACCCACTCTCTTGGGTCAAACTTCAAGTCTTTACACAATCCGATATTGGGATAATGAGCAATAAAGACAGTGCATTGAAAAATTGATGCATCACTACTACCTCTATCTATAGACTCATCAAGCTATTGAGATTGGAGTTTCTAGAGAACACATGTTAAGGATGGGAATTGAAAAGCACCGATTTAGAGGGGTTGTAGCAATATATGCTTGAGCACCCATCTAGGTTACACGGCTAAAGGGAAGAAGTTCAAAAAGTGAGATAGGACTTTACAAGTATCTAGGAAATAAGGTTGCCCATCCTAGACTTGGATGAGCTTTCAAATGTGGAGCTCGTAGATGGTATAACATTGTACTTGGAAAATTTAGTTTTGTAGTGGAGATTTAGAGATGCTTGTTAGCTAACACCCTTCATCTCCATAAAAATAACTTATTCCATGGCTCTACACCTGGAAGAAGACCTTTGACAATGACCTCAAACCAGTAAGCTTCCACAATTTGGATCATCAATCCAAAAACCACATTTGAATTTGGATAGATGATGAAGTCCCAAGCATTCTTTGTTCTTCTCGGGCTAGATCCATGAGATTTGTGACAGAAGCTCAATACATAGCCAACCAAGATGCATATATCACAATATCATGATAGAGATAGGTGCCGACCCAAAAGCAATGTTAGATCAATCCACAAAGCATCAAATGTGTACATAAATCATGACGAGAGCATGTACATGTCACCAAGTCGCATGGACTCACTATAAGACCCTCAAGCTCAATTGCATAACCAAATGCTCAATGTAACATCCAAGTGACAAGTAGCAGCTCCCATTGGAACAAAAGTCAAATGCTAGATGAACAAACAAAAGCTCAAAACATCATGTGGATGGCATCCATACATCCAGGATCCAAGCAACATATATCCGGTAGCATAAAACCTATATAGAGGATCTTGACTGCATTTCTCACTTTTCTAGTTTCAAGGTGAGTCTCTTGGGGATTGCATCCTTCTTGGGTGAAGACTTGGAGGGATGCTTAGTATTGTTCACTAGATCTTTCAGTAGATAGAGCTAGAGACCTTGGGAGAAGTTTTGAGGTAGTTTACAAAGACATTATTTGAGCTTGGAGATCAATTTCTTATAGTCTAGACATTTAGGTCCAGCCTTTGTTTAAGAGAAGTTTAGGTAGCTCCTTTTTTTAATAGCCTCTCAAGATTACCCAAGACCATAGTAGATAGTAGAAAAGGGACTGTTTAAGAGTTGAGGATAGATATAGATGTTTTTAAAACCTAAAGCTATGGTCTTCACTTCCATAGGAGGATGATAGACTTATGAGAGGAAACCTAAATCAAACACAATATGCAGGATGCTCTTGTCAAAGGATCAAAGTGGTTGTTTAATATGACAAGAGATGGTCTATGGACCCAACAAGGCTACCTGTATGATGAAGGGTTGGAAAATCACTTCACATTTTGCCTTTTGTTGGCTATGTTACCAAGCTAGGGAGAAGAATATACATGAGAAAGATTAGAGCAATCCAACAGCTGCAATATGAGCACAAAACAAGGTATTGCTTCACCTTTCTTATCCAACTTCCAAAGAATATTAGACAACAGTTTTGGGCCTAGCAAGATTTCACTCTTCCTTTAGGAATCTAGTAGGGGCTTCTTGGCCTAATAGGTATGATAGAGTTGCGGTTGCTTGCGTTGGATGTGGAGAGACCAAGGGAGGCACATAGACACTACCTTTGAGTTTGCCCTCAAGCTCAAGAGGTTTGGAGGAGACACTTCAGATACTACACAAAAACTCTTAAGGATCTAGAAAAAGATCATCCACTCTCTCCGACACCTCCTTTCACCTAGCCCCTCATATGGTCTAGCATTATAGCCCACCGAATTTGATTGTTTGCACAACCAATGTGCTTATGATGTACTCCTTTACTCTTTACAGGGATCTTTGTACATTCTACTTTACCTCAAGAGGACTTTCCCTGAGGTGTTATTGATAGAATTTTTCCTTTCTATAAAAAAAAAAGCTCTTCAGATGACTTTTCATGTAGAAATGACATTATGATAGTGGGAGCAGCTTCTTGGGTCATATAATGTTTTGGATAGTATATCATGGATTGTTTAGGACGTCACACTTTGGTGTCTAGAAAATTATCATTCTACATGGTTTTGCCTCATAGGCCATTTTGGCCTCAGCAGACCTTAATATATCTTTCTTTCTTTCTCACAGTAGATGAGCATATTTCCACACCATATTACACTCAAATAGGGTGGTGTATAGGGCATATGGCAGTTGACTGCTAGCATGGTACCTTGATATAGATGTCATAACATTAAACTGAAAGATATGTCTACAACAAAGACTCTTTCCGAGATGTGTAAAAGGATTATCCACACTCTATAAGGGAATGAGGCTATAGGGTGCCTTGAAGCATATGAGGGGGAGGAGAGGCCTTCTTGCTATCTTGAATTTGGGGTTCTTCCACTTGGATTCACACTTAGTTTGGCAATACAAAATTTGAACCACTCGATTGGCTTTTAAGACAGCCCTTGGATTAAACACTCACATGAGTGGAGAGCTCAGATATGTATTCTTCTGTATTTCATCATTGCCATTTACAAGGCTTGTATTTTATTTGATTGAGGTAGTTACTAATACATTCTTCCTTTCTAGGGAAAGAAAACTGACTATTTACATAGAAGCTATGCAATTCCCTTACTGAAGAGTGAAGGTAAGAGTAGGTGTGGTTGCCTACTCTTGATAGTAGGTGCAAATATTGTTGTTGATACTAGGATAGCTGAAAATAATAGGATGCCTAAAGTCAGATGAGGATTTACGTCAAAAAGATGCATGAGTATCATATAAATGAACCACAGGAACATCCAAAATGACTGCTTTTGGTTATTTCACCAGCTAAAATAAAAATCCCTTGATATATATGAGTCTCTGAGTTTATCTTTCAACTCTTATCCATTTTAACCAATCCATATGAACCATGAACCCATCAAGAAGGAATCTAATTTTCCTAGACAGGCATATTTGTCATATTGAGATAGTTGGCTAACCTTCTGTAACAGAAAATGGGAAAGGTGATTTTTGAATTTGGCTTCTTGTACCTCCAACATACAGCAAGTATCGTCCAGACAATGTTATGTTAAATGTGATAATTCCATACCAAAGTCGTGATCCAAGTAGCGTTCTGATGTCAGTATTGTATTTTGCACCATTTACATTTCTAATGGTTATGGATATTTTAGCAAAAGGAGAAACTGTTTGCACAAAATATCTTCTATCATCTTTAAATGTAACTTGAAAGAATATCTGCTCTCCTGCCTTGAATATGTTTGTATCATTCAGCCATGTGCCCTCACAATTTGGAATAGACAAGTTCCCTAGTAAAAACATAGATTGAATGGCTGATGTTAAAACGTAATGGCAGAGGTTAAATTTAAAGGGTTGTCTCGTTTGAAATGTATATAAAAGCTTATAGAAACGTATCATATATCACATGTTAGGTACTGACAAAGTAGATTTGACAAATACCCGTTTAGACAATATGCAATAATCTTTTTTATGCTGTTAAGACAGCCTCATTAGGAGAAGCTGTGATGTGCAGCATTAGGTCCAATCCTAGACCACTGGACACATAATGAGTTGTGCTGGACAAATTATGGAAAGTTTTACATTTTTAATATTTGGCTTTTATCTGGCTCTGTAAAATCTACGGGTTGAAAGTACTGCAGTGTTAGTATTGACAAGACTAGCATTACATTAAAGGAGAGGAGGAAAGACCTGAGATACTGGTAAAATTGAATGGTGAGCCAACAATCTCTGATGTTCCATTTGTGACAACAAGCAAGCATTCTCCAGCTTCATCAATTGTAAAGATAGCCTTCACATAATTAGCATTATCTGGGATCAATGTCAGTTTCACAGGAAATCTGGTCTGTTCATTGTTACAGTAAATATAAACATCCAAATTCTCTGGAAAAGTCTTCCCAATTATAACATTGCCGTATGAGTCCATTAGATAAAGCCTTAGAGCTGCTTGATCTCCTAGCTTGAAATTTGTATTGTTTGTGTACCATGATCCGTTTGAATATTCAGCTGATAGGAGACCTGGCACACGACTAAAAGAAAAATACAAGTTTTAAATCCTCACCAGTGCTAATGACATTTTGCATCTCTTATTTGTATGTTACAGAATGTGGACAAAGTATTCTTCACAAGCTAAACTGTCACCTAATTTCAAATTTTTAACTAAGGCTTTGCGGCAGGTTTGGAACATTTTCAAAAAGAACAGGTGCTTGTACTATCAGGAAAATGTCTGCCTGTCATGGATGCAAAATGAATACAAAATGATAATAAAGAAACTGCATGCTTCTCTGTAGATTCCAAAGTATGTTTCTAACTGGAGTTCAGTATAATCAGGGTCTGGTACTTGCTTCAATAACAGAAATTTGACTCAATGTATAGGCTAATGAAGGTTTTGATCACAGGATCTTTATAAGAATGTTCTTGAGAAAAGCCTAATTAAAAAACAACCAAAAGCAGAGGTGCATCTACTGTAGTTACCCATTTTTCTCCATCCCATTATTCCACCCCTTATCTGGTCGCATCAACCTGCGCCCCTTGCATCCCAGCCCCATCTGCTCACATGAAACATGCTCCCAGTAGACTGCACCAGAGTCCCATGCAGTTCATAGAGGAGAGTCCTCTTCTGTACTCTTTTAGTCATGTGACTTTTGTATCCTTTTAGTTAGCTGATATAACATACTTACTCATTATGGAGAGAGAGAGAGAGAGAGAGAGAGAGAGAGAGAGAGAGAGAGAGAGTGGAGAGAGGCACACGTGAGAGAGAGAGATGACGGGCTGCTGCTCCCGCGCCGTGCCGCCCTGCCCTCGCTAGGTCTGGCGCGATCTGCGGGCGCGTTTTCCTGCGCCGCCGCCGCCTGCAAAACCCTACCTGTCGCCACCCCGCGTTTGCCTCACGCGCGTCGTCGCCCCTGTTCGCCAGGCGTTCGAGTTCGTCACCACCATCGCGGCCTGCGTCTCTGCCTCGTTCGACCAGCCACGCCTGCGCCCTGTGCTGCGGGCGTCATCCCTGGTGCCGTCGTCAGGCAGTCCTGCTCCTGGAGCCGGCGGGAGCAGTCGCCCTGCCCCTGGAGCTCGCATCCTCTGTTCTGGCCGCCCTGTCAACGCCCAGCTGCCCTCTCGCTGTTGCCCTATTCAGGATAGCATCCTCCTGACGCCCTGTTCCCGGACGCTGCCGACGGACCCCTAACCGACATCCCAGCCTGTCCCGTCCTGCTGTGGAGACCGCCCGGCCTGTGTTTCGCCTGTCTGCCCCTGCACGGAGACAGGTAAACCTCGGTTTTCATTAGCTCTTCTTGCTGAGTGCACCCCTGGACAGCGCCTCGGTACGGGAAAAGGGAAAGCGAGAGAGACGGCAAAACAGAGGGTCAGTCCTCATTCGAGAGCAAATCATCATCTACGATGGCTGGTTTGGATCTGGACTTCATAGATCAAACAGTGGCAGCACTGGGCCCGGATTCTGATGCGGAGGAACCCGAGGATATGGTTCCATGCAATGAAGAGATGCCCCCTGGTCCTGACATCCAGCCTGCGGGGAAACGTACCAAGCATGCTTCGGAAGAGATAGGCGTTTCTCAGGATCGGTCCTATGCCCAGGTTGCTTCGGATTCGGTGGACTCTCAGGAAGTGGACTGGGAACACTTGCTGGAATTTGCAAACACTTTGCTGGGCGATTATGTTCAACATAATCAGGAAGCCTTTTCCGACTCTGCACCTGACGATGTGCTGGATGCCACCGTGGACCCAAAAACGGTCCTACGCTCCTTTTCGGTATTCTATGATCGCGCTGTGATACTTTTCTTCACTGGTCGAATCCCGTTGCTTTCCCGTATTCGCCAGTGGTTGCAACATCTGCTGCAAGGGGACTGTGTTGAAGAGATTTTTATTGGCTCCCGGGGTTTTTTTGAGGTCCTGTTGAAATCAGAGACGCACCGTGCTGCTCTCCTGTCGAAACTGCCTTTGTTTTTTGAACGCCGATTGGTTCATGTGGTTCCATGGCGTCCAATGGCAGACTTTCAGCGTCTGCTGCAACGTGAATGCCCGGTCTGGGTCGAGGTGGAAAACTGTCCGGCTGTTTATTGGCCGCTATTGAAGGATGCTATGGCCGCTGTGGGCACTGTTCTGGTCCCTCCCAGTCTCCGGGCTGTGAATCGCAACCGCTTGTGTATGCTTTGGGACACTGCAAGAAAAAGGCCTGCCTGGTTACGCCTCAATTGCCCTGGCATGCACCCTTTACACTTTCGATTGAAATGGGGCAATTTTGCAGGGCATTGCTTCTCCTGTGGACAATTGGGGCACTTTATGGCCGAGTGCCCGGAACAGCAACCCACTTCCCATAATGGCCATGCTGTGCCGCCCATGGAGGAGATGGTGTGTGATGCTCCATCACTGGATGCTACTCATCAGCCCCAAGCTTTGGCCAAAGGTAAACAACAGGTTGCGGGTCTGGATTCTAGCGCCAATAATTGGGTGGAAGTAGGTGCAAAAAAAGGCAACAGGGTTGTTGCGGCCATGCAGAACAATGTGCCTACTACATCTCAAGATTCCATGCGTACATACATGCGAAGGAAGGAAATGCAGTCGGCTGAGCGCTCGGCTCCTGCTATGGTTTCCTCTGGCCCCCGTTATCAGTCCGCCAGGAAAATGTCTTCGGATCGTTCTAAGGGTCCCTCTGCGAAGCTCGCATTTGATACCAGAGGTAATGTCATTACCCCGTGGGACCGTCGTTATCCCCGGTCCATCCCAAAGCCAGCAGATATGCCGTCTACTTCCAAATCTGGTCCGCAGAACTCTTTTGCAGTGTTGGCAGATTTCTTGGACGAGGGAGTCCTGGACATGCTCGCTGACAAAGTCCAATCGAGGCAAGCAGTGCCTCGCACCTGATTTTGCTTGGAGTATACATGAAAATCGCCACGTGGAATGTGCGTGGAATTTGTTCTCGCCACAAGCAACATGCTATGTGGACTGTGTTGCATGAAAATCAGTGGGATGTCCTGTGCGCTGTTGAGCACAAGAGTCACGATGAAGCCGGAAAAGTGGTAGATTGCTAGGGCTTTAGACTGTTTTATGCTGGGTCACAGGCCATGCATTATTCGGGTGTGCTCATGATTGTCCATGACAAATATCAGCCTGTTCTGATTAAAAATGATGTTCATGGCCGTTTTTTGGTGATTGAAATTATATTCGAAGGCGAAATCTTATGGCTACTTGGCCTCTATGCTCCGAATGATTCCATATCTCGTCGGGCGCTTTGGCAAACTTTGCAGGCCTCCTTGGCGCTTGGTAGACGGGGCTTCTTCATGGGGGATTTCAATATGTGTGTGGATTCCTCCCAGTCCACATCGGAGCATTCGGTGATGGATACGCCAGAAAGTCGTATGTGGCAGGCGTTGGCTCTTGACGTCCTCAAGCAAGATCTCTGGTCCTGGTTACACCCGTCCTCTACAGGGTTTACTTTCCACTCTGCCCAGTATGCAACAACATGGTCGAGATTGGATCGTATATATATCATGCAGAATGATGATTTTCTTCCTGAGCTGCTCGAAATAAAAGTATTGCAGCAATATGCCCTGTCGGACCATTTCCCTCTGCAGCTTGAGCTGCTTGCACAACCCATTGCCCCGTTCAAGCAATTTCTAGAGAGACTCCCTTTGCGTTTCAATTCGTCTTACCTGAAGCATGCCCTCTTTCAGGGCTATATGCAGCAATTGATCGACAGATTTCTCTTCGACTTCGCTTCTCAAGGCACTGCGTCCTTTGACCGATTGCTCGCTAATGTGCAGCGGGTTGCGCGGCAGTATGGGATCCACCATGCCTCTCTTTGTCGGCAGCGTCGCAAGGCAGCTGAGGACATGCTGGCTTTGGTTCGTTCTTTGCTGGGGGACACTCCGGATGATGCCTTTCTGCTCGCACTGGCCATGCGACTGGCGGATCTTATTAAAGAATTCCAATTGAAATCATATCAGCAGGCCAAACTGCAACATCTGACAGAGACGTTGCAAGATAATGCATGTCAAACCCATAAGGACAATATGACCAGACTTGAGGATGCAGAAGGTCACCTTATCATGGATCCGCAGACTATTGTGCAGATGTGCACGAATTATTTCCGTGACCTTCTCGGCACCACTTCTCCACCCTCAGATCAAATCACTCAGGCCCGTTCGGATTTTTATGACCTGGTCCGCAATCAGATACCGCAGGACATGCAAGCTATTATGGAGTCGGATATTGGTGAGGCAGAGGTTATGGACGTCTTGTTACATTTGCCCAAGGATAAAAGCCCGGGTTGGGATGGTCTCACCAATGAGTTCTTCGAAGCTTTTGCTACCCAACTGGCGAAACCATTGCAGGCCTTGTTTCAGCAGGTGTGGCAAACCGGGATCATGCCTTCCTCATGGAAAGAAGGCCTTATTAAACTGCTTCCAAAAGTTCCTTCGCCATCTACGTTGACACAGTGGCGCCCCATTTCTTTGATGGGTTCAATGTACAAAATCTTTTCCAAAATAATGGCGAATCGGCTTCATAAGCATCTCCCGGCCATTGTGCATCCTCTACAGTATGGTTTCATTAAGGGCCGAAATATTCTGCACAACGTATTGAATGCTCAACTAGCTATTGATTATGCAAGGCATTCTAACCAGGAGGTGGTACTGATTCAATTGGACCTGGAAAAGGCTTTCGACTATCTGGATTGGTCTTTCGTCGCTGAACTTATGTCGGCTATGGGCTTTGGTCCCCGGATGTCTCGTCTAATCTATACTGTTAGCGCTGCGGCATCTTCGCGAGTCATGCTGAACAGAGGTGTTACTGAGCCATTTGTACTTGCCCGCTCCGTCAGACAAGGATGCCCTTTGAGCCCGCTATTCTTTGCCCTCGCGACACATCCAGTTCTTTCCATGTTATCCCATATGGTAGCCTCTTCTCGGTTGGCCGGTCTGTCGCTTCCTTCAGGCCACCACTTCATTAGCCAATCCCTGGCGGATGATACTTTTATGATTTTGCGGGCGGACAAGGACAACCTCAAGCGCGCATTGGATGTTTGGGGCATCTTTGGGCAAGCCTCCGGCCTTCGCATCAATGCGCTCAAATCAGCCATTCTCAGCTGCACGGAGTCGGATTTACAGTCCTTAGACTGGCAGGGTCTGGTTGTTCCTCGTGGCTCCATTGTCAGGCACCTTGGGTATCCTTTGGGTGTCGACGTTCCACCAAAGCAGCTTCTGCAGTGGATTTCTCAGAAAATGGTGGCCAAGTTTATGTATTGGAAATCTCAAGCCTGGCCCTTCCATATTCGTCTCAAAGTGGCCCAGACAATTATGCTGCCAATGCTGACATATTTTTTGCCATTATTGCCCTGGACTACTACCACTCTCAATGCTCTTACTCAGTCTATTCGCTTCATGCTATGGAAGAAGGACTCATTGCATGCAGGTATCTCCTGGATTTCGTGGTCGCATGCCTGCACCCCTTAACGCATGGGTGGCGGAGCTATTTTAGATGCCCAAATTCACATGCAGGCACTCCGTTGGTCTCTCTTCCGCGCCATGTGTTCGGATCATCATCCATGGGTCGATATAGCCCGTTATCTCCTTGAGAGCCATGGGCTTCTACATGGCAATACCCAAATCCGGACTTCTTGGTGGCATGTTCTTAATGCTGATTCGAGGTTCTCCAGTTCCTCTTCGTCGCTGCTCAATCATTTGGTATTTTCCTGGAAACGGGTCCTTCTAAAGGCTCAGTGGCATCCAGCGGAGGATCGCTTTACTACGAATTCTTTTCAATTGGAATTATTGGCAGTCTCGCGTTTACTTGCATGGGAAGGCAAAAATGAGCTTAGACCACAATTCAACCGGATGGCTCGTTTGGGCTTGTCTTCGGTCGCGGATGCCACCCTTGCTAGTCGCAATGTGCTTATCTCATTTCGTACAGCCAGGAGGCTTTACAGGATTCCGCGGGGATATAGGCCTTTATGGGAACAGCTTTTGCGTATGCTCCAGAGCAGACAACCCTTTCCTGCCCTTGCTTCAGATCATCCCTGGCAGGATTGGGACCTACAAGGCCGGCTGCCTTTAAGCAAAGCTTCTGCTAATCAAGTTTATCATATTCTGATCAAAGATCAACAATGGTTACTTACCAAAGCCAATGCTTTATGGGGCCTACGAAAATCCCGGTCCTGGTGGAGGGCAACTGTGATGGAGGGCTGGTTGAACAAGACCCCCTTCAAATGTAAAGTATTTCTTTGGAGAGTGATGATTGGTGGTCTTCCGCTTGCGTCGGCTCTTTCCAAGCAACGAATTTCCAATGGCAACTGTTTCTTTTGCACCACTGCGGTGGAATCAGCCCGCCACAGATTTATTTCTTGCCCTGTCGCAAAAAAAATCTGGTTCTTTTTGTCGGCTGTTTGGCAAGGAGCGGTTGGAGTCACGCTGCGCCCCTTTGATTGGGTTTTCGGGCAGCCCAAATACACCACTCCTGCACAGCCACATATGAAGCTCATGTATCATTTTCTTCGATATTGGGGTTGTTGGCATAACTGGACAATTAGGAATGCTTTTCTTTTTGACTCCGCCTATAATGTTCAGCGACATATTGCGAGGCTTAAGGGCCTTTTGTATTGGCAGTTAGATCTTCTCCGGCATTCTGATTTGCTCTCTAGGGAGGACTTCCGTCCCTGGCTTATGGCTATTTCATCTGCCCCCTTGCCATAACTTTGTAACATGTAGCACTTAGCCCATCTTTACATGATGGCCTGGATTGGCGTCATGTATCTTGTAATCAAGTTATCTTGTACTTTTTTTCGTAATTAATACAATTACCTTTTACGAAAAAAAGAGAGAGAGAGAGAGAGAGAGAGAGAGAGAGAGAGAGAGAGAGAGAGAGAGAGAGAGAGAGAGAGAGAGAGAGAGAGAGGTCGCGGACGGCTATGGAGGAGCTCGATCTGACGCCGACTCGCTCCTGTACCTGTGCTGCTGCTATCTGCCGCCGTCTGGCCGTCGCCCGCAGGCCCGTCGCCTGCCTCTGAAGCCGCCGTCGCTCGCAGGCCCGTCGCCTGCCTCTGAGGCCCGCCGTCGTCAGCGCCTGTTCGTAGCCGTTTGCAGCCGCCGTCTGGCCCGTCGTCCTCGCTTCCTGCCTGCAAACGTCCGTCTGCGCGCGGGCGCCTCCCTGTGGAGGCGTAGGTTTCGCCGCCGACGCCCGTGTTGGCTAGGGCAGCCCGTCGTTTCCTGCAGTCGTCGCCTGGTTGACCTGCGGGTCCTGGTCGGTGGTCGCTGTCAGGCCTGGGCGCTGTCGCCCGCCTGCTCGCCACAGATCGTCCTCTGGTCTGCGTCACCTCTCAGCCCGCTACAGCGACTTGTCTTCAGCTTTGCGCCCCTGCCTGCTTGCGCAACCAGCACCACGTGCCCAGGCCTGTGCGACTCTGCGTGGTCCCCTGTGCGCAGGGCTCAGGCAGAGAAAGCGAGAGAGAGAGCAAGCAAATCGGGGCTGCTGTCACCTGTGCTGGCCCTGGGCGCCCGTCAACGTCACCTGCACACTGCCTACCTGGCGCGCCAACGTGACCTGCACACTGTCTACCTGTAACTGTGCTGCGCTGCATCGTGGAAGCCCTGACCAGAGAATCGCCAGGATCAAAGGGTGTGCTTGCAGAATACGTCCCTGCACAGGCCGGGACACGACCGTTTAGGGACAGGTAGATAGACATTTTACAAGGACAGATCTGTGCCGAGGAGGCAGCAGATTATTGAAGGGCAGAGACTGTAGACAGTGCATCCTGCTGCTGCAGTGAGGGAGCGAGCGAAAGAGAGAAGACAGCGGTATGGCTGGCCTGGATATGGATTTTCTCGACCGGACGGTGGCAGCCCTTGGCCCTGATTCCGATACCGAGGAGCTGGAGGATATGGTGCCATGCACGGAGGAGCCGCCTCCGGGTTCTGAACTGCCGCCGGCAGGCAAACGCTCTAAGCACACTTCAGACGAGCCAATGGGTCCTCAGGACCGTTCCTATGCGCAGGTTGCCTCCCAACCTGTGGATTCGCAGGAAATAGACTGGGAGCATTTGCTGGACTTTGCCAATACTCTGCTTGGCGATTATGTCCAGCATAATAATGAAACTTTCTCTGCTGCGGCTGCGGATGATGTGCTGGAAGCGACAGTGGACCCAAAATCAGTCTTGCGGTCCTTCTCGGTGTTCTATGACCGTGCAGTTATACTTTTTTTCACCGGCAGGATCCCAGTGCTCTCACATATTCGCCAGTGGATGCACCACTTATTGCAAGGGGAGTATGTTGAGGAGATCTTCCTTGGCCCTCGCGGCTTTTATGAGGTGCTGTTGAAATCCGAATCGCATCGAGTTGAGCTACTGTCCAAGTTGCCACTATTCTTTGACCGCCGCTTGGTCCATGTGGTACCATGGCGCCCTATGGCTGACTTCCAGCGTCTGCTTCAATGCGAATGCCCGGTGTGGGTGGAAGTGGAAAATTGTCCAGCGGTATATTGGCCATTGCTGAAAGACGCGATGGCGGTTGTGGGCACAGTGCTGGTTCCCCCCAGCCTCAGGGCTATGAACCTAAACCGTCTATGCATGTTATGGGATACGGCCAGGAAAAGGCCTGCGTGGCTTCGCCTCAATTGCGCTGGCATGCATCCTTTGCATTTTCGCCTGAAATGGGGCAATTTTGCCGGACACTGCTTTTCATGTGGTAAATTAGGGCATTTTGTAGCTGAATGCCCGGAACGGCAACTGTCTTCTGAGGAGGCGCAGGTTGTGCAGCCCAAGGATGACATGGTGCTTGATGCCCAGACACAGGAGACCCTTCAGCCCCCTACTGTCATGGAAAAAGGTAAACAACAGGTCCGAGCTTTGGATTCTCCTAGCTCTGATTGGATTGAGGCACGACAAAAAAAAGGTAAAAAGTTGGACGCAGGCCTGGCAGATCCTGGGCCTCATGTTTCCCCGGATTCCGTGCGCACGTACACGCGCAGGAAAGACATGGTCACCCCACAGCAGGTTGTGCGTACCATGGCCCCGTCAGCCCCCCGCAATCCGTCTTCAAGGAAAGTCTATTCCGAGGGCCCCAAGGGCCCACCTGCTAAGCTGGCGTTTGATGCGAAAGGCAATGTGATTACTCCTTGGGATAGGCGTTATCCCCGCCCTGCTCCCAAGGTAGTGGATTTCCCTTCTACCTCTAAAGCAGGTCGCCCGAATTCATTTGCAGTATTGGCTGATTTTCTGGATGAGGGTGTCCTGGATGCCCTCGCGGAAAAGATGCAATCGAGGCAACAGGCGCCTCGTTCCTGACTTCCTTTGTTTGAAAATATATGAAGATTGCCACGTGGAACGTGCGAGGCATTTGCTCTCGCCATAAGCAGCATACCATGTGGTCTGTCTTGCATGAAAATCAGTGGGATGTATTATGTGCAGTGGAGCACAAAAGTCATGGTGAGGCAGGAAAGGTTGTGGATTGTCGTGGATTTCGTCTGTTTTATGTAGGGACACATGCTCAGCATTATTCGGGCGTGCTGATGATTGTTCATGAGAAATACCAGCCTGTTCTTGTTAAAAATGATGTGCACGGCCGCTTTCTGGTAATCGAAGTCCTATTTGAAGGTGAGATTTTATGGCTGCTGGGACTTTATGCTCCCAATGATCCCACATCCCGACGGGATCTATGGTTGACTTTGCAGGGCTCCATGGCACTTGGCCGCAGAGGGTTTTTGATGGGAGATTTCAATATGTGTGTTGACTCTTCGCAGTCCACCTCAGGGCATTCAGTAATGGATACGCCAGAAAGCCGGGTGTGGAACTCCTTTTCTTTGCACATACTTAAGCAAGATCTTTGGTCGTGGCTTCACCCTTCTGTTTTAGGTTTTACTTTTCATTCTGCGCAATATGCAACCACTTGGTCGCGATTGGACAGAATGTATATCATGCAGGGGGATGATTTTCTTCCCGAGATGCTGGAGATGAAGGTCTTGCAGCAATATGCATTGTCGGATCATTTTCCCCTCCAGCTTGAGATGCGGGCACAATCTGTTGCACCTTTTATGCAGTTCCTGGATAAGCTCCCTTTACGCTTCAACTCCTCTTATTTGAAGCATCCAATTTTTCAGGATTATATGCAGCAACTGATTGAGAGGTTCTTATTGGACTTCGCCTCTGAGGGCTTGGCTTCGTTTGCACGCCTGCTCTCTAATGTGCAGCGGGTTGCTCGGCAGTATGGGATTCACACTGCCTCTCTTTGTCGCCGCCGTCGACTTGCAGCAGAGGACTTATTGGCCTTGGTCCGTTCCTTGCTCCTGGATTCCCCAGATGATGATTTTCTGCTGTCACTGGAGCGGTGTTTGGCCCATCTTATTCAAGTCTTTAGCTTGAAATCTTATCAGCAGGCCAAGCTGCATAACTTGACTGACACATTGCAAGATAATGCTTGCCAGTCTCATAAGTTCTTTCGCGCCTTGCATGCTTCTCCGGCTCGCGAAAATATGACTCGACTTCAGGACTCGGAAGGTCGCATGGTCACTGATCCGCAGACCATTATCAATATGTGCAGAAATTATTTTATGGATCTTTTTGGTTCTTCATCCTTGCTGTCTAGCCAGGTTACGCATGCCCGCTCGGTCTTCTATCAGCTGGTCCACCAGCAGGTTCCGCTTGATATGCAAGCCTCTTTGGAGGCGGATATTTGCGAAGAGGAGGTTATGGATGTGTTGTTGCACCTGCCTAAGGATAAAAGTCCTGGTTGGGATGGTCTCACTAATGAATTTTTTGAGCACTCAGCCACGCAGTTGGTAAAGCCTTTGGTGGTCATGTTCCAGCAGGTTTGGGAAACAGGGGTCATGCCTTCTTCATGGAAAGAAGGCCTCATCAAACTGATCCCCAAGGTCCCTTCGCCGTCAAAGCTGCAACACTGGAGACCAATTTCGTTGATGGGCGTGATGTATAAAATCTTTTCCAAAGTGCTGGCAAATCGGCTTCACAAGCACCTTCCAGCTCTTGTGCACCCCCTCCAATATGGTTTCATTAAGGGACGCAACATTTTGCACAATATCTTGAATGTGCAAATGGCTATTGATTATGCGAGGCACTCCAATCAGCAAGTGGTCTTGATTCAACTGGACCTGGAAAAGGCGTTTGACTGTGTGGACTGGTCTTTCCTTGCAGAGCTTATGTCTGCTATGGGCTTTGGGATCCGCATGTCCCGATTGATCTACACCATTAGTACTGAGGCTTCTTCAAGAGTTATGCTTAATGGTGGGGTCACAAAGCCATTTCTCCTTGCACGCTCGCTCAGACAGGGCTGCCCTTTGAGTCCTCTCTTCTTTGCCTTCGCGACTCACCCGGTCCTTTCAATGTTATCCTCCATGGCGGCTTCTGCCCAGCTGGCAGGGTTATCTCTTCCTTTGGGGCAGCACTTCATTAGCCAATCTTTGGCTGATGACTCCTTTATGATTTTGCAGGCGGACAGGGATAACATTCGCAAGGCATTAGATGTTTGGACGCTCTTTGGTCAAGCTTCTGGTCTTCGCATCAATGCCTTCAAGTCAGCCATTCTCAGTTGCACGGAGCCTGATTTAGAGTCATTAGGCTGGCAGGGCCAGGTGGTTTCTCGTGGCGCGATTGTCAGGCATCTTGGATACCCATTGGGGGTGGATGTACGGCCAAAGGCTTTGCTTGAGTGGATTTCACACAAACTAGCCGTGAAGTTTATGTATTGGAAGTCGCAAGCCTGGCCGTTCCATGTCCGCCTCAAAGTGGCTCAGACAATTATGCTACCAATGCTGACGTATTTCCTGCCATTACTGCCATGGACGCCCAGTACTTTGAAGGCTCTTACTCATCCCATTCGTTTCATGCTATGGAAGAAAGATTCACTGCAGGTAGGCATTTCCTGGATTTCATGGTCACATGCATGTACCCCTAAGCGCATGGGTGGTGGAGCTATTTTGGATGTAGAAACTCATATGCTGGCTCTTCGTTGGTCTCTGTTTCGTGCCATGTGTGTGGATCATCACCCGTGGACCATCATAGCCCGTTATTTTCTTGAGGACAGCGGCCTCCGCCAAGGTAACACACGGCTTCGAGCCTCATGGTGGCATGTCCTTAATGCTGACGCTCGTTTCTCCAGTCCCTCTTCCTCTTTGTTAGTGCATTTGGTCGGCTCTTGGAAAGTGGTGCTCCAAAACGCCCGTTGGCATCCTCTAGGGGACCGCGTGCAGACAAATTCTTTTCAGCTGGAATTGTTGGCGGTATCCACATTACTTTCATGGGAAGATAAACATCAGCTCAGACCAAGATTTAACCGCATGGCCCGTTTGGGTGTGACTTCGATTGCGGATGCTACCCTTGCCACTCGCAATGTCCTTGCATTATTTCGGACTGCTAGGAGACTTTTCAGGATCCCACGCGGATACCGTGATTTATGGGGGAAGCTTTCCTCGGAACTTCAGGGTAGGCAACCCTTTCCTGCCCTGGCTATGGATCGCCCTTGGCAGGACTGGGACCTTGCAGGCCGGTTGAGTCTGGAAAAGGCCTCTACTAATCAGGTGTATCATCTTCTCATTAAAGATCACCAATGGTTGGGCGTGAAAGTTAATGCTGTTTGGGGCCTGCGGAAATCACTGTCATGGTGGCAGGCAACGCTGATGGAGGGATGGCAGAACAAGACACCTTTCAAATGCAAGGTCTTTCTGTGGCGGGTAATGATTGGTGGTCTTCCTCTTGCCTCGGCCCTTTCCAAGCGTCGAATCTCGAATGGCACTTGCTTCTTCTGCACCACTTCGGCGGAATCGGCCCGACATCGTTTTCTTTCTTGCCCGCTCGCCAAGAATATCTGGTCACTCTTGTCACGAATCTGGCACGCGGTGGTGGGGTCTTCACTGACTCCCTTCGATTGGGTTTTTGTGCGCCCGAAGTATCCCACACCACCACCGTTACATATGAAGATCTTATTCCATTTTTTCAGATACTGGGGATGCTGGCACATTTGGACCACCCGAAATGCTTTTCTCTTTGATTCGGCTTCTAATGTACCGCGACATATTGCAAGGCTTAAAGGGCTCTTGCATTGGCAGCTAGATCTCATCAGGCACTCTCACTTGCTCCCTCGGGAGGATTTGTATTCCTGGCATTTGGCAATTGCCTCTGGGTCCTTGCCATGATTGGTGTAACTTTTTAGTACCCTAGTCCGGGGATTTCCCACACGTTGGCCTATGGCCCTCGTGCCTCTTGTACTTGTGTAATCATGTAATCTTGTACTTTCTTTGTAATTAATACAATTACCTTTTACGAAAAAAAAAGAGAGGTAGAGAGAGAGAGAGAGTGAGAGAGAGAGAGAGAGAGAGAGAGAGAGAGAGAGAGAGAGAGAGGATGGCGATGCCGAGAGAGAGAGAGAGCTCCGGCATGACGTTTTGAGGAGTCGCTTCCAACCGTGGACGCCAGGCCCGTCGGCTTGCTGCGGACGAGTTTTCGAGGCAGGGTGGGAGGCGACATATGCCTGCGCGACCGGGCATCTACAGCCTGACATCCTTCTGAAGCACATTCTGTCCGCGAGCCTGTCCAGACTACCTACCACGCAACTGAGCCGCGCAGAAGAAGAAGACCAAAAGGGTGTCGCCCTGCAACCCTGTGACCTGGCGGCAGGGAGAGAAGGCGGTGGGCGCTGTTCAGGCGTTGACCTGCAGAGAAATTGAAGGGCAGACCTGCGCAGCCCTAAACAACACTGCTGTTCTCAGTTCTGGCTCACAGATGTGCAGGTTTTTGACACAGCAGACAGAAATCTGTGGTTTAGCTCATGTGCGGCTTCAGCAGTGACAGAGACAGGCACACAGAAATTGAGCTCAGCAAGAGAGAGAGAGAGAGAGAGAGAGAGAGAGAGAGAGAGAGAGAGAGAGAGAGAGAGAGAGAGAGAGAGAGAGAGAGAGAGAGAGAGAGAGAGAGAGAGAGAGAGAGAATGATCGCGGGGAGGTCGCGTCGCCTGTCGCGTCGCCTGTCGCGCCGCCATAGCCTGCCGGGTTCACGTCGTCGCCTGTAGTCGCCGCCTCGCCTTCGTCCGCGTCGTCGTCCGTTGCCCACCGCCCGCAGGCCTGTCCCTGACGATCCGTCGCCCGCCCCTGACGATCCGTCGGCCGCAGCTCCCTGGCGCCCAGTCGCGTGTCTCTCACGTCCCGTCGGACGTGACTAAGTCCCCCGCCCCGCTGCTGGCTGGCCCTTCGTCAGCGGTCCCCACCCTGCTGTCGCCCGCCTGAGTGGCGGGCTCTGCACCAGCGCCTTGCTCGTCTGCCCTCTGCGTTTAGGGCTTCTGCTGGCGAGCCCTCTGCCCTGCGCCCTCGATCATCCCGCCATCCTCAGTTCTGCCGCCCTATTCACAGTAGCCTACCCTTGACGCCAGGCGCCCAGCGCCTGTGAAAACCCTAAAACTGACCTTCGTCAGTTAGGCAGCGTCCGGGATCGCGTGCCATCTGCTCTGTACTCAGCAAGAGACAGCGAGAGAGAGAGTGCCAGTCAGGCCTTCTGTGAGATCAGTTCGTCATTCACGATGGCTGGTTTGGATCTGGATTTCCTAGATCAAACGGTCGCAGCACTTGGCCCGGACTCGGATACTGAGGAACCCGAGGATATGGTTCCGTGTACTGAAGAATTGCCCCCGGGTCCTGATATCCAGCCTGCGGGCAAACGTACCAAGCACACCCCGGAAGAGATAGGCGTTTCTCCGGATCGTTCCTATGCGCAGGTCGCTTCGGATCCGGTGGACTCTCAGGAGGTGGACTGGGAGCATCTGTTGGAATTTGCCAACACTCTGCTTGGTGAATATGTTCAACATAACCAGGAAGCCTTCTCTGCCTCTGCTCCAGACGATGTTCTGGAAGCTACCGTCGAGCCAAAAACTGTCCTACGCTCCTTTTCGGTATTTTATGATCGCGCGGTGATACTCTTCTTCACTGGTCGCATCCCGCTGCTTTCCCGTATTCGCCAATGGCTGCAGAGTCTGCTACAAGGGGAATGTGTTGAAGAGATTTTTGTTGGATCCCGGGGTTTCTTTGAGGTCCTTTTGAAAACAGAGATGCACCGTGCTGCGCTTTTGTCTAAACTGCCTTTGTTTTTTGATCGTCGGCTGGTACATGTGGTTCCATGGCGCCCGATGGCAGACTTCCAGCGCCTCCTGCAACGTGAATGCCCTGTGTGGGTAGAAGTGGAAAATTGTCCGGCTGTTTATTGGCCGCTATTAAAGGACGCTATGGCCGCTGTGGGCACGGTTCTAGTCCCTCCCAGTCTCAGGGCGGTGAATCGCAACCGCTTGTGCATGTTATGGGATACCGCACGGAAACGGCCTGCATGGTTACGACTCAATTGCTCTGGAATGCATCCGTTACACTTTCGTTTGAAATGGGGCAATTTTGCTGGCCATTGTTTTTCCTGTGGAGAGTTGGGGCACTTTATGGCTGAATGCCCCGAGCAACAACACGTTTCGGATGCAGCTCATGTTGCTCCGCCCATGGAAGATATGGTGTGCGATGCCCAGTCGCTGGATCCTACCCACCCGCCCCAAGTTCTGGCCAAAGGTAAACAACAGGTTTCGGGACAGGATTCCCGTGCTACTGATTGGGTTGAAGTCCGTGCCAAAAAAGGCAACAGGATTGGTGCAGGCATGGACAGTACTGGGCCTACTACTTCACACGATTCCATGCGAACATATATGCGCAGGAAGGAAATGATGTCGTCCGAGCGTTCTGCTCCTGCTATGGTTTCTTCAGTTCCCCGTCATCAGCCCGCCAGAAAAATGTATTCGGATCGTCTCAAGGGTCCACCTGCACAGCTGGCTTTTGATACCAGAGGCAACGTCGTTACTCCGTGGGACCGTCATTACCCACGTTCCAACCCCAAGCAAGCGGATATGCCGTCAACTTCCAAATCTGGCCCTCAGACCTCTTTTGCGGTGTTGGCAGATTTCTTGGACGAGGGAGTCCTCGACATTCTCGTCGACAAAGTCAAATCGAGGCAAGCTGTGCCTCGTACCTAAGTGTGTTTTGTATACACATGAAAATAGCCACGTGGAACGTGCGAGGAATTTGTTCTCGTCACAAGCAACATGCCATGTGGACTGCATTGTATGAGAATCAGTGGGATGTCCTGTGTGCTGTTGAGCACAAGAGTCACAGTGATGCCGGTAAAGTGGTGGATTGCCATGGCTTTCGTTTGTTCTATGCAGGAACACAGGCCAGGCATTATTCGGGGGTGCTCATGATTGTCCATGCCAAATATCAGCCTGTTCTTATTAAAAATGATGTTCATGGCCGCTTTTTGGTGATTGAAATTTTATTCGAAGGGGAAATCCTATGGTTACTTGGCCTCTATGCTCCGAATGATTCGCTATCTCGCCGGGAGCTTTGGCAGACTTTGCAGACCTCCTTGTCACTTGGCAGACGCGGCTTCTTCATGGGGGATTTCAATATGTGTGTGGATTCTTCCCAGTCTACATCGGAGCACTCGGTCATGGATGCACCGGAAAGTCGTATGTGGCACGACTTGGCTCTTGCTGTTCTTAAGCAAGATCTTTGGTCCTGGCTACACCCGTCTTCTCCAGGCTTTACTTTCCATTCGGCCCAGTATGCCACAACATGGTCGCGGTTGGACCGCATATATATCATGCATAATGATGATTTTCTGCCTGAGATGCTCGAAATAAAAGTGTTGCCGCAATATGTCTTGTCGGATCATTTCCCTCTGCAGTTCGAGTTGCTTGCACAACCCATTGCCCCCTTCAAGCAATTTCTGGAGAGACTCCCTTTGCGTTTCAACTCCTCTTATTTAAAGCATACAATTTTTCAGGGCTATATGCAGCAATTGCTTGACAGATTCTCCTTGGACTTTTCCTCTCAGGGCACTGCGTCATTTGACCGATTGCTCTCTAATGTGCAGCGGGTTGCTCGGCAATATGGGATCTATCATGCCTCTCTTTGTCGGCGCCGTAGACAGGCAGCAGAGGACCTGCTGCTTTTGGTTCGCTCCTTGCTGATGGATACTCCGGATGATGCATTTTTGCTTACACTGGCCCTGCGGGTGGCCGATCTTCTGAAAGAATTCCAATTAAAATCATATCAGCAGGCCAAATTGCAACATCTAACAGAGACTTTGCAAGATGGTGCATGTCAGACCCATAAGTTCTTTCGAGCTCTCCATGCCTCTCCTGCGCGAGAGAATTTGACCAGACTCGAGGATGCACAAGGCCACCTTATCCTGGATCCACAGACTATTGTGCATATGTGCAGCAACTATTTTCGTGACCTTCTCGGTTCCGCTTCTCTTCCTTCAGCCCAAATCACTCAGGCCCGTTCGGTCTTCTATGACCTGGTCCGCAATCAGCTACCGCAGGACATGCAAGCTACTCTGGAGTCAGATATTGGGGAAGCAGAGGTTATGGATGTCTTGTTACACTTGCCCAAAGATAAAAGTCCCGGTTGGGATGGTCTCACCAATGAGTTCTTTGAAGCTTTTGCTACCCAACTGGCAAAACCTTTGCGGGCCCTGTTTCAGCAGGTGTGGGAAACAGGGATCATGCCTCCCTCATGGAAACAAGGACTTATTAAACTGCTTCCAAAAGTTCCCTCGCCATCTAAGTTGACACACTGGCGCCCCATTTCTTTGATGGGTTCCATGTACAAAATCTTTTCCAAAGTAATGGCGAATCGGCTCCATAAGCATCTCCCTGCCCTTGTACACCCTCTTCAGTACGGTTTCATCAAGGGCCGAAATATCTTACACAATGTTTTGAATGCCCAATTGGCCATTGATTATGCCCGGCACTCTAATCAGGAGGTGGTGTTGATTCAACTGGACCTGGAAAAGGCTTTTGACTATCTGGACTGGTCGTTTGTTGCTGACCTTATGTCCGCTATGGGCTTTGGTGCTCGGATGTCTCGTTTGATCTACACCATTAGTGCTGCGGCGTCTTCGCGAGTCATGCTGAATGGAGGTGTTACTGAGCAATTTGTCCTTGCCCGTTCTGTCAGACAGGGGTGTCCTTTGAGCCCTTTATTCTTTGCCCTTGCGACACATCCAGTTCTTTCCATGTTATCACATATGGCCGCCTCTTCCCAGTTGGCCGGACTGTCGCTTCCTACAGGACACCATTTCATTAGCCAATCCCTGGCGGATGATACTTTTATGATTTTGCGTGCGGACAAGGATAACCTTCGAAAAGCATTGGATGTTTGGGGTCTCTTTGGCCAGGCGTCAGGCCTTCGTATCAATCCGCTCAAATCAGCCATTCTAAGCTGCACGGAGTCGGATTTGCAGTCCTTGGACTGGCAGGGTCTGGTTGTTCCTCGAGGTTCCATTGTCAGGCATCTTGGATACCCATTGGGTGTTGATATTCCCCCAAAGCAGCTTCTGCAGTGGATTTCTCAGAAGATAGTGGCCAAGTTTATGTACTGGAAGTCTCAGGCCTGGCCTTTTCATGTTCGCCTCAAAGTAGCACAGATAATTATGTTGCCAATGATCACATATTTCTTGCCATTGTTGCCCTGGACTCCTACGACTCTGAATGCTCTTACTCAGTCTATTCGCTTCATGCTCTGGAAGAAGGACTCATTGCATGCAGGCATTTCCTGGATCTCGTGGTCACATGCGTGCACCCCCAAAAGCATGGGTGGCGGAGCTATTTTAGATGCCCAAACTCACATGCAGGCACTCCGTTGGTCCCTTTTCCGCGCCATGTGCTCGGATGATCATCATCCATGGGTCGCTATTGCCCGTTCTTTCCTCGAGGGTCATGGGCTTCGGCATGGCAATACCCGACTCCGATGTTCTTGGTGGCACGTTCTTAACGCGGACTCACGGTTTTCCAGTTCTTCTTCATCGCTGCTTACTCATTTGGTGTGTTCCTGGAAACACGTCCTTCGAAAGGCTCAGTGGCACCCAACGGAGGATCGTCTGGCTACTAACTCTTTTCAATTGGAATTACTGGCGGTCTCACGTCTACTTTCGTGGGAAGGTAAACACGAGCTTAGACCGCAATTCAACCGGATGGCACGTTTGGGCTTGTCTTCAGTTGCGGATGCCACCCTTGCCAGGCGCAATGTGCTTATCTCGTTTCGTACTGCTAGGAGGATTTTCCGGATCCCTCGTGGATATAGGCCTTTATGGGAACAGCTCGTGACGGTGCTCCAGAGCAGACAACCCTTTCCTACTCTTGCTTTGGATCATCCCTGGCAAGATTGGGACCTACAAGGCCGGCTGCCTTTGAGCAAAGCTTCTGCTAATCAAGTATATCATCTCCTGATTAAAGATAATCAATGGCTAGTTACTAAAGCGAATGCTTTATGGGGATTGCGTAAATCCCGCTCGTGGTGGAGGGTCACTGTGATGGAGGGCTGGGTCAACAAGACACCCTTTAAATACAAAGTCTTTCTTTGGCGAGTGATAATTGGGGGTCTTCCGCTTGCTTCGGCTCTTTCCAAGCGCCGAATCTCCAATGGCACCTGTTTCTTTTGCACCACTGCTATGGAATCCGCCCGCCACCGATTTATTTCCTGCCCCGTCGCTAAGAAAGTCTGGTTACTTTTGTCGGCCGTTTGGCGAGGGGTGGTTGGCATCACACTGCGCCCCTTTGATTGGGTTTTGGGCCGGCCCAAATACCCTACTCCCGCACAGCCACATATGAAGCTCATGTATCACTTTCTTCGCTACTGGGGCTGTTGGCATAACTGGACGATTCGGAATGCTTTTCTGTTTGACTCCGCCCATAATGTTCAGCGGCACATTGTGAGGCTTAAGGGCCTCTTGTACTGGCAGTTAGATCTTCTCCATCGTTCTGATTTGCTCTCTACAGAGGATTTTCGTCCTTGGCATATGGCAATTTCCGCCGCATCCTTGCCATGAAATTGTAACTTGTAGTACTTAGCACCTTTTCACATGATGACTTGTATTGTCGTCATGTATCTTGTAATCCAGTAATCTTGTATTTTTTTCGTAATTAATACAATTACCCTTTACGAAAAAAAAAGAGAGAGAGAGAGAGAGGGAAGGAGCCCTGACCAGAGAATCGCCAGGATCAAAGGGTGTGCTTGCAGAATACGTCCCTGCACAGGCCGGGACACGACAGTTTAGGGACAGGCAGATAGACATTTTACAAGGACAGATCTGAGCCTAGGAGGCAGCAGATTATTGAAGAGCAGAGACTGTAGACAGTACATCCTGCTGCTGCAGTGACGGAGCAAGCGAAAGAGAGAAGACAGCAGTATGGCTGGCCTGGATATGGATTTTCTCGACCGGACGGTGGCAGCCCTTGGCCCTGATTCCGATACAGAGGAGCCGGAGGATATGGTGCCATGCACGGAGGAGCCGCCTCCGGGTTCTGAACTGCCGCCTGCAGGCAAACGCTCTAAGCACACTTTGGACGAGCCAATGGGTCCTCAGGACCGTTCCTATGCGCAGGTTGCCTCCCAACCTGTGGATTCGCAGGAAATAGACTGGGAGCATTTGCTGGACTTTGCCAATACTCTGCTTGGCGATTATGTCCAGCATAATAATGAAACCTTCTTTGCGGCGGCTGTGGATGATGTGCTGGAAGCGACAGTGGACCCAAAATCAGTCTTGCGGTCCTTCTTGGTGTTCTATGACCGTGCAGTTATACTTTTTTTCACCGGCAGGATCCCAGTGCTCTCACATATTCGCCAGTGGATGCACCATTTATTGCAAGGGGAGTATGTTGAGGAGATCTTCCTTGGACCTCGCGGCTTTTATGAGGTGCTGTTGAAATCCGAATCGCATCGAGCTGAGCTACTGTCCAAGTTGCCACTATTCTTTGACCGCCGCTTGGTCCATGTGGTACCATGGCGCCCTATGGCTGACTTCCAGCGTCTGCTTCAACGCGAATGCCCGGTGTGGGTGGAAGTGGAAAATTGTCCAGCGGTATATTGGCCATTGTTGAAGGACGCGTTGGCGGTTGTGGGCACAGTGCTGGTTCCCCCAAGCCTTAGGGCTATGAACCGAAACCGTTTATGTATGTTATGGGATACGGCCAGGAAAAGGCCTGCGTGGCTTCGCCTCAATTGCTCTGGTATGCATCCTTTGCATTTTCGCCTGAAATGGGGCAATTTTGCCGGACACTGCTTTTCATGTGGTAAATTAGGGCATTTTGTAGCTGAATGCCCGGAACGGCAACTGTCTTCTGAGGAGGCGCAGGTTGTGCAGCCCAAGGATGACATGGTGCTTGATGCCCAGACACAGGAGACCCTTCAGCCACCTACTGTCATGGATAAAGGTAAACAACAGGTCCGAGCTTTGGATTCTCCTAGCTCTGATTGGATTGAGGCACGACAAAAAAAAGGTAAAAAGTTGGACGCAGGCCTGGTAGATCCTGGGCCTCATGTTTCCCCGGATTCCGTGCGCACGTACACGCGCAGGAAAGACATGGTCACCTCACAGCAGGTTGCGCGTACCATGGCCCCGTCAGCCCCCCGTAATCCGTCTTCAAGGAAAGTCTATTCCGAGGGCCCCAAGGGCCCACCTGCTAAGCTGGCGTTTGATGCAAAAGGCAATGTGATTACACCTTGGGATAGGCGTTATCCCCGCCCTGCTCCCAAGGTGGTGGATTTCCCTTCTACCTCTAAAGCAGGTCGCCCGAATTCCTTTGCAGTATTGGCTGATTTTCTGGATGAGGGTGTCCTGGATGCCCTCGCGGAAAAGTTGCAATCGAGGCAACAGGCGCCTCGTTCCTGACTTCCTTTTTTTGAAAATATATGAAGATTGCCACGTGGAACGTGCGAGGCATTTGCTCTCGCCATAAGCAACATACCATGTGGTCTGTCTTGCATGAGAATCAGTGGGATGTATTATGTGCCGTGGAGCACAAAAGTCATGGTGAGGCAGGAAAGGTTGTGGATTGTCGTGGATTTCGTCTGTTTTATGCAGGGACACATGCTAAGCATTATTCGGGCGTGCTGATGATTGTTCATGAGAAATACCAGCCTGTTCTTGTTAAAAATGATGTGCACGGCCGCTTTCTGGTAATCGAAGTCCTATTTGAAGGCGAGATTTTATGGTTGCTGGGACTTTATGCTCCCAATGATCCCGCATCCCGACGGGATCTATGGTCGACTTTGCAGGGCTCCATGGCACTTGGCCGCAGAGGGTTTTTGATGGGAGATTTCAATATGTGTGTTGACTCTTCTCAGTCCACCTCAGGGCATTCGGTAATGGATACGCCAGAAAGCCGGGTGTGGAACTCCTTTGCTTTGCACATACTTAAGCAAGATCTTTGGTCGTGGCTTCACCCTTCTGTTTCAGGTTTTACTTTTCATTCTGCACAATATGCAACCACTTGGTCGCGGTTGGACAGAATGTATATCATGCAGGGGGATGATTTTCTTCCCGAGATGCTGGAAATGAAGGTCTTGCAGCAATATGCGTTGTCGGATCATTTTCCCCTCCAGCTTGAGATGCGGGCTCAATCTGTTGCACCTTTTATGCAGTTACTGGATAAGCTCCCTTTACGCTTCAACTCCTCTTATTTGAAGCATCCAATTTTTCAGGATTATATGCAGCAACTGATTGAGAGGTTCTTATTGGACTTCGCCTCTGAGGGCTTGGCTTCGTTTGCACGCCTGCTCTCTAATGTGCAGCGGGTTGCTCGGCAGTATGGGATTCACACTGCCTCTCTTTGTCGCCGACGTCGACTTGCAGCAGAGGACTTATTGGCCTTGGTCCGTTCCTTGCTCCTGGATTTCCCAGATGATGATTTTCTGCTGTCACTGGAGCGCCGTTTGGCCCATCTTATTCAAGTCTTTAGCTTGAAATCTTATCAACACGCCAAGCTGCATAACTTGACTGACACATTGCAAGATAATGCCTGCCAGTCTCATAAGTTCTTTTTCGCGCCTTGCATGCTTCTTCGGCTCGCGAAAATATGACTCGACTTCAGGACTCGGAAGGTCGCATGGTCACTGATCCGCAGACCATTGTCAATATGTGCAGAATTTATTTTATGGATCTTTTTGGTTCTTCTTCCTTGCCGTCTAGCCAGGTTACCCATGCCCGCTCGGTCTTCTATCAGCTGGTCCACCAGCAGGTTCCGTTTGATATGCAAGCCTCTTTGGAGGCGGATATTTGCGAAGAGGAGGTTATGGATGTTTTGTTGCACCTGCCTAAGGATAAAAGTCCTGGTTGGGATGGTCTCACTAATGAATTTTTTGAGCACTCAGCCACGCAGTTGGTAAAGCCTTTAGTGGTCATGTTCCAGCAGGTTTGGGAAACAGGGGTCATGCCTTCTTCATGGAAAGAAGGCCTTATCAAACTGATCCCCAAGGTCCCTTCGCCGTCAAAGCTGCAACACTGGAGACCAATTTCGTTGATGGGCGTGATGTATAAAATCTTTTCCAAAGTGCTGGCAAATCAGCTTCACAAGCACCTTCCAGCTCTTGTGCACCCTCTCCAATATGGTTTTATTAAGGGACGCAACATTTTGCACAATATCTTGAATGTGCAAATGGCTATTGATTATGCGAGGCACTCCAATCAGCAAGTGGTCTTGATTCAACTGGACCTGGAAAAGGCGTTTGACTGTGTGGACTGGTCTTTCCTTGCAGATCTTATGTCTGCTATGGGCTTTGGGATCTGCATGTCCCGATTGATCTACACCATTAGTACTGAGGCTTCTTCAAGAGTTATGCTTAATGGTGGGGTCACAGAGCCATTTCTCCTTGCACGCTCGCTCAGACAGGGCTGCCCTTTGAGTCCTCTCTTCTTTGCCTTGGCGACTCACCCGGTCCTTTCAATGTTATCCTCCATGGCGGCTTCTGCCCAGCTGGCAGGGTTATCTCTTCCTTTGGGGCAGCACTTCATTAGCCAATCTTTGGCTGATGACTCCTTTATGATTTTGCAGGCGGACAGGGATAACATTCGCAAGGCATTAGATGTTTGGACGCTCTTTGGTCAAGCTTCTGGTCTTCGCATCAATGCCTTCAAGTCAGCCATTCTCAGTTGCACGGAGCCTGATTTAGAGTCATTAGGCTGGCAGGGCCAGGTGGTTTCTCGTGGCTCGATTGTCAGGCATCTTGGATACCCATTGGGGGTGGATGTACGGCCAAAGGACCTGCTGGAGTGGATTTCACACAAACTGGCCGTGAAGTTTATGTATTGGAAGTCGCAAGCTTGGCCGTTCCATGTCCGCCTCAAAGTGGCTCAGACAATTATGCTACCAATGCTAACGTATTTCCTACCATTACTGCCATGGACGCCCAGTACTTTGAAGGCTCTCACTCATCCCATTCATTTCATGCTATGGAAGAAAGATTCACTGCAGGCAGGCATTTCCTGGATTTCATGGTCACATGCATGTACCCCTAAGCGCATGGGTGGTGGAGCTATTTTGGATGCAGAAACTCATATGCTGGCTCTTCGTTGGTCTCTGTTTCGTGCCATGTGTGTGGATCATCACCCGTGGACCATCATAGCCCGTTATTTTCTTGAGGACAGCGGCCTCCGCCAGGGTAACACACGGCTTCGAGCCTCATGGTGGCATGTCCTTAATGCTGACGCTCGATTTTCCAGTCCCTCCTCCTCTTTGTTACTGCACTTGGTCGGCTCTTGGAAAGTGGTGCTCCAAAACGCCCGTTGGCATCCTCTAGGGGACCGCGTGCAGACAAATTCTTTTCAGCTGGAATTGTTGGCGGTATCCACATTACTTTCATGGGAAGATAAACATCAGCTTAGACCAAGATTTAACCGCATGGCTCGTTTGGGTGTGACTTCGATTGCGGATGCTACCCTTGCCACTCGCAATGTCCTTGCATCATTTCGGACTGCTAGGAGACTTTTCAGGATCCCGCGCGGATACCGTGATTTATGGGGGAAGCTTTCCTCGGAACTTCAGGGTAGGCAACCCTTTCCTGCCCTGGCTATGGATCGCCCTTGGCAGGACTGGGACCTTGCAGGCCGGTTGAGTCTGGAAAAGGCCTCTACTAATCAGGTGTATCATCTTCTCATTAAAGATCACCAATGGTTGGGCGTGAAAGTTAATGCTGTTTGGGGCCTGCGGAAATCACTGTCATGGTGGCAGGCAACGCTGATGGAGGGATGGCAGAATAAGACACCTTTCAAATGCAAGGTCTTTCTGTGGCGGGTAATGATTGGTGGTCTTCCTCTTGCCTCGGCCCTTTCCAAGCGTCGAATCTCGAATGGCACTTGCTTCTTCTGCACCACTTCGGCGGAATCGGCCCGACATCGTTTTCTTTCTTGCCCGCTCGCCAAGAATATCTGGTCACTCTTGTCACAAATCTGGCACGCGGTGGTGGGGTCCTCACTGACTCCCTTCGATTGGGTTTTTGTGCGCCCGAAGTATCCCACACCGCCACCGTTACATATGAAGATCTTATTCCATTTTTTCAGATACTGGGGATGCTGGCACATTTGGACCACCCGAAATGCTTTTCTCTTTGATTCGGCTTCGAATGTACCGCGACATATTGCAAGGCTTAGAGGGCTCTTGCATTGGCAGCTAGATCTCATCAGGCACTCTGACTTGCTCCCTCGGGAGGATTTGTATTCCTGGCATTTGGCAATTGCCTCTGGGTCCTTGCCATGATTGGTGTAACTTTTTAGTACCCTAGTCCGGGGATTTCCCACACGTTGGCCTACGGTCCTCGTGCCTCTTGTACTCGTGTAATCATGTAATCATGTACTTTTTTCGTAATTAATACAATTACCTTTTACGAAAAAAAAAAGAGAGAGAGAGAGAGAGGAGGAGGAGAAAGAAGAGAGAGAGAGAGCGATGTTGGGAGAGGGATCTGAACCCTACTGTCGGCCCGTCCTTTCTGCGCCCGTCTGGCCCGTCGCCTGACCCGTCCGCGCTAGTCGCCGCCGTCGCGTCTGCGCCACTCGCCGCCATCGCTTGACCTATCCACGCCCGTCCATGCCTATCCGCGCCTGTTCGCGCCCGTTCGGACCCGTCCACGCTGGTTCGCGCCCCGTCTGAACCCTGCTTGATGTCGCCCTGGTCATCTGCGAGCCCCCGTGCGCACGACTGTGCCGTTTTCCCTGTCCAGCGGTCCCTGCGTCGTGATGACCTGCCCCGCGATTCCCTGTGTCGGTGCACCCGGCTGGCCCCTCGTCTGACCCGCCCTGCTGAACTTGTGGCATTTGCTGACCTGCCCTGCGGACCTGCCCTGCGAACTTGAGCCGTCGGCTGACCTGTGACCTGGATGACCTGGCCCGCAGACCTGTGACATCGCCCTTGGCTGTGCACCCTGACAGAGAGAGAGGACAGTAGTATGGCTGGCCTGGATATGGCTTTTATCGACCAGACGGTGGCAGCCCTTGGTGTTGATTCTGATACAGAGGAGCCGGAGGATATGGTTCCTTGCACGGAGGTACTATACATCCCTACTAGGATCCACCACTAGACCCTCTGGATATGAGAGAGATAGAGAAGCACTTTGGTAAAGCACGCAGAGGGTGGTTACAGACAAAACGAGGAGGAGTTGGAGGAGGCACTTCAGGCACTACCCTCAGGCAAGTGTCCAGGGGAAGATGGACTAGATAAATCCTTGTTTGTGAGCTACTGGGATCTTATAAAAAAAGGCCTTCACTCAGCTTTTCATGAGATTATGGCATTAGGGACTATGCCAGAGAGACTCTCTGAGGGATTGATTCATCTTATCCCGAAAGGAAGTGGAGACAGATTGGACATTACACAGTGGAGACCAATCACCTTGCTTGGAACTGCCTATAAGATCCTCGCAAAGGCGATTAGTCTCAGGTTGGCACCATTGATGTCAGATATTATACACCCCACTCAGACAGGATTCGTCTGAGAGTGCAGCATCTTGGACAACATCTTCACCTTTTTCTAGGAGACCACAGCTTTGGCTAGATCCAGGAGGCAAGACCTTATTGTGCTCCTTCTTGACTTTGAGAAAGCATATGATCGCGTGGATTGGGAGCTCCTGGAGGGCACAATGCTGAGGATGGGCTTTCCACAGCAGTGGGTCAAGGGTGTAGCAGCTCTCTATTCTTCAGCACATAGCCAGGTCAGGACTGGAGGGGCAAGAGGAGATAGATTCAGCATCCATAGATTAGTTAGACAGGGATGTCCACTTGCTCCATTCTTGTTTCTATTTGTAGCAGAGGCCATGAGTTTCTTCTTGAGAGACAAATCAAAAGGTATCAGAGGCATCGAGCTACCCATCCTTGAATTTGAGGAGCTTCTTGATGTGGAGTTTGCTGATGATACAACAGTTTACTTGGATGGGAATGAGGGCAACTTTAGAGCCTTTGTAACAACCATGGAGACATTTTGCAGAGCATCAAGAGCACTAATTAATTGGCACAAATCCTTTGGATTTTGGATATGTGACACTAGATAGCCAGAGTGGCGACCACACGAGGATTTCACATGGGTTCCCCATGGGACCGCTGTGAGATACCTCGGATGGCATGTGGGGATTGACATTACCTCAGAGCAGCAGCTGGCACCCCTCCTTTTGAGCATCAGACAAAAGCTTTTGTATTGGAGCTCGGCGAGACTCTCATTGGCACGAAGAGTAGTGGTTGCCAACCAAGTTCTTCTTGCGACCATGTGGTACATCACTTCTTGTTGGGCATTCTCTAGGTTGTGTATTGGCTAGGTGAAACGCCTCATCAGGAACTTCATTTGGTCAAGAGGAGATGGGAGTCCAGCCAGAGCAAAGGTGGCTTGGGATGTCATCATACAGCCTAGATCCAGAGCAGGATTGGGGATCATAGACCAAGATAGTCAGAGCAAAGCCTTATTGGTCAAGCTCATTGTTAGGGGTCTGCTTCCAAGTGAGGAGCCCTGGAATAAACTTCTGATGGGGAGGCTAGAGGACTTGACACCTATACATGGAGGACCATGGCAGCCCAGCATTCACTGGATATTTTAGGAGATCAGCACCAGAGATTTAGGGAGGAGCTTCGAGGTTAGATTTGCAGCTGCCATTATTAGAGCTTGGAGATCTGTATCTCCAGGGCTCCACCAGCTCCCCCCGGCTACTATTGAAGAGAAGAGGAGACAGCCTCTTCTCTTTAATCATTATTTGAGATCAGAGTCAAGCCACATCATTGGGCAGCGGACACACTTATCGTGGGGGAGATTCTCTTTACAGGTCGCTACATCAGTGAGGGAGTGGTTTGCAGTTCAGGAGTTACCACAAGAGACCCAAAGGCAGAGATTACATCGTCTTAGGGAGCCAAGGCTATGATTGAGGCCGTGATGGAAGGGGTCCCACCAGATTGGCAAACTGAAACAGCTTCCTCTCAGACTTGGATTGGTCTTTTCTCTAGAGGGGATATCCTTCTAGCAGTCATTGCATCTAGTAGAGACAGGACATTCACTTTCACAGTTGAGGAGGATGGCCGCCTCCAGCGAGAGGACCTTGACCTTACAGCACTCAGTGGCTGCTCCAAGCAGAGAATCAGAGTAGTGGCACACTCTCAAGAAAATGGCACATAGACCCAGACCCAACCACTTGTCTTATAGATGGATGGAGATATTGGGCATACCATAGGCGGCCTCTACAGAGACTTTAGTGGGATCCAGGAGAGTGGGTGTGGAGGGATCCCTTCCTTGATAGGCTATCCGACATCCCCTTCTTTGGCTGCACTACTAGATTGGGACGGAGGATACAGATGAGTAAGATTAGAGCACAGCCTGCAGCCATCCCTCATTGGCATAGAGAGGGAGTCTCAGATGAGTTCCTATACGACTTTTGGAGGCAGCTACATGACACCTTTAGGCCCAGGAAGATATCTCTCTTTCTATGGCTTCTAGCCCATAGGAGTTTAGCAGTTGGCACTTGGCTTGGATAGGGCAGGGACCCGGTGGCTTGCGCGCGATGTGGTGAGCCAGAGGAGACTCAGAGACATTGCCTATGGGACTATCCTAGAGCCCAAGAGATTTGGAGGAGAGCTCTTAGGATAGTATTCCATGGTACAACAGAGTCCATGGTGGCGACATGGGGGGCTGCAGCTTGGGTCACAGATAGAGGTCCAGCATGCGGCTATGAGGACACTCAGGGGAGCATTTCTTTTCTCATCATTGGACAGCATCTGAGCAGAATCCCTACCCTAGACTACTACTCACAGACACAGTGGACTCAGGGACATTGTCACAGATGGGAGCTGATTTCCAACATTATAGCTTGGTACATATGGACTGCGAGAAGTAGCTGGGTCATTGATCTTCAGGATATACCCACGGGGGAGTCTTTATCGAGGATTTGGACAGAGATAGTCCATACTCTCCGTGGGAGATGGGAGAGGTTGCAGGGTAGCTCTGAGAGGATGAGGAAGAAAAGAGAGGCTTTCTTGAGGATTTGGGATTCAGACACCTTCTTTCACACTACCCCTCATATGGTCTGGCACTTCAGCCCGCCAGATTGGTTGTTTACACAACCATTGTATCTATGATGTACTTAGTTACTCTTCACATAGTTTCTTGCACTTTGTATTTACCTTAGGGGGACTTTCTCTAAGGTGTTATTAATAGAATTCTCTTTTCTTGGGAAAAAAAAATCAGCCACGTGTTCATATGTGCATACCAACATTGTCTATCTCCCTTTGCTGCAAGTTGTCTTGAAGACTCCAACGCTAGTCTAGGATATCGGTATTTAGGGAGCTACCATATCCTCTAGAGGGAAGTAATTGCTTGGAATAATGCCTGAACTACCATGGGTGCAACACCTAATTTTGCTCGGATGATCTCCTATGGTACTGAGGATTTTGCCCTTATCATACGTGCTATCATCATGACCAGCAGTCTTTCCATGTGTTCCCAGCCATCATAATGTTGTGCTTCCGGTCCATCACAGTCCATAAGTGGCATCCGTCTAGTATGATAAAGGCTTGGGCCCCAAATGGCTGCCCCATAAAGTAGTGTGGACATAACTAAAGTGTCAAAAAGCCACAATTTGGTACGAGGCTCTTGAAACTCTATATGTGCACATTGCCACTCTAGAGTACCCAAAGCTGCATAAGCCCGTGCAAGCCTAGCCTCTGAAGTCTCCTTCCATGAAAACTGTGGCCCCTTGAAAGTGACCCAGGTATACATATTGTCTAACCATTTCCACAGGCTGACCATCATACATAAAGTGGTGCTTTGAGCGTGTCACCCAATCTACTGAGGTGTTAAAGACCATGATTTTAGTCTTTCCAAGATTAACCTTGAGACCTTTATCTTCACAGAACACATGCAATGCATCCAGATGCCGTTGTAGTCCCTCTAGTGAATTTAAGATAAGCACCATATCATCAACATATAACAAAATTGGTATCAGTACCCCAGCCAAGCTGGCTCCCATACCACCCCATCTCTGCATGTAATCAGAAATCTTGTCAATGTATAGTACAAACATCAAAGGAGAGAGGGGACAGCCTTGCTTTACACCTAGCGTGCTAGAGACTGAGTCTGTTGTGCCTCCACGCACTTGTACTCTCCCTGTCACACTTTCATACAATGCATAAATACACCACTGCATATCCTCTGGGACCCCAATGGCTCTCAATCTTTGTATGAGTCTTGCACATGGCACAGTATCAAAGGCTTTGCAGAGGTCCACAAAACAACAGTAGATTTTTTGCCTCCATGATCGTCCCTCCTCAATCAAGGCCCTTACCGTGAATATATGGTCTAGCGTATTGTATCCGTGGCAGAAACCAGCTTGTCCTGCAGACAATATTTTCTTTGTTTCAGCCCACCAACTCAACTCATGCTCCACAATCGAGGCATATATATTTGCTAGCATATGGCCAATCATAATAGTGTAGTAGTTGTTAGAGACCAATGGATCTCCACTCTTAAACATCGGCAATATTGTGTGGTCACACCAACTTATTAGAAACCCCTCACATACGGCTCTATTGAAGAGATTCGCCAAGATAAAGGCCATTGCATAACATGCATATGCAAAATGCTATGCCACAAGGCCATCTTGATCATGTGCTCTCCCATTCTTCAACCTCCAAATGGCATATCTCACCATCTTTTCCGTAAAGAAACCACACTATGTTGGCCTAAAATTTGATGGAAGGGTATTTGCTGTTGTGATGGAACATTGTATAGTGCCCTAGCATGTTCATGCCAAACTATAGGTGATGTCAACTGAATTGGGGGTTGTCTCCCGTGAAATTTTCTCCATGCCCTCTTGCTGTCTCTGCTCAAAAAGAGTTGATACATCTCTGACTCTACTTTGGCTTAATAATCTCTCTTTTTTTTCCGCACAAGATGACAAAAGACATTCCGTGCCTACTTGTGTGTGCATGTCCCTAGTGTAATATCCCTCTATAGGCGGGTGTCTACACTCTTCATCATACAAAGCATTTTGAGGGGCAGTAAAATTGCGTATTGCAATAGGGTCCATCTTACGTGGGAATGCCTCTGAAGCTGCACCATGTAAAACCTTCGCTAGAGATCTAGTAACATCTTCCAGTAGTTCATGTTGGTCTAGTTGACCTAAGCCATCTCGTACTACATCACTATAGATATGCGACGTTTGCTCTAGAAATTCATAATGTGGGAATGTGTGTGACTATGTGCATGTTTCTTGTCTTTGACTACATGCTAGAGTAAATTTTAGGATCACATGGTCGGCCGCTATACTGATCGGCTTATCATGTGTGTCGATTCTTCGCAGTCCACATCAGAGCATTCGGTAATGGACGCGCTGGAAGGTCGTATGTGGCATGAGTTGGCTCTTGCTGTACTTAAGCAAGATTTCTGGTCTTGGCTACACCCTTCTTCTACAAGGTTTACTTATCATTCTGCCTAGTATGCAACAACATGGTCGCGGTTGGACCGCATATACATCATGCAGAATGATGATTTTCTTCCTGAGATGCTCGAAATGAAAGTGTTGCAGCAATATGCCTTGTCGGACCATTTCCCTCTACAGCTTGAGCTGCTTGCACAACCCATTGCACCTTATAAGCAATTTCTGGAGAGACTTCCTTTGCGTTTCAACTCGTCTTATTTGAAGCATGCAATCTTTCATGGCTATATGCAACAATTGATTGATAGATTCTTATTGGACTTCTCCTCTCAGGCCACTGCTTCGTTTGAACGATTGCTCTCTAATGTGCAGCGGGTTGCTTGGCAGTATGGGATCCATCATGCATCTCTTTGTCGCCGGCGTCGACAAGTAGCGGAGAACCTGTTGGCTTTGGTTCGTTCACTGCTGGTGGACACTCCAGATGATGAATTTCTGCTGTCACTGGCAATGCGTGTGGCTGATCTTATTAAAGAGTTTCAGTTGAAATCTTATCAGCAGGACAAATTGCAACATCTGACGGAGACTTTGCAAGATAGTGCTTGTCAGACTCATAAGTTCTTTCGAGCTCTCCATGCCTCTCTTGCTCGAGAGAAAATGACTAGACTCCAGGATGCAGAAGGTCAAATGGTCCTTGATCCGCAGACTATTGTGAATATGTGTAGGAATTATTTCATTGACCTTCTTGGTTCCACTTCTCCCCCTTCAGGCCAAATTACTCATGCCCGTTCAGTTTTTTATGATCTGGTCCGCAATCAGGTTCCGCAGGACATGCAAGCTACTATGGAGACAGATATTTGTGAGGCGGAGGTTATGGATGTTCTGTTACACTTGCCCAAGGATAAAAGTCCTGGCTGGGATGGTCTCACCAATGAGTTCTTTGAGGCTTTTGCTACCCAACTGGCGAAACCATTGAGGGCTCTGTTTCAGCAGGTGTGGGAAACGGGGATTATGCCTTCCTCCTTGAAAGGACTTATTAAATTGCTTCAAAAAGTTCCTTCGCCGTCTATGTTGAAACATTGGCGCCCAATTTCTTTGATGGGTTCTATGTATAAAATCTTTTCCAAAGTAATGGCGAATCGGCTCCATAAGCATCTTCCTGCCATTGTGCATCCTCTCCAATATGGATTCATTAAGGGCCGAAACATTCTGCACAATGTATTCAATGCGCAACTGGCGATTGATTATGCAAAACATTCTCAGGAGGTCGTACTGATTCAATGGGACCTGGAAAAGGCTTTTGATTATCTGGACTGGTCTTTCATTGCAGAACTTTTGTCTATTATGGGCTTTGGTGCTCGGATGTCTCGTCTGATTTACACCATCAGTGCTGCGGCGTCTTCGCGAGTCATGCTGAATGGAGGCGTTATCGAGCCATTTGTCCTTGCTTGCTCTGTCAGACAGGGGTGCCCTTTGAGTCCTCTCTTCTTTGCCCTTGGGACTCATCCAGTTCTTTCGATGTTATCTCATATGGCAGCTTCTACTCAGTTGGCTGGATTGTCCCTTCCTTCTGGACAGCACTTCATTAGTCAATCCTTGGCTGATGACAGCTTTATGATTTTGCGTGCGGACAAGGATAACCTTCGCAAAGCATTAGATGTTTGGGCTCTCTTTGGTCAGGCTTCCGGTCTTCACATCAATGCTTTGAAATCAGCCATTCTCAGCTGCACGGAGTCGGATTTGCAGTCATTGGACTGGCAGGGTATGGTCATTCCCCGTGGCTCCATTGTCAGGCATCTTGGGTACCCTTTGGGTGTTGATGTTCCCCCAAAGCAGCTACTACAGTGGATTTCACAAAAACTGTCGGCTAAGCTTCTGTATTGGAAGTCTCAGGCCTGGCCCTTCCATGGTCGCCTCAAAGTAGCCCAGACAATTATGTTGCCAATGCTCACATACTTCTTGCCATTGCTGCCCTGGACTGCTACTACACTGAATGCTCTTACTCAGTCTATTCGTTTCATGTTATGGAAGAAGGATTCCCTCCATGAAGGCATTTCCTAGATTTCTTGGTCGCATGTGTACACCCCCAAACGCATGGGTGGAGGAGCTATTTTAGATGCCCAAACTAATATGCTGGCACTCCGTTGGTCTCTTTTCCGCGCCATGTGCTCGGATCATCATCCGTGGGTCGTTATAGCCCATTATTTTCTAGAGGATCATGGGCTTCTGCATGGTAATACCCAAATCCGGAGTTCTTGGTGGCATGTTCTTAATGCCGATTCTCAGTTCTCCAGTCCTTCTTCAACTCTCCTTTCCCATTTGGTATGTTCTTGGAGAATGGTCCTTCGGAAGGCTCAGTGGCATCCAGCAGAGAATCGCCTGGCTACTAATTCTTTTCAATTGGAATTATTGGCAATCTCGCGGTTGCTTTCGTGGGAAGGTAAACATGAGAACCAAAATTCAACCGCATGGCACGTTTGGGATTAACTTCAGACGCGGATGCCACCCTTGCCACTCGCAATGTCTTGATATCCTTTCCTACAGCCAGGAGGCTTTTCAGGATCCCTCGTAGATAGAGGCATTTATGGGAACAGCTTTTGATGGTGCTCCAGAGCAGACACCCCTTTCCTGCCCTTGCTTCAGATCATCCCTGGTAGGACTGGGACTTGGCAGACCGGCTGAATTCAGAAAAGGCTTCAGCTAACCAGGTGTATCATCTTCTGATTAAAGATCATCAATGGCTAGTTACTGAAGCTAATACTCTATGGGGATTGCGTAAATCCCGGTCATGGTGGAGGGCAATTGTGATGGACGGCTGGTTGAACAAGACACCCTTCAAATATAAGGTCTTTCTTTGGAGGATGATGATTGGTGGTCTTCCGCTTGCTTCAGCCCTTTCCAAGCGCCGAATCTCCAACAACAACTGTTTCTTTTGCACCACCAGTGTGGAATCTGCCCGTCAACGATTTATTTCTTGCCCCATGGCTAAGAAAATCTGGTCATTCTTGTTAGCCGTTTGGCGAGCGGTGGTCGGTTTATTGCTACGCCTGTTTGATTGGGTTTTTGTGCAGCCCAAATACCCCACACCGACACAGCCACATATGAAGATCATGTTTCACTTTCTGCGATATTGGGGCTGTTGGCATAACTGGACCATTCGGAATGCTTTTCTTTTTGATTCCGCCTATAATGTTCAGCGGCATATTGCTAGGCTTAAGGGTCTCTTGTACTGGCAGATAGATCTTCTCCGGCACTCTGACATGCTCTCTCGGGATGACTTACGTCCCTGGCATATGGCAATTTCCTCTGCGTCTTTACCATGACTTTGTAACTCATAGGTCATCTCGTTCTTGTAAAGAGATAGTGTCCTCTTTACACACGATGGGGTAGACCCATCGTGTATCTTGTAATCATGAAAACTTGTACCTTCTTCGTAATTAATACAATTACCTTTTACGAAAGAAAAAAGAGAGAGAGAACTAGCAGAAAAGGTTAAATCGAGGCAAGCTTTGCCTCGTTCTTGATTTTCTTTTTGAATACATATGAAGATAGCCACGTGGAATTTGTGAGGCATTTGTTCTCACAATAAGCAATATGCCATGTGGACTGTATTGCATGAGAATCAGTGGGATGTCTTGTGTGCTGTTGAGCACAAGAGTCACGGTGAAGCAGGAAAAGTTGTGGATTGCCATGGATTTCGCTTGTTTTATGCAAAGACACATGCCAGACACTATTCTGGTGTGCTTATGATTGTACATGAGAAATATCAGCCTGTTCTTATAAAAAATGATGTGCATGGTCGTTTTGTGGTGATTGAAGTTTTATTTGAAGGAGAGATCTTATGGTTACTTGGCCTCTATGCTCCAAACGACCCTTTATCCCGCCAGGATCTTTGGAATACTTTGCAGACCTCTTTGTCACTTGGCAGACGGGGTTTTCTGATGGGGGATTTTAATATGTGTGTTGATTCTTCACAGTCCACATCAGAGCATTCCGTGATGGATGCTCCGGAAAGCCATGTGTGGAAGGCGTTTGCTCTTGCCGTACTTAAGCAAGATCTCTGGTCATGGCTACACCCTTCTTCTACAGGTTTTACTTTCCATTCTGCGCAGTATACAACTACATGGTTGCAGTTGACATGAACCGCATGTACATCATGCAGGATGATGATTTTCTTCTTGAGATGCTGGAAATGAAAGTGTTGCAGCAATATGCCTTGTCGGACCATTTTTTTCTACAGCTTGAGATGCTTGCACAACCCATTGCACCTTTTAAGCAATTTCTGGATAGACTTCCTTTGCGTTTCAATTCGTCTTATTTGAAGCATTTAATCTTTCGGGGCTACATGCAGCAGTTGATTGATAGATTTTTATTGGACTTCTCCTCTGAGGGCAATGCTTCTTTTGAACTATTGCTCTCTAATGTGCAGTAGGTTGCTCGGCAGTATGGGATCCATCATGCCTTCCTTTGTCGGCGGCTTCGACAAGCAGCGGAGGAATTACTGGCTTTGGTTCCCTCTCTACTGGTGGAGACTTCAAATGATGTATTTCTGCTGCCATTGGCTATGCGTTTGGTTGATCTTATTAAAGAGTTTCAGTTGAAATCTTATCAGTAGGCCAAATTACAAAATTTGACTGAGAATTTGCAGAACAATGCCTGTTAGACTCATAAGTTCTTTTGAGCTCTCCATGTATCTCCTGCTCGAGAGAATATGACTAGACTCCAGGATGCAGAATGTCAAATGGTCATTGATCCTCAGACTATTGTGAATATGTGCAGGAATTATTTTCTAGACCTTCTTGGTTCTACTTCTTCAGCTTTGGACCAAATTACTCATGCCCGCTCAGTTTTCTATGATTTGGTCCGCAATCAGGTTCCACATGACATGCAAACTACTTTGGAGACAGATATTCGTGAGGAGGAGGTTATGGATGTTTTGTTACACTTGCCCAAGGATAAAAGTCCTGGTTGGGATGGTCTCACCAATGAATTCTTTGAGGCTTTTGCTACCCAACTGGTGAAACCATTGACGGCTATGTTTCAGCAGGTTTGGGAAACGGGGTTCATGCCTTCCTCATGGAAAGAAGGACTTATCAAACTGCTTCCAAAAGTTCCGTCGCCGTCTATGCTGAAACATTGGCGACCAATTTCTTTGATGGGTTCTATGTATAAAATCTTTTCCAAAGTAATGGCTAATTGGCTCCATAAGGATCTTCTTGCCATTGTGCATCCTCTTCAATATGGTTTCATTAAGGGCCGAAACATTCTGCATAATGTCTTAAATGTGCAAATGGCTATTGACTACGCAAGACACTCTAATCAGGAGGTGGTTTTGATTCAATTGGACCTGGAAATGGCTTTTGATTATTTGAACTGGTCTTTCATTGCAGAACTTATGTCTACTATGGGCTTTGGTACTCGAATGTCTCGTTTGATCTACACCATTAGTGCTGAGGCTTCTTCGCGAGTTATGCTGAATGGTGGTGTCACCGAGCCATTTGTCCTTGCTCACTTTATGAGACAGGGTTGTCCTTTGAGTCCTCTCTTTTTTGCTCTTGCAACTCATTTGGTTCTTTCGATGTTATCTCATATGGCAGATTCTACTCAGTTGGTGGGATTGTCTCTTCCTTTTGGACAGCACTTCATTAGTCAATCGTTGGCTGATGATAGCTTTATGATTTTGCGTGCGGACAAGGATAATCTTCGCAAAGCATTGGATGTTTGGACTCTTTTTGGTCATGCTTCTAGCCTTCATATCAATGCTTTGAAATTAGCCATCCTCAGTTGCACGGAGTTAGATTTACAGTCACTGGACTGGCAGGGAATGGTTGTTCCCCGTGGTTTCATTGTCAGGCACCTTGGGTACCCGTTGGGTGTTGATGTTCGGCCGAAGCAACTACTTCAGTGGATTTCACAGAAACTCGTAGCTAAGTTTCTGTATTGGAAGTCGCAGGCTTGGCCCTTCCATGTTCGCCTCAAAGTGGCTTAGACAATTATGTTGCCAATGCTCACATATTTCTTGCCACTGCTGCCTTGGACTACTACTACATTGAATGCTCTGACTCAGTACATTCGTTTCATGTTATGGAAGAAGGACTCCTTGCATGCAGGCATTTCATGGATTTCTTGGTCGCATGTATGTATCCCCAAACGCATGGGTGGTGGGGCCATTTTGAATACCGAAACCCATATGATGGCACTCTATTGGTCTCTTTTTCGTGGTATGTGCTTGGATCATCACTTGTGGGTCTTTATAGCTCGTTATTTTCTTGAGGATCATGCACTTGTGCATGGTAATACCCAAATTCGGGGCTCCTGGTGGCATGTTCTTAATGCAGACTCGCGGTTTTCTAGTCCTTCATCATCCCTGCTGGCTCATTTGGTATGTTCCTGGAAATTGGTTCTCTAGAAGGCTCAGTGGCATCCAGCGGAGGACCGCTCAGCTACTAACTCTTTCCAACTGGAATTGTTGGCAGCCTCGCGATTACTTTCTTGGGAAGGTAAACATGAGCTCAGACCAAAATTTAACCGCATGGTACATTTGGGCTTGACTTCAGTTGTGCAGATGCCACCCTTGCCAGCCGCAATATGTTGATATCATTTCGTACAGCTAGAAGGCTTTTCAGGATCCCTCGTGGATACCTTGATTTATGGGGTCAGCTTTTGATGGTGCTCCAAAGCAGACAACCCTTTCCTGCCCTTGCTTTGGATCGTCCTTGGCAAGACTGGGACCTTGCAGGCCGGCTGAATTTGGAAAAGGCCTCAGCTAACCAAGTGTATCATATTCTGATTAAAGATCATCAATGGCTACTTACGAAAGCTAATACTGTATGGGGTTTGCGTAAACCTCAGTCATGGTGGAAGGTAACTGTGATGGAGGGCTGGTTGAACAAGACACCTTTCAAATGCAAGGTCTTTCTTTGGAGGGTGATGATTGGTGGTCTTCCTCTTGCTTCAACCCTTTCCAAGCATCGAATCTCCAACGGCAATTGTTTCTTTTGCACCACCAGTGTGGAATCAGCCAGTCATTGATTTATTTCTTACCCTCTTGCTAATAAAATCTGGTCCCTCTTGTCAGCAGTTTGGCGAGCAGTGGTTGGCTTCTCGTTAAGCTCTTTTGACTGGGTTTTTGCGCGGCCCAAATACCCCACACTGGCTCAGTTGCATATGAAGATCTTGTTTCACTTTCTTAGATACTGGGGCTGTTGGCACAATTGGACCATTCGGAATGCTTTTCTTTTTGATTCAGCCTATAATGTTCAGGGACATATTGCTAGGCTTAAAGGCCTGTTGCATTGGCAGATAGATCTCATTTGGCACTCTGACTTACTCCCTCGGGAGGACTTACTTCCCTGGCATATGGCAATTTCCTCTGCGTCTTTGCCATGACTTTTTGTAACCCTTTTGTCGTTTACCACTTTTGAAAGACATAGAGATTTTACACATGATGGCTTAGAGCCATTGTGTATCTTGTAATCATGTAAACTTGTACCTTTTTTCGTAATTAATACAATTACCTTTTACGAGAGAGAGAGAGAGAGAGAGAGAGAGAGAGTGTGTAGAGAGAGAGAGAGAGAGGATGGCGACCTGATCCTGTCCGTTGACCCCGTCGATGCCACAGCGCGCGAGAGAGAGCGAGAGAGAGGATTCGTCGCCATAGCCACCATCGGACGGAGCAGCAAGGCCTCATCGCGCGATACACGCAGAAGCCTTCCGTCGCATTCCAGGTCGCAGCTCACCTATCCCGCCACGACGTCAAGGGGCTGGACACGAGGCTCCTTCTCCCCGCTTGCTTCGAACGACAGAGACCCCTGCCGTCGCCCTGATCTGCTGATCTGCGTCAGTGCCGCCGCTGGTCACTGGTGCTGCGCCAGCGAGCAGCGCCCCTCCAAGCTGCCCCTCGACGCCTGGCCTGCGCCTGTCCCTCTGCCCCCTTCCACACTGTCCCCTCGACGCCTAGCCTGTGCTTGACCCTTTCACGCCTCGCCTGCCCTTTCGACGTTTGCCCGGTGCAGAGCCCTCTGTTTGTGGTCGGCTGCACTGCGTCAGCGTGGAAGCCTGTTGCAGCCGCGTTGAAGTCTCACTGTCCTGTTGCTGCAGCCGGGTGGTTCCCTGATTTTGCAGGCCTGCGGGACTTGCATAGAGAGAGAAAAAGAGAGAGTAAGGGAGCGAGCGAAAGCGAGAAGCCAGCAGTATGGCTGGCCTGGATATGGATTTTCTCGACCGGACGGTGGCAGCTCTTGGCCCTGATTCCGATGCAGAGGAGCCGGAGGACATGGTGCCATGCACGGAGGAGCCGCCTCCGGGTTCTGAACTGCCGCCTGTAGGCAAACGCTCCAAGCATACTTCAGACAAGCCAATGGGTCCTCAGGACCGTTCCTATGCGCAGGTTGCCTCTGAACCTCTGGATTCGCAGGAAATTGACTGGGAACATTTGCTGGACTTTGCCAATACTCTGCTTGGCGATTATGTCCAGCATAATAATGAAACTTTCTCTGCTGCGGCTGCGGATGATGTGCTGGAAGCCACGGTGGACCCAAAATCAGTCTTACGGTCCTTCTCAGTGTTTTATGATCGGGCAGTTATACTTTTTTTCACCGGCAGGATCCCAGTGCTCTCACATATTCGCCAGTTGATGCACCATTTATTGCAAGGGGAGTGTATTGAGGAGATCTTCCTTGGACCTCGCGGCTTTTATGAGGTGCTGTTGAAATCCGAATCGCATCGAGCTGAGCTACTGTCCAAGTTGCCACTATTCTTTGATCGCCGCCTGGTCCATGTGGTACCATGGCGCCCTATGGCTGACTTCCAGCGTCTGCTTCAACGAGAATACCCGGTGTGGGTGGAAGTGGAAAATTGTCCAGCGGTATATTGGCCATTGTTGAAGGACGCGATGGCGGTTGTGGGCACAGTGCTGGTTCCCCCAAGCCTCAGGGCTATGAACCGAAACCGTTTATGCATGTTATGGGATACGGCCAGGAAAAGGCCTGCGTGGCTTCGGCTCAATTGTTCTGGCATGCATCCTTAGCATTTTCACCTGAAATGGGGCAATTTTGCCGGCCACTGCTTTTCATGTGGTAAATTAGGGCATTTCATGGCCGAATGCCCGGACCGGCAACTGTCCTCTGAGGCGCCGCAGGTTGTGCAGCCCAAGGATGACATGGTACTTGATGCCCCGACGCAGGAGACCCTTCAGCCACCTACTGCCATAGATAAAGGCCAACAACAGGTCCGGGGTTTGGATTCCCCTAGCACTGACTGGATTGAGGGACGACAAAAAAAAGGTAAAAAGTTGGACGCAGGCCTGGCAGATCCTGGGCCTAATGCTTACCCGGATTCTGTGCGCACGTACACGCGCAGGAAAGACATGGTCACCTCACAGCAGGCTGCGCGTACTATGGCCCCGTCCGCCCCCCGTAATCCGGCTTCAAGGAAAGTCTATTCAGAGGGCCCCAAGGGCCCACCTGCTAAGCTAGCGTTTGATGCAAAAGGTAATGTGATTACACCTTGGGATAGGCGTTATCCCCGCCCTACTCCCAAGGCAGTGGATTTCCCTTCTACCTCTAAAGCAGGTCGCCCGAATTCGTTTGCAGTATTGGCCGATTTTCTGGATGAGGGTGTCCTGGATGCTCTCGCAGAAAAGGTGCAATCGAGGCAACAGGCGCCTCGTTCCTGACTTCCTTCTTTGAAAATATATGAAGATTGCCACGTGGAATGTGCGAGGCATTTGCTCTCGCCATAAGCAACATACCATGTGGTCTGTCTTGCATGAGAACCAGTGGGATGTATTGTGTGCAGTGGAGCACAAAAGTCACGGTGAGGCAGGAAAAGTTGTAGATTGTCATGGATTCCGTCTGTTTTATGCAGGGACACATGCTAAGCACTATTCGGGCGTGCTGATGATTGTCCATGAGAAATACCAGCCTGTTCTTGTGAAAAATGATGTGCAGGGCCGCTTTCTGGTAATCGAAGTCTTATTTGAAGGAGAAATTTTATGGTTGTTGGGACTCTATGCTCCGAATGATCCCGCATCCCGACGGGATCTATGGTCGACTTTGCAGGGCTCCATATCACTTGGCCGCAGGGGGTTTTTGATGGGAGATTTCAATATGTGTCTTGACCCTTCTCAGTCCACCTCAGGGCATTCGGTAATGGATACGCCGGAAAGCCGGGTGTGGAACTCCTTTGCTTTGCACGTCCTTAAGCAAGATCTTTGGTCGTGGCTTCACCCTTCTGTTTCAGGTTTTACTTTTCATTCCGCACAATATGCAACCACTTGGTCGTGGTTGGACAGAATGTATATCATGCAGAGGGATGATTTTCTTCCCGAGATGCTGGAGATGAAGGTCTTGCAGCAATATGCGTTGTCGGATCATTTCCCCCTTCAGCTTGAGATGCGGGCACAATCTATTGCACCTTTTATGCAGTTGCTGGATAAGCTCCCTTTACGCTTCAACTCCTCTTGTTTGAAGCATCCAATTTTTCAGGGTTATATGCAGCAATTGATTGAGAGGTTCTTATTGGACTTCGCCTCCGAGGGCTTGGCTTCGTTTGCACGCCTGCTCTCTAATGTGCAGCGGGTGGCTCGGCAGTATGGGATTCATAATGCCTCTCTTTGTCACCGCCGTCGACATGCAGCAGAGGACTTATTGGCCTTGGTCCGTTCCTTGCTCCTGGACTCCCCAGATGATGATTTTCTGCTGTCACTGGAGCGGCGTTTGGCCCATCTTCTTCAAGTATTTAGCTTGAAATCTTATCAGCAGGCCAAGCTGCATAACTTGACTGACACATTGCAAGATAGTGCCTGTCAGTCTCATAAGTTCTTTCGCGCCTTGCATGCTTCTCCGGCTCGCGAAAATATGACTCGACTCCAGGATTCGGAAGGTCGCATGGTCACTGATCCGCAGACCATTATCAATATGTGCAGAAATTATTTTATGGATCTTTTTGGTTCTTCTCCCTTGCCTTCTCGCCAGGTTACGCATGCCCGCTCGGTCTTCTATCATCTGGTCCAGCATCAGGTTCCATTTGATATGCAAGCCACTTTGGAGGCGGATATTTGCGAAGAGGAGGTTATGGATGTTTTGTTGCACCTGCCTAAGGATAAAAGTCTTGGTTGGGATGGTCTCACTAATGAATTTTTTGAGCACTCGGCCACGCAGTTGGTAAAGCCATTGGTGGTCATGTTTCAACAGGTTTGGGAAACAGGGGTCATGCCTTCTTCATGGAAAGAAGGCCTTATCAAACTGATTCCCAAGGTGCCTTCCCCGTCAAAGCTGCAACACTGGAGACCGATTTCGTTGATGGGCACGATGTATAAAATCTTTTCCAAAGTGCTGGCAAATCGGCTTCACAAGCACCTTCCAGCTATTGTGCACCCTCTCCAATATGGTTTCATTAAGGGCCGCAACATTTTGCATAATATCTTAAATGTGCAAATGGCTATTGACTATGCGCGGCACTCCAATCAGCAAGTGGTCTTGATTCAATTGGACCTGGAAAAGGCGTTTGACTGTGTGGACTGGTCTTTCCTTGCAGATCTTATGTCTGCTATGGGCTTTGGTATCCGGATGTCCAGATTGATCTACACCATTAGTACTGAGGCTTCTTCAAGAGTTATGCTTAATGGTGGAGTTACAGAGCCATTTGTCCTTGCACGCTCGGTCCGACAAGGTTGCCCTTTGAGTCCTCTCTTCTTTGCCTTGGCGACTCACCCGGTCCTTTCAATGTTATCCTCCATGGCGGCTTTTGCCCAGCTGGCAGGGTTATCTCTTCCTTTGGGGCAACACTTCATTAGCCAATCTTTGGCTGATGACTCCTTTATGATTTTGCAGGCGGACAGGGATAACATTCGCAAGGCATTAGATGTTTGGACGCTCTTTGGTCAAGCCTCTGGTCTTCGCATCAATGCCTTTAAGTTAGCCATGCTCAGTTGCATGGAGCCTGACATACTTCGGCAGGGACAATGGATCACCAAGATCGTTCCTATGCTTAGGTTGCTTCTGATTCTGTGGACTCCCAGGAGGTTGATTGGGAGCACTTGCTGGAGTTTGCCAACACTTTGCTGGGTGATTATGTTCAACATAATCAGGAAGTCTTTTCGGACTCTGCAAACGGAAGATGTTTTGGAAGCCACTGTGGATCCGAAACATGTCTTGCGCTCCTTTTCAGTGTTTTATGAACGTGCTGTGATACTTTTCTTCACTGGTAGGATCCCATTGCTTTTCCGTATTCGCCAGTGGTTGCACAGTCTGCTACAAGGGGAATGTGTTGAAGAGATCTTTGTTGGCCCTCGGGGTTTTTTTGAGGTGCTGTTGAAATCAGAGACACACCGTGTTGCTCTCCTGTCTAAACTGCCATTGTTCGTGGATCGCCGCCTGGTCCATGTGGTGCCATGGTGCCAAATGGCAGATTTTCAGCGTCTCCTGCAACGTGAATGCCATGTGTGGGTTGAAGTGGAAAACCGTCCGGCTGTTTATTGGGCACTGTTAAAAGATGCCATGGCCGCTGTGGGCACTGTTTTGGTCCCCCCCAGCCTAAGGGCCATGAATCACAACCGCCTGTGTATGTTATGGGACACTGCTCGGAAAAGGCCTGCTTGGTTACGTATTAACTGCTTTGTCATGCATCCTTTACATTTTCATTTGAAATGGGGCAACTTTGCAGGACATTGCTTTTCGTGTGGAAAATTGGGGCATTTTATGGCTGAATGCCTAGAGAAGCAACACACTTCAGATGCCGAGCATGTTGCGCAGCCCATGGAAGATATGGTGTGCGATGCGCCGTTGCAGGATGCCACCCAGCCACCCCAAGTTTTGAATAAAGGTAAACAACAGGTCTCGGGTTTGGATTCTAGTGGCAACGATGGGTAGATGTACGTGCGAAAAAAGGCCACAGGCTTGTTGCTGGCATGATGGATACTGGGTCTGCTGCCCCACCAGATTCTATACGTACCTATATGCGCAGGAAAGAAATGATCTCTTCAGAGCACTCTACTCCTGCTATGGTTTCCCCTGCTCCCCGTCAACAGCCAGCTAGGAGAGTATCTTCGGATGGTCCAAAGGATCCACCTACTAAGCTAGTTTTTCATACCCCATGGGATCGTCGTTATCCCCGTTCCATCCCCAAGACAACGGATATGCCATCTACTTCCAAATCTGGTCGTCAGAACTCCTTTGCCGTGTTAGCTGATTTCTTGGATGAGGGTGTCCTAGACATTCTCGCAGAAAAGGTCGCATCGAGGCAAGCTGTGCCTCGTACCTGATTTTCTTTTGAATCCACATGAAGATAGCCACTTGGAATGTGCGAGGAATTTGTTCTCGCCACAAGCAACATGCCATGTGGACAATATTGCATGAGAATCAGTGGGATGTCTTGTGTGTTGTTGAGCACAAGAGCCACGGTGAAGCAAGTAAAGTTGTGGATTGCCATGGCTTTCGTTTGTTCTATGCAGGGACACATGCCAGATAGTATTCTGGTGTACTTATGATTGTACATAAAAAATATCAGTCGGTTCTTATAAAAAATGATGTACATGGCAGCTTTGTGGTAATTGAAATTTTATTCGAAGGAGAGATCTTATGGTTACTTGGCCTCTATGCTCCGAATGATCCCTTATCTCGCCGGGAGCTTTGACATACCTTGCAGACTTCCTTGTCCCTTGGCAGACCGGGTTTTTTGATGGGGGATTTCACAGTCCACATCAGAGCATTCGGTAATGGATGCGCCGGAAAGACGTATGTGGCAGGAGTTGGCTTTTGCCGTTCTTAAGCAAGATCTCTGGTCTTGGCTGCATCCTTCTTCTACAGGGTTTACCTTCCATTCTGCCCAGTATGCCACAACATGGTCGCGGTTAGACCACATATACATCATGTAGGATGATGATTTCCTTCCTGAGATGCTCGAAATGAAAGTGTTACAACAATATGCCTTCTCGGATCATTTCCCTTTGCAGCTTGATCTCCTTGCACAACCCATTGCACCTTTCAAGCAATTTTTGGATAGACTCCCTTTGCGGTTTAACTCGTCTTATTTGAAGCATACACTCTTTCAGGGCTATATGCGGCAATTGATTGATCAATTCTTATTGGATTTCTCATCTCAAGGCACCGACAGTATGGGATCCATCATGCCTCTCTTTGTCGGCGGCGCCGACAGGCAGCGGAGGAACTGCTGGCTCTGGTTCACTCTTTGCTGGTGGATACTCTAGATGATGCATTTCTGTTGTCACTGGCAACACGTCTGGTTGATCTTATTAAAGAGTTTCAGTTGAAATCTTATCAGCAGGTCAAATTGCAACATCTGACGGAGACTTTGCAAGATAGTGCGTGTCAGACCCATAAGTTCTTTCGAGCTCTCCATGCCTCTCCTGCTCGAGAGAATATGACTAGGCTCTAGGATGCAGAAGGTCAAATGGTTCTTGATCCGCAGACGATTGTGAATATGTGTAGAAATTATTTCCTCGACCTTCTTGGTTCTACTTCTCCTCCTTCAGGCCAAATTGCTCATGCTCGTTCAATTTTTTATGATTTGGTCCGCAATCAGGTTCCTCGGGACATGCAATCTACTCTGGAGGCAGATATTTGTGAGTCGGAGGTTATGGATGTTCTGTTACATTTGCCCAAGGATAAAAGTCCTGGCTGGGATGGTCTCACCAATGAGTTCTTTGAGTTTTTTGCCACCCAGCTCGCGAAACCTTTGACGGCTTTGTTTCAGCGGGTATGGGAAACAGGGATCATGCCTTTCTCTTGGAAAGAAGGTCTTATTAAACTGCTTCCAAAAGTTCCTTCGCCTTCCATGTTGAAGCAGTGGCGCCCAATTTCTTTGATGGGTTCTATGTATAAAATCTTTTCCAAAGTTATGGCGAATCGCCTCCATAAGCATCTTCCTGCCATTGTGCATCCTCTCCAATATGGTTTCATTAAGGGCAGAAACATTTTGCACAATGTATTAAATGCGCAACTGGCGATTGATTATGCAAGGCATTCAAATCAAGAGGTCGTACTGGTTCAATTGGACCTGGAAAACGCTTTTGATTATCTGGACTGGTCTTTCATTGCAGAACTTATGTCTGCTATGGGCTTTGGTGCCCGGATGTCTCGTCTGATCTTCACTATTAATGTTGCAGCGTCTTCACGAGTCATGTTGAATGGAGGCATTACCAAGCCAATTGTCCTTGCCCGCTCTGTCAGACAGGGCTGCCCTTTGAGTCCTCTCTTCTTTGCCCTTGCGACTCATCCGGTTCTTTCGATGTTATCTCATATGGCAACCTCTTCTCAGTTGGCTGGATTGTTGCTTCCCTCTGGACAGCACTTCATTGGTCAATCCTTGGCTGATGACAGTTTTATGATTCTCCGGGCAGACAAAGATAACCTTCACAAAGCATTAGATGTTTGGGCTCGCTTTGGTCAGGCTTCTAGTCTTCGCATCAACGCTTTGAAATCGGCCATTCTCAGCTGCACGGAGTCGGATTTGCAGTCACTGGACTGGCAAGGAATGGTTGTCCCCCGTGGCTCCATTGTCAGGCATCTTGGGTACCCTTTGGGTGTTGATGTTCCCCCAAAGCAGCTACTACAGTGGATCTCACAGAAACTGGCGGCTAAGTTTCTGTATTGGAAGTCTCAAGCTTGGCCCTTCCATGTTCGCCTAAAAGTAGCCCAGACAATTATATTGCCAATGCTTACATATTTCTTGCCATTGCTACCTTGGACTACTACTACACTGAATGATCTTACTAAGTCTATTCGTTTCATGTTATGGAAGAAGGATTCCTTGCATGCAGGTATTTCTTGGGTTTCTCGGTCGCATGCATGCACCCCAAAACGCATGGGTGGAGGGGCCATTTTAGATGCCCAGACTCATATGCTGGCACTCCGCTGGTCTCTTTTCCGCCCCATGTGCTCGGATTATCATCCTTGGGTCATCATAGCCCGCTATTTTCTTGAGGATCACGGGCTTCTACATGGTAATACCCAAATTCGCAGTTCTTGGTAGCATGTTCTTAATGCCGATTCTCGGTTTTCCAGTTCTTCCTCATCTTTGCTTGCCCATTTGGTGTGTTCCTGGAGACTAGTCCTCCGGAAGTCTCAGTGGCATCCAGCGAAGGATCGTTTAGCCACTAATTCTTTTCAATTGGAACTGTTGGCAGTCTCGCGGTTAATTTCGTGGGACGGTAAACTTGAGCTTCGACCGCAATTCAACCGCATGGCACGTTTGGGCTTAACCTCGGTTGCGGACGCCACCCTTGCCAGTCGCAATGTGTTGATGTCGTTTCGTATAGCCGGGAGGCTTTTCAGGATCCCTCGTGGATACAGGTATTTATGGGAACAGCTTTTGATGGTGCTTCAGAGCAGACAACCCTTTCCTGCCCTTGCTATGGATCGTCCCTGGCAGGACTGGGACTTTGCAGGCAGACTGGCTTTAGAAAAGGCTTCAACTAACCGGGTGTATCATCTTCTGATTCAGGATCATCGATGGCTGGTTACTAAAGCTAATACTCGATGGGGATTGCATAAATCCCGGTCATGGTGGAGGGTAACTGTGATGGAGGGCTGGTTAAATAAGACACCATTCAAATATAAGGTCTTTCTTTGGAGGGTGATGATTGGTGGTCTTCCGCTTGCTTCAGCTCTTTCCAAGCGCCGAATCTCCAACGGCAATTGTTTCTTTTGCACCACCACTGTGGAATCCGCCAGTCATCGTTTTATTTCTTGCCCCCTTGCTCAGAAAATCTGGTCATTCTTGTCAGCCGTCTGGCGAGCGGTGGTTGGCTTCTCGCTACGCCCGTTTGATTGGGTTTTTGCGCAGCCCAAATATCACTCACCGACACAGCCACATATGAAGATCTTGTTTCACTTTCTTCGATATTGGGGCTGTTGGCACAACTGGACCATTCGGAATGCTTTCCTTTTTGATTCCGCTTATAATGTTCAGCGGCATATTGCTAGGCTTAAAGGTCTCTTGTATTGGCAGATAGATCTTCTCCGGCACTCTGACATACTTTCTCGGGAGGACTTACGTCCCTGGCATATGGCAATTTCCTCAGCGCCTTTGCCATGATTTTGTAACCCCTTGGCCGTCTGGTTCTTGTAAAGAGTCAATGTGTACGCACGATGGGGTAGAGCCATCGTGTATCTTGTAATCATGTAAACTTTTCGTAATTAATACAATTACCTTTTACGAAAAGAGAGAGAGAGAGAGAGAGAGAGAGAGAGAGAGAGAGAGAGAGAGAGAGAGAGAGAGACCAATAGCTGGAAGCGATGACGGAGAGAATCGATGCCCTGCGCCTTGCCTAACATCGTCCCGCTGATTCGTGCTGGGTCCGTTCTACCCGGCGTCTCATTGCGCCCCACTTCTGCCTTCCCGTCAATACCCCGTCACCCCCTGCTGCTTGCGGAACGTGACCCGCCGTCCCCTGGAGCCCCGTTTCCTGTGCGAGACAACCGCCTTTGCTTGGATGTTTCGCCTCCTGCGCCTACTGCCGGACCATCCCGTCGCGACGTCAGACACTCGTCTGTTGAGCCTTGCTGCGGACTCCCACGGCTTTCACCCGCCCTGTTGATCTGGGGCTCACCTGCTCGAGTCCGTTCCCTTCTGCACCGGCGCCCAGTTGCGGCCCTGTGGCTGAAACCCTGTGGTGCCCTAGTTTTGCAGGTACCTGCAGTGCCCTGACACTGTGCACCGCATGTGCCTGATCCCTCGGTGCCTGCCCCGTTGACTGCTTTGCGTCAGTGTGCAGGCCTGCCGCAGCCGCATGTAAGCCTCACCTGTGGTTGACCCGTTGTCCGACACCCCGGTTCATCTGCGCGTGTTGGTCCGGTTCTCTGTTGCAGTCCGGTTGCTGCATCCGGGTGGTGCACTGATTTTGCAGTCCCGCCTCTGATCAGAGAGAAGCATGGCTGGCCTGGATATGGCTTTTATTGAACAAACGGTAGCCGCTCTTGGTCCGGATTCTGATGTAGAGGAACCGGAGGTTATGGTGTCGTGTACAGAGGAGATGCCGCCTGCTCCTGACTTTCAGCCTGTGGGTAAACGCTCCAAGCCTACGCCCGAAGAGATAATCGGTCATCAGGATTGTTCGTATGCTCAGGTGGCCTCTGATTCTGTGGAATTCCCAGGAAATTGACTAGGAGCATTTGCTGGAATTTGCCAATATGTTGCTTGGCGATTATGTCCAGCATAATCATGAAGCTTTTTCTGATGCGGGTGGATCCGAAAACGGTCCTGCGCTCTTTTTCAGTGTTTTATGACCGTGCAGTTATACTCTTCTTCACTGGCAAGATCCCAGTGCTTTCCCATATTCGCCAGTGGTTGCACCATTTACTGCAAGGGGAGTGTGTTGAGGAGATTTTTGTTGGACCTCAAGGCTTTTATGAGGTTCTGCTGAACTCGGACAAGCATCGGACTGAGCTCCTGTCCAAACTACCATTATTCTTTGATCGCTGCTTGGTTCATGTTGTGCCATGGCACCCTATAGCAGACTTTCAGCGCCTGCTTCAACGTGAATGCCGGGTGTGGGTTGAGGTGGAAAATTGCCCGGCTGTTTATTGGCCATTGTTAAAGGATGCCATGGCCGTTGTGGGAACGGTCCTGGTCCCCCCAAGCCTAAGGGCAATGAATAGAAACCATTTGTGTATGTTATGGGACACTACCAGGAAGAGGCCTGCGTGGCTGCACCTTACTTGCTCTGGCATGCATCCTTTACATTTTCGCTTGAAATGGGGTATCTTTGCAGGACACTGCTTTTTGTGTGGTAAATTGGGACACTTTATGGCCGAATGCCCAGAGAGGCAACCGTCTTCCAATAATGTGCATGTTGTGCCGCCCAGGGATGACATGGTGCTTGATGCTCCCTCACAGGAGGAAACCCAGCCATCTAGTGTTTTGGATAAAGGTAAACAACAGGTTTTGGGTTTGGATTCTCGTAACAATGAATGGATAGAGGCACATCCCAAAAAAGGTAAGAAGTTGGATGCTGCTTTGCTGGATTCTGGGCCTGCTGTGTCAAAGGCTTCAATGCGCACGTATATGCGCAGGAAAGAAATGTCCTCTTCACAGCATGTTGCACGTACTATGGCTCCTTCTGCTCCCCGTAATCAGTCTACGAGGAAAGTATATACAGACGGGCCCAAGGGCCCGCCTGCTAAGTTGGCATTTGATTCCAAAGGCAATGTGATTACACCCTGGGATCGTCGCTATCCCCGCGCAACCCCTAAGACAGTGGATATCCCATCTACTTCTAAAGCTGGTCGGCCGAATTCTTTTGCAGTCTTAGCCGATTTTCTGGATGATGGTGTCCTTGACATTTTAGCAGACAAGGTGAAATCGAGGCAAGCGGTGCCTCCTTCCTGATTTTTCTTTTTTCAGATATATGAAGATAGCCACGTGGAATGTGCAAGGCATTTGTTCTCGCCATAAGCAACATCCCATGTGGACTGTCTTGCATGAGAATCAGTGGGATGCCTTGTGTGCAGTGGAGCACAAGAGTCACGATGATGCAGGAAGAGTGGTGGATTGCCATGGTTTTCGCTTATTTTATGCAGGGACACATGGTGTGCATTATTCTGGAGTGCTTATGATTGTCCATGAGAAATATCAGCCTATTCTTATTAAAAATGATGTGTAGGGCCGCTTTGTGGTAATTGAAATTTTATTTGAAGGAGAGATCTTATGGTTGCTGGGCCTCTATGCTCCGAATGAACCTTTATCTCGCCGGGATCTTTGGAAGACTTTGCAGAGCTCCATGTCACTTGGCAGAAGGGGTTTCGTGATGGGAGATTTCAATATGTGTGTTGACTCTTCCCAGTCCACTTCCGGGCATTCGGTGATGGATGCTCCGGAAAGCCGGGCGTGGAATGCCTTTGCTCTTGCGGCTCTTAAGCAAGATCTATGGTCTTGGTTACATCTGTCCTCTCCAGGGTTTACTTTTCATTCAGCGTAGTATGCATCTACATGGTCGCGGTTGCAAGGAATGTACATCATGCAGGATGATGACTTTCTTCCTGAGATGCTGGAAATAAAAGTATTGCAGCAATATGCCTTGTCCGACCATTTCCCTCTCCAACTTGAGATACTGGCACAACCTATTGCACCTTTTATGCAGTTGTTGGATAGACTTCCTTTACGTTTCAACTCTTCTTATTTGAAGCATTCAATCTTTCAGGGCTATATGCAGCAATTGATTGAGAGATTTTTATTGGACTTTGCCTCTGAGGGCACAGTTTCTTTTGAATGACTGGTCTCTAATGTGCAACGGGTCGCTCGCCAGTATGGGATACATCATGCCTCTCTTTGTCGGCGGCGTCGCCATGCAGCGGAAGGCTTACTGGCTTTGGTTCGTTCGCTTCTGGTGGATACCCCAGATGATGATTTTCTATTATCACTGGCGCAACGTTTGGCCGATCTTATTAAAGAATTTCAGTTGAAATCCTATCAGTAGGCCAAATTACACAATTTGACTGATAATTTGCAAGATAATGCTTGCCAGACTCATAAGTTCTTTCGCGCCTTGCATGCTTCTCCTGCTCGAGAAAATATGACAAGACTTCAGGATTCAGAAGGTCGCATGGTTACTGATCCGCACACCATTGTCGAGATGTGCAGGAATTATTTTCGGGATCTTCTTGGTTCTTCTTCTTCGCCTTCTGACCAGGTTACGTATGCACGTTCAGTTTTCTATGATTTGGTCCGCCATCAGGTTCCACTTGATATGCGAGCTACCTTGGAGGCAGATATTTGTGAGGAGGAGGTTATGGATGTTTTGTTGCATCTGCCCAAGGATAAAAGCCCTGGCTGGGATGGCCTCACCAATGAATTCTTTGAGTGCTCGGTTACGCAACTGGTGAAGCCATTGGTGGCTATGTTTCAGCAGGTCTGGGAAACAGGGGTCATGCCTTCCTCATGGAAAGAAGGCATTATCAAATTGCTTCCAAAGGTTCCTTCGCCGTCAATGTTGCAACAATGGAGACCAATTTCATTGATGGGCTCGATGTATAAAATCTTTTCCAAAGTCCTAGCGAATAGGCTCCACAAGCACCTTCCAGCTATTGTGCATCCTCTTCAATATGGTTTCATTAAGGGACGCAACATTCTGGATAATATCTTAAATGTGCAAATGGCCATTGACTATGCAAGGCACTCTAGCCAGGAAGTGGTATTGATTCAGTTGGATCTGGAAAAGGCCTTTGACTCTTTAGATTGGTCTTTCATTGCTGAACTTATGTCCGCTATGGGTTTTGGGGCGCGGATGTCCCGATTGATCTACACAATTAGTGCTGAGGCTTCTTCGTGTGTTATGATCAATGGTGGGGTTACAGAGCCATTTGTCCTTGCACGCGCAGTGAGACAGGGTTGCCCTTTGAGTCCTCTCTTCTTTGCCCTGGCGACTCACCCGGTTCTTTCAATGTTATCTTCAATGGCAGCTTCTGATCAGCTGGCCGGTTTGTCTCTTCCTTTGGGGCAGCACTTCATTAGCCAATCTTTGGTTGATGATAGCTTTATGATTTTGCGTACAGACAAGGACAACATTCGCAAGGCATTAGATGTTTGGATACTCTTTGGTCATGCTTCGGGTCTTCGCATCAATGCCTTCAAATCAGCCATTCTCAGCTGCACGGAGTCGGATTTACAGTCATTGGGTTGGCAGGGTCAGGTTGTTCCCCGTGGCTCCAGGCACCTTGGGTACCCATTGGGTGTTGATGTTCGGCCAAAGCAGCTACTGGAGTGGATTTCACAGAAACTGGCAACTAAGTTTATGTATTGGAAGTCGCAAGCGTGGCCCTTTCATGTCCGCCTCAAAGTGGTGCAAACAATTATGTTGCCAATGCTCACATATTTCTTGCCATTGCTGCCCTGGACTCCTACTACTTTGAAGGCTCTCACGCGCCCTATTCGTTTCATGTTATGGAAGAAGGATTCCTTGCATGCAGGTATTTCGTGGATTTCGTGGTCACATACATGTACCCCCAAACGCTTGGGTGGTGGGGCTATTTTGGATGCTGAAACTCATATGCTGGCCCTTCATTGGTCACTTTTTCGCGCTATGTGCGTGGATCATCACCCATGGACCATTATAGCCCGTCATTTTCTGGAGGATAGCTGGCTTCGACATGGCAATACACAAGTTCGGGGCTCCTGGTGGCATGTCCTTAATGCAGACTCTCGGTTTTCCAGCCCCTCCTCTCTATTATTACATTTGGTCGGCTCCTAGAAAGCGGTGCTCCAAAAGGCGAGCTGGCATCCAGCGGAGGACCGCTTGCATGCTAACTCCTTTCAACTGGAATTGTTGGCAGTCTCAAGATTACTTTCGTGGGAAGACAAACATGAGCTTAGACCAAGATTTAATCGCATGGCCCGCTTGGGTGTGACTTCATTTGCGGATGCCACCCTTGCCACTCGTAATGTCTTCGCATCCTTTCGTACTGCCAAGAGATTGTTCAGGATCCCGCGCGAATACCGTGATTTATGGGAACAGCTTTTGTTGGTGCTTCGGGGCAGGCAACCCTTTCCTGCCCTGGCGGTGGATCGTCCTTGGTAGGACTCGGACCTTGCAGGCCGGTTGAGTCTGGAAAAGGCCTCTGCTAATGAGGTGTATCATCTTCTCATTAAAGATCATCAATGGCTGGGTGTGAAAGCTAATTCTGTATGGGGTTTGCGGAAATCTCAGTCATGGTGGAAGGCAACGGTGATGGAGGGCTGGTTGAATAAGACACCGTTTAAATGCAAGGTCTTTCTTTGGCGGGTGATGATTGGTGGTCTTCCTCTTGCCTCGGCCCTCTCCAAGCGTCGAATCTCGAATGGAAATTGTTTCTTCTGTACCACTACTGTGGAATTGGCCCGGCATCGATTTATTTCTTGCCCGCTGGCCAAGAGGATCTGGTCGCTCTTGTCACAGGTTTGGCGTACAGTGGTGGGGCCCTCGCTTACCCCGTTCGATTGGGTTTTTGTGCGACCAAAATACCCCACACCGCCACAGTTGCATATGAAAATCTTGTTTCACTTCTTCAGATTCTGGGGATGTTGGCACAATTGGACCAGTCGGAATGCCTTTCTTTTTTATTCTGCCTCTAATGTACCAAAACACATTGCCCGGCTTAAAGGTCTCTTGCATTGGCAGATAGATCTCATTCGACACTCGGACTTGCTCCCTCGCGAGGACTTGCTTACCTGGCATATGGCAATTTCCTCTGCGTCTTTGCCATCGCGTGTGTAACTTTTGTGTGGCTTAGTACTGGGATCTTACATGTCGGCTTAGAGCCCTCGTGTATCTTGTAATCATGAAAACTTGTACTCTTTTTTCGTAATTAATACAATTACCTTTTACGAAAAAAGAAAAAAGAGAGACCAATAGGAGATTTCCTCTCTAACAGTTGATGAAGCATTAGAAGGTTGAACTGAGCAGAGGAATGCATAAGAAAACATAATATCTTCATGTAGTACTTCAAATGGTGATTCCTCTCTAGTAACAAATGTTGAAGAGGCAGGTGGGAAGTAGTGTACCGCAACATATAGATCCCTCGGATGCCCTATCCTTAGCCTTACCCACATGTATCTAGCATGCACATCTTGTGACACCACGTGAATCATGTGTTGGAGGCTCTCACGATAAAGAATAGCCACCCCTCCTGACCCCCTGGTTTCTCTTGGTCTATGGCGTTGAGGTCTGTAATGCTCTCCCATTTGTATCCCTTAATATCTGGTAATCTAGAATTTGTACACTGATGTGTCTTTGTATACATAGCCATATCTATCCCACGAAAAGTATCCTCAAAATAATGTGCATCGAGTCTCATTGAACCATTACAATTCCAAAGGGACATCTTTAACGTCTCATAGGCCTTGTATCACCATTGTGATCTCCGTTCTGCTATGATTACTTTGCCATCTCTATACACAGCATACTTGCCTTCTTTACGTGCCTCCAACACTTTTGGCATGCAAGCCCTTCTGTGCTCTAACTATGCGGGTGTGAGATCCTCATCGAGGTAAATCTTTTCACCCTTCAAAGCCTTTCTTTTTGATAAGAAGGCCCTTTTGCTATCCATGTCTCCAAATTTCAGCATGAGGATCCAACCTCATTGGTCATTTGGATCACCTATCCTCCAAGCATCCATAGTGCATGTCTCGTCTGCACCCATCTTAGCACAAATTGTTTTAGCGTCCTCTTGGGGGTTTCCTTTTTTAGCCCACCCCACCACACGTACATGCAATGCATGGAGTTTCCTCTTTGCTTCCTCCTCTAGTGTTGAGTTCATCATTTCTACTTTGTTCTGAGGCACCCCTTTGTTTCTTCTCACTACCTCAATCCATTGTGCATTTTCTTTCACTGTTTGCTAAACATTTTCTACTTTCTTTTAAGCTCCCTCTACCACATTCACCCATGTGTGCATGTCTTTTTTTAAACTTTCCACCTCTTTCTTTAATTCTGGTGCATTTAGCATTGCTGTTTGTGCATCCATTGTTGACTTGTATGTCACTAATTCATTCCTACATGACTCTAACTACCTTTTGAGTTCAGCAATCTCCATGTCCTTGGCTGCTATGAATGCATTTGTATCAGATTTCAATGCATCCATATCTACTTTCCAAGCGTCCCTTACGTTGTTCAAGTTATCTATCATATCCATTTGCAAGTCAGCCTTGATTTCTTTATATTTTGCATCATCCTAGCCGTTAGAGCATAATTTCCTATTTGCTTCTACAGCATCACTTAGTTCTTCCTTAAATGTCTCTTGCAATTTTTCATATATGTCTTTTTGCTTTGTATCCATGTCATTCATGACTTTTTGCTGCATGTTTCTACACACCCTCATGTATGCTTTCTGGTTTGCATCCGTTTTAGCATTCAATTCCTTTCCCCATGTTTCATGCATCGCATTCATGTCACTTGTCACCTTGTCAAACATTGGCATACATATTGCTACAATCTTAGCTCTTATGAGGGCTTTCATGTCATCCAAACCATTTGTTGCAATCAGCCTTTGCATCTTTGTCCATCACTCGACACTTGTGGGAGTGGCATTTCATGAGCTCTCCTTTTGTTTTGTCTATAGTAGAACTTTTTGTCCTTAGTGGGAGTCTTGTACCGCTCTTCTGATGCAGTGCCTCCTATGGTTGGCCCGATTGGTTGTGTATCAAGTTCAATCTCATGTCCACTGGTTTCTTTGTCAGTAGTCTCTAGCATCTCGCAGTTTAGGAAAGCCACTCAGTGTGCTTGCATTGACCTTGTAGACCCTTCCTAAACAATTGCAATACCTCTGCAACTTCCAAGGCAGCCAAAGTCTCCCTGTGCAGAGACGTGACTCTGCAGGATAGTGATTGTCTCTTTGCACAAAGACATGCCCTTGCAAAGCAACGCCTTTGCGTCAGCACCCGTCTCACGCCAGCGTCCAGTTGGGTAGTTGTCCTCACGCCAACGTCCAGTCGGCAAGTCAACGTCCTCATGTCGTCGTTCTCACACCAGCGTCCAGTCGGGCAGAGAGAGAGTAACGTCCACTAAGACCAAAGTCCACATTAGTCGCGTCAGGCGTCATTCGTCAATACATCCGTTAGTACAAGCGTCACATATCATCTGTTAGAGGGGCGTCATCCGCGAGAGAGAGAGAGAGAGAGAGAGAGAGAGAGAGAGAGTAAAGAAAGATATATTAAGGTCTACAAAAGGCCAATGTGGCCTATGAGACAAAAACCAATACATCTATATCCAATGTCATCTTATCATAGTTAAGCTAAAGTGAAGTAACATGAAATAAATAAATGTATCCTAATATGAGGCTAAGATCTACTAAAATCAAAATGAATCTAAAAATTGAAGAGCACACACACACACACACACACACACACACACACACACACACACACATATGATATCTAGCTAGAGTGGTCCATCTCTAAGAATCTCCATCGTGAAATGGTCTAGGGCCGCTCTACTAATGTGTTGAGGGGTGAGTCTCCTATGTCTCGCAATAATGGCTCTAATCCGATTATGATATAGGCCTCTTAGACATTGGCTAGGTGGTCGGGGTCGTCATGCTCTACAAAGTGCAATGGCCCGGTCTAATGTGACTCCACGGCACAATGTAGATATGGTTTGAATAGATGCGGATAGATATGCTAAGCTAGTGGTACTTATGAAATCAGATTTGTGAAAGAAGTCTGTCAATGGTCTTTGCTTGGGTCCTTCTAGGTGGGGTGGTCTCTTATTTTGTAAAAATGTTGTGCGGTGCCTCTGGAGCTCCAGGGGGAAAAGCCCTAAGCATCTCTAGTCCTTGTACTCCATGGCGTGCTAAAGAGGACCGAAACCATCACAGAAGAGACAATGGTATCTCCCTTATATATCATAGTAGACTATGTATCTACATATGTAGTGTTCCTCTATCTCTAGATCACCGAGCTGACATATCCTTTCCTCTGTTGTAATATCTATTCATCTTCCTATCTCGAACCGCAGCTAGTGGGAGGAGGTACGTATCTATCCAATAGCAGCTTGCATACCATGGGAGAGGTGTGTGTCTATGTATTGTGATCGAACAATGAATCCATCCTCCAAGAGGTGTGGAAAATGATCCCAGTAATGCTCCATCTTGAATCTTAGAGGGACAGGTAGATGAATCCAAGTTCTCCTTGTTTCCACTCTCAAAATGCCAACGCTAATGACTGAATTCATAGATTAGGTCGAGTAAGAGGGAGTTTAGGGAAATCCAAACTATAGTCAAATGGGGGGAACTAATTGATGTCTAGCCCATGTAGGCTCATCCATGTTGTCATTTGTCAGTACCAACAGTCTCTCCCCTTCCTGTGCTAACTTTTTGGAAGAGGCCAATGCCAATCTAGAGTATCTATGATGCGGGAGCTTCCATATCCTGTGTATGAATGTCATTGCTCTGAAGAGTGCCTCTACAACCATGGGCTTAGAAGGTTCTCAAACACTTTTGACTTATACCACATATACGTCACATGTTTTGTACGTCAAGCATGGCAAGCTTCACAACGTGGCATGCACAGAATAGATCCATGGATGAAGTCAAACGAATATTAGTAGATTCACGCACATGGAGCCACATTGACTCCACCTTTCCAAGCTTTGCAGGAAAGGTAGGAATCTTTGGCTTGGTCATACTATGGACAGTGTGAATCCATTCGGTCTCTACTCAACTTCTTATAGTGTGGCCTTTAGTCCTTGTAAACTACAATATCTTGCCATGGCTTTCTACGAAGAAAGGACACATGATCCCTAACTTGCTCATTCCTAGGTGCTACAAAGTTAAGAACATGGATGTCTACCTCCATCCATTAGTTGATGAGCTCGAGATTTTGTGGGAGAAGGGGGTCATTGTGGAAGACATGAGCAAGTATGATGATTGGAAGTCCGCTAATATATAAGCCATTCTCATGTGCACCATGCATGATTTTTTGGGATTCCGAGAGTGCTTAGGTAAGTGGGCTTCTATTCTCATTGTTGATATCTAACATGGCTCGTTCAAGTTTGTGTTGAGACTAGATAGGGGTATTGTGATAGGTCTGGTTACCTCAAGTTATCATGGATGTTCATTGTGTGGGCCACACTTAGACTCTCGAAGGTCACACACCATGAACAAGATGGTATATCAAGGACATGCCGCTTTCTTGCCGAAGGGTCATGAACTAAGGGAAGGTTTTCTTAGACACCATACTAGCTCTCTGTCTCTGTCATATTTGGGGGTATAGTATCCCAACATGACTGTGTAGGAATTTGTAGCCACCTGCCTCTCCACTTGAGAGCCCTATGCTATTGATCCATTGACTCTTCCATTAGAGGACCCTTGGGCATAGAAGAGTAGGGTCTTACAAAGTTAGGTTAGGTAATGCGCACACTCAAGGCTGCCATACCCTAACCTGGAGGATAAAAGCACTGCTAAATTGTCTGGTGAATAGATATTGATTTGATTCACTAACATCTACTCCAAGCAGTCTAGAAGCTTTGTCCTATTTGGCAGCCATAGTTTTCTCTATATCAATATTTCAGTACAAGGGCTGCAATAAAGCTTGGATATGGATGAAGTCTGTTGAATAGAGATGGGTGCACACAGCGATTTGCAGCTGAGAAGCATTATTATGAATTAGATGGGCCATTACATATTGGTACTTTGGAAATGGGTTGGCCTCACATCACTATTGGATGTCATGAAAATGTTGAACATACCACAAATTCGAGAAACTTGAGCTATCTGGATGAGTAATGAGATTAACAAGAAGCTGAAAATTAGGATAGAAAGAAGATATTGACATGACCTTAGCATACCCCACAAAAGGAAAAACCCCTCCAAGACTTCCTAAGAGAAAGCGGCCAATCACAAGTTTAGTAGGGTGACAGTTGACGGATGTATCCAGGACCAGTCGTGACACCATACCACTCCCATTTGGCCTCAATATCTAGACACACATCAATGATTTGCTAAGATATCATTTGCACCACTACAGTGACATGTTAAGAAATTATTTTACCAATTGGCTACCTAGATGAGGGATGTATCCAGGACCAGTCGTGACACCATACCACTCCCATTTGGCCTCAATATCTAGACACATCAATGATTTACTAAGATATCATTTGCACCACTACAATGACACATTAAGACATTATTTTACCTATTGGCTACCTAGAGAGTGAACACTTTACTTTTGTATTACCTAGGTTCAATGACTTTGGCGATGCATCAGACGATTTGTTAAGATAGCCTTTTTTATCACCATGGTGAGATACTACGACATTATCTCACGTATTGGCCACTCAAATGGACACTTTGAATTACAAAGCAAGGAACTTTTGCAAGTACACCCATTCATTACATTTGAACTGAGAAAATAAGAATGCGAGGACAAATGTAATTGAGGGCCAGCTGTGCAACACAGGTAAGGTGTCAGAGAACAGGCTCCTCTATCCCATGGAAGGCCTTGCATTTGAATGTGTGCCTGCTCTAACTGTGCATCATAATAACCATGCTTTCCTGCACACTGAAACTTCTACTAGAGAGGTTTATTGATTCTTACTGTTGATTTGATATGTGGATTAGATGCAAGAGAAAAATTACCTGCAGAAATAGTAAAAAAGAATGGTGATCCAGGAAAGCTTGTGGCATTATATGCAACCTCCATTGAGTAAGTTCCCACAACAGTGGCAATAAATCTTATGACTTCAGTTTTGTTTTCCATTTGAAGTGTTGGTAAAATATTTGCTGGAATGGAACTATTGTCAGTTCTCTTAAAAGAGACATTTAAAGGTAAAAAGTCTGTCAAGGTATTGTTATATGCATCCGCTAGGATAATACTCAATGAGATATTTTTCCCTGCCGTGAATCTACTTGCATTGATCCAGTTTGTTTTGCAGTCTAAAAGAGATAGGGGACCTGCATGAAAGAATAAATCACATGTTGAGGGTAGGATGTGGTGGCTAAAACGTTTAATACACCTTTTGATCATTCAGACTATTGTAACCGTGATTAATAGTTGTAGCTTGTGGGACAAACACAGTCAATTTGATGGAAAAATCTTCTTTTGCTAAGAAATCTTAATGTCAAACCATCACACTTAAACCTGCAAAGTAATAAAGCTATTCTATCCTAGAACGCTTGATAAGTGCAGTAATGAAGTATGATCAAACTTGAAAAGTATACAAGTTTCTAACTTCTCTGGGAACAGCTGATGGACACAGCAGATGCTAGGTCCTAGAGTGTACCATGCAAACACAACCTGGACTCTGATCAGGCAAGAGCCACACAATCATGGGTGGTTACGAGGTGACTCACATGATAGTAGGCATTGGTCCTTAATAAGCATGCCACAGGTAATGGACATTCACCATTCAGGAAGCCTTTGATTCACCTAGTGAAAATAATGATAACCAAGTTTCAGTATCAATGTTTCATGCATGTAAAAAGTTGGCTTGCTCAACTATATACAATGCAGATCTCACTATGAAGGAATCTCTGGTCTGATGCCCTTGAGAATGTAGTATGACTCTTTCTAGCATAAAAGGAAAAGCCTACTGAAAGCATTGAATCATGCCATCATTCAAGATCACCAGAGAGAACAATTTGTCCATTCAAGTTCCCTCTGTGAACTCCCCATTGCTAGTAACAAGACAATGGTTTACAAAAACACTAGGACTCACCCTCCTTGAGTTTCAGGAGCTTCTTGATGTGGATTTTGCTTATGACAGCAGTCTTTCTAAATGGGGATGAGAGTAACTTTATGGCCTTTCTAACAGTCATGGTGATATTTTACAAAACAACTAGTGTCCTAATTAATTGACACAAGTCCAATGGATTTTGGATATGCGACACTAGGCAGCTATTGTCGTGACCACATGAGGATTTCACATAGGTTTCCCATGGGACCACAGTGAGATATCTTAGATGCCATATGGGGATTGACATTACCTCGAAGCAACAGTTGGCACATCTTCTCTTGAGCGTTAGATAGAAGCTCTTTATTGGAGCTTGGCGAGACTCTCACAAGGAATGAGAGTAGTGGTCACTAACCATGTTCTTCGTGTGACCATGTGGTACATCACTTCCTATTGGGCATTATCCAAGTCAAGTGCCTTATCAAGAATTCTATTTTCTTAGGAGGAGATGGGTGTCTAGCTAGAGCAAAGGTGGCTTGGGATGTCATCATACAACCTCGATCTAGAGGAGGATTGGGGATCATAGACCTAGATAGCCAAAGTAAAGCCTTATTGGCTAAGCCCATTGTTAGGAGTTTGCTTCTAGGTGAGGAACCTTGGAAGAAACTTCTGATAGGGAGGCTTCAGCCTATGACACCTACACATGAGGACCATGGCAGCCCAACATTCACTGGATTTTTTGGGAGATCATGATTAAAGACTTAGGGAGGAACTTTGAGGTTAGATTCGCAATTGCCATTATTAGAGCATGGAGATCTGTATCATTGGGCCTTCACCAGCTACCCTTGACTCTAGCCAAAGAGAAGAGAAGGCAGCCTCTTGTCTTCAATCACTGTTTCAGATCAAAGTTAGATCACAGTCTTGGATAAAGGACATTTATCACAGGGAAAATTTTCCCTATAGGTAGCTACATCACTGGGAGATTGGTTTGCATTTCAAGAGCTACCATAGGAGGCTTAGAGACAAAGACTACAGAGTCTTAAGGGAGATAGAGCTATGATTGAGGCTGTGATGAAGAGAGTTCTACCAGATTAGTGGACAGATACAAGCAGTTCTTAAACCTAGATTGGTCTCTTCTCTAGAGGGCACATTCTTCGAGTTATCAATGTGGTTAGTAGAGACAGGGAGTTCACTTTTATGGTTGAGGAGGATGGCTGCCTCCAGCGAGAGCATTGTGACCAGACAACATTTACTGGATGCTCTAGATAGAGGATCATAGTAGTAGCACATTGTGAAAGCAAGTGGTACATAAACCCAAACCCAAATACTTGCTTGATAAATTGATGGTGATTTTGGGCTTATCAAAGGAGGCCTCTTCAAAGAGTACTAGGCTAGGGAGGAGGATTCAATGAGCAGGATTAGAGCACAACTAGCAACTGCCTCCTAGCAGAGAGAGGGCATATTAGACCTATTCTTATACAACTTTTGGAGGAGGCTACATGACATCTTTAGGCCTAGGAAAATAGCATCTCAGACCTATTCTTATGCGACTTTTGGAGGAGGCAGCATGAAATCTTTAGGCCTAGGAAGATATCGCTCTTCTTATGACCTCTAGCTCACAGGAGCTCAGCAGGTTGGCAATTGGCTTGGATATCGCAGGGACGTTGTGGCACATACAAGATGAGGTGAGCCAAAGGAGAGATGGAGACACTGCCTATGGGGCATCCCTAGAGCCCAGGGCTATGTAGGAGAGATGTCAAGATGAAATTCCACGGCAGAGACCATGGTGGAAACCTGGGGGGACTGTAGAAGCCAAGCATGTGGTTATGAGGGTACCTAGCATCTCCTAGGGTATGGTCTTATCTATCAATTGAGTGGCAGGTCATTGCATATCAAAACTTGAAGTCTATAGGCTGGATCCTTGGATGATTTCTAGGAGGGATTTTGGAACCAGAACATTAAGTCCCTTTTTAAATTGTATATTGAAGGAGATCATGGTATAGTCCTGGTCATTGTGTCTTTTATACAATTTTCATGGAGACTTCGTTGCATTTATTTAAATCATGCCCAATAGCTCCTTAGGCACAGTCTTATCTATCCACTGTGGCAGGTCGTTATGTATCAAAATTTGAAGCCTAGGGACTAGATTCTCGGATGCCTTCTAGGATGTCCTTTGAAACTGAAAACTAAGTCCTTTTCTAGTTTGTATGCTGGTGGGGATCATGGCATATATGGTCCTTCATATTTCATTTGCATCAGGCCTTTCTTCACATGTAGCAAAGAAGTCAATGATTACTACTAGGGAAGCTTCTTTTCTCTAGGACCAGCTGGAATTACTGAAAATGAGAAGCTTCAACAATGGCTTTGGGTAGTCAGGGATGCTAGGTTGACACTTCAGCCTCTCCATTGAGGTTCAATGACATCACCTGCATGGGACCCACATGTTGGCCAGATGACCTTATGTATGGTTAATTCTTTTATGATGTATCAAACATTACACACGCGAGCGCGCACGGAGTGAGTGAGTGAATTAAGATCTGAACCCATGTTTGCAAACTGATAAAACGAATGGTTTACCACTATGATAGCCTGTTTTACATTGATATTTTGATTTTACCTGGAAACACTTTGTATGAGAATGGCGAACCTTTGATCCACACTTTACCATCACCAACATAACATGAAAAATTTCCAGCTTTAGAACTCACATTGAAAATGATGCTACCTGTACTTTCATTCCATGTAAATGGAATTGGCATTAAAGAACCTTCATCCTCATGTATTAAAGAGCTTACGTTCAAACTTGAAACAAACTGACTAACTAACTGCAAAGATGTATTTATGGCATTGTCATAAGCATCATTTGCTGTGAATATAAGGCTTGCTTCACCAAACAATGGAAATGCATCGATATCATCTAACCATGACCCATTGCAATGTGGTATAGAAGGAGCACCTGCAAAACGACAATGCTAGTGTTGTATTTTTTTTCCAAAACAAAAGCAAATTCTGTTTAATGACACCTAAAGAAAAACTATTCGAAATAATGAAAAACAAAAATAAAAGTACATGAATATACATTTCTCATCTTACACTTCTAAGAAGGTGCCCACAGTTCAAGTGACTGGAAAGGCTTTTGCATCCTCCTTGTGCTCATAATCACTTGTGATCTCTTCCATCTGCCTTTTAAGCTTATGATCTAAGTAAAGAGACTCATGCAAAGTTGAGAAACTCATCGGAGAAAGTGATGGGACCAAAACCTGCTGCCTTACCATTTGGCCATACCCCAAGATGGGGAATGACAAAACAGTTAGGGAATCTGAGTCATGGTATCTTACTGCTAAGTAGCCTCACTATGTCTTGTTGTCTAGATATACTAGAAAACGATGTTGCAATTAAGATTCATCCTCAAGGTAGTCACGTATGATCCGTCCTATCCATCCAGTCCGTGGACTTGGTATGGTGCCGAATTTACACAAAAAAATCTTCAATAAAATTCGTACGGTCATTAAAAAATACATAGAAAATTAAGGGTTAGGCTACTAAATATTACTTGTTTTGACATCAGAGTGGCTACCCATGAGATAGAGTATCACAAGGCATTATCCATCCAATACCAATACAGTTTACAAACTACAAATATCTTTGTTTCAATTTTCAACAATGAGTCATGAACATAACAAGACATCGAGACAAAATGTAAATCCAAGACTCTAGTCACAACTAATTTCCAAGATCCAATTTAATTTATAAGATTGAAGACATGTGCAATGGATTTTAAAAAAAGCTAGCTGCAATGATGGATCATGATTCATGGATCATGGTATAACAAGTCACAAGTGACAAGTGGTAAGTACAAAAAGTAGTAGATAGTAGACACAAAAACTTAAGGCTACTTACGATGAGTTGTGTATAATGCAAAGGCTTCACGAAGAGGCTTAGGCATTGTAAAAGTAAAGAATATAGAGATATAGGTAGAGGCAAAGAAAGGGAAAGAAGAGGAGGTAAAGGAAGAGGAAATAGAAATAGAGCTAGAGGGGATGAGACACAAGAGGAAGAGGATGCAAAGGTAGAGTCTAGAGAGAAGTGAATAGAGGAGAGAGAAAAATAGAGGAGCTTGTAAGAGAGGTAGAAGAAGAGAAGGTGTTAAGTGAGGTGCCAGGGCTTTGTTGGAGAAGATTGGATTGATATATCAAAAAACTTGCCTACCTTGTTGTTAATGGCTGTGAATTCATATTTCTTCATCGGTCTTGTTATCTCATCTCGTGATTTCCAAAAGGGAAGTGTTGTTGCATATGAGGTGGGATCCTCCATTGAATCATCAATAGGATAATTCCTTACCAAGTGAGATTTTGACCAAGTTATCAATGGAAAGCATGCATGCTAGACAATAGTTTAACAAATGGCAATGCTCATCTGCTTCACAAAGCAGCCCACTTGCTATCTTTCAAGAAGGCAAGTCATAGGTTCAAGGTGCTGAGAGTTTATAGGCCACTTTGGAATTGTTTGATTTGGTATATTTCAACTTTAAGCCTCATCCCTCCCCTTGATAAGTAGGAACAATGGAGCGATTCGATGTTAAGGATTTGAAGCCCTAATGAATATATCTACTAATCTAGTTTATCATAGGTTGGCTGAAGATGAGCATTGGGTAACTATGCAAGAGAATTAGATGTGGAAGCTCAAACATCAAGCATCCTGGTGGAAGGCCACATTACTGAGTGTTTGGGCTTCAAAGATGCCTTTTCATGGTAAAGTGTTCATGTGGAGACTTCTCATGAGAAGATTACCAACTGGCACAACCAGTTAAGAAAAAGGATGATTAGCCATGGACATTGTCTTTGTATGCTTGCATGGACAGTTTGTTGCATTTGTTCAAGTCGTGCCATCACTACATGGAACGTACAAGTTCACCAAACAGCCTTATGTATGCTTGATTATTTTACAATATATAATATGGCTAACAGTCTTAAATATGCCTGATTCTTTTACAATATATCATATATTACACATGAGAGAGAGAGCGAGAGAGAGAAAGGGATAGATTTAATCAGATGGAGAGATTGGGCATGAAGACTATTCAAGATGTTCTTCCGAGTCAGTCTAGGCTTTATTCTTTTCGCCATATTCGTCAGTAGTTCTAGGTACCTTGAGGCTACAAACTGATTTGGTCAACCTTGGATGACTGCCAGCTTCACAGGAACTCTCCCTTGCCTATTTTTCAGCTCTTATAGCCATGATTAGATTTGGGCTTTGGAGAAACCAGAAGGCTTATTGAAACAGTCAGCCAATTAGATTTACCACAAAATGGTTGAGGATCAGAGATGGGTCACCGAAAAAGCAAATAAAGTTTGGTCCATTTCTGGCTGTAGAGATAATGGCGTGATCGAGCTTCATCTTTGGAAGTCCAAGCTTCCCTATCAAGCGAAATTTTTGGCATGGAGACTCCTTATTGGGGGTCTTCCCACTAGAGATGTGCTGCATGGTCACAAGATATTCCATGGCAAATGTATTCTCTGTACAACATGTGATCAAACCCCTACTCATCTTTTCAACTCTTGCCCAGTTGAAAGACAGATTTCAGACTTCAGTTTGAGAGTGTGAATCTCAGTGACATGTCAAAGAACACCCATCTGTTCTTGGGTTTTGGGCAAGATGCTGTCCATGACCCTGTTACAGTCCCATCATCCTTGCTTCTATCAGTTTATGCAATGGACTACTCTTTGGCACATCTCGTGGACTCACAATGTTTTTATCTTTGATTCAACCTCGAGCATTTGTGGTCATGTGAAAGGCTTGCTATTGTGGCAGATTACTTTCATTGTTTCAGCTGGCTTGATATTTGGAGAGGTGGCTGCTCCATGCATGGATATATTCGCTCCACCCCTGTTATGCCCACTTCATGATCCACTTCTTTTGTTCTTGTAGTGTGGCGTTTTCATAGCCTTTTGGCTTCATGAGTGCTTGTTTCCGGTCTTTGATTGTGCTTGGCTGGCCAAAAAGTTTATGTAAATATTTTCTATACGTTAATTCAAAGTTCTTCATAGAGAGAGAGAGAGAGAGACATGGACGGGATGATGGCGAGGTCCAGCGATGGCTGATGGCGACCCTTTGTGACCCCCCCTACATTGTGATTTGACCCTAGCTCCTCGTCCTTGCTTTCTTGCGCAGCCAGCATCAAGCTTTTAGGCCTGCGCTCATGGTTGCTGCTACCTGCATTAACGACTGGTGCCCACCAACGTGTCCTGCGATCTGCCTACCTGTGATCACGCTGCTCAACAGAGAGGAAGCCCAAGCCCTGCCCAACGTACCACCAAATTGTCAGGATCTTAGGGCCTGCGACTCTGACCCTGCACACGTCAGGTAATGGCGGCCACAGAATTACACAGAAAGGACACATCTGCGCTCCTACGAGGACTGAGGATTACTGTCGACCAGAGGCTGCAAACTGGACATTCTCCTATTGCACATGCAATCTGCCCCTTCACATTGACAAAGAGAGCAGACCTGCCTCTGTACACACACACACACAGAGCGAAGGACAAGGCTGCCCTCTCAGCCCTTTGCTGTTCACTTTAGTCACTCATCCGATGCTTTCATTGTTGGACAAGTTGTCTGATCAAGGGGAGATAGTTGGTCTGACTCTTCCTAGTGCAGCCCAACTTTTGGGGCAATCTTTGGCAGATGATTCCTTCATGTTTCTTAAGGCTGATCACTCGAATGTCAATCGAGCAATGGTTGCATGGAATATTTTTGCTATCGCATCAAGACTTCATATTAACACTACACTGCTTTCTTGCACAGAGAATGATTTACAAGCCTTGGGCTGGCATGAAATTGTGATCTCTGAGGGAAACATAACTAGACATTTGGGCTATCCTATTGGTGTGGATGTAGCCTCCCATACATTGCTAGATTGGATGCCATCCCGTATTCATGATCGGTTCATGTATTGGAAGTCTCAATGCTGGCCTCTTCATGTAAGATTTAAGGTTACTCAATGCATCATGATCAGCATGATCTCGTTTTTCCTGCCTCTTCCTCCTTGGACCAAGAAGTCTCTTCTGGAATTGGTTCAAGCTATCCAATTCATGTTGTGGAAAAAGAAAGGGAATCGCTTGGGCTAGGTGTGGATTTCATGGCAACATATGACTACTCCTAAAAGGATGGGGGGAGCAGCTTTTTTGGATGCTAACTTGCATATGGCAGCCTTGAGACTGGCACTTTTGCAGACATTACATACAGAGAGTGATCCGTGGTCAGATATTGCAAAATGTTTCATAGAAAAGACTAGAATCTCTCATGGCAGTATGGTTATTCATGCTTCTTGGTGGCATGTGCTTAATTCCACAAGACCTGTAAAGGTCTCTTAAGTCTTTTCTTCTTTCTCATTTGATTGCCTCTTGGTAGGAGATGTTATGTTTTGCAGTTTGACACCCCCCTGATTCTCCTAAGGAGGAGAATTCATTGCAAGGTGAAGTGTTGGCTACTTCCAGGTTGTTGGATTGGCCCCATAAAGATTTGCACAGAGATAAGTTTAATCGGATGGCTCGTTTGGGGTTACGGACAGTCCTCGATGGTGTCATTCCTGGATAGGCTCGTCTTTATTCTTTTCACGTATCCATCAGCACTTCTAGGTGCCTCGTGGTTATCATCATATTTGGTCATCCATACAAGACAAGCTTTTGAGGTTCTCCCCTTTGCCAGTATTACAACAATTCTCTCCATGGCATGATTGGAAGTTTGTGATTCCTGATGATTTTGAGAAAAGGTCAACTAACTAGATTTAGATTTATCATCAAATGGTCGAGGCTAAGAGATGGGTCACGGAAAAGGCTAATAAAGTATGGCATACTCGGGATAGCAAAAAGAAGTGGCAGGAAAGATTCATCCAGCTTTGGAAGTCTAAGGTTCCGTATCAAGGTAAAGTGTTTATGTGGAGGCTACTAATTGGGGGTCTTCCAACTGGCGATGCGTTGCGAGCTCGCAAGATCTCGGCTTGATCGTTGTGTGTTCATTACTACATGCGATGAAATAGTGCTTCATCTTTTTGTCTCTTGCCTTGTTGCTACACAAATTTGAAGTTTTGTTTCCAATGTGTGGTCCGTGGCATCTCAGCACTGGATATTAGTTCGTTCGTGGATTATGGGAAAGATGATTTCCTCATCTTCTTTGCATTTCGATTATTCCTGTGTTTTCCATTTCCTTAGATGGACAGCCCTGTGGTATATTTGGCATACTCGGAATGCCTTCATTTTTTATTCAGTATCGGGTATTTGTGGTCATGTGGCCCGTGTTCGTGGTTTAGTATAATGGCAGATCTCATTTATGGTCTCAGCTGATTTGGTTCTTCCTAACATTGCCGCTCCCTGGTTGGATATTTTTTGCTCCACTCCAACTTTCCTTTTTGAATGACATTTCAAATTCCGAGTTGTGATAAACTTTTAGTTCTATCTGTGTTTTTTTCTCTGCTAACCTGATGGTCTGATGTAAAAAATGTGAGACTTATATCCTTTTTGTTTGGTTGGCATGAAGGCTGAATGTAAATATTCCAATATTAATATACACTCATTCACGAAAATAAAGAGAGAGAGAAGGACAGTCCTGGGCAGCCCTAAAGAGGCTTGGTTATGGAGAAACTGCAGGAGTCAAATGGTATTGATATGGCTTTTCTTGACCAGCATATCGGAAATGGGGATGATAATGGTTCGGGTGAATTAGATGGTACTCCTTAGCAAAAGACTCTGGACAGTTTTGATGGATGGGGATGAGACGGGTAAGTGTCGTAAAATGTCGGTTGATGAACCGGACTTGTGTGCTCAGAATTTGCCTCAGCCAAATGTTCATGCTTCATGCTCTCAGCCTGAGGGGCCTTTTAAGTTTATGATGGCTACTACTAATAATCTAATGTTGGATTACGCTCAAGCCAATGAGGGTAAAGCGAGTTCTTTATCCACAGGGGAACATGTGGTAGTTGTCATGGGCACAGATCTGGCTTTACAACAAATTGCTGCTTTCCATGAGAGGGCAACCATCTTCTACTTCATGGGAAGGACTCTTTTGATCACTAGAATTCGGGCGTGGTTGCAGTCTATGCTTGTCAGTGTTGAGATGGGTCAAGATGATACTTTAGCACAAGTGCAAAGCCTGCTTGTTGAAGAGATTTATGATGGGCCGAAGGGATTCTTTGAAGTCCTTTTTCACTCCCCGGAAGTGCGTGCTTTTATTATGTGACGTATCCCTTTGTTTATGGATGGTCAATTAGTACATATGGTCCTTGGAGACCTATGGCAGAATTTAAGTACTTAGGCAGCCGTATCCGATTTGGGTTGAGGTGGTTGATTTTCCTGTGCATCTTTGGAGACTTCTACCTTTGGTATTGAGAACTCTTGGTGAAGTATTGGTGGAGCCTCGATTGGCTTCCTGCAACAGGAATAGGGCCTGCATGCTTTGGGATATAGGGAAACCTCGCCCTCGGTTTGAGGCTCCAAGATTGCAAACATTGGTTTACGAGCGGAAATGGGGAACATCTGCTGGTCACTATTTCAGATGTGGCCAATTGGGCCATTTCATTTCTGAATGCGATACAAGCCGGATGTTTTGCAAAGTCCAATGGTTCCTAACACAGATATGCATGAGCATCATCCTTAGCAAGTGGTAGAGCAGCCAAAAAACAGATTATGAGCCGCTTGTCCAACATGGATATGATGAAGGAAAGAAGAATGTGTCTCAAGGTAAAGGATAGCCAATAGGCTTAACATCCTACATATGGAATTACTCAAGCACCTTCTATATATACTCCTGTTGTGACATGCAAAGGAGCCCCTTAGAGAGATGCCGCGTTTGATGCACATACCAAGAATATGTGAGGCCCATGCTCCATGTCCTTCATCTCAAAGCTCTTCTTGAGCTAAGTCTTCAAAGCATCTAACTCATCATGAGATCTCCCAATTTTTCAATATATCATCAATATAAAGTAATAAGATAATTAGGCTATCATCCGGCTGGGCAGGTTTTATGTGGGAGAGTGGGGAGGTTCTCGCGGAGGCCAAATTGAGTAGTTGGCAGGCACCACACTATCCGATCACTGCCCAGTTCTCCTGGCACTTGATCCCCCAGCATCCGCCCTAGATACACGATCCTGTCGGATCCCTGACTCTATCTATGGAAGGGAGGAGGTGTCAAGACAAATAGAGCAGATCTGGACCAGAGAGTGGGTTAGGAGGGACAGGTTAGCAAAGGAGGTTGCAGAGGTCCTAGCCGAGTCAAGCAGAATTTGCCAAGAGGCAGCCCTACAGGCTAGGCAGTAGTGCTGGGAAGAGGAGAGAGCACTCCGGCGGGACTTGGCAGCTACGCAGAGATTGTTGCAGAAAACACCAAGAGATCCCATCCTCCACTCACAGGAGGTGCACGCGCGTGCAGCCATCGCTGGCCTAGAGGATAGGCGCTCGGAGTTCTCTTTGCGCACTTCAGCAGCCTTTTGGGAGCGGAAGGGAGATACCATGTGCAGGGAGTTCTTCCAGGGGCACCAGCCCCGCACCGCGGGAGAACAGATACACAGCCTTAAGGATCAGTATGGGAGGGCCCGTTCTAGCCCTGATGAGGTGATGGAGACTGCTACAGACTATTACACACGCCTCTTCCAGTAGGAGACAACGTCAATTAGAGGACAGAGATGCATACAGCAGGTATGGGATCACATCCCGTCCCTCGTCACACAGGAGACAGGACACGCCCTCCTAGTCCCCTTCACAGAGAAGGAACTAGAGGAGGCTTTCCATACACAGGATGGGCAAAAATGCCGGGGGGAGGATGGCCTCTCTAAGGCCTTCTTCACTACCTACTGGGAGGTGGTGAAGGATCCCCTATTGAGGGCTTTCCAGGAGATATTCACCTCAGGACAGATACCAGGGAGGATCTCGGCAGGCCTTATCAGTCTTCTCCCCAAAGGGGGAGACCGGTTGGAGCTATCCCAGTGGAGACCGATCACCTTATTGTCAGTGGCCTATAAGACTCTGGCAAAGATGATTAGTAGACGATTACGCCATGTGCTTCAAGACATCATTCATGACACACAGACAGGCTTTGTCTAGGATAGGAACATCCTAGACAATGTATTTACATTCTTTGAGGCGATAGAGTGGGTTCAGCACAGTGGGCAAAGACAGGCAGTACTACTATTGGACTTCGAGAAAGCATACAATAGGGTAGACTGGGATTTCCTAGAGGGTACCATGGTGAAGTTAGGATTTCCCCACGCTTGGATTCGCGGGGTCTCCGGCCTCTACAGATCAGCCACCAGCAGGGTTCTCATAGGCGGAAGGCGAGGGGAGGAGGTCCGGCTGCAGAGATCGGTCCGACAGGGCTACCCCTTGGTCCCATACATGTTCCTACTCTTCCCAGAGGCGATGTCCCACTTCCTCAGGTCACGTATGAGTGGACTATGCGGCCTCCGACTTCTAGTGAGAGAGGAGACTGAGTTGTTAGACTCAGAGTACGCAGATGACACAGGACTCTACATAGAGGACGATGAGGTGATGCTGGAAAGAATGAGGCTGCTCTTGAGGTGTTCTGTGTTGTACCGGGTGCGAAAATCAACTGGCGAAAGTCGGTTGGTTTCCTCATAGACCCGGACTCTAGCACGGAGTGGGGAGTCTACTTGGGTTTTAGATGGGTGAGCAGAGGGCAGACTGTCCGATACCTGGGTTCCAGGTGGGACTTGATATCACTCCTACCCAGCAGGTTCTTCCTGTTCTAGACTCTATTAGGAGGAAACTGACCTACTGGAGCACGGCTCGCCTCTCACTAGCCGATCGAGCCCTGGTGGTTAACCAGGTCCTCCTAGCGATGGCTTGGTACATTGCCTCGTGTTGGTGTTTCTCCTCATCGTGCGTAGGGCAGCTTCGCCACCTGGTGCGGAATTTCCTTTGGTCGGGGTTTGATGGCTCCAGAGACTCCAGGGCCAAGGTGGCGTGGGCGACCATCATACGACATTGATCAGTGTCCGCAATCTCATACCAGGCGGGCAGACCTGGAAGGTCTTACTGGAGGAGGGCCATCACGACTGCAAACCGAGGCTTGGCGGGGAGTGGAGGTCGTCCCTGAGATGGATCTTTACTTCAGCCCAGATTACCCCGCTCAGATCACCTTTCCTGCGGAGCCTACTCCGGAGTGGCTTGCCCCCCCGTTACGAGAACCGATAGAGGCCAGGGAGGTATGGGCAGCCAGGTTCTCTCCAACAGGCATCCCTCTTCAGGTGGCAGGTAGAGTGGGTGGCGTCCCCCAGGGGACCTTTTCCGTTCAGAGGGGGACGTGACCCTTGACAGAGGGCAATAGGATGAGGGGATTGCCACCCTTTCATGGAGGAGGATTTGGGTGGTGGGTCGTCAGGGGAAGACTTGGCGACTAGACTCCTATGTTTTCTGGATGGAGCTCAAGGAGTGGCGCCTTTGGATCTGGGAGGGTAGACCACTTGATGAGCTGGAGTGGGATCCAGGAGAGTGGCTATGGCCAGCCTCTGCGGTTGCAAAAAAGCCACCCAGGTTTCTAGAATACACTGCCAGGATTGGCAGACATGTACTGATGCAGGAGGATATGGACTGGGCGCCGTCACGCAGCAGCCACGGAGCAGAGCACAGCATCACGGTGCCCTTCCGACGGACCTTCTGGCGCCGCCTATGGGATAGCTGGAGGTTGAGGAGGGTGTCGTATTTTTTATGGCTGGTGGCACATGGAGGATTGGCAGTGGGAAGCTGGCTTGCCCAGATACAGAAGGAGGGAGGTTATAAGCGCTGCACACAACAGCTTCTAGAAACCCCAAAACACTACCTTTGTTCTTATGAGGAGGCGCAGTTGGTGTGGAGAGGTGCATGCTGTATCCTTTGACGTATAGCACCCAGCCTCGGGTATATTTCATGGGGAGCTTTCTGTTGGCAGGTAGTCAGCTAGGGCCGTCACCTTCTGTATGAGGTCGGGATGCAGGACAAGATCTTCATGATCGAGGAAGGGTCATGCGCAGTGGTGGATTTGGAAGCCTTACCTATCCGACGTTACTGGAGCCCACAGCAGACCACTCAGAGATATGGGAGATCATAGGGAGTCTTACTAGATAGCACATCTGGAAGGCACGTTGTCAGGTGGCCTTCGGCACTGAGAGACTCTCAGCACCTGCGACCTTAGCAGAGCTATGGACCTTCATCATTCACTCCCTCTGCGGCCGATGGGGTCAGGTGCAGGGCAAGTCCAGGGCTCGTCAGGAGCTCCGTGGTCACTTCATGCGTACCTAGGGTGGTCAGGGCCTATTCTTCGTGATGCAGGCAGGCAATCCCATTTGGCGATATACCCCTCCCCCATGGCTTCTTGTCCCCATCCCCCTAGACCGCCTTGAGAGGCTTGTATACATGATGTAGTGGTGACTTTGCATCAGCTCCAGTTTATTCTGTTGAGCATGAGCACTCTGTTGTAATCAAATTTTTTGAGTAATATAATCAGCCACATTCTACTAGAAAAAAAAAAGGAGCGGAAGCTTTACACAACAATAACTGTCAATCCCATAAATTTTTTGCTCAATTGCATAAAAAATATGCTCGTGAAAATATTGTGTGCTTAATGGATGAGCAAGGTGTTATGGTGACTGAACCTGCTTCCATCATTCAAATGTGCGTTGACTTTTATAAATCATTGTTGAGCCCATAGGAGACTATTTCAAATGTAGTTCTTTCTACTCATAGATATATTTGCAATTTGGTTGGTAACCAGGTTAAACCAAAATGGGTTGATTTGATGGAGGCCGATATTTTGGAGGAGGAAGTGAAAGAGGTGTTGTCTCACTTGCCTCAAAGGAAAAGCCCTAGTTGGGATGGGCTTCCTAATGAACTGCTTTCGGCCCATGTGGAGCAACTTAAGGACCCATTACCGCGTCTGTGTCAGCAAGTGTGGAATTTTGGTGAGATGCTTTCAGACTGGAAGATTGCCGTCATTCAGTTATTGCCCAAGTTTCCCTCTCCATCCTCCTTGAAACAATGTAGACCCATCTCTCTTATGGTTCTTTATATAAAATCTTTTCTAAAATCATTGCCAATAGGTTGCAGAAAGTATTTCCGTAGTTGATTCATCCACGCCAATACGGTTTCATTAAGAGCAGGAATATAATGCACAAGTTTTGAATGTTCAAGTTGGAATCGACTATGCTAAAGCTTCAGCCCAGCAAGTGGTCATGCTTCAACTTCATATTGAAAAGGCATTTGATCATGTTAGCTGGTTTTTTTTCCGATAGCTAATGATCACCATGGGATTCGGGCCTCATATGATCTCTCTTGTGGATACTATTAGTCAGGGGGCTGTTGCCCGCATCGCACTTAATGGAGGGATCACGGATGCAATTGCCTTGTCCCGACGATCTCTTTGACAAGGCTGCCCTCTCAGCCCTTTGCTATTCACTCTACTCACTCACCCGATGCTTTCATTGTTGGACAAGTTGGGCGATTAAGGGGAGATAGTTGGTCTGACTCTTCCTAGTGGGGCCCAACTTTTGGGACAATCTTTGGTAGATGATTCCTTTATGTTTCTTAAGGCTGATCACTCAAATGTCAATTAAGCAATGGTTGCATGGAATATTTTTGCTATCGCATCGAGACTTCATATTAACACTAAGAAATCTACACTGCTTTCTTGCACAAAGAATGATTTGCAAGCCTTGGGCTGGCATGGAATTGTGATCTCTAAGGGAAACATAACTAGACATTTGGGCTATCCTATCCCCCATACATTGCTAGATTGGATGTCATCCCGTATTCATAATCGGTTCATGTACTGGAAGTCTCAATGTTGGTCTCTTCATGTGCGACTTAAGGTTACTCAATGCACCATGATCAGGATGATCTCGTTTTTCTGGTCTCTTCTTCCTTGGACCAAGAAGTCTCTTCTGAAATTGGTTCAACCTATCCGATTCATGCTGTGGAAAAAAAAAAGGAAATCGCTTGGGCCAGGTGTGGATTTCTTGGCAGCATATGACTACTCCTAAAAGGATGGGGGAGCAGCTTTTTTGGATGCTAACTTGCATATGGCAACCTTGAGGCTGGCACTTTTGCAGACATTACGTACAGAGAGTGATCCGTGGTCAGATATTGCAAAATGTTTCATAGAAAAGACTGGAATCTCTCATGGCAGTACAATTATTCATGCTTCTTGGTGGCATGTGCTTAATTCCACAAGACATGTAAAGGTCTCTAAGTCTTTTCTTCTTCCTCATTTGATTGCCTCTTGGCAAGAGATGCTACATTTTGCAGTTTGGCGGCCCCGTGATTCTCGTAAGGAGGAGAATTCGTTGCAAGGTGAAGTGTTGGCTACTTCCAGGTTGTTGGATTGGCCCCATAAAGATTTGCACAGAGATAAGTTTAATCGGATGGCTCGTTTGGGGTTACAGATACTCCTCGATGGTATCATTCCTGGACAAGCTCGTCTTTATTCTTTTGGGCGTATTTGTCAACACTTCCGGGTACCTTGCGGTTATCATCACATTTGGTCATCTATACAGGATAGGCTTTTGAGGTTCTCTCCTTTGCCAGTGTTATACCAGTCCTCTCCCTAGCATGATTGGAAGTTTGTGATTCTTGATGATTTTGAGAAAAGGTCAACTAACTAGATTTATCATCAAATGGTCGAGGTCAAGAGATGGGTCACGGAAAAGGATAATAAAGTATGGCATACTCGGGATGGCAAAAAGAAGTGGAAGGAAAGATTCATCCAGCTTTGGAAGTCTAAGGTTCCGTATCAAGGTAAAGTGTTCATGTGGAGGCTACTAATTGGGGGTCTTCCAACTGGTGATGTGTTGCGAGCTTGCAAGATCTCGGCTTGGTCGTTGTGTGTTCGGTACTACATGCGATGAAACAATGCTTCATCTTTTTGTCTCTTGCCCTGTTGCTACACAAATTTGAAGTTTTGTTTCTGGTGTGTGGTCGCGGCATCTTAGCACTGGATATCAATTTGTTTGTGGATTATGGGAAAGATGATTTCCTTGTCTTCTTTGCATTCAGATTATTCCTACATTTTCCATTTTCTTAGATGGACAGCCTTGTGGCATATTTGGCGTACTCGGAATGCCTTCATTTTTGATTCAGTATTGGGTATCCACGGTCATGTGGCCTGTGGTCGTGGTTTAGTATTATGGCAGATCTCCTCTATGGTCTCAGCTGATCTGGTTCTTCCTGACATTGCTGCTCCTTGGCTGGATATTATTTGCTCCACTCCAGCTGTCGTTTTTGAGTGACATTTCTGAGTTAGAGTTGCGATAGACTTTTAGTTGTATATGCATTTTTCTTTGCTGACCTGATGGTCTGAAATTGTATCTTTTCTGTTTGGTTGGCCTGAAGGCTGTGGCCTGAAGGCTGGATGTAAATATTCCAATATTAATATACACTCATTCACGAAAAGAGAGAGAGAGAGAGAGAGAGAGAGAGAGAGAGAGAGAGATACCTGGTGTTACATAGAACTGCAAGGGTGATGATTCAATAGGCTTAGCCACACTGGCATTCACAATATCTTCTTGCCAGCCTTCCATGTAGATGACAAGATCGGACTGGTTGCCAGTGATGTTCAGAAGGAAGCTACCAGTTAGAGGCAGAGAAAACCTGGTGATCTCAAAGCCCAATCCCCGAACAGACAACCTAGTCAGGTTTTTAATGGCCACTGCAGTTCCCCCTTCCTCCATAACAGAGAAGCTGAAGTTGAATTGTTCCACCCTCCCCTTGGCCTTGCTCACCGTGTTGTTATAGGCATCTATCAGATTCACCTTCACCTCTATCTGCTCCCCCGCACTAAACAAATTTGCTCCCTTTGTGAAGGAAGCTTTGCACAAGGGTACATACACAGGTCCTGCAACAAAATTTAAAATGGCATAATAAACATGGATTAATGTTTAATTTTTTTTTCTAGTTGGCTAGAGTAAGGCTTACCATGATGTCTTGACTACTCTCCTAATGAATAACACCTCTCCAGGACAATTCTACGGAGGTTAACTGCTTTTCATATATTCTAGCCTCTGAATTGGAGAAAAACTTAATAGTACATGTGAGTTTTATGAATAATGTTTCCAGGCACACTTGAGACAAATAAAAAGCACAATGATTAGTCTTTTAGTTCTGAAATTTACTGTCTAGTTTCTGCTCAATATAACACAAGTTTATTTTTTAAAAAGTCATAGTATATCCTTGTTCTGCTCTACTTATTAAGTACAAGACTCTGCCTCCCTTATCTTTTCTTCTCCCTTTTTCTCCCCTCGTTTTCTGTCCTTCCCGTTCCAATTATCAAGTTTTATTATTACCACTTCTTTTTTGTCCCTTCTCTCTTTTGATACAGGCTTTAAATAGATTCAACACTATACTGATTCTTAGCATAAGCATCAGTGTATTTGGTCAAGTCCTTTCCAGAATTTTATCCATATGTGTTAAAAGAAATTCAGACCATAGGAGAACTTGAGGCCTGTAAATACTTAAACTAAATCTTGTTATTCACAGCACACAAGCTATAGCTATGTCACACACAGTAAGGACATCATCAATTATGTTGGCTCCTGCTGAATGACCTAACAAGCTTTTCAGATTAATTACTTTCAGAAAACAACCAAAGTCTAAAACCTTGGCATCTACCTAAAAGTCTGAATAAATGCAGGTTATATATAGTAAGCCAATTCTATACCATCTTCAGGGATGAAACACCATGCCAATTGAATATTCTAGCATATCTAAAAACCCACTGATATCATTTCCCATTGATATACACCTCATGAAATTGGGGCTCTCGGAAAACTGGTCAGTTGAAGCTTGTTAGCCTTTAAGGGACTGATGAGTGATTCATCCATATTGATTTGAAAGATATTTCCTTCCCCTTGTACTACCTCTATTACTATTATAAACCGTGTCAGCAAATTTTAACTGAAAAAGGAAATGATCATAGTCCTAGAAGCTACAGAAATTCTGGTGGTTTAAGATGATTTTTACCAGGAATTACTTTGAACGAGCTAAAAGATCCAATGACTTCCGTCTCATTCACAAAAGTTTCTGAAGTAAAGTTTCCTGCTACCAGGCATCTTGTACACATGGTCACAACACCAAAGTCTGCTGATGGTATAGTTTGCATGTCGATGCATCTTGAAGGATTGATCCCACCTTGGTTGAAGCTTATGTTGTATGCAATGTTATTAACGTCCAGCAAGTTCATGGTAGAATCACAAAATTCTATGTCTTGACACAGGTAATTTCCAGCTTCAAATGTAGTTATATTGTTTTGCCATGACACTTGAATGGTGGAAGAAAATGAACCTGCCAGAATCTCACTAAATATAACATTATTGTTACAACAAGAATTATAAAGTTTGTGCATGAATCTGCATGCATACATCCACAGCTTGTAAGACCAAATCCTCCCACACACAGTGTATACATGCATGTACGTGCATGCAATATAGACAGGCATCTTTAAAGTGTTTTAGGTGAAAGTCCATAGGTTGTTACTCCTTTCTGCACCAAATGTTGACTATGCTAGTATTGCAAGAAAAACAACTTACTTGAATAAACTTTGTATCTGAAAGGGGAACTTCCAATCTCCATGTAGTTGTAATATACATGGCAAGGCCATACACCAGGCTCGGCATCCACATCGAAGGTGATGAGTGCATGCCCAGAGGAACTATTAGCTACTTGAGTGAAATTTTGATAAAAAGTGCTTTCATTTGCAAACTGGAAAAGCGTGGTGAATTGGAGAGGTTGTTGGGTTGATGCATTTATTAAATTGTGATGGGAGTCCATTAGAACCACTTCCAAGATTGCCTTTTCCCCTATTTTAAACCCTGTGCTGTTCTGCCAAAACCCACTACAATCTAAGCCAGATACTGGCCCTGCAATGGAAAATAATGGATGCCAAGGTTTTTGTATAGTACAAAACATATCCTAAATGCACTCCTGTGTTGTTTGCAAGTCAAAAAATAGGGGTAAACATTCACCTATGAGCTAATTCAAATGTGTTTTCAAATGTAAAGGTGTATTTAAAGTAGTTGAATACATCAGAAAACCCTCTCATAGATAAACCAATAAAAATATTCAGATCTCCAACACAAAGGTTTCTAACTTAGCCCACACAATCAGTTATTTATCATATTCTAATATTTCATAAAATCAAAAGAGGCTCTGTGTAAGTTGCAATTTTTTCAGGTCCTTATGTTGAACTTCTGTAAAAGTAAATTGAATCTTATACCACATGGATGTATAGAATTGTAGGCAAGCCTTTCCTAAGAGTAATACAAGTAGTTGAATGCCCTCACATGGCACACTAGCTTTAGGTTTTTTCTGCAATATCTTGCAAGGATAAGCTTATCAATACCTTTGACTAAAGCACAAGAATAGACTCACTTGAGAGTCCTTTTGCTTTGAAAGGTTACAGTGGCAACTGTATACTTTCAGATTTTGCAATACGTCTCATTTTGGTAAAAGACATATCTACATAGAGCAATCATATTGAGTCTAATTAGGCACAGTTTTCAAGGGGATGAAAGCAAGAGAATAGAGTCATAAAGGTCTCTCTTTTTAAGTCAAGTTTGTAGCTGCATTATTACAACCACTTCAATATGAGAACAACCAATTCAATATAAAGGTCTCTCTTTTTAAGTCAAGTTTGTAGCTGCATTATTACAACCACTTCAATATGAGAACAATCAACCAGAAAAGACCATGGACTTGTAGCAGTGAAGTGAGTTCATACATTCCATGAGCATTATAACCTCACATTTCAGTAAAAATTCATCATTAATCAACGTTCATTGAGCTGAACCAACACTAAAATTGACAAGGTAGATAAATGGCTCATGAAATGCGGCATATTGGGCTCTGTGACAACCACAACAGAACATTTTTCAGACTGGAAACACCCTTGGTCAGTGATCACACATTTCATGGAGTAGATTTTTGCCAGAGATTGCCAGTACTACAGGAGAGTGGTTCACTTTCAGAGACCTTCCTGTTTAAGTGCAAGAGCAGAGATTACAGGAACTCAGACAAGATCGGCTGGTTTTATAGTCTATTAAGGATGGAGTTCCTCAGGAGTGGAGAGAAGACTTGCCTACCTTGCAAACTTGGACAGGTCTCTTCTCTAGATGAGATGCATTGTTGTCTCTGATAGCCAAAGGGAGGCAGGGAGCCTTCCTTTACATAGATGACAGAATATTTGTAAGGGAGGAGGTCAGTGTGTCAGAGTTCTCTGGTTGCATTAGAAAGAAAAATAAGGAAATCCATACCAACTCTAGACTTCATTCAAGCAAAACGGATTGCAAGACATTATCCTAATTATGTGCTATTTCCTTGCATAATTGTTTTTCCAAGTAAAATGTGCCTGATTATATTACTAAAAAAAACTGATTACAACAGAGTGCTCATGCTCAACAGACTAGCTGGAGTTCATGCAAAGTCACAAATACATCATGTATACAAGCCTCTCAAGGAGGTCTGGGGGGGATGGGGGCAAGAAGCCATGGGGGGGGGAGTGTATCGCCAAGTGGGGCTGTTTGCCTGCATCATGAAAAACAGGTCTTGGCCGCCCCAAGTTCGCATGAAATGACAACGGAGCTCCCGACGAGCCATGGACTCACCTTGCACCTGATCCCATCGGCCGCGTAGGGAGTGGATGATGGAGGTCCAAAGCTCTGCTAAGGTTCCCTGTATTGAAAGTCTCTCTCCGCCGAAAGCCTCCTGACACCACGCCTTCCAGATATGCCATCTAGTAAGATTCCCTATGATCTCCCATACCTCCGAGCGGTCTTCTGTGGGCTCCAGTACTTGGCGGATGGGTAGAGCCTCCAAACCGACCACTGCGCATGACCCTGCCTCAATAATGAACATCGTGTCCTGCATCCCGGCCTCATACAGAAGGTGGCGGCCCTGGCTGGCTGCCTACCAACAGAAAGCTCCCCATGAGATACATCCAAGAATGGGTGCTATACAACAAAGGATGCGGCATGCTCCTCTCCACACGAGCTGCGCCTCCTCACATGACCAAATGCAATGCTTTGGGGTTTCCAGAGGCTGCTGTGTGCAACGCTTACAACCTCCCTCCTTCTGCATCTGGGCAAGCCAACTTCCCACCGCTAAGCGTTCATGTGCCACTAGCCATAAGAAATACGACACCCTCCTCGGCCTCCAGCTATCCCATAGGCAGCGCCAGAAGGTCCATCGGAAAGGCTCCGTGATGCTATGCTCTGCCCAGTGCCTGCTACGTGATGGCACCCAATCCATATCCTCTTGCATCAGTACGTGTTTGCCAATCCTGGCAGTGTACTCTAGGAACCTTGGTGACCGCAGTGGCGAGCCATAGCCACTCTCCTGAATCCCACTCCAGCTCATCAAGTGGTCTGCCCTCCCAGATCCAAAGGCGCCACTCCCTGAACTCCTTCCAGAAAACATAGGGGTCCAGTTACCATGTCTTCCCCTGAAGGCCCACCACCTAAATCCTCCTGCACGAAAGGGCGGCTATCCCCTCATCCTGCTGCCCTCTATCAAGGGCCAGATGCCCCCCCTCCTGAACGGCGAAGAAAGTCCCCTGCGGGGTGCTGCCCACTCTACCTGCCACCTGTAGGGGGATGCCTGTTGGTGAAAACCTAGCTGCCCATACCTCCCCGTGCTCTATCGGCTCTCGTATCGGGGGAGCAAGCCACTCCAGAGGTATTGCTGCGTCTATCTCCCTTCTCCTCAACTCCACTCCTCTCTCGCAGCTTGATACTCATTGCAACACCTCGTCCGCCATCCTGTCACCTCCCGCCATGTCCTGATGGTACGAGCCGGGCCGGCCTCCCAACTAGCCCACTGGATGTGGGGGCGCTTGCCAATCTGTGCCCCTTCCCGATCTTTGACCTGGGGTTTCCAAATCACCGACCGATGGTCTATCTCCTCCTGGCAGCCTGGGGGGCTCTGGATTAGGGCCTTACCGAGGCCCTGCCACACGCAGAGTAAGCTGCGTAGGAAAGGTGATCTGGGATGATGTGAAGATCCATCTCAGGGACGGCCTCCACTCACCTAGCCTCGGTCTATAGTCCTGAAGGCCCTCCTTCAATAAGACCTTAAAGGTCTGCGCGCCTGGTGTGAGGCCGCGCACAACTAGCTTGCCTAAGAGGGCCATACTCCAATACTCTAGGTCTATGATCCCAAGCCCTCCCTCTGACCGATGCCGTATGATGGTCGCCAACGCCACCTTGACCTTGGAATCCCTGGAACCATCTGACCCTGACCAAAGGAAATTCCAAAATAGGCGGCGAAGTTGCATTATGCATGATAAGGAGAAGCACCAACACGAGGCGATGCACCAGGCCGTCGCTAAGAGGACTTGGTTAACCACCAGGGCTCGGCTGGCTAGTGAGAGGCGAGCCATGCTCCAGTAGGTCAGTTTTCTCCGAATAGAATGAAGGACAGGAAGAAACTGCTGGGCAGGAGTAATGTCCAGTTCCACCTGGAACCCTAGGTACCGGACAGTTTGGCCTCTGCTCACCCATCTAAATCCCAGGTGGACGCCCCACTCCGTGCTAGAGTTTGGGTCTGTGAGGAAAGCAACTGACTTCCGCCAGTTGATTTTCGCTCCCGCTGCAGAATAGAATACGTCAAGAGCTAGCCTCACTCTCTCCAGCATCAACTCATTGTCCTCTATGAGTGCTGTATCATCTGCATACTCTGAGTCTAACAACTCAGTCTCCTCTCACACTGGAAGTCGGAGGCCGCGTAATCCGCTCATGCGTGACCTGAGGAAGTGAGATATCGCCTCTGCAAAGAGTAGAAACAGGTAAAGGGCCAGGGGGCAGCCCTATCGAACCGATCTCTCTAGCGGAAACTCCTCCCCTCACCTTCCACCTATGAGAACCTTGCTGGTGGCCGATCTGTAAAGGGCGGAGACCCCGCGAATCCAAACTTGGGGGAATCCCAACCTCATCATGGTGCCCTCTAGGAAATCCTAGTGCACCCTGTCATAAGCTTTCTCGAAATCCAAGAGTAGTACGGCCAGTCTCTGCCCACTGTGCTGAGCCCACTCTGTCGCCTTAAAGAAGGTAAATACATTGTCTAGGATGCTCCTATCCTGGACAAAGCCTGTCTGTGTATCATGGATGATGTCTGGAAGCAGGAGGCCTTATAGGCCATTGACAATAAGGTGATCGGTCTCCATTGGGAAAGCTCCAACCGGTCTCCTCCTTTGGGGAGAAGACTAATAAGGCCTGCCGAAAGACTCCCTCGCATCTGTCTTGAAGTGAAAATCTCTTGGAAGGCCATCAGTAGGGGGTCCTTCACCAATTCCCAGTAGGTAGTGAAGAAGGCCTTAGAGAGGCCATCCTCCCCTAGGCATTTCTGCCCATCCTGTGTATGGAAAGCCTCATCTAGTTCCTTCTCTATGAAGAGGACTAGGAGGGAGCGCCCCATCTCCTCTGTGACGAGGGACGGGATGTGATCCCAGACCTACTGTCTATATTTCTGTCCTCTAGCTGAAGCTATCTCCTACTAGAAAAGGCGCGTGTAATAGTCGGTGGATATCTCCATCACCTTGTCTGGGCTAGAATGAGTCCTCCCATACTGATCTCGAAGGCTGGGTATCTACTCTCCTACGATGTGAGGTTAGTGCACCTAGAAGAACTCCCTGCACATCGTGTCCCCCTTTTGTGCGTGGAGGGTGGGATCCTTTGGTGCCGCCTATAATAATCTTTGCGTGGCTGCAAGATCCCGCCGGAGTGCTCTCTCATCCTCCCAGCTCTATTGCCTAGCCTGTATGGCTGCCTCTTGGTACATTCTGCTCGACTCGGCTAGGATCTCTGCAACCTCCTTTGCTATTCGGTCCCTCCTGTCCCACTCTCTGGTCCAAATCTTCTCTATCTCTCGTCACTTCCTCCCTCCTATAGATCGAGTCAGGATCAAGTGTCAGGAGAACCGGGCAATGGACAACGTGGTGCGAGCCAATTGCTCAATCTGGTCTCCACGAGAGCCTCCCCACTCTCCCACATAAAACCTGTCCAACCGCTCTAGCAGGACTCCACCTAGCCACCTGTATCCCCAAGAGAAGTCCAACGACCTCTCCCTCCTGTGGAAGGCAGGGTCTCTCCATGCATCGCGTGCTCCTACTACCAGCAGAAAGACCTCCTATGCCTCTTGTTTCTCCCTAGCCATGCCCTAGTAGTTTTTGCCTCTACCCTGCTGGTCCTCCAAAGGCTCCAGGTTGTTGCAGTTTCCTCCAACGATCCAGGAGTCCACCTTTGGGAGTCCATCCGCGATCTCCACCCAAAACCTGCTGCGCGCCCTAACCTCCGTAGGGGCATAGACATTGAGGACTCCAATGCACAAGTCCCCAATATCCAATCTGATACATAGACCGTCCCTGCCACTATCGTCCCGTGCTCTCATACATAGGCAGTGAGACTCGACTCAATAGAGGTCCATAAGCCTCCACTCCTGCCGTGGGCACCTATGGTGTGCTCCGAGTAGGTGTGCATGCTGCCCGGACGTACCTTCCCTACCCGTTGGGCCTGAGTGGGGGTGAGCTTGTGCTCCTATAGAAGTAAGATGTCGATCCGTCCGGCAAGGGCAGGCTGCAACTCCTGCCAAACAATCAACTTCCTGCAACCACGTGCCCCACTGTAGTGGAGACTATTCACATTCCAGGATGCAAGGTGTAAGCTCATGGGGAAACCTATGACCGAACAAGCATCTGTTCGGTGTGGAGGTTGCTGATGAGGAGGAGAAACTATGAGGCATGCAAGTACGCTTTGCTCCCGGTATGGACGGCGAACTCCAATCCCCTATGATGGCCCTTAGTCGGACCATAGGGGTGATAGATGCTCCAAGTGGTACTATCAATGCATCTATCAACCATGTTGAGAGTTGTGACTCTGTACACTGGTAGAAACGGGCCACTTGTGCCAGGGGCCACTCGATCACATCCCTCGGAGCTCTCCACTGTGGAGGGGATCGAAAAATAATGCTCAAGTGTGGGATCTCGGCACTAGCCCACCAGTTAATGTCCATCATGCAACCAGGCCACTGCTGTGCAAATAGTGCTAATCCTTCTTCTCCCATCCACTAGGAGATGTGGTCCGCTACTTGACTCTTCGACTCCTCCGCTATCTGTGTAGTCGTCCACTCCCCTGAGTGAGAGGACTGAAGAAAAAAGGCGTAGTTTGGTCCACCCAGTGGTGCTAGTAGATGGACCTTGCCCCTCCTTGACTTACGAACCACGAAGATCCCCACCTCTAGAGGTAGTGGAAACTCTCCGCGCTCCGCAACTCTCAGGTAGGACCATGGGCCACTGCGGAAGAACCCTTGTGGCAATAACTATGCCTGTCTTGGGAAAGTGTGATTGGCGGCAGGGACGGATGAGCTGGTGGCTGTATGGGAGGGGAAAGACTACTGGTGCGAAGAGGATGTAGGTATGTATGGCTCATCACCTCCTGTGGGAGGAGGGGGGGTGGGTCTGGGGGGGGGTCACCTGAACCGGGTGCGGATCAGGGGGGATGCTCGGTAGGGGAGGTGGTGGGGGGGAAGAGGATCGGGGGATGGTGGGATGGACGGAGGTGCATAGCGGGTGTGGAGGGGGGCTGGTGGCCTTGGAAAGGGGGGACTTTGGGCCAGGGCGGTCGGGGGGGGGGGGGGGGGGGGGGGGCATGGGATGTCGAGGGGGATAGGTGTGGGGGCTGTGGGATCTCAAGTGAGGTAGTTCGTGGCCCAGGTGGTGGATGTGGGGGGGCTGCGCACCTGCCGGGTGGGACGGAGAGGGGGGGGGCTGTGGAGCGCTCTACTAAGGGAGCATCGCTCGCCCACCTGCTCCCTGCTAACGAGGCTGGGTCTGAGGAGGTGGCTACATCCCCCTGCCGTCTCCCTCTCTATCATCTCTGGACTTGTGTGAAGCCATTAGCGTCCACCTGCGGGCCTGTTGGCAAAGTTGCCTTGGCTCCGAAATGCGTGCAAACTGTTGCCTGATGCCCAAAGTCCTGGCAGCGTAGGCACTGCCCTGGTTGCCCAGTCACAATGACCCGCTGCCTAAAGAAGTGTTCACCTACCTCAATCTCTAGGAGCTATGGGATATTCTTGACCTCTTTCACTGCCACCCGTACCTTTGGGACTCCTGCTGCTATCATTGCATCCGTGAAGACGCGAGAAGAACAATGCTGAAGAGCCGTCCAAAGTCTTCCACCAACTGGTGATATTCTATCACCAGGCCGGGGAAAAGAAGGGTGACCGGGTGCCGAAGAAACCCGTTGTGGAGTGCAAATGCCTCCACAGTAAAGCCACTGTATCAAGGGACCATGTATATGACCCCCTTTGTGGACGCATATGGTGAATTGGCAAGTAACTCGTGAGCTGCGTCTGCTGAACTGAGCCGGACCATGAAGATTCCTTGGCCCATTAGGACCGCCTCCACGATTTGCGTTGTGCAGATGCACAGCGTGGAGTGAAGCCAGTCCCAAAGCTAGGCCCTTGTTGGGGAATGTTCTACTACCTAGCCATAAATCGTTGTTTCTTTTAGCTCCAGCTCCTTAGCTCGGATGGCTAAGAGTAGCTCCTTAGAGAGGACGACGTGCAAGGTGTTTGACTGGGAGGCACTCGTCGCTGAGTGCGCCGGCGTCTGACCAGAGGTTTCCATTGCGCGCCCCTTTTGAGAGAACTACCAATCATGTCGCAGTGCTACTTGAGAGAGGGGGGGGGGGGGGTGGAAGTTGTTGTAGATAGAGGGAACAACTGGAGGTTGGGGGAAAAATGGCGAAAGGGGGGGTAGAGAGCTGTTGTTTTTGGCAGTGGGGGGGGTGGTTGTACACTGCGGACGGATCTGAGATTGTGGATGGAGGCAGCACGCCCGCGGGTGGGGGTGGGGGGGGGGGGGGGGGGGCGGGGGTGGCGGGCGTGGATATAGGCCGGCTGAATCTATTTGAGCGTGGGGAGAGACGGGTCTGAATCCATTGGCGAATCCGTTGGAGCGGGGTCGAAACCGTTGGAGTGGGACAGGGCGAATTGGCGGGGGGGGGCGCCCGAGTTGACGAACCGGGCACTGACGATGGCGCGGTCGATCTATGGCGGGCGCAGTCAGACAGAGCGGGGGGCAGCTTGCGACATGACAGGTTGAGCTTGCTTGATCGAAAGGTTGCTTATTAGGATGGCTATTGCCGGGGATCAAGTCTATGCCATGATCTTTGAGCCTTCCAGGCAGTAGGTGCCCAAGCCATAATTGTTTAGTATATCTTGATGATGAATTAGGGAGGCTACAGAATGGCAGCATACTTCCAACGTTTGAGATTCTCACCTATATTTCGGGAGATATATCTGTATTCTTGCCAATCATATTTACGTGTTTGCCCAAATACAGGCGACAGTCTCAAGTTCCTCTCAATGGTAGACAAGGAGAGAGAGTAGGCTGACACTAAGTATATGAGGGGGCCAGAAGCCTTTTTACACATTTAAGTATATGAGGAGGATGCAAGCAGCCCTTTTACACGTTTGGGGCTCTGGCACTTTCTTCCATCGAGAGATTCTTCCAATGGTTTAGCCACCTTACTGATTTTCAGTTAGCCCTGATTTAGACAATCTCCCTTGAGCTAACAGCTTGGAACAGGTTGATGTATATACTTACAATCATTTAATGTACTTGTATTTTATACTCTGTTTTGACCTAAGTGATGATTATAATTGAGGGTCGTTTTGTAGTCATATTTTGTATTCATGTGGTGTTATAGACAAGCTTTCTTTCATCTCAGCGAGGGTACCCATAGGGGCTCCCCATTTCTATCAACAGAAAGAACTGAGGCTGGTCTTCTACCCTGTTTTTAAAGGTTGATAGAATAAAAGTCGATAACTATTTGAAATAAAGTCACGATCGAAATACTTTTTCTTTCTACTGACCCCCTCTTCTCAGCACTGATGTTTTGAACAGAAAAGAATACTAACTCAATTCTACGGATACTTGGCTTCTTTCACTAACTTTTCCAGAGCACAAAGAAGCCTTCTAATCAATACATAAAATCTTGTTAGCACAGAATGATGGCATGTGAGAGTGAGACTAGCTACAGATTCAAATTTTTGGAATTTTCCAACATGAAAATGCTCCTCGCTCAGCACATATTTTACATATAATGCTGCATCTTCATTATCATTGGGCATATATTGCAACTTTATGTGAATGTCGGAAAGGACTAATATATAAATACTACTCAAATATCTAAAATGATAGTCTGCAATACAGTTATTAACAGTGTATAAACTTGGTTAAACTTCATGCTATTCAATAACTAAAAGAAAAATATCATAACTGATCAATTATTTTGATATACAATCTACATTCTTTTACCTAATTAAGACAGGCTTTTGCCCAATGTGACTACCATGCATTGCTATCTTTTGCTATCTTTCAATGAAACATGAGCTTTATGCCAAACATGAATAGAAGGTATGAAATAAAAGATACTGGTGAAAATTAAAAAACTGACCTGGAATTATCGTCAAATTGAATGGCGATCCTTTTATCTGTTTGTCAGTGTAGGTAACATAGTACAATATGTGACCAGCTCTAGTTGTATTGATGGTGATATTCTCAGACTGAGTTTTGTAGTCAAAACTTATCATAATATCTTCATACACCTTTTCATTGTAACTGTTATATGTGAACACACTGAACCTTATAGGGTTGGTTCTATTGCCAGTTGGTGTAATATTGTTTCCATACCTATCCCTAAGGTTGACATTTAACACTGCTTGCTGGCCTGCCACATAGGCGGTCACATTGTTTTTCCATGAACTTGTGCATTGTTCAACCCATACATCACCTGCAACATCAGTGGATAAAAATCTATTTGAATGTTTGAGATCAAACAACAAAAATCAACAAGTTACTTCATTTGTTAATCATCCAAACACTTCAGTCACATGCGTCACTTCTAATTTATGGTCCACTTGTCAGCAATGAGCTACAAAAATAAGAAAAGATTCCAGAGGAAAACAAATAATGTGAATTTCTGCTTATCAACTCAAGTAAAATAGGACAAGACTCAAGATGGAGTGCTCGCTTACGAGGAATGATACCCATGTGCCTGCTTCAATAAAAAAGAAAACAGCATTTACAATGTGGCTTCAACGAATAAGAAAAACAGCACCCATGAATAGGTACCTAAGGAAGGATCATGTATCTAACACCAATTTTCAGATCTAAACGCACATAAATTGAGTTTGGAATGTACACTTAAGCCTCAACTCCATTGTCCCCCAGCAAACTGTTATGTGCCACCAGCCAGCCTCCTGTCTCGCCTCCTTCACACAGTCCACCTCCCCCATTGCCTCAAGCTGCTAGCCTGCCACTGTCTCCTGTCACCATCACCTCCCCCTGCCTCCATCATTCAGTCTCCAACACACAGTCGTCCGACTAAACTACACCTAACCCATGTCGTAGAGTCACACTAGACAAGGCAGGACAAAAGAAGGGGATCATCAAGAGGGCATGACAAGGGTGGGTTGAGCAATATCCATGCATGGGGGAGCCACCTTTCCAATTATGAGGCTAGCTGAAATCATTAGAATAAATCTTGCATGAAAGCAAGCCTCGCACTTGTCCCACATGGCATACCCAAGGCCAAATCAAGGATAAAAGCATTGTGAGTTTGCCGAATGTGCCAAAGACCTGTCCATGGGATGAAATGAAAGAGGCAAGGATGATGAGACAAGAACTAGGCAATGGATGGGAATCTGGATCTTGCCTAATGTGCCAAAGACCAATCCATGGCATGAAATGAAAGGGGCAAGGATGATGAGACAACAACTTGGCAAGGATGCCATGGTGCCCTTTAGGAAGCCCCAATCAACCTTGTCATAGACCTCCTAAAAGTCTAGAAGGAGCACTACCAGCTGTTGGCAGTCATCTTCAGCCCATCCTGTGGCCTCAAAGAAGGTGAGTACGTTGCCCAGGACTGGTCAAAGCCTATCTATGTGACATGAATGATGTTCGGGAGAATGGAGTGGATTCAGCTCCAAATCATCTTTGCCAATGACTAATAGACTACTGATAACCAAGTGATTAGCTGCCATTGGGCCCAGCTCCAAGCAATCTCCCCCTTTGGGGAGGAGATGGACTAGGCCTGCTAGCATGCTACCTAGCATCCATCCTAAACCAAAGATCTCTTGAAATGCTGATAGTAGGGGGTCCTTCACCTCCTCCCAGTAGGCGAAGAAGAAGCCCTAGACAGGCAGTCCTCTCTTGGGCATTTTTGCCCATCCTATGATTGGAGAGCATGGAGAAGCTCATCCTCAATGCAATGGGGAGAGAAGTGATTGCCCCATCTCATCTATCACCAGGGATGGAATGTATTCTCATACTTGCTGCCTACACTAGACCACTCGAGACCATCTTCTACTGAAAAAGCCGTCTATAGATGTCAATGGGGAGTCCCATCACCTCCTTAGAACATGATCAAACCCTCCTATATTGGTCACTTAGGCTGCAATCTGGTCCCCCAAGGTGCAAGGCTAGACATCTATGTCAACAACCCCTAGACATGCAGGATAGGATCTCCTAGAGACTCTTGTAGCAACCCCTCAATGGCTATAAATCCTGTTTTAGGGTCCTCTCCTCCTCCTAGCAATGTCATCCATCTTGGAATGCTACCTCCGAACAAATCCTACTTGAGTCTCCTAGGGCCTCTACTACCTCCTCACAATCCCTCTATCCTAGACCCACTCCTTGGTCCAAACTTATCTGTATATCAAGGGTTGACATAGAAGCATCAAGGGAGAGGAGAATCGAAGCAAGATCTGAAAAGGTGGTCCCTACTAGCTATCCCACCTATCCTCCTTGTGTGAAAACCTATTCCACCATGTAGAACTTGTCATAGAAGCATCAAGGGAGAGGAGAATCGGAGCAAGATCTGAAAAGGTGGTCCCTACTAGCTATCCCACCTATCCTCCTTGTGTGCAAATCTATTCCACCATGTAGAACTTGTCTAACAGATCTAGGTGGAGGGTGAGGGTGGGGCATTGCTGGAGGGTTTTGTATTTTCGTCTCAACATACATATATCTGGAGGTGGAGGTGGGGCTGGGTGGTTTGGGGCACTCCCATGGTTGGGGGCCTACTGCTATGGGGAGCCTTATCAGCAAGGGGTACCAGTGTGACCATGCACCCTTGGCTGATGCTAGTGCGTTGTAGCTGCTGAGGCTACATAGGTTGTTGGTACCCTAGCTGCCTCCTACCTTGATATTGCGAAACTCTTAAGTTTGAGGGGGGTGGAGTCATTGGTGTGTTATGGGATGGGATTTTCTTTTGTAAAAGGGTTTTGGGTTGGGTTGGGTTGGTTTGTGGGGGGTTGGGAACCCATTGGTTAGGGGTCGAGTCAAGGGATGGGGGTGAGGGTGAAGGGTGATGACTCCAATCAAGGGGTGGGGTTTCGGTGGGGATGGAGGGGCCTAACAATGCTCATGTGGTAGGAGGCCTACTACTACAAAGAGCCTTGTTGGTGGGGGGTACTAGTGCAACTACACACCCTCAGCTGAGGTTAGTAGGGCTACAGCTGCTGAGGCTACGTAGGCTATTGGTATCCTAGCTGCATCCTTGCTAGACTCTAATGAAACCATCATCCTCCACCTATGTAGCTGCCTCCTTCGTGGCCTTAGCCCCAAAGCACATGCAATTGATGGCCTAGTGCCCAAAATCATGGTGAGAAAGGCTTTGCCCAAGCTACCTTGTTACTCTTTGCTATCTTGATCTCTATTAACTTAGAAATTTTCCCTGACTATCAACCACCACCCATACCTTTGGTACTCCTAGACACATCAGTGCATCACCAAACAGGGGGAGAATTGTGCCAGAAAGTCACCCAAAATCCTCCACAAACTTGCAGTTTTCAATTGCAAGGCTAGGGAAGGTGAGGGTAATGGGATATCTAGGAAATTTTTTATGAAGTACGAAGTCCATGACAATGATATCATTGTACCACGAAAACAAACAAATGATCCCCTTCAAGGATATGACTAGGGAGTTGTCAATGAGCTCTTGTGCTGAATTCATAGATGTGAGTCAAACCATGAAGATGCCTTGCCCCATTCAACACCATCTTTGCTATCCGTGAGGTGATGATGTGCAAGATGGAACGAAACCAATCTCAAAGATAGTTGGGGGACAGAAAGGGAGAGGGGGGGTGCACGGATTGTGGTGGGTGGTGTGTGGGTGTGTGTCAAGTCAAGGGATGGGGGTGAGAGCAGAGGGTGATGGCTCAAGCCAAGGGATGGGGTTTTAGTAGGGGTGGAGGGGCGTAACAGTGCTCATGTGGTAGAAGGCCTACTGCTATAGGAAACCTTTTTAGCAGGGGGTACTAGTGCAACTGTACATCCTCTGCTCAGGCTATTGGGGCTATAGCTGCTGAGGCTACATGCTATGACACCTACACTTGGAGGACCACGACAACCTAGCATCCACTGGATTTTTCAGGAGATCAAGACCATGAACCCGGGGAGGAGCTTTGAGGTCCGATTCCCAATTGTTATTATTAGAGCTTGGAGATCTATTCTACCAGGGCTTCACTAGCTACCCCCACTACAACCGAAGAAAAGAGAAGGCAACCTCTTCTCTTCAATCACCTTTTGAGACTAGACTCTGGCCACTCTTGGGCAGAGGACATTTTTATAACGGGGGAGATTCTCTTTACAAGTTGTATCAGTGGGAGATTGGTTTGCATTCTAGGAGCTACCACAAGAGGCTCAGAGATGGAGACTACACGAGCTCAGGGGAGCTAGAGTTATGATTGAGGCCATGACAAAGGGAGTTCCACCAAATTGGCAGACATATATAACGACTTGGATCGGTCTCTTCTCTAGAGAGGACATTCTTCTGGCAGTCTTTGCAACTAGCAAAGATAGGACATTTACTTTTATGGTTGAGGAGGATGGACATCTCCAATGAGAGGACCTTGACTAGACAGTATTCATTGGATTGCTCCAGATAGAGGATCAGAGTAGTCACTCACTTCAAGAGGAAGTGGCACATTGACCCAAACCCAGCCACCTGTCTGGTTGATGGATGGAGATATTGGGCTTACCAAAAGAGATCTCTACAGAGATTACAGTGGGATCTATGAGAGTGGGTGTGGAGGATCTATTCCTTGGTAGACCTTGTGATGTGCCCTACTTTGGCTACACTACCAGGCTGGGGAAGAGAATATAGATGAGCAGGATCATAGCATAGCCTGCAGCCTCCCCCCATTTACACAAAGAAGGAATCACAAAGAAGTTCCTAGGTGACTTTTGGAGGAGGCTGCATGATAGCTTCAGGCCTAGGAAGATCTTTCTCTTCCTATGGCTTGTAGCTCATAGGAGCCTAGTAGTTGGCATGTGGCTTGGATATGGCAGGGACCCAGTAGTACACACAAGATGCAACGATCCAGTGGAAACAGGGACATTGCCCGTGGGACTGCCCTAGAGCCCATGAGGTTTGGAGGAGAGCCTTCAGAATGGTATTTCACGGCACATAAAGATCATGGTGGTTACCTAGGAGGTTGTAGCATGGGTCACGGATAGAGGCGCAACATGAGGCTATAAGGATATTCAAGGGAGCTATTCTTTTCTCCATAGTTGTCTCTGTACGTGCTATGGAACAGTCCGTACGGTACGATTTCGTACGTTAAAACTGGCCTCTTTCAGCCACTTGGTCGTTCCGCGTTTCCTGCGCTCCCGCGTCCCGCGTTTCGCGCTTTTCCTGCATTGTTGCACTTTTTGGGGGGGGGGGGAAGCCTTGGATACCTCACCCCACCCCCCTTTTCCAAATTCCAACCATGCAAAACTTAAAAGGTGCTCCTCTTTGGATTCCTTCCAGGCTCCAGCTTGCAGCCCTCTCTTTGGATTCCCTCTCTCTTTAGACTTTGACTATTTGAACTTTGAACTTTGACCCTTCTATCATCTACAAAAGGTGCTTCTCTCCTCCATGCTTCCACACCAATTCAGCAAGCACTTACAAGTTACCATTCTCATCTTCCTCTTTCCCGCACCCTATCGAAGCATTTGCCATCCTCAAATCTCATCTCCCATCCCCTCTATCCTGCACCCTATCAAAGCATTTGCCATTCTCATCTCCCATTCCCTCTCTCTCACTCTTTCTCTTTCAACTTTACCCCACAACTTTACCCCAACCCTCGGGCCTTTGGAGTCTCCCTCCCTTTCAGCTTTCAAGACTCAAGTTTCAAGAGTCGAGAGTCGAGACTCAAGCATCTCTCTCTCTCTTTTTTTTTTTCGTAAAAGGTAATTGTATTAATTACGAAGAAAGTACAAGATTACATGATTACACGAGTACAAGAGGCACGAGGGCCATAGGCCAACGTGTGGGAAATCCCCGGACCAGGGTACTAAAAAGTTACACCAATCATGGCAAGGACCCAGAGGCAATTGCCAAATGCCAGGAATACAAATCCTCCCGAGGGAGCAAGTCAGAGTGCCTGATGAGATCTAGCTGCCAATGCAAGAGCCCTTTAAGCCTTGCAATATGTCGCGGTACATTAGAAGCCGAATCAAAGAGAAAAGCATTTCGGGTGGTCCAAATGTGCCAGCATCCCCAGTATCTGAAAAAATGGAATAAGATCTTCATATGTAACGGTGGTGGTGTGGGATACTTCGGGCGCACAAAAACCCAATCGAAGGGAGTCAGTGAAGACCCCACCACCGCGTGCCAGATTCGTGACAAGAGTGACCAGATATTCTTGGCGAGCGGGCAAGAAAGAAAACGATGTCGGGCCGATTCCGCCGAAGTGGTGCAGAAGAAGCAAGTGCCATTCGAGATTCGACGCTTGGAAAGGGCCGAGGCAAGAGGAAGACCACCAATCATTACCCGCCACAGAAAGACCTTGCATTTGAAAGGTGTCTTGTTCTGCCATCCCTCCATCAGCGTTGCCTGCCACCATGACAGTGATTTCCGCAGGCCCCAAACAGCATTAACTTTCACGCCCAACCATTGGTGATCTTTAATGAGAAGATGATACACCTGATTAGTAGAGGCCTTTTCCAGACTCAACCGGCCTGCAAGGTCCCAGTCCTGCCAAGGGCGATCCATAGCCAGGGCAGGAAAGGGTTGCCTACCCTGAAGTTCCAAGGAAAGCTTCCCCCATAAATCACGGTATCCGCGCGGGATCCTGAAAAGTCTCCTAGCAGTACAAAATGATGCAAGGACATTGCGAGTGGCAAGGGTAGCATCCGCAATCGAAGTCACACCCAAACGGGCCATGCGGTTAAATCTTGGTCTGAGCTGATGTTTATCTTCCCATGAAAGTAATGTGGATACCGCCAACAATTCCAGCTGAAAAGAATTTGTCTGCACGCGGTCCCCTACAGGATGCCAACGGGCCTTTTGGAGCACCACTTTCCAAGAGCCGACCAAATGCACTAACAAAGAGGAAGAGGGACTGGAGAAACGAGCGTCAGCATTAAGGACATGCCACCATGAGGCTCGAAGCCGTGTGTTACCCTGGCGGAGGCCGCTGTCCTCAAGAAAATAACGGGCTATGATGGTCCACGGGTGATGATCCACACACATGGCACGAAACAGAGACCAACGAAGAGCCAGCATATGAGTTTCTGCATCCAAAATAGCTCCACTACCCATGCGCTTAGGGGTACATGCATGTGACCATGAAATCCAGGAAATGCCTGCCTGCAGTGAATCTTTCTTCCATAGCATGAAACGAATGGGATGAGTAAGAGCCTTCAAAGTACTGGACGTCCATGGCAGTAATGGCAGGAAATACGTCAGCATTGGTAGCATAATTGTCTGAGCCACTTTGAGGCGGACATGGAACGGCCAGGCTTGCGACTTCCAATACATAAACTTCACGGCCAGTTTGTGTGAAATCCACTCCAGCAGGGCCTTTGGCCGTACATCCACCCCCAATGGGTATCCAAGATGCCTGACAATCGCGCCACGAGAAACCACCTGGCCCTGCCAGCCTAATGACTCTAAATCAGGCTCCGTGCAACTGAGAATGGCTGACTTGAAGGCATTGATGCGAAGACCAGAAGCTTGACCAAAGAGCGTCCAAACATCTAATGCCTTGCGAATGTTATCCCTGTCCGCCTGCAAAATCATAAAGGAGTCATCAGCCAAGGATTGGCTAATGAAGTGCTGCCCCAAAGGAAGAGATAACCCTGCCAGCTGGGCAGAAGCCGCCATGGAGGATAACATTGAAAGGACTGGGTGAGTCGCCAAGGCAAAGAAGAGAGGACTCAAAGGGCAGCCTTGTCTGAGCGAGCGTGCAAGGAGAAATGGCTCTGTGACCCCACCATTAAGCATAACTCTTGAAGAAGCCTCAGTACTAATGGTGTAGATCAATCGGGATATGCGGATCCCAAAGCCCATAGCAGACATAAGCTCTGCAAGGAAAGACCAGTCCACACAGTCAAACGCCTTTTCCAGGTCCAGTTGAATCAAGACCACTTGCTGATTGGAGTGCCTCGCATAATCAATAGCCATTTGCACATTCAAGATATTGTGCAAAATGTTGCGTCCCTTAATGAAACCATATTGGAGGGGGTGCACAAGAGCTGGAAGGTGCTTGTGAAGCCGATTTGCCAGCACTTTGGAAAAGATTTTATACATCACGCCCATCAACGAAATTGGTCTCCAGTGTTGCAGCTTTGACGGCGAAGGGACCTTGGGGATCAGTTTGATGAGGCCTTCTTTCCATGAAGAAGGCATGACCCCTGTTTCCCAAACCTGCTGGAACATGACCACCAAAGGCTTTACCAACTGCGTGGCTGAGTGCTCAAAAAATTCATTAGTGAGACCATCCCAACCAGGATTTTTATCCTTAGGCAGGTGCAACAACACATCCATAACCTCCTCTTCGCAAATATCCGCCTCCAAAGAGGCTTGCATATCAAGCGGAACCTGCTGGTGGACCAGCTGATAGAAGACCGAGCGGGCATGCGTAACCTGGCTAGACGGCAAGGATGAAGAACCAAAAAGATCCATAAAATAATTTCTGCACATATTGATAATGGTCTGCGGATCAGTGACCATGCGACCTTCCGAGTCCTGAAGTCGAGTCATATTTTCGCGAGCCGGAGAAGCGTGCAAGGCGCGAAAGAACTTATGAGACTGGCAGGCATTATCTTGCAATGTGTCAGTCAAGTTATGCAGCTTGGCCTGCTGATAAGATTTCAAGCTAAAGACTTGAATAAGATGGGCCAAACGCCGCTCCAGTGACAGCAGAAAATCATCATCTGGGGAATCCAAGAGCAAGGAACGGACCAAGGCCAATAAGTCCTCTGCTGCAAGTCGACGGCGGCGACAAAGAGAGGCAGTGTGAATCCCATACTGCCGAGCAACCCGCTGCACATTAGAGAGCAGGCGTGCAAACGAAGCCAAGCCCTCAGAGGCGAAGTCCAATAAGAACCTCTCAATCAGTTGCTGCATATAATCCTGAAAAATTGGATGCTTCAAATAAGAGGAGTTGAAGCGTAAAGGGAGCTTATCCAGGAACTGCATAAAAGGTGCAACAGATTGTGCCCGCATCTCAAGCTGGAGGGGAAAATGATCCGACAACGCATATTGCTGCAAGACCTTCATCTCCAGCATCTCGGGAAGAAAATCATCCCCCTGCATGATATACATTCTGTCCAATCGCGACCAAGTGGTTGCATATTGCGCAGAATGAAAAGTAAAACCTGAAACAGAAGGGTGAAGCCACGACCAAAGATCTTGCTTAAGTATGTGCAAAGCAAAGGAGTTCCACACCCGGCTTTCTGGCGTATCCATTACCGAATGCCCTGAGGTGGACTGCGAAGAGTCAACACACATATTGAAATCTCCCATCAAAAACCCTCTGCGGCCAAGTGCCATGGAGCCCTGCAAAGTCAACCATAGATCCCGTCGGGATGTGGGATCATTGGGAGCATAAAGTCCCAGCAGCCATAAAATCTCACCTTCAAATAGGACTTCGATTACCAGAAAGCGGCCGTGCACATCATTTTTAACAAGAACAGGCTGGTATTTCTCATGAACAATCATCAGCACGCCCGAATAATGCTTAGCATGTGTCCCTGCATAAAACAGACGAAATCCACGACAATCCACAACCTTTCCTGCCTCACCATGACTTTTGTGCTCCACTGCACATAATACATCCCACTGATTTTCATGCAAGACAGACCACATGGTATGCTGCTTATGGCGAGAGCAAATGCCTCGCACGTTCCACGTGGCAATCTTCATATATTTTCAAACAAAGGAAGTCAGGAACGAGGCGCCTGTTGCCTCGATTGCATCTTTTCCGCGAGGGCATCCAGGACACCCTCATCCAGAAAATCAGCCAATACTGCAAATGAATTCGGGCGACCTGCTTTAGAGGTAGAAGGGAAATCCACTACCTTGGGAGCAGGGCGGGGATAACGCCTATCCCAAGGAGTAATCACATTGCCTTTCGCATCAAATGCCAGCTTAGCAGGTGGGCCCTTGGGGCCCTCGGAATAGACTTTCCTTGAAGACGGATTGCGGGGGGCTGACGGGGCCATGGTACGCACAACCTGCTGTGGGGTGACCATGTCTTTCCTGCGCGTGTACGTGCGCACGGAATCCGGGGAAACATGAGGCCCAGGATCTGCCAGGCCTGCGTCCAACTTTTTACCTTTTTTTTGTCGTGCCTCAATCCAATCAGAGCTAGGAGAATCCAAAGCTCGGACCTGTTGTTTACCTTTTTCCATGACAGTAGGGGGCTGAAGGGTCTCCTGTGTCTGGGCATCAAGCACCATGTCATCCTTGGGCTGCACAACCTGCGCCTCCTCAGAAGACAGTTGCCGTTCCGGGCATTCAGCTACAAAATGCCCTAATTTACCACATGAAAAGCAGTGTCCGGCAAAATTGCCCCATTTCAGGCGAAAATGCAAAGGATGCATGCCAGCGCAATTGAGGCGAAGCCACGCAGGCCTTTTCCTGGCCGTATCCCATAACATGCATAGACGGTTTCGGTTCATAGCCCTGAGGCTGGGGAGAACCAGCATTGTGCCCACAACCGCCATCGCGTCTTTCAACAATGGCCAATATACCGCTGGACAATTTTCCACTTCCACCCACACCGGGCATTCGCGTTGAAGCAGACGCTGGAAGTCAGCCATAGGGCGCCATGGTACCACATGGACCAAGCGGCGGTCAAAGAATAGTGGCAACTTGGACAGTAGCTCAGCTCGATGCGATTCGGATTTCAACAGCACCTCATAAAAGCCGCAAGGGCCAAGGAAGATCTCCTCAACATACTCCCCTTGCAATAAGTGGTGCATCCACTGGCGAATATGTGAGAGCACTGGGATCCTGCCGGTGAAAAAAAGTATAACTGCACGGTCATAGAACACCGAGAAGGACCGCAAGACTGATTTTGGGTCCACTGTCGCTTCCAGCACATCATCCGCAGCCGCAGCAGAGAAAGTTTCATTATTATGCTGGACATAATCGCCAAGCAGAGTATTGGCAAAGTCCAGCAAATGCTCCCAGTCTATTTCCTGCGAATCCACAGGTTCGGAGGCAACCTGCGCATAGGAACGGTCCTGAGGACCCATTGGCTCGTCTGAAGTGTGCTTAGAGCGTTTGCCTGCCGGCGGCAGTTCAGAACCCGGAGGCGGCTCCTCCGTGCATGGCACCATATCCTCCGGCTCCTCGGTATCGGAATCAGGGCCAAGGGCTGCCACCGTCCGGTCGAGAAAATCCATATCCAGGCCAGCCATACCGCTGTCTTCTCTCTTTCGCTCGCTCCCTCACTGCAGCAGCAGGATGCACTGTCTACAGTCTCTGCTCTTCAATAATCTGCTGCCTCCTCGGCACAGATCTGTCCTTGTAAAATGTCTATCTGCCTGTCCCTTCCTCTCTCTCTCTCTCTCTCTCTCTCGCTCTCTGTCTCTGTCTCTCTCTCTTGCTCGCTCCGCAAGTCCCGCAGACCGGCACAATCAGGGAACCACCTGGCTGCAACAACAGGACTGCAACGGGGCACCTGTGCAGAACAGGACAGACGCGCGCCGGTGAACCCCTGACGAATAGGGCGTGTGAAGGCAGGCGAGCAACTGAGGGCACAGATCCAGGTGAGTGTGCAACGTCCGAGGGGAGACGTCAAGCAGAACTCCTTGCAGTGGGCCACAGTCGCACAGCAGAGGGCGAGCGGGTTTGGACCTGATGGCCACGGCAGAGGACGGATGCGACGGCAGGAAAAGAGGCAGGGACGATGCAGACCTGTGAAGTGCGGGTGTCGTCGGCGAAACTTGAGCCTCCACAGGTAGGCGGGCGTGTGCAGGCGGACGTTCGGCGGCAGGAAACGACAACTTGCAGGCAGGAAACGACGAACGAGGCGATTTAGGGTTTCTGCTGGCGGCACAGGAGCCGGACGCGAATGACGGCCATCTCCACGCTCGCCATCACCACACACACTCTCTCTCTCTCTCTCCCCACACGCCTTTCTCTCTCTCTGTTTCACCTCTCTCTCTCTCTCTCTCTCTCTCGGGCCTCTTTATTCGTCATCGGCACTATGACTCATGAGAAGCACGAGGCCTTCAATTTGCATGCGATCCATGTGGAGAGGGACACAAAGAAGTCCAACTCCCACCATTGGACATGCAAGTATTGTGGGAAGCGCTATACAAGTGGTGCAACTCGGCTTCTCCAACATCTTTCCAAGATGGGGGGGCAAGTTGCTCCATGCAAGGAGATCCCTCAAAACATTGCGGAGGAGATTCTCACCAAGATGAGAGGGGGATCCACAAGAGGAGGAGGAAGTGGCTTATCGGCACCAACTCCTATGCCTACTAACCAGGAAGCATCCAATGCGGGCGTATCTTCAACCAATGTGGGAGAGGCCTCTACCATTGGTGGTGGGGGCTCCACATCTGCATCCGGCTCCGGTAAAAGACAAAGAGTGGAGGCTCATGCGGTGCCGGAGAGACAATCGTCTCTCTCTCAAGCTCCCAGTCATGTGTGTGGATCGATTGCCTCTCTTAGAGAAAGGCAACAACTTGCGGACATTGAAATTGCACGCACGGTGATTGAGTGTAATCTTGCATTCAATGTCCTAAAGCAAGAGCAATGGAAGAAGATGGTAAAAGCCATTGCCAATATGGGTCCATGTGAAGGATGGACCGGTGTCACACACAACGACATGAGGACGAGAAAGATTCATGAAGAGAAGGAGAGGATTGATAGAGCCCTTGATCCTATTCGGGCCGCATGGATAAAATATGGTTGCTCCATTCTCACCGACGGCTGGAGTGATCGTAAGAAACAAGGCATCATCAACATACTCGTCTCATGTCCACTCGGCACTTATTTTTGCAGGCCGTAGATACCGGCAAGAGGGGGAGAAAAATGACGGGCACATTTATCTACCGCCACATTCGACAAGCTATCATTGAGGTATACATTGCAATTTGCATTTTAAATTTATTTCACTTTCTTTCATTATGATAATATCATGATTCATAATTGAAATTTGATTTATACATAACTTGTGATTTGTAAATTGTGGTTGTAGGTGGGCCTCTCAAATGTAGTGTAAGTTGTTACCGACAATGCATCGAATTGTCAGCGCATGGGCCATTTGCTTGAGGTTGAGTTCCCTACCATTGTGTGGACTCCATTTGCAAGTCATTACTTGGACTTGCTCATGGAGGACATTGGGAAGCTCAAGTAGGTGAAGAGGGTGGTCCGCAAAGCTACATCAATTGTCACATTCTTCACGGTAAAGGTAAAGGTGCTTGCGATGTATCGTGAACATGGCACACTTGAGTTGAAGAAGCCTTCTTCAACTTGCTTTGCTTACATGTGGTTATTGCTGGAGCACCTTTATGAGGTGCGGTCTGCCTTGCGCCAGACAGTGGTGTCCACTCTATGGAATGACTGGGATGAGCATGAGACAGAGGAGGCCAAAGACATGCAGCACTTGTGCCTTAATGAGAAGTTTTGGCAAAAAGTCCGTGCCGTTGTCATTGTCATGACTCCCTTTTATAGGGTGTTACGTATGAGTGATTGCGAGGGGTCCACCATGGGCCTTCTCATTCACTTCTTTAGAGCAGCATTAGCGGAGGCACGTGCTTGTACAGTAATCACAAAGACACTGCGTTTAGAGATAGCAGAGAGGCGATAGGAGTGGATGCATAACCCCATCCATGGTTTTGTCCCATTGGTACATCCAACCTACAAGTCACCAGCGGTCATGGATGATAGAGAGTTCTGTTCAGACCAGCTTGGTTATTTAACTTGTGTGGTCCCTGTTGATGACCACAATGTAGTGCTAGAGGAGCTAGGATGCTATGCAAATCAGAGAGGGCATGTGGCTTTTGCTTCTCCCACTTGTTGGAGGAGAGAGTCACTTGTGAAGCCTTTATTTTGGTAGCAAAACTTTGGATACGCACTGGAGACCCTTCAGCCCTTAGCCATGAGGGTTCTTGCCCAGGATTTCTCTTCCGGTGCATGTGAGAGAAACTCGAGTGCCTATTCTCTCATTCACACAAAGATTCGTAATCGGCTTAGCACACGAAAGTTAGAGCGGCTAGTCTATTGCTGCAGTAACTTACGCATGATGAGGGCTATGGCTAGCATGGGTAGTCCGAAGTAGGTAAAGTTTAAACACTTAACCATAACATTTAAAATTTGTTGTTTTAACTTTTAAACTTTGAACTTTGAAGTTTAAACTTTATACTTTACAATACTTTAGCATTTAGTATTTACAATGAATCATGATCAATCTTACGTGCATCACTGCATTGTGTAGGTGAATGTTGATACATTCAAGTTGACGGGTGACACTCTTCGGAGTGTACATAAGGAGGTGAACAAGGAGGAGGAGATGATTTTTGTAGAGCTCTATAGAGAGCTTATAGCAGCAGATACTCGTGACACTCGCAGTCAGCGTGCTTGTGGGTGAGGAGTTCGAGTAGGTGGTAGCAAGGGCATGGTCATTCGACGCCCTCCATCATCGAGGAGGGGTGGTTTGAGTGGCTTGCAAACATATGTAAGGCGGGGCTCTAGTAGCTCACATCCTGTGCCGCATGATGACATCCCCCCTTGCCTACACAGCTGCCACCTAGGGAGCCATCATTTGATGATGATGGTAACCTCATCAGTGAGGATGAGTATGAGTCTGTCTCATCATCAGATGCTGAGGAGTCATCTTTAGACTCTCTTGATGAGCACTCAAATGGTTCTGATGATGATGATGATGATGATAGTGATGCCTCATCATAGATTCATCATTCATGTGACATAGGTCTCTCTTTTTTTTTGTATCAGATATACTAGACTGTAGTTGCATGATGTATCACATGTTTTGCGTAGCCCATATGACCACGATGGTCACCCTCATATATTCATCTTATTCTGTAATGAAATGGCTATTTCCACTTTAAACATGTATTCTATGATCTATCATTTAATGATTTATGGTTTTCGTTATTTAAAAAATCATCTTGATTTTTTTTCGTACTAATATCGTACCATACCTTATAAAATCATAAGGTACCAATTAGTACCGTATTTTATCGTACTGTACCGTATCATACCTTTCGTACCTGACAACTATGCTTTTCTCATCATTGGACAGCATCTGAGTAGGATTTCCACTCCAGATTACTCAGAGGCACAATGGACCTAGGGACATTGCCATGGATGGGAGCTGATTGCCAATATCATAGCCTAGTATATTTGGACTGCAAGATGCAACCACGGTATCGACCTTATGGATGTATCCACAGCGGAGACTCTATCAAGGATCTGGACAGAGATCATTCACACTCTCCACGGGAGATGGGAGAGTATGTAGGGTAACTCTAAGAGGATGAGGAAGAGAAGATAGGATTTTCTATTGACATGGGATTCAGGCACTTCCACATTGTCCCTCATATGGTTTGGCAGTACAGCCCACTGGATTGGTTGTTCACACAACCATTGTATTTGTGATGTACTTAGTTACTCTTCACAAAATTCCTTGTACTTTGTATTTTACCTCAGGTTATTTGCCGAGGTGTTATTAATAGAAATTTATTTTCTTGGGAAAAAAAAAAGATTGTCCTAGAGGGAGTGTGACCTGCGACCTGCCCAAACATTGCAGTCTCTTACAGTTCCTTCTCAATGGTACAGACTGATTGAAGTCTCTTACAGTTCCTTCTCAATGGTACAGACTGATTGAAGTTGTTCCTTGGTGAGCACAACGCACAAGGTGTGTGACTACAAAACACTTGTGGAGTGCTTCGTTATCAGGCTAGAGGTTTCCATTGCATGTGTTCGTTTGAGGACCTCCCATGCAGACTGATTGAAGTTGCTCGCTGGTGAGCACAATACACAAGGTGTGTGACTACAAAACACTTGTGGAGTGCTTCATTATCAGGCTAGAGGTTTCCATTGCATGTGTTCGTTTGAGGACCTCCCATGCTGGCTGTTAGCTGGCTGAAAGAATGCTGGTGTGTTTGAGGGAGTACGCCTCCCTCCCTCACCCCGCAGCATCAAGCCGTGCTTGGATGTGTGTTTATAGCATGAGTCCTCACCTATGAACCTTGTCCCTCTATGCCTCCAGCTTGTCATGTACATAGTCCCTTGCTATCAATATGAGCTATTGCCCTCAAGATGGGCTGTTCTATGAACACTTGTACCTCAGTGTGTTGAGTTGTGTGTGCCAAGTGTTGTCTCGTGCTGTTGACTGAGATGAGTAGGCTTGGAGGGCTGTGAGCAAGCCTGGTACTGAGCAGGTCTGGTGGAGGGTGGGGCTGGTGCTAGACAGGACTGAGGGAAATCAAGGCTCGGCCAGGCAGCAAACAGGTGGCTGAGGTCGCCAGGGACAGGACTGGTGGCGATCAGGCTAGGACGGGTCTGCAGACAGGTGCAGATGGTGGCGGCAATCCATGATGCATTGGGGTTTCTTTTGGGGCGGGGGGCATTAGTCATGCAATCTCTTCTAGGCATAAGCTTGGAATTCCTCCAAGCTGATTCCTCCAATCCATGATGCATTGGGGTTTCTTTTGGGGTGGGGGGCATTAGTCATGCAATCTTTTCCAGGCATAAGCTTGAAATTCCTCCAATTATCTTATATGAGTGAGATAAGGTATTTTCCTGAAGGCTCATGTAGGATAACTGACTCTAGAGAGCAGATGAGGATGAAGATTATTCTCAAACATTGTACATTCTGCACAACTTGCATGGAGATTAGTTCAGTCAACAGCCCATAAGGTGTGTCCTATATTTCCACAGTTTCACTAGATGTTACTCAAGAGCACTTAAAGCTTGACAATGGGATATTAGACGCAGTCTTAGAGGTACCCTGGAGGAAGAGCATAAGATACTCTTTCATTTTCTCCATTGGTCAGTTTTCTGCAATGTATGGTTGACAAGGAGCATTCATCTTCAATTTGGCATTGGGCACTCCTCACAGCTGGCAAGGCTTAAAGGATTGACCCTTTTGTAATTTTCCTGTTTAGGACTGCATCTTTGTGAAAAAATGAATCCAAGTTAGAAAACAACAAAAACCACAGAAAAGGAAGATGACAACTGCATATGAAATCCAAAGGCCTGAGTATTCAGAGTACAGCAACTTGGATGTGAACAGTTATATCAGAAATTTGCAATTAAATGAACAGTAAAACCTAGGAAAAACTACCTGAAACAATGCTATATTTGAAAGGTGATCCTTTGATGCTTTGATTGTTATAATTCACATGTAACACGTAAGTCCCAGTAAAATTATTAGTCACAACAACATTCTCATAACCATACAAAGGATCTAGAGACATGTTGACATGAACTGAAATGATCCGGCCTATAGTATCCACTGAGGAAACATTAAACTGCATGAAGTCTGTTCTTCCTGTAGAAAGGGTTATGTTGTTTTTGTAGGCATCCATCAGAAGCACTTTCAAAGTTCCCAGATTTCCCGCCTTAAAGGTACTCACATTCTTTGACCAGAAGGCTATACAGTTAATAACCGAGATTGATCCTGACCATCATGATCTATGTCAATTCCTATGCTCCAACAATGAACAACTCATAAAGCATAAATTGAATAGCTCCAATGAAAGTGGGAGAAAGAGCAGATTTTCAAGAAAGAATGCAACAACTCTACAGAAACTAACAGATACTACATTTCAATGCAACCTTCTGTATATTTTAAGTTGTTCAATTGAACTATGATAGAAATCCACTTCTAAAAAGGCCATAATGAGAAATGTTTATTCACTCAAAAATGGTGTACAATGTTCAAAACATCCATTAAGAAGGCACATGAAATCTAAACTTGACTATGTAATAAAGATTCTTTAAAAATTTCACATTATAACACAGATTTTGCAAATAGAGATCAAGGTATTTAGACAATAGTGATGTAAAGATGATACTGTTTCATTGCTAGTAGGTTTCTAAATAGTCAATGGTTGGTAGAGGCCCTCCAGTCTCTTTGGGTCTAGTGATGCCTGGATTATCATTATCTCTGAAAAGGCACTTTTGAATGCAACTATACTTTGCTATTTGGTAGCAACTTCAGTCCAAAACAGCATAGACAAGCTATCAAGATTTGATTGTAAAAGTCCTATTGGCTTAGATTGCAATGAGGATATAAACTGGATGGCTGCAACCAAAGTTTGCATGTTTTCTGGGAAAAGGTTACTTAGTTAAGAAACTACTACAAATTCCAGCTATGCCACCTTCAAGTTTACTTCTCTAAAACCAAAAAGGAAGTGATTCGGTGCAAAAGATCTTGCCTGCAGATGAATCTTTCAATATATTCCTATCACATCAGCTTAGACACTACTGCCCCAGAAAAGACACGGTTCAGAAAGATTTCCCCTCTCTTGCATATGCCTTCTATGTTGTGCCCTGAAATAGCACAAGGCTATTTCTAAGATCAGTGTACATGAGGTCGTTGATCTGGAAAGATTCGATATTGGATATGTGTGACAGAGTTTAAGGTGGTCGAGATACTAACAGTGGCCAGAGTGTGACAAGTGCATCATCTTGTAATAAAGACTGAAAGATCCTTAGTTCCATGAGGATCAGAGAGAGAAGTGTAATTTGATTGACCAGTTCACGGGAGGAATATGTGTGCCTTTTCTAAAGAATATTTGGGGAATGTGAATATCCCCACTTTTCAGTACAGAGGATGGTTAGGGCTGATGCCAATGATATGCTGAAGACATTTGATAGTGACATTATACTAGTCAATCTGATCAGCCATTTTGGGCCAACATTCAATTTTCCATTCCATGCACAGCAGCAAATCCACAGCTCATGGATTTGCTTTTTTTGAAGCAATGTTGCCCAGTTGGCATATGGATTGGATGCATCTTCTCCTCCATAGCCTGCTCACTAAGTTCTAACTGGCTACTGCCACTACCCGTTCACCAAGCATTAAGCTTTTATGAGATGTATCAAGAATGCAACCCTTTTGAAACTACAATTACTTCAGTACTATAAAAGAATGGAAACCTGCTTTGATAGTCAGATCGAAAGGTGTTCCTTGAAATATAGCACCATAAGGATAATTCTGCCATTGTTTAATGCCAACACGTGCTTGCCAAGTTCCACAAATGATTGGTACAAATGAGCACCAAATAGTTCCTTCATCAATATTGTAAGCTGATGAGATGTTCTGAACTTGGCTTGCAAAGCTCAAAGTCAAATTGTTGAGAAACATCTGTGATTCAACAGAAGACAAAGGTCCAGTCTGCGTGCTCTTTATGTAGCCGTTGGCATCTTTTACTGCAAGCTTGAACTTTGCAGTCACTCCTGCTGTGAGTGCCCAATTATTTCCAATAACCCATGTTATAGGGCCACAATAAAATGGAGAAACACTGCCTGCAATAAAGTACAGCAAATCAAGTCCACTGCATCTACAAAACCCATTAGAAAACAAAACCTAAGTTCTAATAACATACATCTAGGACAGTAGGGGGTAAATAAGTCCTGCAAGAAGAATCTTCAGGCTCTGATCATTGCCACCAGATCCCTTTTATTGAAAATATTGTTGTCTCTAATCTTTTTTTCTTTTCAGAGAAAAAAAAGATCCTATTAATAAATCCCCTTGGGACAAAGTATCCCAAGGCAAACTTCCAAAATTAATAAATGTACAACAACAGGAAGTCTATTGTAAGGCCTGAGTAAATAACCAGTTAGGATTTCTAGAGTGCCAAACCATGTGTGGCTGACAATAAAAGAAAGTGCCAGAATCCAAGATCCCAAGAAAAGCATCTCTCTTCCTCGTCACAGTCTGCAAACTGCCATATATTCTCTCCCATCTCCGATGGAGAGTGTGGATGAACAAGTGCTCCAACTTCTAGCAAGAATTTCGATTAGTTCTTAGTGTCTGAGGTACACATCTTGAGAATTTTGTATATCTAAATTCGGACTATCACCTGGCACTTGTTGTGGTGGTCTTTACTGTAAACATTTTTCCAGTGGTAGAACAGTGCTTGCATCTTGATGGCAAAAAATCTCTTTCAATTGAGCAGTTGAACTTTGGACAGTTTGGAGGAGGGAGAAGATGCAGTAGCACTGAGATCCACTTTCATAGATTAGGGGGATCTCTATCTTACCCTGCCCTTCCACTGTTTGCAAGTGGAGCTATACTAGAGGTTTTTCCCTAAATCCTCACAGCATAATCTGAAAAAGTGGTCCCAAGAACAATTCCAACTAGGCCCCCTCTGTCACACAGGCCCACTCATCCACATGTCAATCCAGGAGAATATTTTTGCCCCAGCCACAATGTCTCAAATAGAAAAAGTGAAGCTGATTTTTAAAAAATGTGCCATTAACCAAGGGTTCCGTCCCCTAATCCAGAAGACAAATCCTCCTAATCTGACTGCCTTGCTCCTCCAATAATGTCAATGCATCTGGATTATGTGCTAGAGCTGGTGGGCTTGAAGAAGGTAGAGAGATGTTAATAGAAGTTTGTGGATACATAGGTAGTGTTATATCAAATTCAAGCTACGTGATACACCTAACCGATTATATGATTACACACACACACACACACACACACATTTTTTTTGGTAATATCCAGTGCAGTATATTTATGTGCTCACAAATTTACAAGCTGGGGACCCCCGGAAAAGGGGGGCTATCCCAAACTATCAGAAACATAAAAAGAAAAGCTCTATGCAGGAAGCGTCCATGTCACCCTCATAGCTGGCATCATATAGGGATTGCTGCAGTGAGGCTCGGAAGGATTCATATTGCTGGTGGTTTTGGCGACCCAAGTATGCCAAATTATGATCACTCTAGATTGTCCAAAGAGCCCAATATCTCACCCAAAAAAGAAAGAGTGAGTATTGAGACAAAGAACGTATAAATCTGCCAAAGAGCCAGAAATGTTTCCCAAAGCTATGACTCGGGAAACGAAGCCGAAGCAAATCTGAAATTCTCCCGAGGAGGATCCTGGAACAAGGACAATGCCAAAATAAATGAGGGACAATCTCTGAGGGAGCCAAACATCTCAAACATGTGGATGATGCAATGTGACGTTTAGCAAGTGTGACCCCCACTGACAATGTGCCTGTCAAACATCTCCAAAGAAAAATCCTTTGTTTCAATGGCATTTTACACTTCCAGAGCATCCTAAGATTCTTCCACCACCATGCAAGAGACTTCGTTAAGTGCCACAGAGAATTAGCATGCTGCTGAATCCATGGGGCAGGCTGAAGAAGCTTGTATACTTTGATGGAAGTTAAGACAGAAAGAGAGATAGGACGAATGCATGTAGTAGATGGGTGTAATTGCCAATCCATAAGCCTGTCTGTATCAAGCATAGGTGGAATTGGTAGAAAGGGATGCAGTAAATCAGCAATTTTCTTCCATATAAACCTATGATGCATTCCCAATGCATAAGAGGTCATGGCCTTGAGGAAAGGATAAAGTATATCCCCAATCATCCACCACATCCTGTATGTACCTAATTCCCAGTTTCATAAGATTGTATGCCCGAACAGGTTCCTGTAAAGCAAGAGGAATGTCAAAAATAGCACTCCAATGAATGCTTTCTTTTTGCATGGAGCTTGTCCCCAAACAACTATTAGGAGCCCATTTGACCTTAGAGAGAACCTGTTTCCAATCAAGTATCAAAGTAGTAGAGAAAGGACAGCCAGGTATTCTGCCCACAAATATGCCAATGACAACCTCCTAGAAATCCGTAATCCAATGACCATATGCAGAAGTGCTCATGCTGGCACACATGGATGCTAGCATACAAGTCCACGGCTGTTGCTGACGGAAGAAAGTATGCAACATGGTAGCCTTCCTTGCAAGGACATGATATCTTATATTGAGGATATTTAGTCCACACACACACACACACACACACAAATATAAACATCTGCAAAAGGCCAATGTGGCCAATGCGACAAAATCGAAGTACATCTGTGTCCAATGTCATCTCATCATGAAAGTGAAAGAAAGATGCATCCTAGTATAGTCTAATATTTAAAATCTAAAGATCTCAATGTCTAAAAACTGTATGTACAGAATATCTAGCCATAGTAGCTCCTCTTTCTAACTTGAGGTCAGAACATGATCCCATCTATGATGTGGTCCAAGACCGCTCTACTAATGTGCCAAGGGGTGAGTCTACTGTGTCTTGCAATGATGGCTCTAATTTGACTATGGTGTGGACCCCTCAGTTGGCAACCAGGTGATCAAGGTCATCATGCTCCACAAAGTGCAACTGCCCTTCTTGTGTGACTTTGTGGCATGGTTTAGGTCTAATCTAGCTAGATGAATCTATATCTGCTGAACTATAGTGCTTGTGGGGTCTGATCTGTGGAAGAAATCCATCATTGCTCTCTATCTAGGTCTCTCTGGGCAAACTGGTCTCTTGTCTGGTAGTAGTGCTATGCAGCACCTCTAAAGCTCCAGGAGGAAAAGCTCAAAGAGAGAGAGGGGACAAGGAGGAAGAGGATAGAAAGAGAGAGGTTAGAGAGAGCAAGAGAGTTACAATTCAGAATAGTTTTTTTTTCCTCCAGATTCATCCACCAAGGGTAAGGGTGTGCTGTCAAGAGTTTGCACTGCCACTACTCCACTAGAGAGTATATCTATGACTTTGTATGAACCTTCCTAGCTTGGAACTAACTCGGGCTTCTTATCGAGGTTGCTAGCATTGTAGACAAGGACCAAGTCTCCAATGTGAAAGCCCAACTTTCAAAGGTGCCAATCATAACAGGCCTTCTATTTTAGGTAGATCGCCTTGAGGGCTTGCTCAGTGTGGATACAAGTTTCCTTAAGAAGGTGCAAGTGCATCAAGGGCTTGGAAAGGAGAGCCACAATGTTAGGGTGCTGATGAAGACAAGGTGTGAGTATGGCAAATTCAAACAGCATGACCAATTCCCTGCAAACTATGAGCTGAAAAGGTGTGTGGTCCATTGTTGTAAGGGTGTTAGCACATACGAGATGTGGGGATTTCCTCAGAGCAATATGCTCGCTTGGTAACCAATTGGAATGTAGTACAAGTCTCTTTCCTATTTTATCTCTCTCCTCCAACTTTCATGTGTGCCATCTTCCTTCATTTCACGTGTTTCTCTCTCTACTCCTAGTGTTTCTCTCACTTCTTCCCTCTTTCTCTCTCTACTTCTAGTCTTCTCTTTCCTATCCTTCTCTCTCCCAATTCACTTCAGAAGTAGTATCAAAGCTATGTCTTTGATCCATTTTTAATTCCTTTTCAAGTCTATTTTCTTCAATTTCCAATTTCCTCTTAACTCTAGACTTCTTGCCCTTTGAAATTCTGTCTCTCTCCTCTTCTCTCCAGACTTCCTTGTGCAGTATTCTCTCTCCACTTCCCTCCAAACATCTTGTCTCCACACCTCTCTATCGTCTCTATAGCACTCTCTCTCCTCTCCTCTCTAGACTTCCCCTCCTCTCCACTTCTCTCTAGCTTTCTCTAGGCTTCCTATCCAATGACATCCCTATCTCTTCTCCCCTAGATTTCTTTGTCTCTAAACTTCTCACCTCTTCCTCCAAACTTCTTGTCACTAGAATTCTTACCTCTTGCCACTTGACTTCCTTCCTCTCCCCAATCCTCTCTCCCCTCTTTTCTGCAAACTTTCCCTTACGGTCCTCTTCACCTCTTCACAATAGCATTTCTCAAGTCCATCCTTGTTGAGAACCCCATTCAGTTGTGTTACCACCCCCCTTGAGGCAACATTAAGGTATTCAAAGACATTTGGGATGATTGCAAGAGAAGAGTAGTCTTGAGACAAGGACCAAAGATAGACAAGAAGTCTAGAGGGAAGAGGAAAGAAAAAGAGTACTTTGGAGAGAAAAGGGAAGAGAGAGAAGAGACAAAGAAGCTTAGATACAAGGATCAAAGACAAACAGGAATTTAGGAGGGAAGAGGAGAGAGAAAGAGAAGTCTAGAGACAAAGAAGGTTGGAGTGAGGTGGTGAGGTGGAGTGGAGACAAAGAAGAATGGAGTGAGGTGGTGAGGTGGACGGGAGTGGAGAGTGGGTGTTGTAGTCCATACACAGTGCATACACAGTGCAATGGAGTGGAGAGAAGGGGAGAGGACAAAGAAAAATAACACACTTTTATTACCTCAAAATTATCAATTCATGTTACAATGGTTTCCCTCCTCTTTTTATAGTTGAAGAGGGGAGTCAAAAGATCTACATGCAATATCTGGAGACACCTTGGCCAATGGAAGATATTCTCAAGGCATGCAAGCCCAAAGATCTCTGGCTAGACAAGTCCAAGTTGAGTCCACCTCGCCTCAATTTGCCAAAAAGGTCTTGAGGAAAACTATTTGGGAAGGGTAGCCCTTTGAGATAGGTCCAAGTCAGGTCCACTTAAGTCCAAACTACAAGTCTCCACATGGTCCAAGAAGTCTCCCAAAAGAAAAAGGGTCTCTAGATAAAATGTTAAGTCAATCAAGTAATAGTAATGAAAAGTAAACCAGTAAACTACCTTGTACATGATAAAAAGATTGTTCATATGCTATATACAAAAAGTGCAATACAACTTGAACACTTGTTGTATACAAGTGTGAAACACAACTCAAATCTTGTTCTTATGCTATACAAAATAGCTCATACATGGTTTCATATGCGGTTTACAAAGGAAAAAAGAATAAACCCAAGACAGACTAGGAATGATAGCATCTTATATAGTCCTCAAACCCAATCTTGCCATCTTATTAAACTTAATCGCATTCAATGTGCCTATCATGCTAGTCAAACAACCTAGATGTGGCCAAAACCTCTATTTGGAAGGATTTAGCCTCCTTTCTAGGGTTAGGAGGACACTAAGCAGTGAAGCAAATGATCTCCTACCATGAGAGTCAATCAAGTGCAAAAGAAGAAAAGGCTGTGAAGTTTTGACTACTTAAGTCAAATTCAAAACATTCCATCATGAGGCCTAGATTTGAGTGCAACAATGTGAAATACCGATTTCCTCAATAAGAGCCATAGCAATGTCTGTCCAAGGATGATAACGTACACATAAAGGCTGCAACAGAACCAACTGCAAGGTTGTCATATGGATCTTGACATCCAACAGGACAGCACCACCCGAACGTTTTGGTGTAGTAACATGTTTCCAAGAGACCCATACCTAACCCAAATAATTTCCTTTCTTTTTCCACAACATAAAACAGATGGGCTGCACCAATTCTTGAAACGACTTTTTTGTGTCCAAGGAAGCAAAGGAAAGAAATAGGAGATCATACTTATCATACCATTTGTGCAACTTTCAGTCGCACATATAGAGAGGCCAACTAGCATGAAGACATCCAACCAAGCAAAGCATGGGGAGCCACATCCATGCCGATGGGATAACCAAAGTGTCTAATGATCTCACCTTGAGAAACAATCCCTCTCAACCAACCCAAAGCTTGCAGATCTCTCTCTATACAACTGATCAAATTTGATTTTTGACCAAACACTCTCCAAATGGCCATTGCTCGAGCATTGCTCTATCCAAGTTAGACTTCCCAACTTTAAGAAACATAAATGAATCATCTGAAGGGACCATCCAAAAGTTTAGCTCCACTTGGAAGAGCCAAACCAGTGATTTCACCATCAATGGCCAACTTATCTAGTAGGAAGAGCATCGGATGAGTCACCAATGCAAACAACAAAGGACTAAGAGGGCATCCTTGGCAAAAAGAAAAAGTGAGAGAAATCTCTTCAGTTACCCCCCCATTCAAGGACCACAACCCATGCTAGGCATTATCTATCAAAGAAAGGACCAGTTGACATTATCAAAAGCTTTTTGAAATATCCTGGTAAATCATAACTACCTACTGATGACCAAAGGCTTTGGCATAATCTGTCTCCAATTAAACATTCAGAATTATGTGCATAATACTCTGTCCCTTAATGAAACCATATTGTTGTGGGTGAATAAATTGCTGAAAAACTTTCTAAAACTTGCTAGCAATGATCTTATTGAAGATTTTATACAACGATTCCATAACAAAAATGGGTCTCCACTGCTTTGTGAATATCCACGTAAATCATAACTGCCTGCTGCTAATGATTACAGGCTTTGGCATAATCTATCCCCAATTGGACATCCAAAATATTGCAAATTATATTCCGTCCCTTAATGAAACCATATTATCATGGGTGAATCAATTGCAGAAAAGTTTCCTAAAGCCTATTAGCAATGAACTTGTTGAAGATTTAATACAATGATCTCATAACAAAAATGGGTCTCCATTACTTCAAATTTCAAGGGGAAGGGACCTTTGGTAACAAATGAAGCACTGAATCTTCAAACTGCTAACAAAGGCGAGCCATTGGTTCCTTAAGTTGATCAACATGAGCTGAAAACAGTTCATTAGGCCAACCATCCCATCCAAGGCTTTTCCTGTATGGAAGATGGGACAAGTCCTCCTCCACCTTCACCTAAGTGATATCTGTCTCCATAGAATCTGCCCATTTGAGGTTTACCTAGTCTTGCATTTTGACTTTAATATAGCGATGTGCAGCATGAACTAAATCAATGAGAGCGTCTACCCAAGATTCAACCTACATATGAGACACAACACAAACTATATCCAAAAACATAAAGGAAATGGACATTAGACTCACCTCCCAACCATAGAGCTAAACATGCTTAGCCTTGAGCCTAGGAGCTACCAATATACCATGTCATGACTACGTCCCAAGAGCTAGCATCTCATACCACTAGCCCACACCAACTTGGCATACAAACATGTTGCCCTACAAGCCAAGAAGAGTGGTGATCACACAATGAATGTGCACTAGGTCCCTAGTCTATTTGCACACTGTAACTTCATGATCAATGTGACCAATGCACTAGCACCTTGATTACTAATAGGACAACTCCTTTATTAGTCTATCAAAGGAGAAAGTGTGGTCCCTTCATTCGTGTACTTACTATATACAATATTTCCCATCTGCAAGTACTACTTAATAACATTGAAATGATTGATAATATAAGTTTCTACCCTTTTGATGAGATATGAGCATGGGTTAGAGCTATATTCCAACTCTCCTTTTCCTCTTGGCTATCATTGAGAGAATCTAGTTTGTGTCATGCTTAACTTGAATGAATCCAAGTTTTTGAATTGATTATTGAGCTAGAATAATATATTTTAAGTAAACTTGGTCATTTCTAGTAGACTCAGTACTCACATGTAGATTGGGAAATCCCAATCGAAGAGATTATGGAGGAAGAGTGAAAGAACCATTTATCATGGATAAGAAGCGAGATCACTATTGCATTACTTGGTGCCTCTTTATATAGGCAATTGGTTACATCTAATACAATGCATATGGCCTCTTTTTGGTGCCAACTAATCCATCCTTACCTATCCACATGTCTATCCAATCTCTTAAAGCTAGTTCCCATACTCAAGCATCAAATACATTGACACCAATTCACTAGGTTTGGAGTTGAGATGAGCCTTAAAACCATGATATTCTTCTTTATGACTTTTGTGCTTAATTTCAAGGACACCCCAACCATTTGCATGCAGCACTCTCCACATGTCATGCTAATTGCTTCAAGCAAAGTTATTGGAAATGCCCCAAAACTTCACATGTATGTCGTTTCTCCATTTTTGTTTCCATTTCCATCCCATTTTCATTTCTGCCTCTCATCCATATACCTATAGTTACTAGAAACTCCCCAAAACTTCAAAAGTTTCCTGTTTCCGTTTCCATTCCCGTTTCTATTTCTCTTTCCATTTCCTTATTTCCCATGACTATGTCTTCAAGAGCAAATGCCCAAACATTCCAAGTAGCAATTTCATAAGGGATAGCATAAAAATTTTAGATACAAGATTATTGTCTTGCCTTTGCCTTTGTTTCACATGGAACTAGTACCTCATCATCCAAAAAATTAGCAGAAGCAGGGAGCAAGAGGAAGAAAGGAAGGGAACAAGAGGAGGAGAAGAAGACATAAGACTGGAGGGAGGACTGAGGCACGAGATGCTGGGAGAAGCAGCAACACAGTATTGAGACTACATAATAAGGTAAAGTTTTATTTGCCGACTTGAGATACTACTAGCAGCCCACATTCCTAGAAATGCTTCCACCCAACAATATATATCATCAACAAGGATGGTTTTCTATGCTACCATCTCACCACCTTTCAGAATATCCATCATTGCAGGTTACGCAAGTTACCGTGATGTGCATTGAATTTAATGCCTCCATGTCTCATTCTATGCACAGCAACTTCCATCACTAAGGTGCACCCAAAAAAAAAGGATCTTCACAAGAATGAAGGTATTGTGCATAGACATCATGCCAGATATGTCACAATCTTCCACTTAGGATGTTTTTTGCCAAACACCTGATGCATTTGTGGCCGTGGAGGCAATTGTGAGCTGTCACGAGATGCATCTACTACTAAAGCTCAAGATGAGTTGCTAAGGCTATACAAGCTTGCTTGACAACTTGATGTCAATGATGAAACATAGCAGTGACCACTCTCCCAAGTTTTGTTCTGCGCTTCCAGATCATACTTTACATTATTCCAACATCATGTTTCAGACAAACCCTTGGTAGCATGAACACTTGTTAATTTACAGATCTTAATGAACTACATTCCAACATTTGCTAAGTGTAGGTACCTAAAATAATGAATTTATTGACTATGTAATTTGAACTTTCCATATTTTTCTTTGTAGAACCAAGTCCTCTTAGACTATGGTTTGAGAACATGGGTTTTGAGTACTGCTTATAATGAACTCATGTTGCTTTTCACCTGAAACAAAGACAAGGGTTGCTGTGGCCTGTAATGTGTCATTTGTCTTTGGAAGATGAAGCTCCATGACATAAAGTTTGCTGATATTTGGTTGTACACTGCCAGGAATGCATTTGGCAGTATAAACATTGTTGGCGAAATGTTGCACCTTCCAGGTACATACAAGCTGGGGGCCTGGTGGGGACAGGTATACATTGAAGAAGCCCCCAATATCTTCAGTATAGGCATAGCAAGTACATCGACTGCCTGATATACATTGGTACCAAAGTGCAACTTTGAAGGTGAATGGCTGCCCCTCTACAAGTTGCAACTTTTGATTACTTATACTGAGCCAACTGCAGTTCAAAGCTTTAGAAACCACACAAAAGCATATCAGAATTGCAACAATGCCCACATCTAAAGATTCTTCAGCAGTACAGAACTACTATTAATATTCTTATTCCATTGTGTTATCCAAAACTACAGAAAAAAGCTGTAAAAGTGTTTGAAATGTAAAAGCAGCAGACAGTAAGCATTTTTCAACTCATATTGTTAATCAGCATTGAAGGTTGTTCTCAAGGCAATGATGAATAGCTATTAGATATCACTGGTACTCAAAGACTTTAAAAATACTTTCATGCGATTTGCATGGATCAATAGAAACAAATTGGTGGGTCAATTTCAGACTATGCATGCCTAAGAATCCAAACCTGGCTCCGCTGCTTTTGCATGTTGTATGATGACCAATAAGCATGACCCTACAACATATCCACACCAAACACCAATGAGCTACAATTGATAAACAGTGTTTGCAAAATATTTTTTTCCACAGAGTAATTCCTAGACTTGAAAGTCACCTGCAAGCAATAAAAGTCGAACAATGTAATGGCCACATAAAGAGCCTACAAAATGTTTAAATAAGCATATCAGAAAGGCATCCCTTATCTCTTTCAATGTGAAAGGGCTTCTTAAAGCATCCATGACAATTTCTTTTGCTTCTTCACAATAATAAGCAGCATGCAAATAAATTTCACATAGAAAGAACAAGAACAACAATGAAATGGTTCCTTTAACTTGTCAAACAAAACCAAACATATTATCCCAACCTATCAATTGCACAACTTGGTCAGGTATAATTTTACTTTGTAGTTAAACTAGTACAGTAAACACATTTATATTGTATTCAAGTTTTAGTTTTTCCAAACCAACCCATCACATTGGTTACATATCAAGCTTGATAGCATGAGTGCATGCAACAAAAGAGGAAAAAAAAACATGGAGAGAAAAGGAGAAGAGAAAATAAAGAGAAAACACAGCAGAAACAGAAGAGAAATCTGCACTGAATCTGAAATGAATGCTGAATACAATGGCAGACTGATCAGTCCCTGCACGCAGCCCAAAGCATTGGTGAGAGCACCAGATCAGGCTGGAAAATGATGATAGAACCGGAGACGGTGAGGGAGATGGTGATGGTGATGGAGATGGTGATGGAGACGGAGTGTGTAGCCAAAAGCCCTCACAAACGCCGAAGAAGAATGGCTAAGTCGGAGAGTGCACCTGCAACATGAAGAAACAAATGATCTGCCCCAGAGTGGCCACTCGCTATATATAGCCAAAAAGCCAAAATTGGCCAAGCAACAACTTGGGGTCTCAAAAATAGATTCGGCCAGATAGAAAATGGCCAACCAGCTCCAAATAATGCACAAAATGCTGCTGCACTGAGAAGAAAGTGAAGAAAACTGTGGAGTAGTTGCTAAGAGAGATGGTAGGTGGCTGATGGTTAAAATGTGCATGGTAGAGTGAGAAGCCTGCACAAAAGGATGAAGATTGAATGGGGGCAGTTCACAAAAACACTTTCGAACCGTGCACCGTTTTTGTGTTTTTCATTAGATAAGAATGTTTTGGGGCTGTTTAAGAGGCTAATCAACATGTAATGCATTTCTTAGCTCAACACCCCATCTCAAGCCCAAAACAAGGCTAGAAAGGAAGGCCAACCCAAAGGCCTCCTACCCCAAAACAACCAGGGCATCAGACAAAGGGCACATGGCGGTTGCCCAGTGGCTTAAGGCGATGGTTACCTTACCAAGGGAGTCCAAGTAGTCACCCTAGAGAGGACAAGGCATCAGATAAAGGGTGCTCATCAGCTATCTAGTGGCCCATTGTCATGAGAACATGAAATTTTGTTGCTTTGGTTAGCATTTGATTAAAAGTTAATCAAATGTGCTAATGTGACTTGCACATGTGAGGTGCAAGTTATTTATTTCATAGTATGGGACCCAAGACCCCAAGATATCACTAGGGGTCAAAGGCAAAAGTTGTAATAAGTTATGTCTGATAAGTACTAGGTGGTACTTGTTATATTTTGGCCTAGACCAATTTATTAGCTACTAATGTCACTAGTGACATTAGAGACTAGGTATTAATTAATTAAGTAATGCCAGTCTAAGGACTAATAACTATTCATGGATACTTGGAAGCCAAATTGACCAGGCAAATTTAATTATTGACTAGTGAAATTAATTTTTTGAGCACTAGAATAATTACTAAATTAATATTCTGAGAATTAATTCAACAAGCTGAATCATCTTGGAAAATGGGATTAGAAAGCTACCACTTGGCAAAACTAGCTGATATAAGTGGAAAAAACGTTTTTAGGGGCTGGTGGAAGTCTATTCTAGGAATTGTCAGAGAGGAGGAGACAATTAGAGAGCAAGGAGACATTGTTGATGTGATTTGCAGCCACCAAAGTTTAGTTCTACAGCTTATGACAGCAACTTGGAGCCCTCCAAGAGCATGTGACATTAGTCCAAGGTTCTTCTGGTGCAAATGGCAACATACAAGAGGGGGCAACAGTCTTTCTAGTGGTCCTATGCTATAGGTAATAACTTCCATGGTTGTTTGAGCAGGGTAGCAGTAGCTTTCAGCATTTCTCACAATGAAACTCTGAAATTTCTCTCTCTACAGCATTCTCTCTTATCCCCTAGCCATCTCTCAAGTTATCTCAGCATTTTCTAGCAGTTTAAGCCATCACAGGAAGAGATTTCAGTTAATCTCTACTATAAAGCCTAATTTACAGTAAAAATTAGGATTTGACAGCCACCTCAAGGTGCATGCTCAGAATTGAGGGCCTAGGACCTGAATTCCAACAGCTGAAATTGAGAAACTTCAAGAAGATTCAAGAGACCATCTAGCCAATATCAAATTTGGGGCTGAATTTGTCTTTCAAGGAGCAAGGTAAAGGCCAATCCCCAAGCAAGCCAAGGGAAAATTGGTTTGGAGGCTTATCAGTCAGTTTTGACAGTAAGAAGAGGCACTTGGATTAGCAGAGAAGATCAAAGGATCTCAGTTATACTCCTTCCATTTGCAATATAAGATAAAGAAATACTGCAAGGGGTGCTACTTTTCGGACCAAGAGGGTGTCTAATGTCCAAGATTAAAGTGGAAAAGTGTGCATTTTCAGTTTACCTGAATTTTATGCTTGCTATAATTAGTGCTCAATCAAGTTATTTACCACCCTATCTGAGGAGGAAGGCTAGTTTCACCTACCAAGTCCTGCAAAGGCAAATGGAACCACAATGAACTTTGTTTATGCGTATGTATGTGTGTGTGTTTAGGGGATTAAAAGATATTTTGAGAGATGGTTTGCCGTTGATTAGTTGTACCATATAGGAGAATGAGAAGGGATGGTTGGGTCCAACCAATAGTTAGTTAGTCATCACTCGGACAGGCAGGCGCCACGCGGCTAACAGTATAGCCAAGTGTCGGCCTATTTCTTACCCCATGGATTGAGAGTCCAAGCTTTTGGCAGCGAGAGATCCCCTCAGTGATGCCATCTGTTATAGGTGTCTCGTTGGCTCTTTGATCTAGCTAATCCATACTTGACCAAACATCTCTTTTGTGGTGGATTTTTTGTCTTCTTTTATAAAGACTCCTACTCAGGCTCACTAGCAAGCCGCTTTGCACGTTCTGCGCTACCTACAGGGGACTCGATCCTATGCGATCATGTATGGAGAGAGGGCCACTTTTTTAGAATGAAGTGACACCAATTGGACAGGTGATGTGGACTCATGGCAATCCACTATTGATTTGTTGAGATGTTGAGCTCTACATGAGCTAGCATTCACTATGTGCCATGGTAATGTAGTAGGATATTGCTCACTAGCAATTTAGATGACCAAAATGAGAATGTGCCAATGATTCTACAGCTGGACTATACCCACGTAGTCTACCCTTGGTTATGATACATTTATTGTGCCATCTCTTCTTTTCTTAGCGAGTTCACACTTAATGACCACATGTACATACATTGCAGTATTTTCATATTAGTCTATTATCATGTTATAGACTTTGTTTTTTTGTGTAGAAAAAGAAAAAGAAATAAGAAGAAAAAAATTCCAGCCCTATCTCTCTCTGTGCTCAAGTCTCCATTGTTCTGTGTGTGCGCTCTTGGTTTCTTCATCTCTCTCTCCTCTTGTCTGTTTTCATGGTAGCAGAGCCATCCCACAGCTGTAGGAAGCTTAATTGAAGGATGAGATGAAGGCATTGGGGCACAAAAATAAGCAAGCAAGCAACGAGTAGAAAGCTATTCCACCTTGCTCAATTTGCCTTGGGTTATAGCTACAAGAGGCTCTTGTGGTGGCTAGCAAGGCTACAGTCTCCGATTGCAATGAAACTTGGTGAGCAAAAAGAACAATATTTATACTACATATTTTTGGCATCTCAAGTCATTTCCGCCTCCATTCTAGACGTGCAAGTGGTCCACCATTAGTTTTTGGATATATTGCAGTTTCGGCTCTATTAGTTGTTTACAAGTACACATATTATAGATTTAAATATGAAAGGTTTCATATGTTTGTTGGGCTCTAGACACATGTTATAGATTTGAATCTAAAAGGTTTCATGTGTTTATTGGGTTGTAGACACATAAGGCATCAACATACAAATTGCAGATTGGGGTTACTATTGTATAGTCAGTAAAAAGACTACGCGTTTAGTCGTGATGCACCTGATATCAATTTACTTGCAGATTGTAATTTTTTACAAGTTGTTTGTTTTGTCAAAATGTTTGACAACTTCAACCAAATTGTTAGCAAGAAGCTTGATAGGAACAGTTATCCTGCAAAGAAGTTCAGGATTGCAAATTTCTTGAAGGGCAAAGGTATTTGGAATTACATTGAAGGAGAAATGGCAGTAGCACCTGAAGTTCCTACATGAAATGCTACTGCAGAACAGGTAAAGGCTGAGAAAGATTTGTAGTGACGGGTTAGGTACGAAGATCGAGACAGCAGGTGTTCGTTGTGCGCGGAGAGACAGAGAGAGTGAGAGGGAGCAGAGCAGAGAGTGAGCATGTTTTTAGGTACAATAACGAGAATGTACCTTGAGGTTTTTAGATAGATATATGTGTAAGTACAAGTGCTGAGGGTGTGTTTACACCCGAGCACATTTAAAGGCACGAGGCCTTTATTCCCAACAACCTCCCACCTAAAGGCAATGTGCCTTGAGAGGAGAAAAGAATCAGCTAAGTCTAGGTATGTACAAAGCTGAAATAAATATATCTATCCAACTCCCATCATTTGTAAGCTATGAGCAAACCGCTCTGCTGGAAGACCCTTCGTGAGAAGGTCTACAGGATCATCGTCTGTATGCACTTTGACAAGCTCAATGCTCTTGCTGTCAAGTACATCTCTAATGAAGTGATACTTCACCTGTATGTGCTTTGTCTTTGCATGAAAGACAGGATTCCGTGCTAGTATGATAGCACTCTGACATCACAATGGAGAATAGGTAACTCTATGATGCCAAGCTCTCGCACCAAACGTGGAAGCCATAAAGCCTCCTTGCATACATTAGTGGCAGCCACCTACCCTACCTCTGTGTAGTAGACAAGGCAACACACTTTTGTAGCTTGGAGATCCAAGAGACTGCTCCTCCTGTGAAAGTAAACACATACCCAGAAGTGGACTTTCTGCAGTCTGCATGACCAGCATAGTCTGCATCCGTAAAGCCAACAACAGATGCCTTCTGCTTCCCAAAGCAGATGCACAACTCCTTTTTCCTTTGAGGTATCTCATAATACCTTTCACTGCATCCCAATGCTTCTTGCCAAGGGTTGCCATGTATCTGCTAACCACTCCCACTGCAAAGGCAATGTCAGGACGTGTAGCAACCATAGCATACATCAAACTGCCAACAATTGAAGCATATGGTATTTTGGCCATTTTAGCCTTCTCATCATCAGATGTAGGGCTATCCTCTGCACTGAGTTTCACATATGGAGGCAATGAAACCCCAAAATTTTCCCCCCCCTTCCATATTGAAATGCTGCAAAACCTTGGAGATATACTCCTGCTAAGATAGATAGAGTAAGCCTGTCGACCTATGTCTGTGTATTCGCATGCTAAGAATCCGATTTGCATCACCAAGATCCTTCATGTCAAAGCTGCCATGAAAACTTTGCTTTAGTGAATTCAAGGCATAAGTATCCCCGCCAGCAATCAACATGTCATCAACATACAAAACCAAGATAAGCAGGCTGCTATCTACTGCCTTCTTGGTGTACAAGCAATGATCCACTTGACCTCTATGAAAGCCTTGAGACTGCATGAATGTATCAAACTTATGATACCATTCTCTTGGTGCTTGTTTTAGCCCATACAAACTTCTTTTGAGTTTACATACCATCTTTTCTTTCCCTTGTTGAACAACCCTTCAGGCTGCTGCATATATATGTCCTCATGCAGATCACCATGTAAAAATTTAGTCTTTACATCCATCTATATAAGCTCCATATCTTCAACTGCAACCAAGCCCAAAATGGTTCTCAATGTAGTCATCTTGATTACAGGAGAGAAAATCTCATCAAAGTCAATTCCATGCTCCTGTTTGTTACCCTTTGCAACCAATCTTGCTTTGTACTTTGGTGAGGAACCAGAAGTGACCTTCATCTTTTAAACCCATTTGCATGGAAGTGTTTTCTGCCCTTTAGACAACTGTACTAAGTCCCAAGTGCCATTTTTCTCAAGAGATTCCATCTCTGACAACATGGCTTTATACCATTTCTTGTTGTCCTGCTTGTCCATTGCTTCCTTGAAGCAAGATGGTTGGACACAGTTTGTCAACATGACATAATCAGCCACATAATTTGCACCAAGAACAAATCTATCAGGTTGTCTAGTAGCCCTAGACGATCTCCTAACCCAATGATCATTGTTTGCTAGCTGTTCCTGCAAATTTCAATTTTCAGCATGCTGTCCTGGTATTTTAGCTTGCAAATCAGCATTAACAGCTTGCTGTCCTGGCTGTTCCTGCACATATAGTGGCTCATTATCATGGGCAATAGCTGGCTGATCATTTCCAGCATCATTTTCTGCATTTACAGGTTCATTTACAGCAGGTATTTGCTGCTGTACAGCAGGTACATTTTGCTGTCCAAAAGGTATTTCTTCCCATAATACAACCCTACAGACCTCCTCAGTCTTTTCAGGCTGTTTGTGCATGCGATCTTCCAAGAAGATAACATGATTGCTGCGTACTACTTTCCTTTTCTCGAGATCCCACAATTTATACCCCATTTCACCCTTGTCACCATATCCTAGGAAAATGCATTCACAGGACTTTGGCTCAGTTTGTTGCATTTTTCTTTACGAATGTGCACAAAAGCCTCGTAGCCAAACACTTTCAGATGAGCATATAAAGGTGGCTTGCCCGACCACGCTTCTTGGGGAACTCCCCCCCCCCAAGACCTATTTGGTGACCGATTAATTAAGTGAATGGCTGTCATAACAGCCTTTGCCCAAAAACCATGGGGTAATGCAACATGAGACAGCATTGTACGGACCTTATCCTGTATGATCCGATTCATACGCTCTGCAACTCCATTTTGGGGTGGATTATGAGGGGCAGTGAGCTCCCCATGGAAGAATCAATTCAAGACTTCTAATACATGCCCTTGAGTCCCCAACTACACAGCTAGATTTGGATTCTCTATTGATATCTTGGGTCATCTGTGTAGTGTTGTTTAAGGTGTATCTATTTTCAAGGCTGTCATGTTTAGTCATCCTTGCACTTGTAGCTTGATGTTGTTCCATTCCGCTTTGACTAGCTGCAGTCCAGATGCACCTATATATGTTTTTGTGGTATGGCCTTTTTGCCCTTGTTGGCTAGATTGGCCCATTGAGGTTCTTGGGTTTATGTTCATCTTTGTTTGGGTATGGGATTTTGGTCACTATTTTGCAAGTGAGAATCTATGCTTGTGCGGAGTCCTTAATACACTAAGATCTAATTTGGAGGACCCATCTTGATGCGCATTTACTCTCCAGCCTACTTGGGGGAGGTGCGGAGAAGGGGGTAGAGCTTGATTTTCGTGTGTTTGATTTTTCTGCATCCAATTCTGGAAATCGGACGTCTAATTCGACAAGCATCTAGTTTTGGAGTGTCCAATTTCGAGCATCCGATCGGATGATTCAAGCATCCAATCAGATGCATTGTGTGTCCGATTATGGGTTGACTGATTTTCAAAATCGGATGGGGTGTGTATGTCCATTATGGGTTGTTTGATTTTCAAAATCAAACGAGTTGTGTGTTTGATTATGGGTTGTCCGATTTTCAAAATCAGACGGGGTGTTCGAGAAAAACAAGTAGATTTGTCCAAGTGGTCCTGTAACATATTTAAATTGCTTAATGATTCAATATATATTCTTAATTCTATGGTTTTATCATACGTACGCGTGCATACTCAAGAATCAATAGTCAAGTTTAAAGCTAAATTGAATTTTTCATAATAAAAATGAAGTATTTTTTATCATCTTCAAGTAAAGAAATTACAAGATACATATTGCAATGCTTGCTACTAATTGTATAATAAGGTTTCTGTCTCTTGCTGCTAATTACTTATATTAGGCTTGTCAACTGGAGGAACTGCCATTCATTAGAGAGCAATGTAAAAATAATTATAAATTCGAAGTACACACAAAGACTAGAAAGCTGTAGCTCAAGTCAGAGCTGAACTAAGAGCACAGAGAGAACCTGTCCATTAATGATTATATCTTGTTGGGGTTGATGAGTATGAGTGTGTAGCTATGTGGAAAATAGGTCAACAGTCCCAGACTGGACCACAAGAGTCTCCTAGTCATGGTTCTGTTGATAGACCTTGAAGTGGTTGATTGAGATCAAAGGTTACTCCACCAAGTACCTCATAGATGTCAAGACAAGATAAAGAGAAAGTTGGAGACTCACCTATTATGACACATGTATCATCAGGTTTCTCTCATGTTGATACTGGTTTAGATGACTGTGTGCAAAGCTTGGATGAGGAGTTTGGGATTCCATCTATTAAAGCACCTGGTGTGCGTAAAAGGCACAAGAGGATGCTAAGCTAAAGCACCTGGTAGTGATCCAGGTCCACACAAGTCAGCTTGAGTAAGAAAGCCAACGTGGTGATTGAGATATGATAGCTATGTAGCTTATCACTATACACATGGCTAAGGTTGTGCAAGATGAGGAACCCACTTGTTTTGAGGATGCAGTGGATAATGGGTATTGGAATCATGCTTTGAATTAAAAAATGACTGCACTTAATAAGAATGATACATGGGAGTTTGTGCCTTTACCTAAAGGCAAGAAAGCAATTGGTTGCAAATGGGTTTACAAGGTCAAGCACAAGTCTGATGGATCTATTAAGCGCTATAAGGCACGATTGGTTGCCAAAGGGTATGCGCAGACTTATGGTATTGCTTGTGAGAAGACACTTGCTCCAATGGTTAAAATGGCTACTATAAGGGCTGTCATAGCATTGGCTACATTAGAAGATTGGATCATACATTAAATGGATGTTAAGAATGCATTCTCGCAAGGGGAGTTACAAGAGGAAGCTTATATGGAGCAGCCACCTAGTATGTGGATGAGAATCATCCAGATTATGTATGCATGCTTCGCAATATGGTGGTCAACCCTATTCAAGGATGCATGAAAGTTTGTAAAACATGGTGATGAATGTCAAATTTCCATTTCCAAAAGAGTGCTCTTTTTACGTCAATATTTAGTTCTTGTGCGTTGATGGTAGCATGCTTAATCTGACCCACATTCTTCATCATTACTGATCTAGTTTTTTGTTGAAGTTTCCAAATGATTCTTCCACTTATCCTCATATTCATTATATATGAAGATCTTCAAACCATTTTCTTTTTCCAAGACTGAAGCAAGCGCCCAGAGCATGGCATGACAGGATTACAAAATACCTTGTCAACATTGGATTTTAAAGAGCACAAGCTAGTCACTCACTCTATGTCTATGAGAGCGATGTAAATATTATGGTTATTACTATATATGTGGATGATTTGATTATTATGGGTGATGGTGAGACAAAGATTGACCATGTGAAGGGTCTCCTTAAGACTGAATTCGAGATGAAGAATTTGGGAGAGCTGCGCTATTTTCTCAGCATAGAGATAATCAAGACTCCAAAGGGTATAGGGTTGTCACAGAGACAGTATGCGTTGGATACATTAAAGAAGTATGGTATGGATGATTGCAAGTCTATTTCTATACCTTTAGATGTTAATGCTAAGCTTAGTACACATGAGGGTGACTTGATTGAGAATGTCACTATGTATCGGAAGATTTTGGGCAATCTTATATATTTGACGATCACTAAACACAGTTGGTTTGGAGAGTTGGTCTATACAACTTCCACAAAAGCCACATTTGGATATAGTGCAGAACACATTGCGCTATGTCAACTTCATATTGGACTACACCTTATTCTACAGTGCAAGTGTACCATTAAACTTGCATGGTTACACAAATGTAGATTGGCCTAACAGTATTTTAAACAAGAGATCTACCAATGGTTTTATGTTTTTCTTTGGCAATGCTACTATTACTTGAGCATCAAGAAACAACCAACAATTGCCTTGTCTAGTACAAAGGTAGAATACAAAGGTGCTACAATTGCAACATGTGAGGTAGCTTGATTACGCAAGCTACTTGGTGATTTGGGGATGTAGATGAATAAGAAGGTTATAATTTACTATGATAACCTTAGTAGCATTCAATTGGCTAGGAGCCCAATGTATCATGCGCGGACCAACACATAGAGATCCATTACCACTTCATTCGAGAGAGGGTACTGGTAGGTGATATTGACTTGGTTTATGTTAACACAAAGGATTAAGCTACTGACATTTTCACCAAGGCCTTGGGAATTGAGAAGCTTCAACGCTCCAAGACTATGCCTAGAGTTCATGAGCTCATGCGCTAAGATCGAGGGGGAGTATTAAGATGTCGAGCTCTACATGAGCTAGCATCCACTACACGCCTTGGTGATGTAGTAGGATATTGCTCACTAATAAGTTAGGTGACCGACATGAGGATATGCCAGTGATTCTACATCTGGACTATACCCATGTAGTCCACCCTTGGTTATCACACATCTATTGTACCACCTCTTCTTTCCTGAGCGGGTTCACACTTAGTGATAGCATGTACATGCATTGTAGTACTTTTATATTAGTATGTTATCATGTTGTAGACTTAGTTCCTTTGTGTAGAAGAAAAAGAAGATTTCAGCCCTATCTCTCTATGTGCTCAAGTCTCCATTGTTTTGTGTATGCGCTCTTGATTTTTTCATCTCTCTCCCCTCGTCTATTTTCATGATTATGCCTTATCCCTTGGATCGGAAGCTATCTCCTGGGAGGGGGCAATAACAATAAGTAGCCTACTATGGCTCTTTCATTTACAGAGGCTGAGTACTATGGCTTTTGTTCTACAGCTATAGAGACAATTTGGTTTTGTCGTTTGTTGATGGAGATTGTCTTTTCATAGACAAGCCTACATCATTGCACGTAGATAACCAGAGTGCCCTCGCTTTGGCAAAGAACCCCATGTTTCATGCTCACACAAAGCACATCGAGGTTCACTATCACTATGTTTGAGAGCAGATCGTGAATTCCAAGTTAGTGGTGGCCTACTGTCCTACTAAGGACAATGCAGCAGATCTCTTCATGAAGCCTTTGCCCAAGGCTTCTATGCTTCATCACATGAGATTGTTAGGCCTTCAAATACTCCCAGGATCTGAGAGGGGATGTTAGCTTTTCACTTTTAGTATTGTCAATCTATCATCTCTTGGTTGTGAGCTCTTGTCAAAGTCTGACAAAGACATGGGAGCTCTCGGATTTTAACATGCATCTCTCTTATTTTAGACCTTGATCTTATGCCTATCAATTGGTTTTCATGCCTTGTTCTTATGCCTATCGCATACTATCTGACATGCCATGTCATTATTTATCGGTAATTTTCAACTGGTCAGCCATATTTTTGGCCCATTTTTACAAGTTGGCTAGATTTAGGGGATTTCAGCTATTTATAGCTGGTCCCCTCACATTTTGGCCATCATCTTTTTGCAGGCTGCTCCTCCGACTCTGAGCATACTCCTCCATCTCCAATGTTGTTTGGAGGAAGCTACACAGTGACAACATACACGTAACTTCCAACAACAACTCTCATATCATAATCTTTTGGCCACATATATCAATGAATTATCAACCAAAACTCTGGCCACAAGGCCACTGGGAAGTTGTGATCCCACAATCTCTCTATCAGCACCCAATTTAACAAGAAAGCCTAAGATGACTGATTATGGAAAATAGCAGAAGACCAGGCATCCATGAATTAACACCCAAGTCAATGTAATGTGTTCCATGCCCAATATATTCACAAAAATCCAGAGAACACAATTCCTGCCAATGGCATGAGCAAGGATGGGATAATCAATGCCTGACACTCGTGGCTTATATAACCGGTGACCAAAATGACCAATATAGGCTTTTTCTATGTGCAACAATAGCAACACCACCTGCTGATTTGACATCCATCTTGATTCCCCATATGTGTTGAGAATAGCAAATGATGTATGCCCATAGAGGCTGAATGTGTGCCCAAAAGAGGCTTGTCCATAAGTGGCTTTTTATGAGAGATATGACAAAGATGTATGCTCTAGAAGCTCTAAGAAGAGATGTTCAAAATCCCATATGCACAGTGAGGTACAGTGGTACTATCCAAAAAGCTATAAAGGCATGTACTTGACACTCATTTCAATTCAATGACACTATCAGTTTGAGTCACTCAAAACTGTCTTTATGAGTCCAAGCTAATCTATCTTGGAACCTAATTCATTTGAGTTACAATCTCTCATTCTGAAAATGTATCGTGTGTTTGACCTCATTCTGAAAATGTATCGTGTGTTTGACCTGCGTCCACCATAGCCAACTAGCTCTAGATCCGTGTTTCTCAACATGGTATCAGAGCCATGGCTGAGCTAGGAAGCTAGTAGGTGGAATCTCTTCTTCTGTGCATGCTCTAGGATTTTTCCTCCTTCATTCTTCTCCTTTTACAAGCTCATTCCAATCTCAAATCTTTCAAACCATCCAACATCCATTGTGTGTACGAGGAGAAGAAGCTTAAGGAAGGAGGTGCTACCAAAGGAGCTCAAGGAAGAAAGTGCTGCTACTCAAGAAGATCAGTTTATAGTTTATATTGAAGGTATTGAAGGTCTTGCTATTTCCATTTCTCAAGTTATTGTTTGGAAGAAGAAGAAGAAGGCTACAACCATTGAAGGCAAGCTGTTGTTCAAAAATAACAAGCAAGGCAACAAAGGAAGAAGTAATTGGTAGAGACAGAGAAGAGAAAGGAGGTTTCGAAGGGTGCTCAAAGTTCCACAATCAAGAAATCAGTCTATGAGAGACTGACCAGAACAGAGCCACACTCTCGGGGAACTTTCAGAGCCTGGCGAATCGTGATCCAGATCTGCCCGCAGTCAACAACGTGCTCAGACTCTCACGGTTGGTCATAGCAAGCACAACTGTCCTCCCACGAATGAATTAATCAATGGCCACTCATTGGATTTATTACACGCTGCTCCAACATAACAGCCAACGCATTGACGAAGATCACCAATGATAAGGGTAGGCGTTTTTAATGTTTAGAAATGGATAGAGCTGGCGTTATGTTGATCGTTCCAACATCTTCTCCCTGTTCTCTGGCTATGAAAGAATTTTCTCTCCTTTGCGAAGCGTTCTCCACAGTGGTCTCCTACTAGGAAGAGCAGAAATCTACTTCAGAGGAGTTTCCAGTGGCACAACCTTCGCCATCACGCCCATCTTTGCAAGTCAAGGAAAAGAAGAAGTCGAATGCCTGCACATTAGAGGGTACAAATAATATATGTTCCTTCTCTGGTAGCCCATGCAACTGTGGCGAAAAGCCTCAGAGCTCAGTCCGTCAAGCACAAAAAGATCCTAAGCAGCTTGCGCTTAATGTAAGCATCTCTAGCTTACAGCGAAAAGATCACAGTTTTGGCCTGGGTCACGAGTTCCCTGCTCACACGAGAATCTGACGGACAATCAACGCCATCAAGTGCACAATCATAGGTGCAAGTTGAGAGGTATAGATAAGGATATTTAAATTAACGCCTTATAATCCTACTACTAAGGCTTAAAGAAGAATTTATATTCAACCCTTGTTCACACTATCCTTTGCCTTGAACTGATTTATGTAATCACCTTAAGAAGATGTGTGGTTTTGAAAGAAGATCCAATGTCAATGTAATGACAACCTATAAGCCAAAAATCAATCCTATGTATCCCAAGACCAATGTAATGAATCATCAAGTCATGTATGTCAAAGAGAATATGTTAAGTCAAAATAGTGTATTCATGTGTATCCATCTCAAGTTCATTAAGCAGAAAAAATGTGCCAAGAAGATTGAAGCAAAAAGGAAAAATATCATGTACCACACATCGACAAAAGGGATAAGGAGCATGAAGATAAAGAAGTCCAAAAAGATGAAGAAGATCAAAGGTTGCCAAAGAAGCAACAAAACAAAAAGAATGAAGAAAATATTTTCTACTGCTACAAACCAACAAAATGCTTTACAAAAATTTTCCATAGAGGATCTCGAATTCCCTGAGTGGATTTGCTTCCCATAGTGGATGTAAAAACCCTACCAAGATGTAAAGTTTCAAGCCTTAACTTGACTAGGCTGCCAAAGAGCTAGTCTCCTGGTCCATGTCTACATGTAGGGGGGGCAAAAGCCAGCAAGGGTAGAGACTCATCATTTGAGAGGGGGTGTTGAGAATAGCAAATGATGTATGCCCATAGAGGCTGAATGTGTGCCCAAAAGAGGCTTGTCCATAAGTGGCTTTTTATGAGAGATATGACAAAGATGTATGCTCTAGAAGCTCTAAGAAGAGATGTTCAAAATCCCATATGCACAGTGAGGTACAGTGGTACTATCCAAAAAGCTATAAAGGCATGTACTTGACACTCATTTCAATTCAATGACACTATCAGTTTGAGTCACTCAAAACTGTCTTTATGAGTCCAAGCTAATCTATCTTGGAACCTAATTCATTTGAGTTACAATCTCTCATTCTGAAAATGTATCGTGTGTTTGACTTGCGTCCACCATAGCCAACTAGCTCTAGATCCGTGTTTCTCAACAATATGCACATTAAGGATATTGTGTAATATATTTCTAGAATTTATTACCCAACAACAGGTTGCCATGACAGGGGACAGAACCTTTGAGAAGTGGCAGATAATCCCAATATTCAATGTATCAAGCATACAACCAATCCTCCAAACCACTTGATAAAGGGGTGCAAGCATGGTCTTCAACTCACCATCATACTTAACAAAAGAATCATTACCAGGGTCATCACAACCAGGACATTTAACTCAGGGAAGCTGACATGAAATCACCTCAACCACTCTCTATGATAACTAGTAGAACTTGGATAACAAGCATCTGAGATAATAGAAACAAAAACGAAGAGGAGTGGACAGCAAGGAGAAAATGAACAGGATGATGGTAGAGGCAAAAAGAACCCAGGCTATGGGACCCAAACTGAAGCCACTGAAACGGCAACTGACAGTGCAAGTATCAGCACTGCCGATATATATGCAGCAGGCAAAAATCTGGCTGACCATAAATAGGTCCAACCTACAATCTGGTCAGACCAGACAGCGAAAACATGACAAAGTAGCGCCCAACTATATATGACCAAAATAGCTAAGTCACTTCAGATCTGGAGCTGGACATGCACAAACTCAATGTGGTACTTGATTTCAAACCAGTGAAAGAGGCATTGGCAGGCTGCAATGACACTATCCAGAAGAATCTCTAGGGAACCGAGCAAGTCCACATAAATGTAGACATGCATTCTGATCACTCTTGATGACAGATTTGACACCAATATATTTTGGGAGTCCTGAAATAGACAATAAGTTTGATGAGTATGCTTTCTCATTGCAAATAAGCATAGAAGGTATGATGCTGAAAATTATGATCCATGAGAACCTTTCTGAGTCAACTAATGATAGTGAACATACTAGCCATCTTGAATTTCAGACACCTATCTCGTCAATGGGCCATTAGCAGTTTCCAAATCCTGCAATGCAACACCCAATTGACCTGCCACTTAAAAACCAGACAGTAAACATGGCAAGTTTTGCAATTGCTATCCTCGTCAAATGCAATATGAATCACATAATGACAGAAGCACTTATTATCCGTTAAATGTGATATGAATCACATTTCAAAGCATTCTCATCAAATGCAATATTGATCCTTGTCAGTTACAGACACACTACATCAAATACCAACACTATACATCAAAGCATGTAACATTCCAAATCAGAGAACATGCCAATTTCCATTCCATCCCACAATATCCATAGTTACATCAAATGACAAATTACTGATTAGCACGTTTTTCGCCTCAGCAAAGCATGCACATCCATACTTTGTCATTCAATTTCCTCCAAAACCTTTCGTACCATGGACCATATCTTGAATCTGTAACAAATGACCTCCATAAGAGATGGATAAGTCACAGATTCTATCTCTTACTCGGATGAAGCACACAGCATTCATATGCCAGCAATAGATAGCAATTCTTTGCATTTTGTTTATCCATAACCTATGCAGTTTCATGTTCTTAATTTTGACCATACTAATATAGCAGGCTGTGACAGAAAAGTACATGAAGGAACAGTGTAGGGCTCATATCGCAGCACCTAGATAATTGCCTTCAGCATTGATTTTACAAACACCGTTTGTTAAAAAGGTGAGTAATTTATACTTCTCAATGGCTCAGCTTGGGTTTCGTTGGTCAGTAACATGAATTGATCTGTTACTGAAGCAGGGGCTATGATTTGTCATTTTTATAACGATACCTGTCATCCTTATCCAAAAAAATGTTCTGAAAAACTGTTTCTGACTTAGAGTTTGGACATCTGACAAAACGCCAATTCTTACAACTGTGATTGTGCATGTAAGGCGTACGTGCGGGGTAAGGTTAAGACTACTGCCTGCATTTCGATCTTTCTCCAAGTTCCATAATATAAAAGAGTACAAAATGCGGAATAGATGAGGAAAAGATACCATTCATGGTAGAAAAGAAGACGTCGAGGCGCAGAACGGAAGGAGCCAAATCTTGATGCTTCTGATGCTGTTATTCTCCTTGGCGATGATATTTACATGGATGCTCCTCAAGTTTTCCTGATCATGCAGGCGTTTCTCCCCTTCAGAAGACGAGGCGCAGAGCGAAAGGAGCCAAATCTCGATGCTTTCATGCTGTCATTCTCCTTGGCGATGATATCTACATAGCTATTCCTGGCGTTCTCCGATCGTGGAGGTGTTTCTCCCCTTGGCGATGGAGATGTTCTGCTGTTCCTGCTCTTCTTACTCCAAATTGTGACACGAGCTTCTGTCTCGTCGCCACCCCTCCACCACCCTAGCATAGTTTCCTCTCGAACGTACTCCTCTTACACACGAGAAAATACACTCCACTTCCCAAAAAACTACCCAGCTTCTCTCGCGCAAAATTCTTAACTTAGGCCCGATTTACACTAGGGCAGGGGCCAAAGTATCACTCAAGACCTCTATCTATCAAGGGTAGCTCTAAACTCTCTTCCTAGTAGTAAACAATCCCAACTTTATCCAAGAGTGTTGAGAAATAACAAATGATGTATGCTCTAGGAAGAGATTCTTGAATCCCATATGCACAGTGAGGAGAATGGAACAACTCAACTTCTATAAAGCATTGTACTGGACTATGAAATGAATACAATATTATGATGCTTTGTACTTTCACTTAGTATCTTGTTAGTGTCAGTCAGTTCATTACACAAGATTGTCTTTATGAGTCCAAGCTAATCTATCTTGGAACCTAATTCACTTGTGTAATAGTTGGTCTCTCTTTATCTATGACAACATGAGCATAGTCTTCATCTTTCAACCTCCATAGCTACCATGCTCTAGATCCATGAACTTCAACATGGTATCGGAGCCCAATCAGGCATGGCTTAGCTCATCTCCATCTCTTCTCAGCTTAGGTTGAGTACTGGATCTCATCTCCAACTCCATTTACATTTCTACCTTCAATAAAGCTTCCACGGCAGCCATAGCCAAGAGTACGCTATCAGCTTGAAGCTTCTATATCTATCTCCATAGGCCAAATTTATCTGGATTTTCTTCTGGAGAAGTGTTTCTCTGCTTCTAGAGCTCCTCCCTTGCACCTCAATCAGTGACATTGGGTAACTATAACCTTAGCATTGCCTGTTTTCAAAGTTGCTGCCATATCTGTGCCTGTGGATAGCAACACCTACCTTACTTGGAGGAGCTAGATCTCCACATACAGGCTATATCTCCCCAAGCTCTTTTCTGAAGAAACATCCTTGAACTCCGTACGCTCATGACTGGTACATCGCAGTGGGACATTATTGCCTTTGGACTCCAGCATTGATAAAATTCGCCGCACTACCCTGAAATGTGCCTACTGATCGTTTGCACATTGGTACTCTCTGCACGCAACACGATGCTTACCAAGACCATAGGACTTTGGAAGTTTGGGTCATAAGCTTCTTCCTCATCAGAGGATTCATGATATGAATGGGCCTACAAGCTACACCAATCGAAAGATCAGTCACCTATCTGTGTAACCCTAATTCCACCATAGCTCATTTACACTAAGAACTCATAAAACTCCTCATTTTTCTCACTCCAGTGCTTGCCACCTTGATTTGAGTTTGAACTTAGTCTCTAGCAAAGACTTCAGCAAGAGGAAGGTTTGAGAAACCTAAGCATCAACATAAGCATCAATATCAAGGTCTTCATTAAAAACATAGTATCTATTGATACTCAGATAATGTTTCTTGGCACTTGAGTTTCAGCTTACTCAAAAGTAACTCACCTTCTGATTCCTGTTTTGAAGATTATCCTCAGTTTATGTAATGATTTAAAGTCATATTGATCAAATCCCTTGTAAATCTCAATCTTCTTGTAAAAGATACACACTGCCTGAGAGTTCTCGTGATAAGACCTCCTACTAAGATGACTGAACTAGAGTAGATAGCAAAGTTTAATAGTAAAGGTTTTCACGCCTGGAAGGAGAAAACCATGTACCAGATCATGAGGAAAGACCTCTGGGATCTCTTTGAGGAAGATGATGCAGATGACAATGCTAAAGATGAAGATGCTGCAAAAGACTAGCCTAAAACAAAGGCATGGAAGAAGATGAATAACAAAGCTCTAGGTATTATTGCCTGAGGTCTATCAGATGATGTATTATACCACATCTCTGGCATCAAGGATGCAAAGAAGGCATGGGAATAACTTGACAAGATCTTTAGTACACAAGCAAAGAACTCAAAGGTAAAATTACTTATGCAGTTTTATAAGTTGAATGTAAAAGACAGTTCATTTATGACTGTACATATCAATAACTTTAAGAGCCTTAAAACTCAACTAGCAACTCTTAAAAAGAACATTGATGAGGATGAGGCAATAGCAGTGCTACATGCTAGTGTTGATCATGAACCATATGAGAACCTTGTTTCAACACTAAGTAATGTTCCCAGTCTCTCACTTAAAGATATCGAGCACTCTCTTCTTGATGAAGAGAGTAAATAGAAGAACAAGAATGCAAAAGATGATATCCCATCATCTAGGAAAAATCTCTTAATACACCAAAGGAGTTGCTGGACCCAAAGGAAAAGGTCGAGGATTCAACACCAACAACAAAAGTCGGATGACATGTCATTATTGTGGTAAAACTAGCCATATTTCTAGTGAATGTTTTCACAAGAAAAGAGCATAGCATATGCAGAATGACCACCACCAAAGTCAATTCATGAATAAAGAAGAAGAAGAAGATACTTCCGCTACCATCAATAGCTCTGACAGATTGTTCTAAGGAATTTGTTCCCATAGTGGATCTCTATGTTTCCCTTAGTGATTTTGATTTGTAAAAACCCTTGCCAAAGATGTAAAGTCTCAAGATTTAACTTGACTAGGCTACCTATGAGCTAGTCTCATGGGCCATGTTATCATGTAGGGGGGCAAATGCCAGCAAGTGTAGAGACTGGTCATTTGAGAGGGGGGGTGTTGAGAAATAACAAATGATGTATGCTCCAAGAAGAGATGTCTTGAATCCCATATACACAGTGAGGAGAATAGAACAACTCAACTTCAATAAAGCATTGTACTCGACTATGGAATGAATATAATATTATGATGCTTTGTACTTTCACTTAGTATCTTGTCAGTGTCAGTCAGTTCATTACACAAGATTGTCTTTATGAGTCGTCCAAGCTAATCTATCTTGGAACCTAATTCACTTGTGTAATAGCCAGACTCTCTTTGTCTATGATGACATGAACATAGTCTTCATCTTCCAGTCTCCATAGCTGCCATGCTCTAGATCCGTGATGACCATGTGGGTTTAAGGCTTGGCTACGAATGTCACACTGAAGGAGCTGTATTTTATTGGTCAACGGGAGCAAATATCCTTTTGGGCATGGGCTTCTTGCTACCGAAAGAAGCGGTGTGCTCAAATATGAATCGTCTCATCATGTCAAATTTCCAACATTGACCATCCGCCCTTATGTGAAAGCCTACATCTAATGTGTCATGCATTCATTGTGTACTTTTCGGCCTTTCAAATGTTGTCCACCATAATGTGTATCCTTCCTTATTTTGTTATTTCCATATTGTCATTTAAATTGAGAAGGCTTTTTGGACTCCAAGGTCAAGTATATCACCCCAAATGAGCCCAATCAATACTTATAAAAAGATCACATTAGAGAAACACTATCATTTAAATCTATACATGCAAGAGGGAGAATTGAATATTAGCATGCTATAGATGCTCCTTGCTCAAGTTGAAAGAGTAATAATAGCAACTAAAAAAGTAAACTGCTAAGCAATTTATCTAAAGAAGAACTAACACAAGCCCTAAGCAATATGGGTACAAGGAAGTCCCTAGGGTTTGATGATATATTGATGATTGAATTGTTCAAGCAATTCTAGCCAAATATGAAGGGTCTCATTACACAATTAATCATTGAATGAGTATTGGGAAATTGGGAAGGTGGAAAAGGAGCACCTCACTTTGATCCCCAAAACCTCTTAGTGTAGACAACTTAATCCCTAATACCCCATTTCTCTTATTAGAGTGGCACATAAGATCTTTACAAAAGCATTGTCCATGAGATTAGCACATATTCTTCAAAAGAACATCACATGATAAAATATGGCTTCATCAAATGTAGAATATTATTAGATAATGTTCTCAATGCGAGAATGGCAATTGAATGGGGCATCTCCTCCAAGTAGAGAGCAATCTTCCTACAACTTGATGTTGAAAAAGACTTCAGCAAAGTTAACTAGCATTTTTTGCGATAATTATTATAAAAGATGGGATTTGATGGAATGATTGTTGATCTACCATTCGTGCTAGGTGGAAACTCAATGCCTTTTATCTCTATGAATGGCAGTTTGTTGGATCCTCTTGGTGATTTTCAAGGTGTTTTCTATTTATCACATAAGATTTTCAATTGTAAATCATGATTTGCAATTGCACTATACATTATCTAGATGGGTTTTTCTTTTATGACAAATTTTACAATGTACCATGAAGCATGACAAGATACAGATCTTTTAAGTCTCTTCCACTAGCATCTTAAGTACAAGGTCAAGTGGCTCACAAGGCAAGGTTTTACTAACAACTTGCTCATGAGCTTGGATATGAAAAAGCTATAATTTTCATGATCAACCTTGGAAAATATTTGTTGATTTGTATAAAGAGAACATTGAAGAACTAGGCTACTAAGGTAATGTTGTCAACAAGGAAACATATTTAAATACCTAGGATTCCCAATTGGTATAAGTATAATTGAGGTTGCTAGAATGAAATGGGTGCTTGAAAGAGTTAAGAAGAAAATCAGTAATTGGAGCTCCACAGCTTGGGCCATGCATGTATAGTTGAAGATATGGTTTATCTTCCCCTACTATCATAAAGCAAATTGCAATCACACTTGTACTATTATTTGCACACAAAAAAAGATCCACAAGGTTCTATCATATGGCAAGTAGAGACTCTGACTACCTCTTGTTGATTCTTAAACTTTTATGTGCATCTTTTACAATAATGGGTTAGTTATGATGGCAAATAGGAGTGGGGCTTGTTGAGAGATAGGGATGTGAACCCCTTTTATGCAAGGGTGGATAAGGGTACCTGGGTGTGAATGAACTAGAGGGGGAACCCTAACCCTAGGGTGTGGATAAGGGCAAGGGGAAACCCTAACCCTAGCCATCCAGAGGCTATTTAAATAGCCTAAAGGTCACTCACAAAGTAGAGGAGAGTGTACTAGTTGTACTTGTGAACAACTCATTAAGCAAGATCTTCTTCTTGTACTTGAGCTCTCTCTCTCCCTCTTGTGCACACTCTCTTGCTCTCATTCTGATATTTCAACATGGTATCAAAGCCATCTCTGATCTAACAAACTTCCTTCAATTCCATTTCCCACTAAGTGCACATGAGCATGCCATTTTCTCACTATACCCCTTTACTTCCATAGCTACCTGCCATACCCACCTCTATTGGAGGACCTAGGGTGAACATAGAGAGCATATTTTGCCTTGCTTTCTTTTGGAGAGTTGCTCCTGGCTCATGTCACTTCAGCAACAAACCTCAACGTTGGGCCATTAGGAGAATGCCATTGTTGTAATTCATGAATCTATCCCAGATTTTGCAACGATTAGTTCAGCTCAATGAGGCAACCTGCTAAGGGCACAATTATCCAAGCCACCATAGGGCTTTGTTAGTCCCTTGAGTGGGCTATCTCGACGTAAGAGGGTTTGGCAAAATTCCTTCCCTATTGCTCACACAAAGCAAAACCCTAGTTGTGGGTTGTCTGGTAGCCATAGCTAGAAAGCTTAAAGCTTTCTCCTTTAAACATGAATCACCCTATTTGACACTTATATTGGTTCTAATCATTGTTTCAAAACCTGTGGAGTCTCTTACAGATTCAAAAGCTCCATCTTAGGTTCAAAGACACTTGGTGAACATCATTAAGCTCATGAGAAAGCCAACTTGTAGACATATACTATGAGATGAGTGCTTGTAAGCACTAATGTTACATCTCATAGTCATGTTCATGTTTCCAATCAGCACGTGGAAGATGTTTTACCCTAGATCTGAGTCTTGAGGAGGATAGTCTCTATCTATCTTAAGCATATTCATTAAGTGCCTAACTGTCATTGTAAGGCTATCTCTAGGTTATAAACACATAGACCATTGTCCTCATCCCTCATCTCGTCTTGTAACACATCATAATTGAGCTTGTTACATATTAATCATATTTTGCACTCACTAACCATTGTGTAAAGGACTAGACACTACCATGGCCTAGAGCAATCGGTAAGACCTTCCTATCATGACCATGGCTTATGCTGATGTTAGACCTCAAATCCATAAGTTTGATGGAAAAGACTTTCATCCATGGCAGGTATTACTGAAGTATAAAATAATGGAACGGGGCTATCCCTTCATCAAAGGGACCAAGGCTATTGATCCATCAAACCCATTTGATGCAAAAAGATGATGAAAGAGCCCAAACCATAATCATGCTTCATCTAGATGAACCCCTAATCCATCACATTGACCAACTCTCCACTGCCAAGGAGAAATGGGATGAGCTTGAAAAGTTTAATGGTGCTACAGGAAAGAACTCTAAAATTTTCCCTAAGATCAAGTTTTTTAGTATGGAGTATAAGCAAGGAGAAGACCTAGGTAAGTTCATTACTCACATGAAGGGGCTCATGGCATAGCTGTCCTCAATTCAAGCTTTAATTCATGATGAAGATGCCATTGCAATGCTCCTAAAAGTTGTAAAGAAGGTATTTCCAACCCTTGTAACTAATCTTACAAATATCCCAAATTCAACCTTAGAAAGCACCATCCAATCTTATTTCGATGAGGAGAAAAGAAATAAAAAAGAAGGTAGCACTAGTCAGGGATCTACTTCAATAGCCCATGAGCAACTCGTGGTTCATACTGTCTCCACCAAATGCTCATTTTGCAATAAGAAGGGGCATCTTATCACTAATTGTTGGAAAAACATCCTGAGAAAATGAAGCGTAACGAATGGAAGAAGACAAGGCATGTTACAAGTAAATGTCCTACCACCCTTGAAGTACCAAAAGAATCGGAGGCTAACTTTGCCTCCAAAACACCTAATGATCAACTTTTCTAAATCTATAATCATCTACTTATAAGCACTCTTGTAGCCTAATTTATAAAGGCATCCCATCTTGTTTGAGGGGGGGCATGAACATGTATTGTAGTCCAATGCCACTTGAGCATTGAGGGGGTTGTTGAGAGATAGGTATGTGAACCCCATGTATACAAGGGTGGATAAGGGTAGTTGGATGTGAATGAACAGGAGGGTAGGGGGAAACCCTAACCTAGCCATCTAGAGGCTATGTAAATAGCCTAAAGGTCACTCTCAAAGTAGAGGGGAGAGTGTACCAATTGTACTTGTGAACAACTCATTGAGCAAGATCTTCTTCTTGTACTTGAGCTCTCTCTTTCCCTCTTGTGCACACTCTCTTGCTCGAACTCTGATATTTCAATAGGGCTATGGGGTACCCTTGCCAAATTGAGTTCCTCAATAGGGAGTACTCTCTCAACACCAATCCAACAACCTAAACACTCACAAACAAACACATTACTAAAAAGTGTGCCAATCAGCTTCAAGAACACATGCCCAAACCTAAATGCTTGAAGGTTTGACATTATAAAGGCCCAACCCATGCTAGGCCTTTTCAATATCCATATTTACAAAGACAAAATCAAAGCTCTAACTCAAGACAATGTCCATTAAAAGTATGAGGTTCATGATTGCATGTTAGATGAGTCAACCAAAAATAAATCCCTATTTGCATGTATGGACAATTTAGAAAAAGAGACACTTGAAGCACTAGCTTCTTGGTAAAGATCTTGTAAAATTTTGCATCCTTAAAGGATGTTAGTAGTGGGAAGGTTTCCTCCAATTGAGGTGATATGGGAACCATCTTTATCAATCCTTGATTGAATTCTTCTAGCATACCCCTTGAGCTTGTTATGTAGTTGAGCAAATTCACCAAGTCTCTTTAACATACACCCCTTACCTTTTAAAATTCCTCCACCAAGATACCATTCGTGCCCCAAGGATTCAACATATTTCATTTTGTTCACTACAAATCTCCCTATTCTTCAAAAGAAAGGCCTTTCCAAAGCAAGGGCCACATCCACTAAAATGTGAAAGAGCAGAGTTGCAGCAAGTAAAAAGTGTGCACAAGAGGGAGATAGAAGCTCAAAGTACAAGAACAAAATCTTGTTTACTAAGTTGCTCAAGGTACAACTTGGGTACACTACTCTATCTCAACTTTGATAGTGACCCATAGGCTATTTATATAGCCTCTGCCTAGCTAGAGTTAGGGTTTCCCCTACCCTTCAAGCTATTCACACCCATCTACCCTCATACACCCTTGTTTACGGTGGGTTCCTATGCCTATCTTCTAACACCCCCCCTCAATGCCAGGGTGGCATTGAATTACGAGGCATGTAAAATGTCCCCCCCCCCTCAAACAAATGGGATGCCTTTATAGATCAGGCTATAAGAGTGTTTATAGGTAGATGGTTTAGAGACTCAAAAAAGTTGATCATCAGATGAATTGGAGGCATAGTTGGCCACCAGTTGTTTGGGTACTTCAAGAATGTTGGAGCATTTACTAGTGATATGCCCTGTCTTGCATTTGTTACATTTCATCTTTTCGGGATACTTCTTCCAACAGTTGTTTACATCTTATAAAAAGAACATCTAGTGAGAACTGTATGTACCCATACTTGATCACAGGAAGTTGAAGATGTCTAACTGGTGCTGCCTTCTTTGTGGTTCCTCTTTTCTTCATCCAAATAGGATTCGGATGGTACTTGCCAAGCTAGGATTTGGAATCTTGGTAAGAGTGGTTACAAGGGTAAAAAACACATTTTTCACAGCTTTTAGGAGAATAGCAATAGCATCCTCTTCATGGATTGGAGTACTGAGGCAAGCAGTGCCATGAGACCCTTCATGTGAGAAATGAATTTTTCCAAGTCTTCTCCTGACTTATATTCCAAGCTAAAGAATTCAATTTTAAGGAAGATTTTAGTATTTGGCTCCATAGAGCTTTTCAAGCTCATCCCATTTTTCTTTAGCAGTATTTAGTTGATCAACATGATGAATCAAGGACTCATCTAAGTGCAACATTATGATTTCTTGGGCATGTTGGTCATCCTCTACATCAACTAGATTTGCAGAGTTTACAGCTCTAGTGCCTTGAATGAGAGGCCAATACCCTCTCTCCATCATCTTGTACTTTATAAGTACCTGCCATGGGTGGAAATCTTGCCATCAAATTTACGAATTTGAGGGCAAACATCAACATAGGTTGTGGGGCCATTGGGAAGGTCTTGCCACTTACTAAGACAAGGGCAGTGTCTAGTCCCTTACAAACTTACCAATGAATGCAGAAGCAAATCAAGGACACCCTTACAAACAATTGATATTCAAAATTGCAATGAAGAGAAGGGTTGAAAATCATACATATATAGTACTTCAAAATATGACTTTGGTGGTCCTTTCTTATGTGCAATCTTCTTCTGAGGTTTAATGGTCTTTTTAGGCTTCAATACTGTGAACCTAGACTGGACTTCTGGCTCCTCCTTGTGATATGTTTTAGTAGATGAACCTTGACCAAGGTATTTGAAAGAAACCACACATGATATGCAGCAAGCAACACAAGTTTAGGATAGGATGGTCTATGTGTTTATAGTTGTACACATAGCCTTACAAAATGAAGTAGAGCACTTAATGGTTTTAATTTTTTGATGAAAAAAATCAGATTGAGTAAATACCAACATCAAAATGATTGAGCAATGTGCTTTAGTGCTTACAAGCAGTCATTTCTAGTTTATGCTGCTAGAGGTGGTAGATGTCAGTCGATGAGCTTGGTGATGCTCTACCGAGTGAAACAACCTCTAAAATGGAGTTTTAGATTAGTAAATGAGTCTGAAAGAGATTATTCAGTGATTAAAATCATTGTTAGTGACAGTGGAAGATGAAAGAACCAAGAAGATCAAGCTTTCAAGCTTGTGGCTATGGTTGCCATGAAACCAAGGTTAGGGTTTGACTCTGTGGGAGCAGCACAGGAAGAATTTCTATGAACCCTCTTGGGTGGAGATAGCCCATGGTCACCGCCATTATTGCACCTGCTACAGGCCATGGTGCTGTACAAATTGCCTGCCGATCTCCAGAACTGCACCGTTTTGAAAGAACCCTCAATGTCGTGCTCATGGCTGCTCAATGTCGAGCTTTGACATGCTAGGCAGCTGCACCTTGAGGTGGAGAGAAGGTTTGTAGAAGACACCATGAGCTGAAATGCCCTTCTATGCATGCATCAAGTCCACCAAGGTCAAGGGGTCTAGAACAGGCTATGGAGGTGAAGAAGATAGGATGAAAGATGGAGTTCTCCTTGTGCACTTAATTGAGATAGAGTTGTGGGAAGCTGAGTAGATCAGAAATGGCTCTGATACCATGTGAAAGAGCAGAGTTGTAGCAAGAAAAAAGTGTGCACAAGAGGGAGATAGAAGCTCAAAGTACAAGAATGAAATCTTGTTTACTAAGTTGCTCAAGGTACAACTTGGGTACACTCTATCTCAACTTTGATAGTGACCCATAGGCTATTTATATAGCCTCTTCCTAGCTAGGGTTAGGATTTCCCCTACCCTTCAGGCTATTCACACCCATCTGCCCTCATACACCCTTGCTTATGGTGAGTTCCTATGCCTATCTTCCAACATAAAATTGGTGTGATAACATCCCCAAAAAATGTATTGGGCTTTCCTTTCATGGTCCACCAAACAATAAAGACAAGGTGACATTTGAATATGCTTGATGTACCTTGTCATCTCTAATTGTTTCTCCCTAGTCATTCTCAAGAAAAACATTGTCTCTTATTTGTGCTTGACTTTTAAAATATTGAAGAAGAAGATTGTTAATGCATCACATGATATTTTCTCATTAGCTTTTAGCCCCACTTTCACAACTAGAACATGGGGGTCCTCCTCTTGGAAGTGCAAATAATCCTCAATCATGTAGCATAACATGATGATGAGAATCATAAGCATTATATTTAAGCATGCCCATAATAGTTTCTCAACAAGATAGACAACTAGCAAGTAGTTTCCTCCTATTATTAGTTTTATTGTTGATATGTTCCTCCTATTGTTAGCCCCATCCTTGCCATCTCCTTTTGCACTGGCTAGGATAGCCTTAACACATTGAGCCGAATGAAATCGACTATTAACATTGCAACTCTTACATTAGTACAAGCCTTCTCTAGACTTCTAATAAACCTTGGGTCGTTTTAAGAAAGAGTCCTAAAATCCATAGAGAGAGGGGGGCACATTGTTGCATAATCTAGAAGGACTTGGAATGTGCATCTAATTTGGATATGATCCAAGTAGGTAACATCATCTAGAACCTCAAGATTATGCCCTCCATTTCATTAACAAGGGTTATGACTAGAAAAGAGCATGTCCATCATGGTTGCTTTTGAAGTCCCTCCAACATTTTTCTTATGCCATTTGTAATAGATATTTGAACCATAGTGTTTCGTTAAGGCTAGATCATGTGATATGTGTGCCTATACTAATTTGTTAGGCTAGATCATGCAGTGTGTGTGCCTATACTACTTCTTAGGCTAGATCATGCAATATGTGTGCTTGTACTAAGTATTCCCATGCATGCTTCTCCTTCATTACCATACATCCACCTTATTGTAACCTATCACCTTCAATGGGAGTCATGCTTCTATCTCCCATCAAGAAAGTGCTCCTATTATCTATCTTTCTTTCGAGGCTATCCCATTGTTTGATTTTAGTTGCAAAGATGCCTAATGCATATATCAAAACTATCATTACATCCTCTTTTCTTGTATTAGTTCTAACTACTTCATCACTCCCATCATTGAGCTTCCCTTCAAGGGCTAGTTTGCGAGTCTTTTTGAACAAGAGGGTTCCACCTTTTCTATGCCTACATGCATTTGCAAGGGTGAGATATCCCTAGCATGGAGCCTTCAAGGCTTCCTCTTCCTCCATTTTAATCTCTTAGGCTACAAGTATGTCAAGCTTGTACTTCCTAATGAACCCATGACAAAGCTCCCATCTCTTCTTAGAGAAAAAAACCCTACACATTTTAGAATGCTTTAGTGACCTTGAGTGACTCCTTCCCTTCGAGACTTGTTTCCATTTTTTATATCCTTATTTTTGAATGTGGAGATCAAAGCCCCATTTTCTTTGTTGTAGCTTTCATTCCTTTCATAAATACCTTATCTTGTACTTTATCTGAGACTAACTTCATTGATCTTCTTTGTCTTTGGTACTCCCTCCTTATTAAGACCCTTGCATGCAATGTGCCACATTCCTTACATAAGAATAATGAATTTGGGAATGAGGAGGCTCTAACATTCACAGTCTAGATCGAAGCCATTTGGATACAAGACCTTCAAGACTTCAGGGGGCTCCTTCTCTATGTCCCAAATTATGCATGCATGCTGCTCCACCTTGAACCTAATGGAACTTTAATATATTCTTATTTTGCATTTTTGAAAAAATATCACTGTAAGAACTACAAACATCCATACAAGATCCATTCTGCATGGTACAAATATTAACATTGGGCTTATTCAATACATATTAATTTTGTGATTTCACCACATGGTTTGAACTCAAAATACTAAACCCCTTATAGATTACTTACTTATATCTTAGTTATAAGAGGATTTTTCCCCTTACAACATATGATATGATCACATTTTGGTTGTGTAGAGAATTTTTCTTTTAAAGATTGTATGAAAATTTCTTTGAAGACCTTTACACAAGTGCAAAAAGGATCTTTCCGCACCAATAGTCTATTGTATTGAGGCCCTTTTAGACTTCTACAAAAGAAGAGAGGATAAAAGAAGCACAATGAAAAAGAACTCCCAAAGCTAATACAAAAGGTCAGTATCCCTTCTTTAATAGCACCTAATTATTGTGATGTAATTTAACCAAGGAATATTGGAGCATTCAACCTTTACAATAACAATTCCTTTACTTATTCCGTTATATTGACTCTACAAAGGGCATGCTAAGCAATACCGCATCTATACACCATATTGTAATGACAATGCTGATGTTATCCACTAAAGCATGAAGTTTAACTTGAACATACATACACAAAGTAGAAAAATAAATAACAAGAAAAACAATTCAAATGGAAAAAACATTTCCAATATGGTGACATATATAATATTACAAGGGGAAGTCTATTCATGACATATATGATTAATAAAAGTTTACTACAAACATATGGCCTTTGTTTTTAAGGAAAGGATTGACCTTGCTAGCTTTGAATGGATAGCTAGTGAATAGATCATTCAATTTAGAACTACTTTTGACATAGGAATAGATAGACAGACACATGAATCATCCTAAATATGGTAGATCACGCAATTGCTTTTTGTCTATTGCACTATTATTTACTTATTTACTTTTTTTGCTTTTGCTTTTGCTACTTTTTTAGGTAGGGCAACAACTATCTTGAGACCAACAATCACACCTTTGATCAGCCTTTGATAAATTCCATTTTGGATCTCCTTCTTTCCCAAGCTAGAGATCGAAGCCCCATTTTCTTTGCTATAGATTTTATACCTTTGCTAGGTACCTTCTCTTGTATTTGAGGGCTAACTTCATTAACCTCCTTTGTATTTGGTCCTTCTTGATTGTAGGGGCAATCTCATGCAAAGCACCAAATTTCTTACATAAGAAGTAAGCATTTGGGAATGAGGAGGCTTTGGCATTCAAAATCAAGTCAATACCATTTGGATTGTAGACCTTTAAGACTTCGAGGGACTCATTATCTATGTCTCAAAGTACACATGATGTTGCTCCACCTTGAGCTTAATGTAATTTTAATATAGTCTTATTTTGCAGTTTTGAAAAAATATCACTCTAAGAACTACAAAGTATCCATATAAGATCCAATGTGCATAATACAAATATTAACATTGGGCTTATTCAATAAATCCTCATGTTGTGAAATTACATATAAGCTCAATTTATGATTATTACTATTTATATCATGGGTATCATAAGATTGGCTCCCTTACCATATGATATGATCACGTGTAGTTTCTATAAAGCATTTCCCTATTATATATTGTTTGAAATTTTTGTTGTAGACCTTCAAACTAGTGCAAAAATGATCTTTCTATACTAACAGTCACTACAAGGATATGAGGGTATAGCAACAGCCATTAGCGACGAGAAATAGCGACGCAAATAGCAACAGTACCCAAACAAAAAAAATACGGGCCGAAACCCGAGCGCGTCATTTTTTGCGCATTCAGGAAAGAGAGAGCAAAAGGGAGAGCGAGCATCTTGCTGAGAGGGGGAGAAAGAGAGAAAGAGGGAGAGGAAGACGGAGAGCGAGGGAGAGAGAAAGAGAGGGTGAGGGTGAGGGTGAGGGTGAGGGAGGAAGAGGAAATGAGAGAGGGAGAGGAGAGAGAAAAATAGAAAAAACATTAAACATAATAGGGGAAGAGAGAAAGAGAGGGTAAGGGTGAGGGAGGGAGAGAAAAACATTAAACATAATAGGGGAAGAGAGAAAGAGAGGGTGAGGGTGAGGGAGGGAGAAGAAATGAGAGAGGGAGAGGAAGAGAGCAAAAGGAAATGAGAGAGGGAGAGGAGAGAGAAAAGATGTTAAACATAATAGGGAAAGAGAGAAAGAGAGGGTGAGGGTGAGGGTGAGGGAGGGAGAGGAAATGAGAGAGGGGGAGGAAGAGAGAAAAGGAAATGAGAGAGGGAGAGAAGAGAGAAAGAGAGAAAAAAACATTAAACCTAATAGGGAAAGAGAGAAAGAGAGGGTGAGGGTGAGGGAGGGAGAGGAAATGAGAGGGAGAGGATGAGAGAAAAGGAAATGAGAGAGGGAGAGGAGAGAGAAAAAACATTAAACATAATAGGGAAAGAGAGAAAGAGAGGGAGAGGATGAGGGAGGGAGAGGAAATGAGAGAGGGAGAGAAAGAGAGAAAAAAATGAGAGAAAGAGAGAGAAAAAATGAGGGAGGGAGAGGAGAGAGAAAAAACATTAAACCTAATAGGGAAAGAGAGAAAGAGAGGGAGAGGGTGAGGGAGGGAGCGTATACGAGAGAGGGAGAGAAAGAGAGAAAAGGAAATGAGAGAGGGAGAGCAGAGAAAAAAAATGAGAGAGGAAGAGGAGAGAGAAAAAGAGAGAAAGAACCCATATACCTAATAGGGAAAGAGAGAAAGAGAGGGTGAGGGTGTGGGGGGGAGAGGAAATGAGAGAGGGAGAGAAAGAGAGAAAAGGAAATGAGAGAGGGGGAGGAGAGAGAAAAAAGTGAGAGAGGGAGAGGAGAGAGAAAAAGAGAGAAAAAAACATTAAACCTAATAGGGAAAGAGAGAAAGAGAGGGTGAGGGAGGGAGAGGAAACGAGAGAGAGAGAGAGAGAGAGAGAGAGAGAGAGAGAGAGAGAGAGAGAGAGAAAGAGAGAAAAGGAAATGAGAGAGGGAGAGAAGAGAGAAAAAGAGAAAAAACAATAAACCTAATAGGGAAAGAGAGAAAGAGAGGGAGAGGGTGAGGTAGGGAAAGGAAATGAGAGAGGGAGAGGAAGAGGAAGAGAGAAAAGAAAATGAGAGAGGGAGAGAAGAGAGAAAAAACATTAAACATAATAGGGAAAGAGAGAAAGAGAGGGTGAGGGTGAGGGAGGGAGAGGAAATGAGAGAGGGAGAGGAGAGAGAAAAAGAGAGAAAAAACATTAAACCTAATAGGGAAAGAGAGAAAGAGAGGGAGAGGGTGAGGGGGGGAGAGGAAATCAGAGAGGGAGAGGAAGAGAGAAAAGGAAATTAATTGTTGTGTTTGTTGTAGTAGTAGTTTTTTCTTTTCTTTTTTTGCTTATTATTGTTTAGTTTTTTTGTTTTTTGTTGTTGTAGTAGTAGTAGCAATTTTTTCTTCTTTTCTTGTTTATTGTAGTAGTAGTAGTAGTTGTTGTTGTTTTTTTTTTTTTTCCCTTCTTTTCTTGTTTATTATAGTGGTCGTAGTCGTGGTAGTGGTAGTGGTAGATGTGGTGGTTCTAGTCGTGGTAGTGGTAGTGGTAGTGGTAGTCGTGGTCGTGGTCGTGGTTGTGGTTGTGGTCGTGGTCGTGGTCGTAGTTGTATTCGTGGTTATGGTCGTCGTGGTCGTGGTCGTGGTCGTGGTCGTGGTTGTGGTCGTGGTCGTGGTCGTGGTCATGGTCGTGTCTTCGTCGTAGTCGTAGCCGTGATCGTTAAAGAAAATGAGAGAGGGGAAGGAAGAGAAAAAAGAAGAAGGAATGAGAGAGAGGGAATAAACATACAGTATAATAAAGAAAGAGAAAGAGAGAGAGAGATTGAAGGAGAGGAGATAATGAATGGATAAAAAACAAAGAGAGAGTGGTGGCGAGGTCCGACATATATATGTTAATCTATGGGTGGGTGGGTGGAGACTTTACATACGTTAATTTTTGCTGAGTTACAAGAGAAGAAATCCCTTCTTAAACAATTTAAGAAAGAAAAAAAGAATGATAACAAAAACAAATTTGTCGTAACGTAGACAAAATGGAAAATGATGAAGGTCTTATTGTTCAAGATCACGAGGCGTATCTTAATCAGCGTGTCCCATGTCCTTGCTCTCAATGCAAGCTGGCAATTAGACGAAAACATTGCTTGTCTATAGAACACGTACGACGCTTCGGCGAGTTTCAATCTGAGATCATTGATCAAGCGATCTTGGATTTTCAGCAAACGGCAAGAAAGGTTAATATCAATCATGCATTGTACTCGCAAGCTAATTGAATACCATATACAAAAAGATTGGGTGTGGTTGGCAAATTTTCTATCCAGGGAGGTGATGTCTCGTCCCAAGGAGGAGTGCACCCTTTGCGGCCAATTAGAAGAGTTCGTAGGCGTGCGATGGATGGAGTGCCTGAGCCAATCCACCACTTGGAAGGTACTACCCAATCTATACCGTCAATACCAGAGGAGACAGGTAGTCTTCCAGACCTACCTACAATCTTGGAGCCTGAGATGGAGGCAATGACGGATGCATTGATTTCCATGGATGTCGAAACTTCTGATCCACTTAGAGAGGAAGCATCCATACCATTATATGATGGGTGTCGAGTATCTCGCCTAAAGACATTGCTTGCACTCCTAAGTGTACAAGAAAAATACGAGTGGAGCAATGCGAGTGTGACCGAGTTGTTCAGGTACCTTGTACGCACGCTTCGTTGATTTCTTTTCAATACTATCATTAAAAACATTTGTGCTTTTTCAAGATGTTTTATGATTTTTTTTCAGGTTACTGAAATATCATTTATTACCATCTGCAAATACCATGCCTGAGTCTCGTGATGATGCACGACATGTTTTACGAAAGCTTGGCATGGACTACAGCAACATCCATGCATGTATCAACAATTGCATATTGTTTCGAGGAGAATACGAGACTATGGAGACATGTTCAAAGTGTGGTGCTCATAGGTATCAACAGGACTTGTAAGGACAAACCATCCCTCAAAAATTTCTTAGACACTTTCCGCTTATTCCTCGCATAAACCACATATTTCGTACGTCCGGCATGGCGAGCTTGACAACGTGGCATGCGAAGAATAGGTCCACAGATGGAGTTCAAAAAATATCAGTTGATTCACGCGCATGGAGCCACATTGACTCTACCTTCCCAGGCTTTGCCCTAGAGCCAAGGAATCTTCAGCTCGGTCTTGCAATGGATGGCGTGAACCCATTCGGTCTGCACTCAACTTCTTAGAGTGTGTGGCCTATAGTCCTTGTCAACTACAATATCCCTCTATGGCTTTCTACGAAGAAAGGACATCTCATCCTTAGCTTACTCGTCCCTGGCCGCTACAAAGTAAAAAATATGGATGTGTATCTTCGTCCATTAATCGATGAGCTTAAGATTTTGTGGGAGGAGGGGGTCACCGTGCAAGATATGAGCAAGCGTGATGGTCAACGGTCCGCCAATATTCGAGCCATTTTTATGTGGACGATGCATGACTTTCCGGGATTTGGAGAGTGCTCAGGTAAATAGGCTTCGGTTCTCGTTGGTAATATCTATATTTTATCTCGTTCAAGTTTGTATTCATTGGATATAGGTGTTGCAACAGGTCTAGTTACCTCAGGTTATCATGCATGTCCATTGTGCGGGCCACAGTTAGACTCTTGAAGGTCATGAACCATGAAGAATATGGTATATCAAGGACACGCCGCTTTTTTGCCAGAGGGTCATGAACTCAGGGAAGGTTTTCTTGGATGACCTCCAACACGTATGAATGCCGCAAGCTGATACGAGCTGAAAATGGTCCACGCGGAATCACATCCAAACGGAATGCGACGGTTCTCAGTTTTCTACGAGTTGCCATATTGGATCTACTTACAGATCAACCACTTGTTGGATCCCATGCATATTTTCAAGAATGTGGGCAGCTTGCTATGGGATCACATCACAGGAAAGAGAGACACTATAGGGGCACAAATGGATTTGAAGGAGGTAGGCAAGATAAAGGCGCTTTGGTCGCAGTCGCGTGCTGATGGTTGCGTGCAGCTACCTCGCACTCCTTGGGTTTTGTCCACCAAAGAAGAGCGCATTGTGAAGCAAGTAGTCAAGTCTATCCGCACTCCGATGGGTATGATGCGTTCTCTCAGGTTTGCATTTTCTAAAGATGACCAATTATCAGGGATAAAATCCCACGACTAGCATAAGATATGTCAGGTTTGTACTATGAATGGATTATAATTGGCATGCGCATTTTACTATTTGGAGTGTAGCCATTGTTCATAATGCTTTCTCATTTGTGGCAGTTTGTACTACCGATCACGATCACAGGATTTTACTCTAGAAATACGCAGGGTCATTTACAAGTTGTCGACTTTAGTGCAATGGATCTCACAGAAGGAGATTAAGACGTTCTCTATTGAATCTGTGAGGCGGGGAGCAGTGGAGACGGTCTATCTCTTTGAGAAATACTTGCCTACTAGCATGCTCACGATACAAATCCACCTTCTTGTTTTTCTTGTAGATAAAGTGGAGATTGCTGGACCTGTCCATACGCGATGGATTTTCTTTTTTAGAGTGCTTCATGAAAACCCTAAAAGGCTTTGTGCAACAATGAGCTCAGCTAGAAGGTAGCATGGCTGAAGGTTGGTTGGTGTATGCTGAGGCGTTAGTGCATATTTCACAATGTCTACCAACGGTGGATCCAAACAACAAAATGCTATGGTCGATGAAGGATGATGATAGATCGACCGGAGATGTGGTGGTTGGAAATGGGGTAGAAAAAAGAATGGATGCTGTAGTGGAGGAGAAGGTGAATCGCTTTTGTATGTTGCACCATGCCTCTATGGAGACCTGGCTTGCTAGGTACTAGATCGCTAGGCAAGATCGAGAGAAAGCGCGATCTGAATTTTGATGTAGTATACGCCATCGACCGATTCGTTATCCCGAGGGCATGGAGAAGATGCCGCGGTTCATGTCAATGTGATGGTTGCATGGAGCTTTGACCATAGCATCTTGCGAAGGGGCGGAGGTCTCAATTGAAGAGTGGGAATTCTTGAGGGGATGTAGTCAAAAGGTGATGATGTGTTTAGGATTTGTCGTATCTATATTTTATATGTGACAAATAATTTGAGTGTTTCAATGTACAGTACAAAATATATAGTGCATCGTGGTCACGCGGAAGGCATTTTCGCATAAAGCGTATTAACAAAATGCGCTCCACAATGGACTCTGATATAATGGCAAAGTTTGATCAGGAGAGCCGACGACGAGCAATAGATCCAAACACGGTTATAGATGAGATGGAGTATTTTGGGAACTTGCAAAGTATTGTTACGGTGGATTACCGTAGCTTCTCCACGATACTATTCGATATGCAATGGCTCAAAGTGGTACTTGAAGGAGCTGGAGCAATAGTTCGACGAGATCCATCTGGATTTCTCAAAATAGATTTCGAAAAAAATTGGACAGATTTGCGCGACACCTTTGTGTTGCCGACCCATTGTGAATAGGTGCATGAACTCATTTGTTTGTTAATTGTATTACGACATGGTACATGTCACAATAGTTTAATCTCTCTTATACGTGTTTGTAAACATGTAATCTTCTATCCAAACCCCCGACAACCTCGATGGTGATATGTTATACCTTCAACTCCCCAAAGTGCGAGAGTATATGATCAAAGCGATGTTCCGAGCATAGATGAGGCCAATATGCAAATAGAGGGGTCAATATTGCAAGGGGTGAAGGCCAGCGAAAGCTTGGAGCATGTAGAGGAGCCAGCATCGGCTAAAAATGATGGAAATATAGGAGTGCAAGAATTCTTTGAGAACGAGGTGGACTCATCCTTTTGTGGTGACATGTCTATTGACCTTCAAGTGTATGTGGAGTTGTGTCAAGAGATTGACATGGGACCATAGGATACTTCATGCTTGGAGCATCCACTTACTCAATTCGTTGACTAATCGCTTATAAGGGTACAGAAGATATGCATTTTAAGTGAGATCATTTTTTTTAGGATTTATATTATCGTGCTTTATTCGATTTAAATTGATTATGCTAACATCATTTTTTTTTCTATACAGGTGACCTTTTCAGGATGAGTCGAGGGATGAGCGATAAGGAGTTGCAAGATATCTTCACGTGTATGTCTCCAGATTAGATGGCAAGATTTAGAGACATGGCGGACCAGGAGCTGTCTTGGACATCGTCAGGCCACTCTATTAGATCTATTTTGGCGCGATCAGATGCTTCAGCTTCGAGCAGACGAGGTTGACACTTCAGACTTGGGCCAGAGGGAGGGAGTACTTCAAGGTTAGGAGGATGCTGTAGAGATATGGAGGCAGTGAGCCTGCAGTCGGCACGGGATACAGGTGAGACTCCTCGCTCTCGTGGCGGTTCCAGAGAGCATGGCTCAGGTGGTTGCTATGGAGGCACAGACATGGTGTCTCTGTCTCATCATTTTGCTGGAGTTGTGTCACCTCCAGGATTTGTCACACCTGTGGGGACGTCTACTCCAGTTACTCCGGCTTTTGCTCAACTGTCTGTGGCACCCCTATGGGTGCCACACCGATAGATACTACCCCGGTCGGTACAGCAGATGTACAGGGGTCTCTTGGATATGCCTAGGAGCGTGGACATAGGTGGGAGAAGACCCGTCTTAGGCATACCCCAGAGGGATATGCCTATCTTGTCGATGATAGGTGTCAGGAGCTCTCATCATGAATGATGAGGGGAGGAGGGTGATGGCTCGCATGAGAGAGTTGTGCCAACAAGTTTTTCAGCACAATGTCTTAGATCATTGGAAAAATATACCGGAGGGGAACAAGGACTACATAGTAGTATCCTTGCATGAGGAGTTTCTGGTTCCAGCCACAACATATAGATTTTCTACGGGCTGGATGATGGACTGTATGCGTGCATATATATTATACAGACGATGGACGCACGCAAGGCACTCAAGAGTCGGGCTGCAAAGCCCGAGTGGCTAGACGCGGACGACTGGCACCAACTGAGAGAGGAGGCTACAGATTCTCCAAGACGTTGGAGTCATCAGCGCGAGGCGGCGAGGGCACGACTAGAGGCCGGAGTGGTCCATCACCTTAGAAGTGGCGGCCACAGGACATATCTAGAGGACTTTGTAAGTTTTTCTTTTGTTTTGCTTGCGTATTTTTTTGCAATATTCTTTGTACTGACAATCATGTTTCTAACAGTTAGTATTGTGTTTTCTTTGTAGCACTCCATTTCCATTACAAATCGCGATCCGACCGGCCTTGAGACTCAATATGCAGAGAGGCATGGTCTCATTGCATTGATCGACCAATTGTATAGACGCGGCTGCCGTGTAAGTCACTCATCTTTTTTGTCCATAGTTACCATGTTTAATTAGAATGCATTATTGTATGGTGGACTGATGTGTAGTTGTTTCTTTTTTTGTAGAGTCAGTTCGATGCTCCTTTGTAGCGGGACGAGCTTTCAGATGGCGAGGATATATAGCTCGCCCTTGGATCCCCGGAGCTCACACACCCTTCTTTTTTGGTCGTCTGATCTATGTAGACATTTTCTATGTAGTAGTGATATCTTGTCATGATTGTACCAGTCGCTTTCATTATGCGATCATATATTAATTTCAAGTATAAGTGTTATGATTTAAGTACACTTTGTTTTTGTTTACACGAGCATTGTACACAGTGCAGAAACTATTTTGTATGGCCCAAATAAAGCACACAGTGCTATATGTGCTGCTACAATTTTTTTTTCCCATGTTACCATCACTATTAGCGTCACAAATTTACTTGTACGCATCGTTATTGGCATCGTTATTAGCGTCACAAAGCGTCATTATCAGCGTCGTTATTTGCGTCGACGCTGATACCGACGCAAATAGCGACGCTGATACTGATTGTTCTATAGCGTCACCAATAATGACGCTTTTTGCGATGACGAGGGAAAATTTTGTTATTTACATTTTCGCTGCTTTAACATCGGTATAAGGCCTATATCTTGTAGTGAGTTTGTTGTGTCGAGACATTTTCAAACTTCCACAAAAGAGGAAACACGAAAGAAGCATAATGAAAAAGAAATCTAAAAGCTAATACCAAAAAGTTAGTATCCCTCCTTTATCAAAAAATAATTATTATGATGTAATTTAACTAAGGACTATTGGAGCATTTCAACCTTTACAATAGCATTATTTTGCTTATTTATTGGCATTAGATACTAGGGCATGCTTGTGTAAGTAGTAGTATCACATATATACACAATATTATAAGATAATATTGATGCTATAACCATTGAAGCATAAAGTTTGATCTGAACATGCATTGACAATCTAGAAAAATAAATAACAAGATAAAAAATTCAGATTGAAAAAGCATTTCCAATATGGTGACATATAATATTCAGAAGATGAAGTCTATTCATGACATATAGGATTAAAAATAAAAAGTCAACTACAAACATATGACCTTTTCTTTTAAGAAAAGGATTGAGTTTGCCAACTTGGAATAGATAGCTGAAAATGAAACATTTAATTTAATACTATTTTTTATATATGAACAAAGCTATGCACACAAGAAGCATCCTAAATATGGAAAATCACACTATTACTTTTTGAGTATTGCACTATCTCTCTATATGTTTTCTTTTGTTGGCTTTGGTACATATTAGATATGGAAAGAACCATCTTGACTTATGGGATTAATAATAGAAAGTTTATTACAAACATATGGCCTTTCTTAAGGAAAGGCTTTCCATGGATAGTTGTTGAATGAAGCATTCAATTTACAACCATTTTTTATATATGAATAGATGGATACACACATGAAGCATCCTAAATATGGCAAATCACATAATTACTTTTTGTCTATTGTCTTATATTTATATGTCTTTCTTTTGTCACTTTTGTTAGCTTTTTAGATAGGAAAATGACTATAAATCAATTATTACACTTTAAAATCAAAGAGCTGGTGCAAGGAAGTTATATGACTTTAAGTAAGAAATGAATGTTGGCAATTTAAAACTTCTTGAGTTTGTGTGGAGCGAGATGTTAGAGTTAGCTTTAGAGATGGATACACACATGTAGCATCCTAAATATGGCAAATCACACCATTACTTTTTTTCTATTGTGTTATATTTATATGTCTTTTCTTTTGTTGATTTTGTTAGCATTTTAAATAGGGCTATGACTATAAATCAACCATTACACCTTAAACAACTCAAAGAGTTGGTGCGAGGAAGTTATATGACTTTAAGTCAAGAATGAAAGTTCCCAATTAAAACTTCCCGAGTGTGTGTGGAGTGAGCTCTTTTTGGCAACCCATAATTTTTCATTCCATGTAGTCCACTTGTTTTTCCCTTTTTGGCCGCTTCTACCACTACCACCTAATTATTGTTGTAGCCCTTCTCATCATACTTCTACCTTGCAACCCAAACTCTCTCTCTCTCTCTCTCTCTCTCTCTCTCTCTCTCTCTCTCTCTCTCTCTCTCTCTCTCTCTCTCTCTCTCTCTCTCTCTCTCTCTCTCTCTCTCTCTCTCTCTCTCTCTCTCTCTCTCTCTAGGTAATTGTCACTTTCAAAGGCCCACAGTTTTCATGGAAGGAACTTCAGAGGGTAGGCTTGCAACGCGGGTATGCAACTTTGGGTACCTTGGAGCAACAATGTGCACACATAATTTCAAAAGCCTTGTACCAAATTGTGGCTTTTTGACACTTTAGTTATGCCCACACTACTCTATGGGGCAGCAATTTGGGGTCCAAGCCTTTATCATACTAGATGGATGCCACTTATGGACTATGATGGACCCGGAAGCACAACATTATGATGGTTGGGAACATATGGAAAAACCGCTAGTCATGATGATAGCACGTATGATAAGTGC